>NC_079489.1:60394619-61010127 GCF_020520425.1 Spinacia oleracea
CTGCATGTTTGATACTGTTGGATGAACATATTAAACCTTTATTGCATTTTGAGGATTTTAACATGTTAGTATGGAAGATTGATGCAAACATGTTTGATTGGGAACGCTAGATTGTTTAGTATATAATTCAGATCAGTTAATTGTTGTTCCCTTTTTAGCTTTTCACTACTTTATGAGGGCGGAGGACCTCATTTAGTAAGTTGAAACCTTATACCCATATTCAGGGGTTAATTAGTATTAAAGAAAAGATTGGAGTTAATTGGAATGAGTCTTGTTAGATGCCTTTGTGATCACTTACTCAATTCCAAGATAAAAACAGTTATAAATAAATGTGAGTTGCATGCCTTATGTGATTGTTGAGTCATAACAGGGTGTCAATTTGTAAATCATGTAAAGTGAAACTGAGTAGCAATAGCTTTAGACTGTGCACGTCTAAAGTGACGGACAAACAGGAGTTGGGGTTCATGGTGGTAGCCCATGGCCTTTCATTCGGACCGGATTGATCACCGCGTCCTATTTTCAGTCAAACGTTCCTCGATATCGCAGGTCACTGAGGTTACGGAGTCGCGCCCGTACCTCGCCTAGCTAGAAAACTCGGTCCATTGCCTATTTAAATTAAAATAATGTTATTGTTATAAAAAGTCTAGTCCAGTCTAGCTTAGTCTAGTTAGGTATGGTCGTTAGATTATCATGCTTTGTTTGCCCTTAATTATGTTTAATAGTATCATGTTAGGATTTTTATTGCTTTAGTATGTAGTACTCAGCCTTGCTGATTACGTGCTTGTTTGTGTGTGTTGATCATGGCTATGCCTTATTGATCCTGTGATGACCCATTTCTGGTGAGCAGTCTCTAAGGATCAATAAGCATTGCCCATCTACAGGTTTGAAGATGATGCATCATTGGGATCGGGATTAGAGAGCTTGTAGTTCTATTTGTTTAATTAAGTGATTCAATTTGTTAACTTGAATTTGAAACTTGTCGTACTATTCGTATTTCCTTATTTCAGTTAATTGTTTTGGACCTAATATGTAATAGATTAATTATGAACCCAAAAGTTAGTTTTATGTTTTCCGCTGCAAAATTCTGAATAAGCCGTACGTTTTTACACGGGCGATAATACTTTGATAATTCCCTACAGTTATATTTAAAAAGAGGTTATTTTAGAAAATGGGAATTGTCGGGGTGTTACAAAGTGGTATTTTTGAGCTAAAGGTTTTACTGACATTTCGTGTCTACCTTTTATATCTTAGGCGCCTAACCAACTAATTAGTTATGTAAAAGTAATTTCACACTAGTGAATAAATTTAAAGTTATTAGCTAGAAATGTTTGAATTTATTTTAATATTGACTCTTGAATCGTGCTTTGAAATACGTTTTTATGCGAATAAATGTATTTCGATTCTTTTGAAATTTAAATTAATATTTCAAAAAAAAAAAAAAAAAAAAAAAAAAAAAAAAAAAAAAAAAAAAAAAAAAAAAAAAAAAAAAAAAAATTTTACTGCTGCTGCTGCTACAGTACCGTAAAAAAAAAAAAAAAAAAAAAAAAAAAAAAAAAAAAAAAAAAAATTATTTAGTTATTTATCGTTTAATAATTATTCTTTTAATCAATCTAATTCTTATAAATCATTCTTGTTTATCCTTTTATGCTTCAATGTTGCATATACTATGATTATTTTGAGAGTTGGGTAGTATAGGAAAAGGCATATAGAATAGAAGCATTGTGCATGCATTATGTCAACATGATTGTAATTTCTCTACCTGCTAACTGTCGTGTCTTCCCTATGCATTGCGATTGATATATATATTCTTACTTATTGTGTATTGTGGGATCATACGGTAAGTGAGAGTACTAATTACTAACATAGAAACTATGTTTAATTGTTATAGATCACTAATCATGTCTGGCATACAAGGAAATAGAATAGGGAGCAATTCTAACCCTATTGTTCTAAGCGATGATGAAAATGAAATGGATTACGAGTCTGACATTAACAGTTACACCAGCCATGAACTTGTTTTGCGTCGAGTTTTAAGAGCAGGAGAACCTGATAGTGATGATGAAGCCCTTCGTGAATTTGATCGTGCTAGAGGGCAAACTAGAGTCGATATTTATCAAGCTGTTTTGAGACCTGAAAGCGATTCGGAGCCTGAGTTTGAGCATGAATTTGGGTTTGAGTTCGAACAAGAATTTGAGTTTGAATTCGAACATGAATTGGAGGTTGAACCTGAGTTTGAGTTTGAGCCCGAACATGAACCTGAACCTGAGCCTGAGCCTGAGGAAGCTAATCATCAACTTCAAGGTCTACGAAGATCCTCTAGGCCAAGAAAAGAAGCTTATTATTTTGATATGGATGACGATGATGAACTTAAATATGAGTTATTCACCCTAGAAGGTTATAGCGAATCAAAGGACAAGTCTGATGACGTTTCCCTTTAGCTTTGCTTACATATTTAGTTGTGTGTGAGAAAAATGTTGGACAATCCGCCCAACCATAGTTTATGTTATATCGTAGAACCTTTTTACGTCATTTTGAGAACAGGTGTGTGTTAATATTTAGGATTGTTATTGACATTCTTCTGAGGAATAAAAGCTAGATTATTGACTATCTAAAAGATCAGAGTTTTACGGGCACGCAAATGGAATGTTTTCTTCTTTTATTCTAACTTATTATTCGTGATGATTGAAGTTATTCCTTGTCTCTCAGTTGAATGTTTTGCATGATTGTTCATTTCGTGTGCATTTTGAATGTTAATGTGATATTGCATTGCTAGAGGATAATGTAAGTAAAGTTTCGAACTTGAACTAGAGCATATTAATTTCAGGTCGCGCTCTAGGATGGCCAATAATAGTGACCTAGCTGCTGCTATTCGCCTCTTGGCGGAAAAACTAACCCAGGAAAGAACTGAGCGTCCCGATTCTGCAGGGGACATGTTTGAAAGGCTTGCGAAAGTTAAGCCACCATACTTTAAGGGGCAGGCAGACCCCACCTTCCTTGAAAACTGGATCAGGGAATTTGAGAAACTATTTGGGGCGGTAAACTGTCCTGAGCATATGAAAGTAGGCCAAGCTGTCCTCTACCTGAAAGATGAGGCCGACCTTTGGTGGAGGGAAAATGGCACTAGACTAAGCGCTGCTGAGGGATTCAATTGGGATTCTTTTATTGTTGCCTTGAGGGGGAAGTTCTATCCTCCTTTTATGAGGAAGCAGAAAGCCCAGGAATTTATCAACCTTAGGATGGGGAATATGACCATCGCTGAATACTACAGTAAGTTTATAGCTTTGTCGAGGTTTGCACCTGAGGTGGTAGCTACTGAGGAACTAAAGGCTCAGAGGTTTGAACAGGGGTTAACCGATGAAATCCAACTGGGATTAGGCGGGGAAACCTTTACGTCCTTAGACATTGTGTATGGGAGAGCTGCCCATATTTATGGCCTGCAGACCAGGAGGGACAAAAAGAACATTGTTGTTGGGGATAAAAGGAAAGAGTTTAATGCTGGGGGAAGTCAGGGGAACTTCAAAAGGAATAGAAATGGAAATGGGGATGGTAATGGTAATGGCAACTTTCAGGGAAGGAATAACCAGGGGAATAACTACACCAACAAAAACCAGCCTAACAGAGTGCATCACTGTAAGATGTGCAACAACAATCACCCTGGGAAGGACTGTAAGGGGGAATTGGTGACTTGCAACTACTGTCGTAAGAAGGGGCATAGAGAGTATGAGTGCTTTACAAAGCAGAAGAGAGAGCAGAATGGTAGTGGGAGTAGTAACCAAGGGAAACCAGGGTTTAACCATTCGGGGAACCAAGGTTCGAAGCCTGCTGGGGCACCAAACAACCAGGGAAACCAAAACAAACCTGCCAATGGAAACAACAATAACATCAAGGCTCCCGGAAAGCTGTTCGTAATGAGTAGAAATGAAGCTGAACGTTCTGCAGACGTAGTTTCGGGTACTTTCTCTATCAACTCCTTACCTGTTAAAACATTGTTTGATTCAGGGGCAACATATTCTTTTATTTCGACCTCTATTGTTAAAAATTTGAAGTTAGTAGATTTTGAGGCAATTGATTCACCTGTTAGTATGCCTAATGGTGCAACAATAAGGTGTACGAAATTATTTAAGAACTTGCCTTTGAAAATAAAAGATTGCACTTTTCCATCTAATTTGATAGAATTTAGTTTGGGGGACCTAGATGTGATTCTGGGGATGGATTGGCTAAGCTTATACAAGGCCAGGATAGACTGCGAGATTCAGAAAGTAAGCCTAAAGAACCCTACTGGGAAATCAATATCATATAGACGTTTTGGGAAGTCTGGGAACTTTGGGGTGATCTCCGCATTACAAGTGAGGAAACTGGTCAATAAAGGGTGTGAACTATTTTTCTGTAGTGTCCAAGATGTGAGTAAGAAAGTTGGGGTAGAGATAGGGGATGTCCCAATCGTAAGAGAATTTGTAGATGTATTTCCGGATGAGATTCCGGGTATGCCACCGGCTAGAACCCTTGAATTTACCATAGAATTAAATCCCGGAACTGCACCTATATCCAAAGCACCTTATAGGATGGCACCCCCAGAAATGAGTGAGTTAAAAATACAATTGCAGGACTTGTTCGACAAGGGGTACATTAGGCCTAGTGCATCACCGTGGGGAGCTCCAGTATTGTTTGTCAAAAAGAAAGATGGGAGTATGCGGCTATGTATTGATTATAGGGAGTTGAACAACGTAACAATCAAAAACAAATATCCTTTGCCTAGGATAGATGACCTGTTTGACCAGTTGAACGGGGCAAGTGTATTCTCAAAGATTGATTTGCGTTCGGGATATCACCAATTGAGGGTAGCTGAAAAAGACATTCCTAAGACTGCATTTAGGACTCGTTATGGCCATTATGAGTTTACAGTAATGCCTTTTGGGTTAACCAATGCACCCGCCATCTTTATGGACCTGATGAATAGGATTTTCCATGAGTTCCTAGATAAGTTTGTGGTGGTATTCATTGATGATATTCTGATCTATTCGAGGAATGAAAAGGAACATGACGAACATTTGAGGGTTATCTTGGAGACGCTTAGGAAGAACCAGTTGTATGCAAAGTTCTCTAAGTGCGAGTTCCGTCTGGAAAAGGTAGCATTTTTGGGGCATTATGTGTCAAAGGAAGGAGTCTCTGTGGATCCTGCCAAGATTCAAGCTGTGAGTGAGTGGCCTACCCCGAAGAATGTGTCTGATATTCGGAGTTTCTTAGGTCTAGCTGGGTATTATAGGAGATTTGTGAGAGATTTCTCAAAGATAGCAAGACCCATAACCAACTTGATGAAGAAAGAATCAAAATTTGAGTGGAGCGAAAAATGTGAGGAAGCCTTCCAAATTCTCAAAGAGCGTTTAACCTCAGCACCTGTTTTAACCTTGCCTGATGGGAATGAAGGGTTTGAGGTGTATAGTGATGCGTCGAAGAATGGGTTGGGGTGTGTATTACAGCAAAATGGGAAGGTGATTGCGTATGCGTCGCGTCAATTAAAACCATATGAGGCTAATTACCCTACCCACGATCTAGAGCTAGCTGCGATTGTTTTCGCTTTGAAAATTTGGAGACATTACCTCTATGGGGCAACATGTAAGATCTTCACAGACCACAAAAGCCTAAGATACATTTTCACCCAGAAAGATCTCAACATGAGACAAAGAAGATGGTTAGAGTTGATCAAAGACTATGATTTGAACATCCAGTACCATGAGGGGAAAGCAAACGTAGTTGCCGATGCATTGAGTAGAAAATCTAGCCATAGTATGAATGTCTTGGTAGTGCCTGAAGAGTTGTGTCGAGACATGCAGAGACTTAGCCTGGAAATAGTAAACCCTGGGGAAACCAAAGCAAAACTGAGCGCATTATCATTGGGGTTGTCTATATTCGAGGAGATTAGAGAAAGTCAAGCCGGGGATGAGTGCCTAGAGAGAATCAAAGAAAAGATGGGTCAAGGGAAAGAAGTAGATTTCAAGATTCATGAGGATGGTAGTTTGAGGTTCAAAGGGAGATGGTGTGTACCACAGAAGTGTGAAGAACTCAAGAGACGTCTTATGGATGAGGGGCATAATACTCCATATTCTGTGCACCCTGGGGGTGACAAATTGTACAAAGACCTGAAACAAATCTATTGGTGGCCTAATATGAAACGGGAAGTTGCTGAGTTTGTGTCTAGATGCCTAACCTGTCAGAAAGTCAAAATAGACCACAAAAGACCCATGGGGAAAGTTCAACCTTTAGAAGTGCCTGGATGGAAGTGGGATTCCATTTCTATGGATTTTGTTACTGCCTTGCCTAGATCAAAGAACGGAAATGATACCATTTGGGTGATTGTGGATCGTCTAACAAAATCAGCCGTGTTTATTCCGATTAAAGAGACTTGGAAAAAGAAACAGCTTGCAAGGACATACATTAAGCATGTAGTGAGGTTGCATGGGGTCCCAACCGATATTATCTCAGACCGTGATTCAAGATTCCTCTCGAAATTTTGGCAAAAGGTCCAGTTGAACCTTGGGACAACTTTGAAAATGAGCACTGCTTTCCACCCTGCAACCGATGGTCAGACTGAGAGAACAAACCAGACTATGGAAGATATGTTGAGGGCTTGTGCGATTGACTTTAAGGGTAGTTGGGAAGACCATCTAGACTTGATCGAATTCTCATACAACAATAGCTACCATGCAAGCATTAAGATGGCACCTTTTGAGGCACTATATGGGAGAAAATGTAGAAGTCCCACCTGCTGGAATGATTTCAGTGAAAATATAATCTTGGGAACGGAATTCATTGAGGAGACTGTCAAGAATGTAAAAATGATTCAGGCTAGAATTCAAGCTGCCCAGGATAGGCAAAAGAGTTATGCTGATCTGAAAAGAAGAGATGATGAATTTGCAGTAGGTGATAAAGTGTTCTTGAAAGTATCACCAACCAAGGGTGTGATGAGATTCGGGAAAAAGGGGAAGCTAAGTGCCAAGTATGTAGGCCCATATGAGATTCTGCAACGAATAGGGAAAGTAGCTTACAAGTTAGCCTTGCCAATGGAGTTCGAAAAGATGCACGACGTGTTTCACATTTCCCAACTAAAGCGCTATATCCCTGATGAGCGTCATATCTTAGAGCCTGAGAGAATCCAGATCGATAGTAGCCTCACATACGAAGAAAGGCCTGTGAAAATCCTTGATAGAAAAGTGCGTAGTACACGCAATAAGGACGTCAGCATAGTGAAAGTGCTTTGGTCAAACCACGAGTACGAAGAGGCAACGTGGGAAGCCGAAGCTGAAATGAAGATCAAGTATCCAGAGTTATTTCCTGAGGTGAGTTACGAGGGCGTAACTCGTTTTCTTTAAGGGGGGTAGAATGCGATAGAAATTCGCGCTTTTTACCTATTTTTATGGTATTTTTATGCATTTTATGCTTATTTTTAGCCACTTCTACATGTTGATGCAAGTAAATAGATTCTCCGCATAAGAAAATGTGTTCTTGAATATTGCAAGTAACTCTGTGTTGGCAAAAGAGTGAACAAGAGTGGCACAAAGTGCTTCTACAATAAGAATAAGTTGAAAAGTTTGGAAAGATATGTGAATTTTCGTGTCAAGTTTCGGGACGAAACTTCTTTTAAGAGGGGTAGATTGTAATCCCCCGTAATTTTATATATTTTGTTTATATATTTTAACGTATATTAATACATTTAAATATAATTTACGGATTTCAGAAATGAATGTGTAATTAAAATATAATTATTTTATTTCATTTTGAATAATTTTAATGATTTATGAAATCAAAATGTATTTTTGAATTTTACGTTAAAACGAATTCGAATTTCGAAATCACGTTCGATTGAAATTAGCAAGCAACCCTAACCATTTCGGATTCAATAACCTAAACCCTACTCCTAGCCCAATTGGGTAAAAGCCCAAACCAATAAAAATACTCCCTCCCCTTTCCTAATGCACGTGAACCCAAAGAAACACAAAAAAAAAAAAAAAAAACCTCCTCTTGCTCCTTCACTGTTCACGTAACAAGCACCAAACCCTCAACACCCTCCTCCTTGCTGCCGCTGCTCACGCCGCCGGACCCACCAGCACGTCACCGGCATCCCGTCGCCACTGGTAACGCCCACCTTCTCTCTTGTCGTTCTCTTTCTCTTGTTCGTTTTCTTGATCTCCTCCTCAACCGGTTCTTGTTCTCGCACAGCACCACCACCACGCTGAGCGCTCGTGGTTCGGCAATAACCGCCGTCCTCGTCGTCCACCCTTGCACGGTAGATTCCTCCTCCTTATTTCCGTTCTCCCGTCGTGTTTTCCTTTCTTTCGTTTCCTTTTCATGGCTCTCAAACCATGCCTTGATTGTTTTGCCAGCAACACCACCTCGCCGCACCGCCGCGTGCCGCCCAGCCTTCCTCGCCGCACCGCCGCGTGCCGCCCAGCCTTCCTCGTCGCCGGCAGTTCTCCCCCTTCCCTTATTCGGTTAAACCCTTAAACCCTAGACTAATTGAATGTCTTAATTATATATATTTTTAGCTTAAATTATGATTCTTGAATTTAGATTATAAGTCTCATGGTTTAATTTGCAAATTTCAGATTTTTACACGTGCGTAATTGAATTATTAATTTTCAGATTCGTATATTATAATTTAAACAATATTATTTTATTTTCAGATTATATAAATGCATTGAAATATTAGTTTTTTGATTGATTAAAGTATGAAATTCAAGGTTTTTATGATTGTAAATCATGGTAGGTCGAGTATGGATTATTAAATTTGTTGTTTCAATGTACTAGGGACGTAGATTGACCATGGTGAAGCTTTTAAATGAATCTATAGTGCGGAAAATTTAAAGTACGATGTTTGCAAAAGTTTTCAACGAATTTCAATAACTAATTCAACAATTATGATTCTAGGAAATCAAATGTTTAAGTTTTGATATTGGGGAAAGTTCTAAATATGCTTAGGATGCAATTAGAATGCTTTATTATGGTTGTCAATGATCAGAAATTGATTGAGATTATTTATTGGTTGTTTTAGGCGGAGAATTCTCTTTAGGCGACTTTTGAAAGTGTTAAAGTGGCCTATCAGTTTGTTTACACAAGGTACGTACATACCTGTGTGCTTGGAATGTGTGCTAATTGTTGAAACCATGTGTATTATTGATGAACCTGGTTATGTTAATGTTGTTGATGAACTTAGTCGGGTTGAAACTGCATGTTTGATACTGTTGGATGAACATATTAAACCTTTATTGCATTTTGAGGATTTTAACATGTTAGTATGGAAGATTGATGCAAACATGTTTGATTGGGAACGCTAGATTGTTTAGTATATAATTCAGATCAGTTAATTGTTGTTCCCTTTTTAGCTTTTCACTACTTTATGAGGGCGGAGGACCTCATTTAGTAAGTTGAAACCTTATACCCATATTCAGGGGTTAATTAGTATTAAAGAAAAGATTGGAGTTAATTGGAATGAGTCTTGTTAGATGCCTTTGTGATCACTTACTCAATTCCAAGATAAAAACAGTTATAAATAAATGTGAGTTGCATGCCTTATGTGATTGTTGAGTCATAACAGGGTGTCAATTTGTAAATCATGTAAAGTGAAACTGAGTAGCAATAGCTTTAGACTGTGCACGTCTAAAGTGACGGACAAACAGGAGTTGGGGTTCATGGTGGTAGCCCATGGCCTTTCATTCGGACCGGATTGATCACCGCGTCCTATTTTCAGTCAAACGTTCCTCGATATCGCAGGTCACTGAGGTTACGGAGTCGCGCCCGTACCTCGCCTAGCTAGAAAACTCGGTCCATTGCCTATTTAAATTAAAATAATGTTATTGTTATAAAAAGTCTAGTCCAGTCTAGCTTAGTCTAGTTAGGTATGGTCGTTAGATTATCATGCTTTGTTTGCCCTTAATTATGTTTAATAGTATCATGTTAGGATTTTTATTGCTTTAGTATGTAGTACTCAGCCTTGCTGATTACGTGCTTGTTTGTGTGTGTTGATCATGGCTATGCCTTATTGATCCTGTGATGACCCATTTCTGGTGAGCAGTCTCTAAGGATCAATAAGCATTGCCCATCTACAGGTTTGAAGATGATGCATCATTGGGATCGGGATTAGAGAGCTTGTAGTTCTATTTGTTTAATTAAGTGATTCAATTTGTTAACTTGAATTTGAAACTTGTCGTACTATTCGTATTTCCTTATTTCAGTTAATTGTTTTGGACCTAATATGTAATAGATTAATTATGAACCCAAAAGTTAGTTTTATGTTTTCCGCTGCAAAATTCTGAATAAGCCGTACGTTTTTACACGGGCGATAATACTTTGATAATTCCCTACAGTTATATTTAAAAAGAGGTTATTTTAGAAAATGGGAATTGTCGGGGTGTTACACTCCTACGCACGAGTATAAGAAAAAGTCAAACAAATGCATGCTCAGTGGACCGCTACTTACAAATTATACGCAACCATTGTAATGTTTGACACAATCTAAAACGCTAACCCTACCGCTATACACAATACACTACATCTACCATTATACGCCGGATCCAGGATTTTACGGATACTGTGTCACCACAGCCCACAAACCTCAAACCAATTAGTAATTAACATATGAATAAAAAATTATATTTCATAAATAACCAAATAATTATGGATAAAAAATCTGAAACATAAGTTCACAAAAATTCTCAAGTTGATTATACAAACATAAGATATAATTAACAATGGAACAATACAATAATAGCTTCAATTCTCAATTTAAATAATACAAAAATTAACAATATTCTAATTTTGTAACAATTTACAAAGTGTTTTTTTTTTGTGTTCAAATTTCTTAAGATGAACTACATAAAAAACAAAGCAAAATTAAATAAAGCAGCAGGCATTGGGATTCGATCTCCTGATCTTTTAACGATAAGACTTCTCTAATTGCCATCTACATTTACCGCTACAGCAGTAGCTTATTTGTGATCCTTTTATGTACAGAAATTTATATATGGACATTAAACATTGAATGAGGTTTTAATACGGACGAAAAAGAATTTTCTTTTTTTTTAAATAATCCTAGGTCACGTGACCCAGGTTGACACACAGTAGTTCCGCCAACGCCTACACCACTACTTTGCCAAACACTACTTTTATTTGTAACTAGTGTTCTATCAAGTAATTGTTGTAACACCCCGACAATTCTCATTTTCTAAATTAACCCTTTTTAAATATAACTGTAGGGAATTATCAAAGTATTATCGCCCGTGTGAAAACGTAACGGCTTATTCAGAATTTTGCAGCGGAAAACATAAAACTAACTTTAGGTTTATAAATAATCGATTACAGGTTTAATCCCAAAAATCATCCAACAAAAATAAGGAAATATAAATAGTACGACAAGTTTAAAGTCCCAATTAACAAACCCAAGTTAACTTAGCAAATCAAAACTAAATACGAGCTCTCTATTCCCGATCTCAATGATGCATCATCTTCAAACCTGTAATGGACGATGTTTATTGATCCCTAGAGACTGCTCACCAAGATTGGGTCATCACAGGATCAATAAGGCATAGCCATGATCAACATGCACAAGAAAAAGCACGTAATCAGCAAAGCTGAGTACTACATACTAAATCAATAATAATCCTAACATGATTCTATTAAACGAACAATCCTAACATGATTCTATTAAATGAACAATCCTAACATGGTACTAAATAAAACATAAGCAAGGATAATCAAGATATATTGACTTGAAAACTATATTTGACTGGACTAGACCTTTGTATCATTAACATTATTTTAATTGAAATAGTCAATGGACTGAGTTGTCTACTAGAAACTTCTTCTTCTTCACTAAGGAAGACGAGGTACGGGCGCGACTCCGTAAACCCCAATGACCTGCGATATCGAGGGACTTTTGAATAAAATAGAACCGGTGATCAATCCGGCCCCAGAAAAAGCCATAGGCTACCCATGACCTCAACTCCTGATTGTCCGTCACTTTAGACGTGCACAATCTAAAGCTATTGCTACTCAGTTTCACTTTACATGATTTACAAATTAAACTCTGTTATGACTCAACAATCACATAAGTCATACAATCAACAATTATTCTCAATTGTTTTTATCTTGGAATTAAGTAAGTGATCACAAAGGTGTCAATCAAGACTTATTCCAATTAATTCAACCTTTCCTTTAATACTGATCAACCCCTCTATATGGGTATAAGGTTTCAACTTACTAAACAAGGTCCTCGGCCCTCATAAAGTAGTGAAAAGCTAAAAGGGAACGACGATCAATCGATCTGAATCAATATATATATAAAATAAAGTTCCCAACTGACATGCTTGCATCAATAATCCATACTAACATGTTATAATTCTCATACTACAATCCATGTTCAACACGTTCATCCACAACATTAAACATGTAAATTTCAACGTAACCAAGTTCAACAACACTTTCAACATGGTTTCAACAAATCACACACATTCCAAGCACACAGGTATGTACGTACCTTGTGTAAACAAACTGATAGGCCACTTTAACGAATTCAAAAGTCACCCACAAAGAATTCTCCGCCTAAAATAATCAAGAAACGTACCCAAATCAATTCCTAATCATTGGAAACCATAACAAGGCATTCTAAATGCATCCTAAACATATTTAGAACATCCCCCAATATCAAAACTTAAACCTTTGATTTCCTAGCATCATAATTATTGAATTAGAGATTGAAATTCGTTGAAAACTCTTTGCAAATATTATACTTAAATTTTCAGCAATATAAATTCGTTTACAAACTTCCCAAAACCAACTTATCATGCTTAGAACATAAAAATAATAGTTTCAAATATTCATACTCATTCTACCATGATTTAAAATCATTAAAACATTAAACTTCATGCCTTAAATAATTCAAATTCTTGTTTCAATCGAATTATGTAATCTAAAAATTAATAATTTAATTATGCAAAACATATAAATATGAAATTCATAATTGAATCATAAAACTATAAATTTAATTCAAGAAAACATAAATTAAATTAATAAAACATAATTAAAACCCTAACTTAAACATTATTAACAAATCTGAAAATTAACTAGCTTATAATATCAACATAAAATCTGAATTCTAAATATACATCATTAAAACTAATAATTTAAACAATTAAAACAATTAAAACATTAATTAATTTATTAAAACATGAATAATAATTTAAATAAATTAAAGGGGAAGAAATAACCAAAAGAGAAGAGAAAGGAGAGTGCTGGCCGGCGGTGGTGCAGGCACGACAGTGAGTGGGCGGCGCAGTGGCTGGCAACGCGGATGGGTGGTGCGACAATGGTTGCTTGCGAAGAAGAAAGCAAAGAAGAGGAGGAGGAAGCTGGCCTGTACGGCGTCAGCGATGGCTGACGTGTGGTGCAGCAAGGCGGCGCGGCTATGGGGCAGATTCGCAGCGACCAGTGGTGGAGGTGGTTGCGTGCAACGGGTGGTGGTTGTCAAGAAACAGAGGCAAGTAAAAAGAATCATTGGTTAAGGAGGGAGAAACGACACAAG
Source organism: Spinacia oleracea (assembly GCF_020520425.1). Taxonomy (NCBI): domain Eukaryota; kingdom Viridiplantae; phylum Streptophyta; class Magnoliopsida; order Caryophyllales; family Amaranthaceae; genus Spinacia; species Spinacia oleracea. Next base: position 60,408,190 of record NC_079489.1, read on the forward strand.
AAAGAAATACGAGGGGAGAGAAGGCAGTTACCAAACGGCGGAGGGGAGGACGCCGGTAGCGGTGGCTCGACGGCGGCGGCAACAAGCAAGCAAGGAGGAGATTAAGTTTACTGCTTCACGTGAAAGGGAGGAAGAGGTTTAGAGTTTTGTTTCTTTTTCTTGTTTCACGTGATATTAAAACATGGGTAGGGAATTATGGGTTCATTTATTTTGGGCTTTGTCAACTTGGGCTAGAATTAGAATTGAGTGTGCTTGAATCCAAAATCGCTTAGGATTGTTTTACCAAATTCAATCGAACTTTTTCGTAATTCGAATTCTTTTCAACGTAAAATTCTAAAATTATTTTTGATTTCATAAATTCTTAAAATATTTAAAACGTAAATAAAATAAAATAAATATACGTTAATTATATATTTATTACTAAAATTCATAAATTCTATTTAAATATAAATAATATACGTTAAAATATATTTAATAAAATTTATATATTTACTGGGGATTACAATTGTGAACTTGATGACACTAGTTGTTGGATCGTGCGCTAGCGCGCACGATTCCCCAAGGTATACAAAATTGTTTTATAAAAATATTACGAGATCTAATTAAGTAAATTACATGCATTTGCAAATTTATGGTAAATGCTATAAAAGCTCGTGATATGCAAACTAGCAGTTTAATGAGCTGGAATACTAATTTCCCCCAAGATATAGAAAACTAATTTCAAAACGCTATGCAAATCACGAGCTTAATTAATACAACGACGTTTTTTCTTATGGAAATCGTTAAGCGGTGTTGATTTACAAATTTTTAGCTTTTTAATGTGTTTAAATATAATAAAAATTAAGTAAGGTGTTAAATTACAAAAACTATTTTTTTTAAGGTGTTAAATGACAAAAATTCCTTTTTTTAATTTGATTTTTTTTCAACTTTAAGCGATAGTTAGTGAGATTTTATAATTAATTAGTATGACAGTTTTAATGGGTCTTTATTTGTCTTTAAAAATTTTCAAAATTTATCTCTTATTATCTTTTAGTGGGTTTTTATTTTTCTCTTATTATATTTTACTGATTTTTATTTATCTTTTAAAAATGTTCAAAGTTTATCTGTTATTATCTTTTATCGGGTCTTTATTTATCTATTTTTATTTATCTGTTATTATTTATTACTGAGTTATATTTATCTTTTTTATTTCCTAGCAAAATTTATCTCTAATTATCTTTTTACCGGATTTTTATTTATCTATTTTTATTTTTCTAATCTTTATCTCTTATTATCTTAATTTTATCGGGTCTTTATTTATCTTTTTTTTTTTATTTTTCTCTTATTATCTTGTGCCTGTCTTTATTTATCTGTTTTAATTCTTAATAAATATAAAATAATATTATTGTTTGATGACATGAATATCCTACGTGGCACTCCGAATACTCTCTAAAAAACTACCTTTTATATATGTAATATGTTGTGGGATTTTTCCGGTGAGATACCTTGGAGGTTTTCCGGTAACTTCTGAGGATTTCACAAGAATGTATTTTTATAGAGAGAGAAAGTAGAGAGAAGGCAGAGCAGCAATTGCTCTTGATTGTATTGATTGTATTAATTGTATTGATTGTATTAATTGTATTGATTGTCTTGATTGTATTGATTGTATTGATTGTGACCCCTTTTTCTAGGGAAGTGGGACTATTTATAGTACTAGGTTTTTGTGGGAATGACCTAATATTCCCTTTACATGATTGGCTGGGGTATGGGAGGAGGACATGTGTCCTTTCTCCTTACAATTCTCTGGCCCCTTTTGGCAATAGTGGGCTATTTGGGCCTATTGTGCTTATTCATTCATTTGGGATACTTACTAATTAAGCCCCTTTTTCAGGTATAGGTATAATACATACATTTATACACACTTAAGTACAAATACACATACATTGTAGATACATAGATTAATACTCATGCTCCGGAGTAGACTTCGTATGGTTTCTGCTTAGGGGGCGTAATACGTGCCATGTGTCGCATCCTCATTGGTACACGAAGGCATGGTAATTTTGCCCACAACATTTGCCCCTCAAGAAGGGCATTTCTGGAAACACTTTCCGGGTATCGCTTCTTGACCTTTGATTTGCATCTTCGTCTTTGGGACAGGTGTTGAGGTGGTGACACGTGTCACCTTTCTCCATTTTGCTCCTCCCTATATATAGAGGGGGGGTAAATTTCATTTATTACATTTCGTTTTCACAGAGCTGTCTCATAGGCGATTTCCGGCGTATTCCCACCACCATCAGGCGATTTCCGGCCACCGCGAGACTCAACCTTTTCTTCGTCAAACTCATCCTGTTCTTCGCGAAACTCATTCTATTCTTCACCGAGTACTTCACAGATCTTTCAAGGTTAGTTTTCGCCTTTCTTTCTTGTTTTTGCTATCCTCTCGTCATTTTTCTCCTTGTTAGCGGCCGGCCTCCTAGTACTAGGTAAGGGTTTGAAGGTTTTAATTGAGATTTTTCCGCCGTTCGTCTTTTGTCGGGGCGGACGTCCAATCGCGTCTTTTTCTTCATTGTTGGTCACTCCTAAGCCGTGCTTCGTTCACTATGCAGAAGGCATGGCTAGAACCAAGCAAACGGCAGATCCTACGCGCCTGCGCTTGCGGGAGGAAACATTCACACCCCCTAGGGAGAGATATTGTTCCACCGCCCCGGCAGCCGACGAAGAATATGCCGAACTCTTTCAAGAGATCGACGAATATGTCGAGGTGGAGGAACAAACGGCAAGTTCATCAGGTGGTACAGCGAGCCAGGCAGTGGGGGAGTCAAGCGTCGCTCCATTGCCATCGGCCGCCGAAGAGCAAGAGGTTGCTCCCCAGCCTATTAGGCCTAGAGGACGAGAGGAGGCCCAGCTGCTTCCGTTGGAGATCCACCCAGACATAGGCTGGATGCGGTGGCTAGACAGGCATGGGGCCAAGATGAGGGACGACCTTTGCGTGGGGGAAGGGTACCAGATGCGCGTGCCGGCCGGTCTGGACTCAACCGTCAGCCTGCTTGCTGAGGGAGAATTCCCAGTGTATGCCGCATCCATCAAGCTCGGCATGAGATTCCCTCCACACCCCGTCGTTGTGGAAGTGTTAGATGGTTTTAACATTGGGGTGGCCCAGCTGACCCCCAACTCGTGGGCTGATATCTTTCTGCATCTGGTCTCCCTCTCTCGTTCCCTCAGTGCCGCCAAAGGGTGGTTTAATCTGAGCAGCCGTGGTACATACCAGACGGTGGTCGGCAAGCTCAGCAAATGGCACATGTGGAGGAAAAGGTGGGTCGTGTTTTACACGGACGAACAGGAGATGTATGACAGAATGAGCCGCTGGAATCGCAACGCCAACTATATGGACCGTGACGAGCCCCTTCCACCCCTTACTGCCGAGGAGTGGGATCAAATAATGGTCCTGTTCAAGGCCAACACTTACCACCTAACCGTTGACAAGACTTTCCATGTGCCGGCCGAGTGGTTGCCGCACATTAGCCAGTTTCGGAATGAGGCCTTTCAAGCGGCCGTAGGCCTAGGATATTCTATGACTCGAGGTTGTATGCCAAATTGTGTGCCGTTCCGCGTTGGTCTATTCATATTTTCTAACTTTGGGTTTCTTCTTATTCACAGAGGAAGGGATGAGAAAATTGTCGACGGCGGATATTGGGAAAGGCGACATGACCGATTGGATGGCCGACATTTATGAGGCCAAGATGCAGAAAGCCAAGGCCGAGTTGGAGGAGAAGGTGAGTATTCTCTTAGGTCGTTGTCTTTGTAAGTTAAGCTTTTTCCCGTCCAGTGTTTACAATGGACGTCTATTTAGGGACGAGCCGTTATCTTGACATGTGACTTGTGTTTGCTAAGGTAGGCCTCGTCACTTTTTAATAACGTGCCAGTTAGTGTTTTTCTTGTGGTTGCCAAGGTACGCCTCGTCACTTTTTAAGACGGGCGTCCCTTTGGTGACGAGCCACTTTTCCACAAGTGACTTGTGATTGATAGGGTACGCCTCGTCATTTTTGAGACGGGCGTCCTTTTTAATGACGAGCCACTATTCTGTGAGTGACTTGTACTTGATAAGGTGCGCCTCGTCATTTTAAAGACGGGCGTCCTTTTTAATGACGAGTCACTATTCTGTGAGTGACTTGTAATTGATAAGGTACGCCTCGTCATTTTTGAGACAGGCGTCCTTTATAATGACGAGCCACTATTCTGTGAGTGACTTGTACTTGATAAGTTACGCCTCGTCATTTTAAAGACGGGCGTCCTTTTTAATGACGAGTCACTATTCTGTGAGTGACTTGTAATTGATAAGGTGCGCCTCGTCATTTTTAAGACGGGCGTCCTTTTTAATGACGAGTCACTATTCTGTGAGTGACTTGTAATTGATAAGGTACGCCTCGTCATTTTTGAAACGGGCGTCCTTTATAATGACGAGCCACTAGTCTGTGAGTGACTTGTACTTGATAAGGTACGCCTCGTCATTTTAAAGACGGGCGTCCTTTTTAATGACGAGTCACTATTTTGTGAGTGACTTGTAATTGATAAGGTACGCCTCGTCATTTTTGAGACGGGCGTCCTTTATAATGACGAGCCACTATTCTGTGAGTGACTTGTACTTGATAAGGTACGCCTCGTCATTTTAAAGACGGGCGTCCTTTTTAATGACGAGCCACTATTCTGCGAGTGACTTGAGATTGATAAGGTACGCCTCGTCATTTTAAGACGGGCGCCCTTTTTAATGACGAGCCACTATTAAGTGAGTGACTTGTGATTCATCACGAGGCCAAATATCTGACTTTCCTTTACGTTCTTTTTTAGCAAGCTAAGGATGCGGCTAAGACGTCAGGGAAGAAAAAGGGGACGACTCTGTCCCAACTGAAGAAGAGAGCCGTGCCAGCTGGCTCGGAGACTCCGAGTACCTTCAAGAAGCCCAAGCCTATACCCCGACGTCTTGTGAAGAAGGACGAGTCACAGGCTGCTGAGGGGGGTCGCCCTGATGACGATGAGCTTGGCGTGGACAAGCCGTCTCTGGTTGTGGACTTGGTGTCCAAATCAAAGTCTGGTGTGTTAGGTTATGATACATATGACATTACATAGATCATGCGGAAACAACCATTAACCCAGGACAACATATTATTTACACATAATCATATAGCATAATTTAGATGCATACTCTTTGTTGCGTGCCCTCCCTAGCTGCGCCCGAACCGAACAAGAACAAGTCTTTAGGACTCCAAGTGTCGTCCCTCCGTAGATAGTCCACAGCACGTCCGGATCCGCCTTAAGATTGACCAACTAGAATCGCCCTTAAGGTACTAGAAAATTTCGGCACTTTTATGAGCAAGATGTGTGTTTTAATTTTCTCTCAAAAACTCACGTTTTGAATACTTTTAAACTTGTTATAAATTGTGATCCCTAGCCTCATATTTATAGGGGTATGGAAAGGGAATCGAAATCCTATTCAGATACAAATTAATTAAACCTAGAATCCTACAAGAACTCTAATTTAATTAATTTATCAAATAGAATTAGGAATTTAATCATTAACCGAACTCTGCATGTTTTAGGAAACGTGCACGAACACAAACACTTGCACACACACGCACGACAGCCACGATGGGCCCCCATGCGTGCGCGCGAGCAGCAGCCCACGCAGCGCCCGCGCGCGCTGCGCGCTGCGCGTGCTGTGCGCGCTGTGCGTGCTGCGCAGCCTGCTGGGCCTGGCCTTGCGCTGGGCCTGGCGTGGCTGTTTGTGCGGCGCGCTTGGCTTGCTGGGCGATGGCCTGGCTTCGTTCTGGGCCTCGTCCGGCAGGCCTCGTCCGATGCTTATTCGTACGATGCGCTTCCGATTAAATTTTCCGATTCCGGAATTCATTTCCGATACGAACAATATTTAATATTTCCGATTCCGGAATTAATTTCCGTTTCGAACAAATATTTAATATTTCCGTTTCCGGAATTATTTTCCGATTCCGGTAATATTTCCGATTCTGACAATATTTCCGTTTCCGGCAATATTTCCGATTCTGGCAATATTTCCATTTCCGATAATATTTTCCGATACGTACCATGTTTCCGTTTCCGGCAACATCTACGACTTGGATAATATTTATATTTCCGATACGATCCATATTTCCGTTTCCGGCAATATCATCGTTTCCGGAGTATTCATTTCTTGCCTGTGACGATCTTAGCTCCCACTGAAACCAAGATCCGTCGGTTCCGAATATTCATAGATGGAGTATTTAATGCCATTAAATACTTGATCCGTTTACGTACTATTTGTGTGACCCTACGGGTTCAGTCAAGAGTAAGCTGTGGATTAATATCATTAATTCCACTTGAACTGAAGCGGCCTCTAGCTAGGCATTCAGCTCACTTGATCTCACTGAATTATTAACTTGTTAATTAATACTGAACCGCATTTATTAGACTTAACATAGAATGCATACTTGGACCAAGGGCATTATTTCCTTCAGTCTCCCACTTGTCCTTAGGGACAAGTGTGCATTTCCTAATTCCTTTGTCGCTCGATGCTTGCTCTTGAACATAAGGTAAGAGTTGTCATCCTTATTACGTCCAGAGGTGTTTCTCGGTTTCAGAGTTCAACTGATCAAATAAACAGATAATCATAGCCTATGATTCATCCGAGCACGGCCATGCATTTCACAGTTTCTAGCTCTCCGAGTGGCCTTGTACAACTTTTAAGCATCTCATCCCGATTTATGGGAGGACAATCCCAATCTTGCGATCTTGAGATTAGACTTCGTTTGATAGGTGATTACCTGAGCGTTGCCTTTATAGCCTCCTTTTACGGTGCGACGGTTGGTCAATGTCAAAGCAACCAGTTCTCAAACAAGTAATCTCAAATCACTCAGGTATTGAGGATTTAGTGTCTAATAATTTAATGAAATTTACTCATGACAGATTTTCATCTCTTACAGTAAAGTTTCATAGGTCTTGTCCGATACTAGTCTTCCCAAAGTAAGTATCTATGCAAATGATTATGACATTGCCATGTCCACATAGTTCAAGAAACAGAACTACTAGTCATCTTGCATTCTAATCGTCTAACGTTTTCTATGCGTCCAATTCTATAGAAAACTCCGATTAGGGACCATTTTCAACCTTTGACATTCAAGTTCACTTGATAGACATTTCTTAGTCACAGGACTGGTCCTGACAGTCTATCTTGAATATATCGTCAAATTGAAGGGACTCATCATTTAATAAACCACAAATTAAATGGAAAAATGAATTCATTTCATTTATTGTGAATGATTAACCAATAATGTTTTACAAAGATTTAAACTCTAAAACTTTAAAACATTAAACAGAGATATCAAAGCCATTCTCCAATATGCTTGATTCCCATAGCTGCAGTGTGCGAGTTGTGCTTCGCCTGCGGCAGAGGTTTAGTTAATGGATCTGATATGTTGTCATCAGTTCCAATTTTGCTTATCTCGACTTCTTTTCTTTCAACGAACTCTCGTAGAAGGTGAAATCTACGAAGTACATGCTTGACTCTCTGGTGGTGTCTAGGCTCCTTTGCCTGTGCAATAGCTCCGTTATTATCACAATACAGGGCTATTGGTCCTTTAATGGAGGGGACTACACCAAGTTCACCTATGAACTTCCTTAGCCATATAGCTTCCTTTGCTGCTTCATGTGCAGCAATGTACTCCGCTTCAGTTGTAGAATCCGCAATGGTGCTTTGCTTAGCACTTTTCCAGCTTACTGCTCCTCCGTTGAGGCAGAAGACAAACCCAGACTGTGATCTAAAATCATCTTTGTCGGTTTGGAAACTTGCGTCCGTATAGCCTTTAACAATTAATTCATCATCTCCACCATAGACCAGGAAGTCATCTTTGTGCCTTTTCAGGTACTTCAGAATATTGTTGGCAGCAGTCCAATGCGCCTCTCCTGGGTCTGATTGGTATCTGCTCGTAGCACTGAGTGCGTACGCAACATCCGGGCGTGTACATATCATAGCATACATTATTGAACCAATCAATGATGCATATGGAATCCCATTCATTCGTCTACGCTCATCAAGTGTTTTTGGGCACTGAGTCTTGCTTAGAGTCATTCCATGAGACATGGGTAGGTAGCCTCGTTTGGAGTCCGCCATCTTGAACCTATCAAGCACCTTATTGATATAAGTGCTTTGACTAAGTCCAATCATCCTTTTAGATCTATCTCTGTAAATCTTGATGCCCAATATGTACTGTGCTTCTCCTAGATCCTTCATCGAAAAACATTTCCCAAGCCAAATCTTGACAGAGTTCAACATAGGAATGTCATTTCCGATAAGCAATATGTCGTCGACATATAATACTAGGAAAGCAATTTTGCTCCCACTGACCTTCTTGTATACACAAGATTCGTCCGCGTTCTTGATGAAACCAAAGTCACTGACTGCTTCATCAAAACGTATATTCCAGCTCCTGGATGCCTGCTTCAATCCGTAGATTGACTTCTTTAGCTTGCATACCTTTTTAGCATTCTTTGGATCCTCAAAACCTTCAGGCTGTGTCATAAACAAAGTTTCTGTTAAAACGTCGTTTAAGAAAGCAGTTTTGACATCCATCTGCCATATTTCGTAATCGTAATATGCAGCGATTGCTAACATTATTCGAATAGACTTCAGCATTGCAACTGGTGAAAAGGTTTCATCGTAATCCACACCGTGGACTTGCCTGTAACCTTTTGCAACCAATCTAGCTTTGAAAACTTCAAGTTTCCCATCCTTGTCCTTTTTCAGTTTGAAAACCCATTTGCTTCCAATGGCTTGGTAGCCATCTGGCAAATCGACCAAATCCCATACTTGGTTTTCAGACATGGAGTCTAATTCAGATTGCATGGCTTCTTGCCACTGCTTGGAGCTAGGGCTCGTCATAGCTTGCTTGTAAGTCGCAGGTTCATCACTTTCAAGTAATAGAACGTCATAGCTCTCGTTCGTCAAAATACCTAAGTACCTTTCCGGTTGAGATCTATATCTTTGCGATCTACGCGATGTAACATTTCTAGATTGACCATGATTCTCACCAGATTCTTCTAAAGATATCTGAGTTTCATCCTGAATGTCATCTTGAGCATTCTCTAGAGTTTGTTGTTCGACTCGAATTTCTTCGAGGTCTACTTTTCTCCCACTTGTCATTTTGGAAATGTGATCCTTCTCCAAAAAGACACCATCTCGAGCAACAAACACTTTGTTCTCAGATGTATTGTAGAAGTAATACCCCTTTGTTTCCTTTGGATAGCCCACAAGGATACATTTGTCAGATTTTGGATGAAGTTTGTCTGAAATTAATCGTTTGACGTATACTTCACATCCCCAAATCTTAAGAAAAGACACATTTGGAGGCTTTCCAAACCATAATTCGTATTGTCTTTTCGACAGCTTTAGACGGAGCTCTATTTATAGTGAGTGCAGCTGTATTTAGTGCATGTCCCCAAAATTCTAATGGAAGTTCGGCCTGACCCATCATTGACCTGACCATGTCTAGCAAGGTTCTGTTCCTCCGTTCTGACACACCGTTCCATTGTGGTGTTCCAGGAGGAGTCAATTCTGATAGAATTCCACATTCTTTCAGATGGTCATCAAATTCATAGCTCAGATATTCACCGCCTCTATCAGACCGCAGTGCCTTAATCTTCTTGCCTAATTGATTCTCTACTTCACTCTGAAATTCCTTGAATTTGTCAAAGGATTCAGACTTATGCTTCATTAGGTAGACATAACCATACCTACTGAAGTCATCAGTGAAAGTGATAAAGTAGCTGAAACCACCTCTAGCATTTGTACTCATTGGTCCACATACATCTGTATGGATTAAACCCAATAGTTCATTTGCTCTTTCTCCAACTTTAGAGAAAGGTTGCTTTGTCATTTTGCCAAGTAAACATGATTCGCATTTACCATAATCCTCTAAGTCAAATGGTTCTAGAATTCCTTCCCTTTGAAGTCTTTCTAAGCGTTTCAAGTTTATATGGCCTAATCGACAATGCCACAGATAGGTGAGATCTGAATCATCCTTTTGGCCTTTTTGGTATTTATGTTATATACTTGTTTGTCGTGATCTAATAAATAAAGTCCATTGACTAATCTAGCAGATCCATAAAACATCTCTTTAAAATAAAACGAACAACTATTGTCTTTTATTAAAAAGGAAAATCCCTTAGCATCTAAGCAAGAAACTGAAATGATGTTTTTAGTAAGACTTGGAACATGGAAACATTCTTCCAGTTCCAAAACTAGCCCGGAGGGCAACGACAAATAGTAAGTTCCTACGGCTAATGCAGCAATCCGTGCTCCATTTCCCACTCGTAGGTCGACTTCACCCTTGCTTAACTTTCTACTTCTTCTTAGTCCCTGTGGATTGGAACATAAGTGTGAGCCACAACCTGTATCTAATACCCAAGAAGTTGAATTAGCAAGTATACAGTCTATAACGAAAATACCTGAAGATGGAACGACTGTTTCGTTCTTCTGATCTTCCTTTAGCTTCAAGCAATCTCTCTTCCAATGCCCCTTCTTCTTGCAGTAGAAGCATTCGGATTCAGAAGTGGGTTGACTGACCTTCCTCTTTACAGATTTGGCGCCAGTTTGCTTAGTTGGGCTGGCCTTGTTGCCACCTTTCTTAGCATTCCTCTTCTTTCCAGATTTCTTGAACTTGCCCCCACGCACCATAAGCACATCCTGCTTATCACTTTTGAGCGTCTTTTCAGCGGTCTTCAGCATACCGTGAAGCTCAGTGAGCGTTTTGTCCAGACTATTCATACTGTAGTTCAGTTTGAACTGATCATACCCGCTATGAAGAGAATGGAGGATGATGTCTATAGCCATTTCCTGAGAAAATTGCTGATCCAGCCGACTCATATTCTCAATGAGTCCAATCATTTTGAGAACATGTGGACTTACGGGCTCGCCTTTCTTAAGTTTGGTCTCAAGAATTTGCCTATGAGTCTCGAATCTTTCGACTCGAGCCAGATCTTGGAACATGTTCTTCAACTCACTGATGATTGTGAAAGCATCTGAGTTGATGAACGTTTTCTGCAGATCCGCACTCATGGTGGCGAGCATTAGACATTTCACATCCTTGTTGGCATCAATCCAACGATTGAGGGCTTCCTGAGTGACCCCGTCGCCTGCAGCTTCGGGCATCGCCTCATCCAGGACATACTCCTTTTCTTCCTGCATAAGAACTATTTGCAAGTTCCTTTGCCAGTCAAGGAAGTTTTTCCCGTTCAACTTCTCCTTTTCGAGAATTGATCGAATGTTGAATGAATTGTTGTTTGCCATATTAAAAACTACAATTGAAAAGAATAAACAAATAAATAACCATTCACAGTTTCTCTTAATAAACTTAAATTCTAGCATACATGCATAATTCAATGTTTATTAAGCATTTTATTCAAGTTATGTGTTCCGGCAGGTGTGAATAAAATGATTCCAAGATCCTAAAATCATTGAAGAACTAAGCACAGTTTGTCGACTTAATCCTAGAACATCTTAGGTAAGCAAAAGCCTTTTGCTAATAGTCTAGAAACTATTCTTGGTTGATAGGTACGTCTAAGAACTTATTAGGTACCTATCGAATTTGCCACGACATAAAAGGACTCCTTACTTATATCGTTGAGTTTCACCAAAACTAACATGTACTCACAATTATTTGTGTACCTTGCCCCTTTAGGACCAATAAGTAACACCTCGCTGAGCGAAAACTATTACTAGATTGATGTAAAGGATATCCAAGCAAGTGTATATTTTGGCATGGCACCTTTTAACTCAATTTTTAAGTTTGGAACTTAAGGCTCTTACTATGTTGGTTAGATTTTAAGTGAACTAAAATCCTTAATCATGCAACATAATCAAGCTTTTGATCTCATGCATTTTAAGACATATTTAAAACAATAAATAACTTAAAACATGCATAAGATAAATGTGATCTAGTATGGCCCGACTTCATCTTGAAGCTTTGACTTCAAAGTCCGTCTTGAATATCTCCGTGGGAGGCACCATTTTCTTCAAATAGGATAAGTTATAACTAATTACAACTATTTGATGGTACGCAGACCATATTTGAATTGAAAAATAACTTTGGTACTTTAGACCAATTACATTCAAATTAATGGTACGCAGACCATATTTTCTATCCTATTTGGGCCATACTAGTCACTTCATAACCTGCAAAACAGTACATATACAATATATACCATTCACCCATTCATTATCATGAATGGCCCACATAGCTGGTTAGTAAAACACATTATGCATCACGTAAACATTTGCAGCAATTAATCAAGGGCACCAATAATCTACCAATTATTCAGTCCTTATTAATTCTAATCAAGTTGTTTTAACCTTAAGGATTTGTAGACCTAATCAAGAGTTTATGACTAAAAAGCGCTCCCACTTAAACCAATAAATTTATATGCTTTACTAATTTTAAACATAAAAATGTATTTCTAGTCCAACCGGAAACATACAAATTTAATTAAAATTTAAAGCTCATATCAATTTATAATTGAATCCAAAAGTGCGCGAGCCATCGCTCGCTGGGCGCGAGCCATCGCTCGCTGGGCGCGAGCCATCGCTCGCTGGGCGCGAGCCATCGCTCGCTGGGCGCGAGCCATCGCTCGCTGGGCGCGCGACATCGCTCGCTGGGCGGGCGACATCGCTCGCTGTGCGCGCGAGCAATGCTGGCTGTGCGCGCGAGTCCTCGCTCGTTGTGCGCGCGAGCAATGCTGGGCGCAGCGCTCGTGGCACGCGAGCTTGCGCTCGCTGCGCGCGAGGCTGCGCGCTCTTGTGCGAGGCAGCGCGCGTTGTGGCGCAGCTCGCTTGCTGCCCACACGCGACTGCCTTGGCTCGCCCTTCGCCCATGCCCATTCGTCCATTGCTCGTGGCACACGACACAAGGCAGGGCTGCTGCCTTGTGCTCGTGCACTACGCCCTTGCTCATTGCATTCGTGCCGCACGGGCGACGAGCTCCCTTGCTCGTCGTCGCATGCCCGCATTATACAACACCCCTTAAGGGTAACACGAAGCGTCCATTGCTTCGTGCGTGCAAGTTTTATGAACGAATCGCATAAAAATTTAAAATTTATATTTAAAATTAATGACAAATTAATAAATAATATTAATTTCATAATTTTAGGGCGAAAAAATCGAAAATTTATTATCCAATTGATTTCCGATTGTTATGGATTCAAGTCTAGGTCATAAAAAATTTAAAATTTATCATAAATTTACAATTTTTATGGTGGTTTTTAATCATAGGTTTCTAATTAAATTATAATTAATTATGAAAATCAAATTAATTCTAAATTATTCTAATTTTCAACAAATTAATCATAATTACAAATTAGATTGCATAATTAACAAGACTAGGCATTCAAACTTGTTAAACATATGCAGTAGGTCAATCAAAAATTCAAGATTTATCAACAAGAATCGCAAATATTCAATTTAACATCTTAAATTTACGAAATTTTGCATTCGAAAAACTAAAACCTTCGAAAAGTCATAGTTAGGCTTCGAATTTGAGAATTCTGGGCTCGGCAGAAAAATATTATTTTTGTCAAAATTTTAGAATGCCTTTTACATGCGGAATTGACACAAAAATCACTCAATTCGGATGAGTAACGAAGAAACTGCCGAAAAACTGCGTACGTATAATTAAATAAACGCAATTTGCAATTAATTAACAATTACGAAAATTAATCACCCCTTTTAATTCTTGCAAATTTGTAATATTTAACCATGTACATGCAATTTAGATTATGAAAATAATAAGGGGCTCGTGATACCACTGTTAGGTTATGATACATATGACATTACATAGATCATGCGGAAACAACCATTAACCCAGGACAACATATTATTTACACATAATCATATAGCATAATTTAGATGCATACTCTTTGTTGCGTGCCCTCCCTAGCTGCGCCCGAACCGAACAAGAACAAGTCTTTAGGACTCCAAGTGTCGTCCCTCCGTAGATAGTCCACAGCACGTCCGGATCCGCCTTAAGATTGACCAACTAGAATCGCCCTTAAGGTACTAGAAAATTTCGGCACTTTTATGAGCAAGATGTGTGTTTTAATTTTCTCTCAAAAACTCACTTTTTGAATACTTTTAAACTTGTTATAAATTGTGAGCCCTAGCCTCATATTTATAGGGGTATGGAAAGGGAATCGAAATCCTATTCAGATACAAATTAATTAAACCTAGAATCCTACAAGAACTCTAATTTAATTAATTTATCAAATAGAATTAGGAATTTAATCATTAACCGAACTCTGCATGTTTTAGGAAACGTGCACGAACACAAACACTTGCACACACACGCACGGCAGCCACGATGGGCCCCCATGCGTGCGCGCGAGCAGCAGCCCACGCAGCGCCCGCGCGCGCTGCGCGCTGCGCGTGCTGTGCGCGCTGTGCGCGCTGCGCAGCCTGCTGGGCCTGGCCTTGCGCTGGGCCTGGCGTGGCTGTTTGTGCGGCGCGCTTGGCTTGCTGGGCGATGGCCTGGCTTCGTGCTGGGCCTCGTCCGGCAGGCCTCGTCCGATGCTTATTCGTACGATGCGCTTCCGATTAAATTTTCCGATTCCGGAATTCATTTCCGATACGAACAATATTTAATATTTCCGATTCCGGAATTAATTTCCGTTTCGAACAAATATTTAATATTTCCGTTTCCGGAATTATTTTCCGATTCCGGTAATATTTCCGATTCTGACAATATTTCCGTTTCCGGCAATATTTCCGATTCTGGCAATATTTCCATTTCCGATAATATTTTCCGATACGTACCATGTTTCCGTTTCCGGCAACATCTACGACTTGGATAATATTTATATTTCCGATACGATCCATATTTCCGTTTCCGGCAATATCATCGTTTCCGGAGTATTCATTTCTTGCCTGTGACGATCTTAGCTCCCACTGAAACCAAGATCCGTCGGTTCCGAATATTCATAGATGGAGTATTTAATGCCATTAAATACTTGATCCGTTTACGTACTATTTGTGTGACCCTACGGGTTCAGTCAAGAGTAAGCTGTGGATTAATATCATTAATTCCACTTGAACTGAAGCGGCCTCTAGCTAGGCATTCAGCTCACTTGATCTCACTGAATTATTAACTTGTTAATTAATACTGAACCGCATTTATTAGACTTAACATAGAATGCATACTTGGACCAAGGGCATTATTTCCTTCATGGTGGGCACCCTGACGAGTTGGAGGACCCTCTTTCTGGAATTCCGGCCGAAGTCCGTTCCCAGATACCTGCGGAGGTGGCCCGCCGAGCTAGGTCATCGGGCGGTAAGTTTTATCCGAACGTCGTTCAGACGTATCGAGCCTCCTCTGGCAGTTCTTCTTATTCTCCGCGTCATCCTAAGGTCGTTGTTTTTCCTATAGCTAAAGACAAAGGGAAGGAGGCAACTGCTGCAGAGGACGAGAATGTACCCGCTACTCCTCACTATTCATCAAAGGATAGGGTGGCTATATGCCGTAAGGTGTTTAAGGCCGTCCCCACGGAGTATGTTGCTTCTCTTCCTGGCCGCAAGACTGACGCCCAGTTTGGTGCAATCCAGGCCACTCTACTCGACGTGAGTCTATTTCCCATTTTTGCTTGTACTTGTTTTCCTTTTCAAGTCATTTACTAACATGCAGCCCCTTTTGCAGTTGTTCTGCCGCATGGAATTCTGCAAGGGTTGGAAGACCCGCACTGCTGAGGAGCTCAAAGCTCAGGTGGCTGAGTCCACCCACCATGGTGACTATGCGTTCAAATCCATTGAAGAGGTCCGCCTGCAGATGTAGACGACCATAGACCTTCAAGCAAAGGAGGTAGCTTCATTGAGGTCTGAGAAGGCCGAGCTGCTAAAGAAGATCTTGGCGCAGGACAAGGACATGGTGGCGATGGTCGAGGAGGCCAAGACAGCGGTGGCGGAAATACGGACGCTTCAGGACCAGTTGCGGGAGTACCCTCAAGTCAAAGAGGCGGCTGAGGAAGCCGAGCATCTTCGGGGGGAACTGGAGACGGCCAAGTCGCAAGTTCGCACCTTGCGCGAGCGTCTTCTGGAGTCCTATGATCAGGGGGAGCAAGCGGCCAAGGACGCTGTTAAGCATGCCTGGGAAAACCACATGCCAGAGTATGATCTTGCGTGGTTCCAGCGGTAATTGGAACACAGTGCCGCTGTGTTGGCTGCTGAGCGTCTCGGTCAGCCACCCCCAGAGTTTGTACCTTCTGACGATGAAGACGATGCGGCTGCTCCCTGACTTTCTTCCCTCCCAGCTTTTCAGAATTTTATTCAAGTGTTCTCATGCCTAAGGGCAAAAACAATTATTTTGTCAAGTTTTGGCGCCGCTGGCGTCTATATTATTGTACCTGCTGAGCACACAACAATTTCTTTTTTTGTTTTTGAATTCTTGGCTACTTTTGCACGCCTTTCTACGGGCGTTGTTTTATAAGTAAATAGGTTATTTTTGTTGCTTCTTTTATCTCGCATTTATTTGTTCTTCGTAATTTGATTATTCCTTAATCAATTGGTATGGTAGCCAAGGTGCAACTAAGTATACACTAGGCACGTTGGTGCCACAGGCAACTGAGCATGCGCTAGGCACTACTGTGGTTGTCTCTTTCTTTGGCGAGCGTGTCTATAACGATATTGATTGACGCAAGTCAATCAATAGGTATGATTGCCGCTAGACATGCTCGTCAAATGGAATGGACGGCCAAACATTCTGCACAACCAACCTTTTTCCAAGGACATTCGTGCCGCCGAACTCTTGAGCAAACAATCTTTGTTTCAAAGTTATTGGTGCCGCAGGCAACTGAGCATGCGCTAGGCACTACTATGGTCGTCGCTTTCTTTGGCGAGCGTGTCTATAACGATATTGATTGACGCAAGTCAATCAATAGGTATGATTGCCGCTAGACATGCTCGTCAAATGGACTGGACGGCCAAACATTCTGCACAACCAACCTTTTTCAAGGACGTTCGTGCCGCCGAACTTTTGAGCAAACAATCTTTGTTTCAAAGTTATTGGTGCCGCAGGCAACTGAGTATGCGCTAGGCACTACTGTGGTCGTCGCTTTCTTTGGCGAGCGTGTCTATAACGATATTGATTGACGCAAGTCAATCAATAGGCATGATTGCCGCTAGACATGCTCGTCAAATGGAATGGACGGCCAAACATTCTGCACAACCAACCTTTTTCCAAGGACGTTCGTGCCGCCGAACTCTTGAGAAAACAATCTTTGTTTCAAAGTTATTGGTGCCGCAGGCAACTGAGCATGCGGTAGGCACTACTGTGGTCGTCGCTTTCTTTGGCGAGCGTGTCTATAACGATATTGATTGACGCAAGTCAATCAATAGGTATGATTGCCGCTAGACATGCTCGTCAAATGGACTAGACGGCCAAACATTCTGCACAACCAACCTTTTTCAAGGACGTTCGTGCCGCCGAACTTTTGAGCAAACAATCTGTGTTTCAAAGTTATTGGTGCCGCAGAGCTTTTGGACAAACAACCTAAGTTTTAAGGTTATTTGTGCCGCTGAGATTTTGAACAAACAACCTATGTTTCAAGGTTATTTGTGCCGCTGAGCTTTTGAACAAACAACCTATGTTTTAAGGTTATTTGTGCCGCTGAGCTCTTGAACAAACAACCTAAGTTTTAAGGTTATTTGTGCCGCTGAGCTCTTGAACATGTCGTACTGGTTGGCCAGCGGCTTGCTATACTGGGAAGGAAGTTGGATAGGTGATCAGCCTACAACTTGGTGCTAATATGGGCCACTTCTTAGGCTTCAAACAATTAGTCTTGCTGAGAGTTTTTGATAATCTGGGCCACTTCTCAGGCCGTCATACAATTAGGCTTTGATTATGCATTTGAGTTTATATTTTTGTATTCATTGTGCGAGCAATAGATATTACGAGACAAATAGAGTAGTATTATTTATAACTTTGCTAGGCGAATTTAGCCGGTTACAAAAGTAATTACTACCCTATTATGACCATTAGAGGCCGCCCCTTGGGCAATGGATCGTGGTAGGTAAGACAAAGCTAACACATATCTAGAAGAAATATTTCTTGAGATTGTCGGCATTCCAAGTGCGCAAAATTGGCCGGCCCTGCATGTCTTGAATGCGGTAGGTTCCATCTCTAACCTCATCATAGATCTCATAAGGTCCCTCCCAGGTGGGCGTCAGCTTACCCTGTTCGTTTGCTCGGCCTGTGGATTCCATTTTCCTGAGAACAAAATCTCCTACTTTGAGCACTCTATTAGAGACTTTCTTGTTGTATTCTCTTGCCATTCTTATCTTGTACAGCTGTTGTCTGAGCGCTGCATTTCCTCTAACCTCGGGTAGGAAGTCCAGGGCTGCCTTCATTGTCTCCCAGTTGGCATTTTCGTCATACATCATGACTCTCAAAGTTGGTTCACACATTTCTATGGGTAGGACAGCCTCAGCGCCATAGGCTAGCAAGAAGGGTGTTTCACCGGTTGAATTCTTAGCCGTGGTGCGGATGGACCATAAGACATTTGGCAGCTCATCAGCCCATAGACCTTTGGCTTCGTCGAGCTTCTTTTTCATCCCTTCGGAGATAATTTTGTTGAACGCTTCAACCTGGCCATTGGCTTGGGGACGTCCGACTGATGCAAAGCAAGTGTGTATGCCGTGATCTGCCAGCCACTCTTTCAGCTTAGGCGTCTCAAACTGAGGCCCATTATCGAAGACGATAGCCTGTGGAATCCCAAAGCGAGTCATGATATTCTTCCAAATGAATGCTCTCACATCAGCAGTTTTTATGTTTTTGAGCGCTTCTGCCTCCACCCATTTGGTGAAGTAATCTACAGCAACGATGACATAACGCCTCCCGCCTGGTGCGGCCGTAAATGGGCCTAGAAGATCCTTCCCCCACTTAGCAAATGGAATTGGGCTCGTGATGGGCGTCAGAACTCGTGCCGGTCGGTGTATTAGGTGAGAAAAACGCTGGCATTTGTCACACTTCTTGACCAGTGAAATTGCGTCCTCTTTAAGAGTCGGCCAGTAATAGCCTGTTCTAAGTGCCTTTTCAGCCAAAGCCCTTCCACCAATATGCGAGCTACACAACCCCTGATGAAGGTCTTCTAGAATTTCCTGCCCTTTCTCAGGCGTCACACATCTTAACAAAGGACGGGAGTAGGCCTTCTTGTAGAGGGTGTCGTTCCACATTTCAAACCAAGAGCACTTCTTCTGAAGTTTTGCCGCTTTCCTTGAGTCTTCTGGCAAGACTCCATTCATTTTGAAGTTTACTATGTCATCCATCCATGTGGATGTTCTGTCAAGGGTTTCCACCTCCATTTGCTCAACACTTTTGTGCTCCTTTACCTCCCAAAACACGTGCCGAGGGGTATCACAAGACGCGGAACTTGCCAATTTCGACAGGGCATCAGCTTGGTTATTTTCCGAGCGAGGGACTTGCCTTACTTCAAAACTTTTCAGTGGTTCTACTTCCTGATGGACGGCCTGCATGTATTTGACCATAGTCGAATCTCTAGCTTCGTAGGTTCCATTAACTTGGCTCACAATCAGTTGGAAGTCAGATAGTGCTACAATCTCCTCGGCGCCTACCGCCTTACACATTTTTATGCCACAAAGCAGGGCTTCATATTCGGCTTCATTATTTGACGCCTGAAAGTTAAATCGCATAGCATACTCAAAAGTATCTCCTTCTGGGGAGTGACAGATTATCACAGCTCCACATCCATTCTGCGTGGACGAGCCATCTACATACAATGTCCACACCGTCTTTGTATTCTTGGCAAAGTCTGGCCTTGTCATTTCAACAATAAAGTCGGCACATGCCTGCCCCTTGACAGCTTTCCTCGGCTCGTAGGTGATATCAAAGGTATTCAGCTCTATTACTCAATTCAGCATTCGTCCTGACGCCTCCAGCTTTGTGAAGGGCAGTTTGAGCGGTTGATCTGTGTAGACCACTATTTTGTGAGCTAAGAAATAAGGATGGAGCTTTTTGCTGGCCATGAACAGGGCTAAGCCAAACTTTTCCACTGTGGGGTAACTAACTTCAGCATTTTGAAGAACATGACTGACAAAGTATACCGGCATCTGTATTCCCTCCCTCTCTGTCAGTAGAACGGCACTCAACGAGTGCTCGGACACGGCGAGATACATGTACAAAGTCTCTCCTAGCAAGGGGCTAACAAGACGAGGCAAGGTATGCAAGTGCTCCTTTAATCTGACCAACGCCGCCTCGGCTTCGTCCGACCATTCAAACTTAGCCTTCTTTCTAACTGCCCTAAAAAAGTAGTGGCACTTGTCTCCAGCCCTGGAAAGGAATCTGCCCAGGGCGGCCAAGCAACCTGTGAGCCGCTGGACCTCCTTCACTGTCTTTGGTGAGCTCATATCAATTACTGCCTGAATTTTGTCTGGGTTGGCTTCAATTCCCCTTTCATCAATCAAGAAACCTAAGAATTTGCTTGCCGTCACCCCAAACACACACTTCTTAGGATTCAACCTCATGTTGTAAGCTCGAATAGTCTCAAATGTCTCCCTAAGATCAGTTATGTGTGCCGCCCGCAGCTTACTTTTTACGATCATATCATCAATATAAGCTTTAATATTTCTGCCGAGCTGCTTTATGAACACAGTGTTAATAAGACGCTGAAAGGTGGCCGGTGCATTCTTTAACCCAAACGACATCACTTTGTAGCAGTAAAGGCCTTGTTCAGTAACAAATGACGTTTTTTCCTGGTCATCAGGCCACAACGGAATCTGATGAAACCCTGAGTATGCATCCATGAAGCTCATCATAGCATGCCCTGCTGTAGAGTTGACGAGTCGGTCAATCTTAGGCAATGGAAAACTATCCTTGGGACATGCCTTATTGAGGTTGGTGTAGTCAACACACATTCTCCAGGTGCCATTAGGTTTCTTGACGAGGACCACATTAGCAACCCAGTCGGGGTACTGACTAGGCCCGACGAACCCTGCCTCCATCAACTTTTGTATTTCCGCTGCTGCCGCCTAATTTCTATCTTCCCCATGGTTCCTTTTCTTCTGACGAACCGGTTTGAAGTTTGGGTCCACATTCAGCTTATGGACGGCCACAGCAGGATCAATACCCGGCATTTCGTCCACTGTGAAAGCAAATATATCTTCAAATTCTCTCAGTAGGTGGACCAACTCTGCCGCCAGCGGGTCGTCAGGAGAAATCCCGATGGGCACTACTCTGTCAGGTTTATCTGTGTTTAATACCACATTGAAATGAGCCCCAACAGGCTCTGGGCGTCTCTCTTCCATGTGCCCTGCTGAGATAGTTAATGTTTCTTTGACGATTTTGGGTTGTGTGTCGCCACATTTTCGTTTGTTTCCCGATGTCTCTTTCTCTTCACCCGTCCCCCATGCTTCTGGACTCAAGGTGGTTAGGTAGCAATCTCTAGCTTGTTGCTGATCACCATGTATAGTGCTGACACTCCCATCGTCACAAATAAACTTAAGAAGCATCAGATGAGTCACAATGACAGCCTTTGCCCTATTAGGTGTGACGCCCCAAGATGATGTTATACGCCGTCAGGTCTTTCACTATGAGAAAACGGACGTCCATTTGTCGAGATTCCTTTTTATTTCCCATCCTCAGAGGAAGAGCAATTATGCCGACTGGGTGGATGATATTACCTCCGAAGCCTATAATGGGATAGTGGATTTTCTCAATCTTTGAGGAATCATGTTGCAGCCGGTTCAAGCACTCTAGACTAATTATGTCCGACGAACTTCCTGTATCAACCAAAATACGCCTAACCCTCAGATTAGCAACTTTTAACTCAATTACCAAAGGATCGTCATGCGGGGTGGAGATTTTCCCACGGTCGGCTTCGCCGATTTCTACTTTTGGAAACGGGTCGGCTGTGGCCTTGCCGGACAGCATCACTTGCCCCAATCGCTTGGCATAATCCTTCTGGCCCCTCATGGTCGGCCCGCCGGCGGCCAATCCTCCGGAGATGACTGCTACGCACTCTGGGTCAGTACGATTCCCATCTTCCTCCGAGGGAGGGGATTTGTTCTTCTTGTAGAAGGGTTTGCCAGAACCTCCCGTGTTCCTGCTGATATAACTCTTTAAGAATCCCTTAGCGGCTACGCCGTCCAGTGCCCTTTTCAAGCTCTTACATTCGTTGGTGTCATGCCCAATGTCACTGTGAAAGTGACAGTACAGTTTGGGGTCCCTACTTTCTGTTGGCGACTTCATGGGAAATGGACGATCAATGTCATATTTGGACCCGACGTCCATCAGAATTGTGTACATGTCTGTGTTATACTCAAATCGATCCCGATCATAAGTTCTGGACCGTTTCTGGCCTGCCGCCCCGGGAGCCCTGTCTGACTCTTTTGCAATAGCCCACGTCCCGTTAGGCCGGCTCTTCTTTTCGAATTTCTCTTTTTTTGCCGCCGGCTCGGCGGTATCACTTCCTCTGGGATCTTTCGGGACGCTGCAAATCTCTGTTGCATGGATGAAGGCCTCGGCCTCATCCAGCACTTCTGCCATTGTTCGGACGCTTTTCTTTACCAGATCAAACTTGAAAGAGCCCTTTTTAAGCCCTCGAATGAAGTTATCGAATGCAACACCATCTGGCAAATCCGGAATTTGTCGTGCCTCTAGATTGAATCTCTTCACATAGCTCCTCAGAGACTCGTCTTTCCCTTGCTGAATCCTACTCAGATGCATGCTCGTCTTCTTTTCTTCCTTGTGAGCCATGAACCGAGTAGAGAACAATAACTCGAGCTCCGAAAAAGAGCGAATAGTTCCAGCTGGAAGTCTCTCGAACCACTTAGATGCTACTCCTTTGAGTGTGCCCGGAAAATACTTACACCAGGTTGAGTCAGTTGTTCCTTGGACATACATGTGATGCCGGTAAACCAAGAGGTGCATGTCTGGATCTGTGGTCCCATCGTAAGCATCAATGTTGGGCGGCTTGACTTTGGGTTCCCTCGGGGCTCTCATGATGGAGTCTGCAAAAGGGGTGGTGTGTCCTAGGGCCATTTTGGACACCCCCTCCTGAATGTGATACACAGGATCTTGACGCCTTGAGTAGGGTACCCGCTGGGAAGACTCGCGTCTGCGAGTTTGACGGGTTGGACGGGTGACCCCTGGGCGCGCCTGGCTCAGGTGCGTATAAGTTGGATGAGGGAGAGGTCTATCCGGCATGACGTGGGTTGACCCAGTGTCAGAAAGTTCAGACTCAGAGTCAGGCAACTGCTCTGCGCGTGGCTGCTCACGTCCTCGGGACGTTTCTCCGATCAGCCGCTGTGGCAATCGGCGTGGTAGGTAAGACATAGCCTGATTGGGCTGACTCGCTGGCGGCTGCCTCCTCAGGTCCTCGCCTGTCTTCCTGGTCCAGACGTTTGCGGGGCGCAAAGAAAGTGTTGGCCTATTGCTTGCCGGTCCCTCATGATTTGCAGCCGCGACAGTGGTGTAAATCAGCATACTCTTCTGTACCTCAGCATTAACTGTCTTTCCCATATCAGCTTGGAACTCAGCCAAAATAGCCCGAAGAGCACCCACAGAGACAGGCATATCAGGGTTCTCCTCTATTACTGTTTCCGCCCGAGGATCCAGGTGTCCTCCAGGAGGGGTGCGATTGGCCTGGTCGTCCTCCTCGCTGAGCACCTCTACCTCGGCAGCATGACGCGGGGTGTGCCCGGCCGCAAATATTCGCGCGGCATCTCCAGTGATTCTCGTGGCCGGCGTCTGATGCTCAGTCGGCATTTCTCTTTCGAGGGGTGGCCGCTCTACTCGCGTAGGCCGCCCAGTATCATTGTCCTGTCGTTGATCTTCCATGTTACCGTACCTCCCCACAGACGGCGCCAAATGTTGTGGGGTTTTTCCGGTGAGATACCTTGGAGGTTTTCCGGTAACTTCTGAGGATTTCACAAGAATGTATTTTTATAGAGAGAGAAAGTAGAGAGAAGGCAGAGCAGCAATTGCTCTTGATTGTATTGATTGTATTGATTGTGACCCCTTTTTCTAGGAAAGTGGGACTATTTATAGTACTAGGTTTTTGTGGGAATGACCTAATATTCCCTTTACATGATTGGCTGGGGTATGGGAGGAGGACATGTGTCCTTTCTCCTTACAATTCTCTGGCCCCTTTTGGAAATAGTGGGCTATTTGGGCCTATTGTGCTTATTCATTCATTTGGGATACTTACTAATTAAGCCTCTTTTTCAGGTATAGGTATAATACATACATTTATACACACTTAAGTACAAATACACATTCATTGTAGATACATAGATTAATACTCATGCTCCGGAGTAGACTTCGTATGGTTTCTGCTTAGGGGGCGTAATACGTGCCATGTGTCGCATCCTCATTGGTACACGAAGGCATGGTAATTTTGCCCACAACATAATATATATTAGATCCTTCTAATTGTAAAATTCTTCTGCGTGAATGAAAACAAAAGGGAACATGCATGATCTAAAGTCCAAATTATCCGACTAACTAGATTAGGTCCCGTGCACGCACGGTTATTTTAAAAGTATTAATTGACCTTCTTTTTTTACTGAAATATTTATTCCTTAAATCTATTGCGTAATTAATAAATCTCAAACGTACTCATTTTATCATATAATATATAATTTTTGCTCTATTATGTATTATATATTTTATATGTTTAATATGATTGTTTGACCAAATTAATATTTGATATGCTTAATATGAACAAATATTAATTAAGAATGTTTTCTATTATTGATATGACGATCTGACTAAATTAATATTACCAAAATTGTTTAATAATGCCATATTTAATAATCCTACAATATTTTCTATTTATAAACATTTATACAAAATGAGATAAAATAAAAATAGAATAAAGTAGATATTTTGATTTAGGAAAGGTTTTTTGGCGGGAAAAAATTGCACCAGGAATTGACACGTGTCATTCCTGGTGTCTCTTTTAGTATATAGTAATAGATAAGAAGAGATAATTAATTGATTACGTAACAAGCTAAGCAAATACTACTAACAATAATTTGAGATATGACAAAACACATCATACAACTCCACTAATCATAAGTAAAAACTATTAATGATGGATGTTATGAATTACTAAAAGGAAGGGTCATTTGGCGTCGCATTAGGTCTAATGCAACGGATTTTCATGCCTACTGCAACGATTTTAGGTGTTGCATCTGACTAGAAATGTAGTGGTGAGTTAGTTTGCATGAAAATTAAAGATAGACCCTAACCGGTGAAGAAATAAAAACATAGACCCCAAATGATGAAAAACTTAATTACTTAGCCCCCTTTTGTTTCCTTATCTCCAAAAAATAACGTAGAAAGGCTGAATTATGTTGTTGTCCCCCGTGGTCCCCACCAAAAGTCAAACAATGAATATCAAATTAGAACATACTCTGTATTACATTCACCTAGGTGCAGCGTGCACCCTCCCACATTTTCTCCTTGGAGAAAATATGATAAAAATCACCAATTGGTATAAAAATATCATTAGGTGTACGGTGATGCACCATACACCTAATAATTTTCAGTATTAATATCATGAGTACTGAATTTGTTGTAAACACGAAAATAAACACCTTCCAAATTGAAGGAAATAATGCCCTTGGTCCAAGTATGCATTCTATGTTAAGTCTAATAAATGCGGTTCAGTATTAATTAACAAGTTAATAATTCAGTGAGATCAAGTGAGCTGAATGCCTAGCTAGAGGCCGCTTCAGTTCAAGTGGAATTAATGATATTAATCCACAGCTTACTCTTGACTGAACCCGTAGGGTCACACAAATAGTACGTAAACGGATCAAGTATTTAATGGCATTAAATACTCCATCTATGAATATTCGGAACCGACGGATCTTGGTTTCAGTGGGAGCTAAGATCGTCACAGGCAAGAAATGAATACTCCGGAAACGATGATATTGCCGGAAACGGAAATATGGATCGTATCGGAAATATGAATATTATCCAAGTCGTAGATGTTGCCGGAAACGGAAACATGGTACGTATCGGAAAATATTATTGGAAATGGAAATATTACCAGAATCGGAAATATTGCCGGAAACGGAAATATTGTCAGAATCGGAAATATTACCGGAATCGGAAAATAATTCCGGAAACGGAAATATTAAATATTTGTTCGAAACGGAAATTAATTCCGGAATCGGAAATATTAAATATTGTTCGTATCGGAAATAGATTCCGGAAATGGAAATTTAATCGGAAGCGTATCGTACGAATTAGCATCGGACGAGGCCTGCCGGACGAAGGCCCAGCACGAAGCCGGGCCATCGCCCAGCAAGCACGCACGCCACAAGCCCAGCGCGCACCAAGGCCACGGATGCGTGGGCCGCGCTGCATGGGCTGCTGCTCGCATGCGCATGGGCAGCCCTTGTGGCTGCCGTGTGTGTGTGTGAGTTTGTGCTCATGCGTGATTCCTAAAACTGCAAGAGTTAGTGTGTGATTAAATTCCTATTCCTAATTAGATAAATTAATTAAATAGAATTCATGTAGGATTCTAATTTCAATTAATTCGTATCCTACTAGGATTGCGATTCCTTTTCCATAACTCTATAAATAAAGGCCTAGGGGTCATTATTTACACACAAGTTTTTAAGTATTCAAAACTAAGATTTTTAAGCAGAAAAATCAGCCAATATTCATGCCTACCCAACCGAAAATATTAGAACCTTAAGGGCGATTCTAGTTGGTCAATCTTAAGGCGGATCCGGACGTGCTGTGGACTATCTACGGAGGGACGACACTTGGAGTCCTAAAGACTTGTTCTTGTTCGGTTCGGGCGCAGCTAGGGAAGGCACGCAACAAAGAGTATGCATCTAAACTATGCTAAATGATTATGTGTAAATAATATGTTTCCTGGCTTTATGGTTTTTCCGCATGATTTATGAACTGTCATATGAATCATAACCTAACAGTGGTATCACGAGCCCCTTATTATTTTCATAATCTAAATTGCATGAACATGGTTAAATATTACAAATTTGCAAGAATTAAAAGGGGTGATTAATTTTCGTAATTGTTAATTAATTGCAAATTGCGTTTATTTAATTATACGTACGCAGTTTTTCGGCAGTTTCTTCATTACTCATCCGAATTGAGTGATTTTTGTGTCAATTCCGCATGTAAAAGGCATTCTAAAATTTTGACAAAAATAGTATTTTTCTGCCGAACCCAGAATTCTCAAATTCGAAGCCTAACTATGACTTTTCGAAGGTTTTAGTTTTTCGAATGCAAAATTTCGTAAATTTAAGATGTTAAATTAAATATTTGCGATTCTTGTTGATAAATCTTGAATTTTTGATTGACCTACTGCATATGTTTAACAAGTTTGAATGCCTAGTCTTGTTAATTATGCAATCTAATTTGTAATTATGATTAATTTGTTGAAAATTAGAATAATTTAGAATTAATTTGATTTTCATAATTAATTGTAATTTAATTAGAAACCTATGATTAAAAACCACCATAAAAATTGTAAATTTACGATAAATTTTAAATTTTTATGACCTAGACTTGAATCCATATCAATCGGAAATCAATTGGATAATAAATTTTCGATTTTTCGCCCTAAAATTATGAAATTAATATTATTTATTAATTTGTCATTAATTTTAAATATAAATTTTAAATTTTTATGCGATTCGTTCAAATAACTTGCACGCACGAAGCAATGGACGCTTCGTGTTACCCTTAAGGGGTGTTGTATAATGCGGGCATGCGACGACGAGCAAGGGAGCTCGTCGCCCGTGCGGCACGAATGCAATGAGCAAGGGCGTAGTGCACGAGCACAAGGCAGCAGCCCTGCCTTGTGTCGTGTGCCACGAGCAATGAACGAATGGGCATGGGCGAGGGGCGAGCCAAGGCAGTCGCGTGTGGGCAGCAAGCGAGCTGCGCCACAACGCGCGCTGCCTCGCACAGGTGCGCGCAGCCTCGCGCGCAGCGAGCGCAAGCTCGCGTGCCACGAGCGCTGCGCCCAGCACTACTCGCGCGCACAGCGCGCGATGTCGCTCGCCCAGCGAGCGATGTCGCGCCCCAGCGAGCGATGGCTCGCGCGCGATGTCGCCCGCCCAGCGAGCGATGTCGCGCCCCAGCGAGCGATGGCTCGCGCGCACAGCGCGCGATGTCGCCCGCCCAGCGAGCGATGTCGCGCCCCAGCGAGCGATGGCTCGCGCGCACAGCGAGCGAGCCAGCGCGCCCAGCGAGCGATGTCGCGCGCCCAGCGAGCGATCTCGCGCGCGCGCACTGCGAGCGATAGCTCGCGTGCGATGGGGCGCTGTGCGGAGGCTTGCAATAGGACAGCAGCAGCTATGCGACGAGCGCATGGGCTGCGCGCACATGGCCAGCAATGGCTGTGTGCGTACGGCCCATGGGCGTGCAACGCGTAGGGTGTTTGCGTTACGATTAGATCGTTTTGAATGTTTAATTTGAAAATTTCAGTTCACGTAATTTTAATTAATTTTAAAATTAATAATTTGAATTAATTTCTTGGATTTTAATTTTGAATATTATAATTATAACAAATGGAATTTATTCTAATTATTTTACTAAAATTAAAATCATGAATTAATTTAAATGCGACTGAAATTAAATTAAATTTTTGGATTCAATTATAAATTTATATGAGCTTTAAATTTTAATTAAATTTGTATGTTTCCGGTTAGACTAGAAATACAATTTTATGTTTAAAATTAGTAAAGCATATGAATTTATTGGTTTAAGTGGGAGCGCTTTTTAGTCATAAACTCTTGATTAGGTCTACAAATCCTTAAGGTTAAAACAACTTGATTAGAATTAATAAGGACTGAATAATTGGTAGATTATTGGTGCCCTTGATTAATTGCTGCAAATGTTTACGTGATGCATAATGTGTTTTACTAACCAGCTATGTGGGCCATTCATGATAATGAATGGGTGAATGGTATATATTGTATATGTACTGTTTTGCAGGTTATGAAGTGACTAGTATGGCCCAAATAGGATAGAAAATATGGTCTGCGTACCATTAATTTGAATGTAATTGGTCTAAAGCACCAAAGTTATTTTTCAATTCAAATATGGTCTGCGTACCATCAAATAGTTGTAATTAGTTATAGCTTATCCTATTTGAAGAAAATGGTGCCTCCCACGGAGATTTTCAAGACGGACTTTGAAGTCAAAGCTTCAAGATGAAGTCGGGCCATACTAGATCACAAATATCTTATGCATGTTTTAAGTTATTTATTGTTTTAAATATGTCTTAAAATGCATGAGATCAAAAGCTTGATTATGTTGCATGATTAAGGATTTTAGTTCACTTAAAATCTAACCAACATAGTAAGAGCCTTAAGTTCCAAACTTAAAAAAATTGAGTTAAAAGGTGCCATGCCAAAATATACACTTGCTTGGATATCCTTTACATCAATCTAGTAATAGTTTTCGCTCAGCGAGGTGTTACTTATTGGTCCTAAAGGGGCAAGGTACACAAATAATTGTGAGTACATGTTAGTTTTGGTGAAACTCAACGATATAAGTAAGGAGTCCTTTTATGTCGTGGCAAATTCGATAGGTTTACCTAATAAGTTCTTAGACGTACCTATCAACCAAGAATAGTTTCTAGACTATTAGCAAAAGGCTTTTGCTTACCTAAGATGTTCTAGGATTAAGTCGACAAACTGTGCTTAGTTCTTCAATGATTTTAGGATCTTGGAATCATTTTATTCACACCTGCCGGAACACATAACTTGAATAAAATGCTTAATAAACATTGAATTATGCATGTATGCTAGAATTTAAGTTTATTAAGAGAAACTGTGAATGGTTATTTATTTGTTTATTCTTTTCAATTGTAGTTTTTAATATGGCAAACAACAATTCATTCAACATTCGATCAATTCTCGAAAAGGAGAAGTTGAACGGGAAAAACTTCCTTGACTGGCAAAGGAACTTGCAAATAGTTCTTATGCAGGAAGAAAAGGAGTATGTCCTAGATGAGGCGATGCCCGAAGCTCCAGGCGACGGGGTCACTCAGGCAGCCCTCAATCGTTGGATTGATGCCAACAAGGATGTGAAATGTCTAATGCTCGCCACCATGAGTGCGGATCTGCAGAAAACGTTCATCAACTCAGATGCTTTCACAATCATCAGTGAGTTGAAGAACATGTTCCAAGATCTGGCTCGAGTCGAAAGATTCGAGACTCATAGGCAAATTCTTGAGACCAAGCTTAAGAAAGGCGAGCCCGTAAGTCCACATGTTCTCAAAATGATTGGACTCATTGAGAATATGAGTCGGCTGGATCAGCAATTTTCTCAGGAAATGGCTATAGACACCATCCTCCATTCTCTTCATAGCGGGTATGATCAGTTCAAACTGAACTACAGTATGAATAGTCTGGACAAAACGCTCACTGAGCTTCACGGTATGCTGAAGACCGCTGAAAAGACGCTCAAAAGTGATAAGCAGGATGTGCTTATGGTGCGTGGGGGCAAGTTCAAGAAATCTGGAAAGAAGAGGAATGCTAAGAAAGGTGGCAACAAGGCCAGCCCAACTAAGCAAACTGGCGCCAAATCTGCAAAGAGGAAGGTCAGTCAACCCACTTCTGAATCCGAATGCTTCTACTGCAAGAAGAAGGGGCATTGGAAGAGAGATTGCTTGAAGCTAAAGGAAGATCAGAAGAACGGAACAGTCGTTCCATCTTCAGGTATTTTCGTTATAGACTGTATACTTGCTAATTCAACTTCTTGGGTATTAGATACAGGTTGTGGCTCACACTTATGTTCCAATCCACAGGGACTAAGAAGAAGTAGAAAGTTAAGCAAGGGTGAAGTCGACCTACGAGTGGGAAATGGAGCACGGATTGCTGCATTAGCTGTAGGAACTTACTATTTGTCGTTGCCCTCCGGGCTAGTTTTGGAACTGGAAGAATGTTTCCATGTTCCAAGTCTTACTAAAAACATCATTTCAGTTTCTTGCTTAGATGCTAAGGGATTTTCCTTTATAATAAAAGACAATAGTTGTTCGTTTTATTTTAAAGAGATGTTTTATGGATCTGCTAGATTAGTCAATGGACTTTATTTATTAGATCACGACAAACAAGTATATAACATAAATACCAAAAAGGCCAAAAAGGATGATTCAGATCTCACCTATCTGTGGCATTGTCGATTAGGCCATATAAACTTGAAACGCTTAGAAAGACTTCAAAGAGAAGGAATTCTAGAACCATTTGACTTAGAGGATTATGGTAAATGCGAATCATGTTTACTTGGCAAAATGACAAAGCAACCTTTCTCTAAAGTTGGAGAAAGAGCAAATGAACTATTGGGTTTAATCCATACAGATGTATGTGGACCAATGAGTACAAATGCTAGAGGTGGTTTCAGCTACTTTATCACTTTCACTGATGACTTCAGTAGGTATGGTTATGTCTACCTAATGAAGCATAAGTCTGAATCCTTTGACAAATTCAAGGAATTTCAGAGTGAAGTAGAGAATCAATTAGGCAAGAAGATTAAGGCACTGCGGTCTGATAGAGGCGGTGAATATCTGAGCTATGAATTTGATGACCATCTGAAAGAATGTGGAATTCTATCAGAATTGACTCCTCCTGGAACACCACAATGGAACGGTGTGTCAGAACGGAGGAACAGAACCTTGCTAGACATGGTCAGGTCAATGATGGGTCAGGCCGAACTTCCATTAGAATTTTGGGGACATGCACTAAATACAGCTGCACTCACTATAAATAGAGCTCCGTCTAAAGCTGTCGAAAAGACTCCATACGAATTATGGTTTGGAAAGCCTCCAAATGTGTCTTTTCTTAAGATTTGGGGATGTGAAGTATACGTCAAACGATTAATTTCAGACAAACTTCATCCAAAATCTGACAAATGTATCCTTGTGGGCTATCCAAAGGAAACAAAGGGGTATTACTTCTACAATACATCTGAGAACAAAGTGTTTGTTGCTCGAGATGGTGTCTTTTTGGAGAAGGATCATATTTCCAAAATGACAAGTGGGAGAAAAGTAGACCTCGAAGAAATTCGAGTCGAACAACAAACTCTAGAGAATGCTCAAGATGACATTCAGAATGAAACTCAGAGATCTTTAGAAGAATCTGGTGAGAATCATGGTCAATCTAGAAATGTTACCCCGCGTAGATCGCAAAGATATAGATCTCAACCGGAAAGGTACTTGGGTATTTTGACGAACGAGAGCTATGACGTTCTATTACTTGAAAGTGATGAACCTGCGACTTACAAGCAAGCTATGACGAGCCCTAGCTCCAAGCAATGGCAAGAAGCCATGCAATCTGAATTAGACTCCATGTCTGAAAACCAAGTATGGGATTTGGTCGATTTGCCAGATGGCTACCAAGCCATTGGAAGCAAATGGGTTTTCAAACTGAAAAAGGACAAGGATGGGAAACTTGAAGTTTTCAAAGCTAGATTGGTTGCAAAAGGTTACAGGCAAGTCCACGGTGTGGATTACGATGAAACCTTTTCACCAGTTGCAATGCTAAAGTCTATTCGAATAATGTTAGCAATCGCTGCATATTACGATTACGAAATATGGCAGATGGATGTCAAAACTGCTTTCTTAAACGGCGTTTTAACAGAAACTGTGTTTATGACACAGCCTGAAGGTTTTGAGGATCCAAAGAATGCTAAAAAGGTATGCAAGCTAAAGAAGTCAATCTACGGATTGAAGCAGGCATCCAGGAGCTGGAATATACGTTTTGATGAAGCAGTCAGTGACTTTGGTTTCATCAAAAACGCGGACGAATCTTGTGTATACAAGAAGGTCAGTGGGAGCAAAATTGCTTTCCTAGTATTATATGTCGACGACATATTGCTTATCGGAAATGACATTCCTATGTTGAACTCTGTCAAGATTTGGCTTGGGAAATGTTTTTCGATGAAGGATCTAGGAGAAGCACAGTACATATTGGGCATCAAGATTTACAGAGATAGATCTAAAAAGATGATTGGACTTAGTCAAAGCACTTATATCAATAAGGTGCTTGATAGGTTCAAGATGGCGGACTCCAAGCGAGGCTACCTACCCATGTCTCATGGAATGACTCTAAGCAAGACTCAGTGCCCAAAAACACTTGATGAGCGTAGACGAATGAATGGGATTCCATATGCATCATTGATTGGTTCAATAATGTATGCTATGATATGTACACGCCCGGATGTTGCGTACGCACTCAGTGCTACGAGCAGATACCAGTCAGACCCAGGAGAGGCGCATTGGACTGCTGCCAAGAACATTCTGAAGTACCTGAAAAGGCACAAAGATGACTTCCTGGTCTATGGTGGAGATGATGAATTAATTGTTAAAGGCTATACGGACGCAAGTTTCCAAACCGACAAAAATGATTTCAGATCACAGTCTGGGTTTGTCTTCTGCCTCAACGGAGGAGCAGTAAGCTGGAAAAGTGCTAAGCAAAGCACCATTGCGGATTCTACAACTGAAGCGGAGTACATTGCTGCACATGAAGCAGCAAAGGAAGCTATATGGCTAAGGAAGTTCATAGGAGAACTTGGTGTAGTCCCCTCCATTAAAGGACCAATAGCCCTGTATTGTGATAATAACGGAGCTATTGCACAGGCAAAAGAGCCTAGACACCACCAGAGAGTCAAGCATGTACTTCGTAGATTTCACCTTCTACGAGAGTTCGTTGAAAGAAAAGAAGTCGAGATAAGCAAAATTGGAACTGATGACAACATATCAGATCCATTAACTAAACCTCTGCCGCAAGCGAAGCACAACTCGCACACTGCAGCTATGGGAATCAAGCATATTGGAGAATGGCTTTGATGTCTCTGTTTAATGTTTTAAAGTTTTAGAGTT
Source organism: Spinacia oleracea (assembly GCF_020520425.1). Classification (NCBI taxonomy): domain Eukaryota; kingdom Viridiplantae; phylum Streptophyta; class Magnoliopsida; order Caryophyllales; family Amaranthaceae; genus Spinacia; species Spinacia oleracea. The sequence continues at coordinate 60,442,078 of NC_079489.1, forward strand.
TAAATCTTTGTAAAACATTATTGGTTAATCACTCACAATAAATGAAAGAAATTCATTTTTCCATTTAATTTGTGGTTTATTAAATGATGAGTCCCTTCAACTTGACGATATATTCAAGATAGACTGTCAGGACCAGTCCTGTGACTAAGAAATGTCTATCAAGTGAACTTGAATGTCAAAGGTTGAAAATGGTCCCTAATCGGAGTTTTCTATAAAATTGGACGCATAGAAAACGTTAGACGATTAGAATGCAAGATGACTAGTAGTTCTGTTTCTTGAACTATGTGGACATGGCAATGTCATAATCATTTGCATAGATACTTACTTTGGGAAGACTAGTATCGGACAAGACCTATGAAACTTTACTGTAAGAGATGAAAGTCTGTCATAAGTAAATTTCATTAAATTATTAGACACTAAATCCTCAATACCTGAGTGATTTGAGATTACTTGTTTGAGAACTGGTTGCCTTGACGTTGACCAACCGTCGCACCGTAAAAGGAGGCTATAAAGGCAACGCTCAGGTAATCACCTATCAAACGAAGTCTAATCTCAAGATCGCAAGATTGGGATTGTCCTCCCATAAATCGGGAAGAGATGCTTAAAAGTTGTACAAGGCCACTCAGAGAGCTAGAAACTGTGAAATGCATGGCCGTGCTCGGATGAATCATAGGCTATGATTATCTGTTTATTTGATCAGTTGAACTCTGAAACCGAGGAACACCTCTGGACATAATAAGGATGACAACTCTTACCTTATGTTCAAGAGCAAGCATCGAGCGACAAAGGAATTAGGAAATGCACACTTGTCCCTAAGGACAAGTGGGAGACTGAAGGAAATAATGCCCTTGGTCCAAGTATGCATTCTATGTTAAGTCTAATAAATGCGGTTCAGTATTAATTAACAAGTTAATAATTCAGTGAGATCAAGTGAGCTGAATGCCTAGCTAGAGGCCGCTTCAGTTCAAGTGGAATTAATGATATTAATCCACAGCTTACTCTTGACTGAACCCGTAGGGTCACACAAATAGTACGTAAACGGATCAAGTATTTAATGGCATTAAATACTCCATCTATGAATATTCGGAACCGACGGATCTTGGTTTCAGTGGGAGCTAAGATCGTCACAGGCAAGAAATGAATACTCCGGAAACGATGATATTGCCGGAAACGGAAATATGGATCGTATCGGAAATATGAATATTATCCAAGTCGTAGATGTTGCCGGAAACGGAAACATGGTACGTATCGGAAAATATTATTGGAAATGGAAATATTACCAGAATCGGAAATATTGCCGGAAACGGAAATATTGTCAGAATCTGAAATATTACCGGAATCGGAAAATAATTCCGGAAACGGAAATATTAAATATTTGTTCGAAACGGAAATTAATTCCGGAATCGGAAATATTAAATATTGTTCGTATCGGAAATAGATTCCGGAAATGGAAATTTAATCGGAAGCGTATCGTACGAATTAGCATCGGACGAGGCCTGCCGGACGAAGGCCCAGCACGAAGCCGGGCCATCGCCCAGCAAGCACGCACGCCACAAGCCCAGCGCGCACCAAGGCCACGGATGCGTGGGCCGCGCTGCATGGGCTGCTGCTCGCATGCGCATGGGCAGCCCTTGTGGCTGCCGTGTGTGTGTGTGAGTTTGTGCTCATGCGTGATTCCTAAAACTGCAAGAGTTAGTGTGTGATTAAATTCCTATTCCTAATTAGATAAATTAATTAAATAGAATTCATGTAGGATTCTAATTTCAATTAATTCGTATCCTACTAGGATTGCGATTCCTTTTCCATAACTCTATAAATAAAGGCCTAGGGGTCATTATTTACACACAAGTTTTTAAGTATTCAAAACTAAGATTTTTAAGCAGAAAAATCAGCCAATATTCATGCCTACCCAACCGAAAATATTAGAACCTTAAGGGCGATTCTAGTTGGTCAATCTTAAGGCGGATCCGGACGTGCTGTGGACTATCTACGGAGGGACGACACTTGGAGTCCTAAAGACTTGTTCTTGTTCGGTTCGGGCGCAGCTAGGGAAGGCACGCAACAAAGAGTATGCATCTAAACTATGCTAAATGATTATGTGTAAATAATATGTTTCCTGGCTTTATGGTTTTTCCGCATGATTTATGAACTGTCATATGAATCATAACCTAACAGTGGTATCACGAGCCCCTTATTATTTTCATAATCTAAATTGCATGAACATGGTTAAATATTACAAATTTGCAAGAATTAAAAGGGGTGATTAATTTTCGTAATTGTTAATTAATTGCAAATTGCGTTTATTTAATTATACGTACGCAGTTTTTCGGCAGTTTCTTCATTACTCATCCGAATTGAGTGATTTTTGTGTCAATTCCGCATGTAAAAGGCATTCTAAAATTTTGACAAAAATAGTATTTTTCTGCCGAACCCAGAATTCTCAAATTCGAAGCCTAACTATGACTTTTCGAAGGTTTTAGTTTTTCGAATGCAAAATTTCGTAAATTTAAGATGTTAAATTAAATATTTGCGATTCTTGTTGATAAATCTTGAATTTTTGATTGACCTACTGCATATGTTTAACAAGTTTGAATGCCTAGTCTTGTTAATTATGCAATCTAATTTGTAATTATGATTAATTTGTTGAAAATTAGAATAATTTAGAATTAATTTGATTTTCATAATTAATTGTAATTTAATTAGAAACCTATGATTAAAAACCACCATAAAAATTGTAAATTTACGATAAATTTTAAATTTTTATGACCTAGACTTGAATCCATATCAATCGGAAATCAATTGGATAATAAATTTTCGATTTTTCGCCCTAAAATTATGAAATTAATATTATTTATTAATTTGTCATTAATTTTAAATATAAATTTTAAATTTTTATGCGATTCGTTCAAATAACTTGCACGCACGAAGCAATGGACGCTTCGTGTTACCCTTAAGGGGTGTTGTATAATGCGGGCATGCGACGACGAGCAAGGGAGCTCGTCGCCCGTGCGGCACGAATGCAATGAGCAAGGGCGTAGTGCACGAGCACAAGGCAGCAGCCCTGCCTTGTGTCGTGTGCCACGAGCAATGAACGAATGGGCATGGGCGAGGGGCGAGCCAAGGCAGTCGCGTGTGGGCAGCAAGCGAGCTGCGCCACAACGCGCGCTGCCTCGCACAGGTGCGCGCAGCCTCGCGCGCAGCGAGCGCAAGCTCGCGTGCCACGAGCGCTGCGCCCAGCACTACTCGCGCGCACAGCGCGCGATGTCGCTCGCCCAGCGAGCGATGTCGCGCCCCAGCGAGCGATGGCTCGCGCGCACAGCGCGCGATGTCGCCCGCCCAGCGAGCGATGTCGCGCCCCAGCGAGCGATGGCTCGCGCGCACAGCGAGCGATGTCGCGCCCCAGCGAGCGATGGCTCGCGCGCACAGCGAGCGAGCCAGCGCGCCCAGCGAGCGATGTCGCGCGCCCAGCGAGCGATCTCGCGCGCGCGCACTGCGAGCGATAGCTCGCGTGCGATGGGGCGCTGTGCGGAGGCTTGCAATAGGACAGCAGCAGCTATGCGACAAGCGCATGGGCTGCGCGCACATGGCCAGCAATGGCTGTGTGCGTACGGCCCATGGGCGTGCAACGCGTAGGGTGTTTGCGTTACGATTAGATCGTTTTGAATGTTTAATTTGAAAATTTCAGTTCACGTAATTTTAATTAATTTTAAAATTAATAATTTGAATTAATTTCTTGGATTTTAATTTTGAATATTATAATTATAACAAATGGAATTTATTCTAATTATTTTACTAAAATTAAAATCATGAATTAATTTAAATGCGACTGAAATTAAATTAAATTTTTGGATTCAATTATAAATTTATATGAGCTTTAAATTTTAATTAAATTTGTATGTTTCCGGTTAGACTAGAAATACAATTTTATGTTTAAAATTAGTAAAGCATATGAATTTATTGGTTTAAGTGGGAGCGCTTTTTAGTCATAAACTCTTGATTAGGTCTACAAATCCTTAAGGTTAAAACAACTTGATTAGAATTAATAAGGACTGAATAATTGGTAGATTATTGGTGCCCTTGATTAATTGCTGCAAATGTTTACGTGATGCATAATGTGTTTTACTAACCAGCTATGTGGGCCATTCATGATAATGAATGGGTGAATGGTATATATTGTATATGTACTGTTTTGCAGGTTATGAAGTGACTAGTATGGCCCAAATAGGATAGAAAATATGGTCTGCGTACCATTAATTTGAATGTAATTGGTCTAAAGCACCAAAGTTATTTTTCAATTCAAATATGGTCTGCGTACCATCAAATAGTTGTAATTAGTTATAGCTTATCCTATTTGAAGAAAATGGTGCCTCCCACGGAGATTTTCAAGACGGACTTTGAAGTCAAAGCTTCAAGATGAAGTCGGGCCATACTAGATCACAAATATCTTATGCATGTTTTAAGTTATTTATTGTTTTAAATATGTCTTAAAATGCATGAGATCAAAAGCTTGATTATGTTGCATGATTAAGGATTTTAGTTCACTTAAAATCTAACCAACATAGTAAGAGCCTTAAGTTCCAAACTTAAAAAAATTGAGTTAAAAGGTGCCATGCCAAAATATACACTTGCTTGGATATCCTTTACATCAATCTAGTAATAGTTTTCGCTCAGCGAGGTGTTACTTATTGGTCCTAAAGGGGCAAGGTACACAAATAATTGTGAGTACATGTTAGTTTTGGTGAAACTCAACGATATAAGTAAGGAGTCCTTTTATGTCGTGGCAAATTCGATAGGTTTACCTAATAAGTTCTTAGACGTACCTATCAACCAAGAATAGTTTCTAGACTATTAGCAAAAGGCTTTTGCTTACCTAAGATGTTCTAGGATTAAGTCGACAAACTGTGCTTAGTTCTTCAATGATTTTAGGATCTTGGAATCATTTTATTCACACCTGCCGGAACACATAACTTGAATAAAATGCTTAATAAACATTGAATTATGCATGTATGCTAGAATTTAAGTTTATTAAGAGAAACTGTGAATGGTTATTTATTTGTTTATTCTTTTCAATTGTAGTTTTTAATATGGCAAACAACAATTCATTCAACATTCGATCAATTCTCGAAAAGGAGAAGTTGAACGGGAAAAACTTCCTTGACTGGCAAAGGAACTTGCAAATAGTTCTTATGCAGGAAGAAAAGGAGTATGTCCTAGATGAGGCGATGCCCGAAGCTCCAGGCGACGGGGTCACTCAGGCAGCCCTCAATCGTTGGATTGATGCCAACAAGGATGTGAAATGTCTAATGCTCGCCACCATGAGTGCGGATCTGTAGAAAACGTTCATCAACTCAGATGCTTTCACAATCATCAGTGAGTTGAAGAACATGTTCCAAGATCTGGCTCGAGTCGAAAGATTCGAGACTCATAGGCAAATTCTTGAGACCAAGCTTAAGAAAGGCGAGCCCGTAAGTCCACATGTTCTCAAAATGATTGGACTCATTGAGAATATGAGTCGGCTGGATCAGCAATTTTCTCAGGAAATGGCTATAGACACCATCCTCCATTCTCTTCATAGCGGGTATGATCAGTTCAAACTGAACTACAGTATGAATAGTCTGGACAAAACGCTCACTGAGCTTCACGGTATGCTGAAGACCGCTGAAAAGACGCTCAAAAGTGATAAGCAGGATGTGCTTATGGTGCGTGGGGGCAAGTTCAAGAAATCTGGAAAGAAGAGGAATGCTAAGAAAGGTGGCAACAAGGCCAGCCCAACTAAGCAAACTGGCGCCAAATCTGCAAAGAGGAAGGTCAGTCAACCCACTTCTGAATCCGAATGCTTCTACTGCAAGAAGAAGGGGCATTGGAAGAGAGATTGCTTGAAGCTAAAGGAAGATCAGAAGAACGGAACAGTCGTTCCATCTTCAGGTATTTTCGTTATAGACTGTATACTTGCTAATTCAACTTCTTGGGTATTAGATACAGGTTGTGGCTCACACTTATGTTCCAATCCACAGGGACTAAGAAGAAGTAGAAAGTTAAGCAAGGGTGAAGTCGACCTACGAGTGGGAAATGGAGCACGGATTGCTGCATTAGCTGTAGGAACTTACTATTTGTCGTTGCCCTCCGGGCTAGTTTTGGAACTGGAAGAATGTTTCCATGTTCCAAGTCTTACTAAAAACATCATTTCAGTTTCTTGCTTAGATGCTAAGGGATTTTCCTTTATAATAAAAGACAATAGTTGTTCGTTTTATTTTAAAGAGATGTTTTATGGATCTGCTAGATTAGTCAATGGACTTTATTTATTAGATCACGAAAAACAAGTATATAACATAAATACCAAAAAGGCCAAAAAGGATGATTCAGATCTCACCTATCTGTGGCATTGTCGATTAGGCCATATAAACTTGAAACGCTTAGAAAGACTTCAAAGAGAAGGAATTCTAGAACCATTTGACTTAGAGGATTATGGTAAATGCGAATCATGTTTACTTGGCAAAATGACAAAGCAACCTTTCTCTAAAGTTGGAGAAAGAGCAAATGAACTATTGGGTTTAATCCATACAGATGTATGTGGACCAATGAGTACAAATGCTAGAGGTGGTTTCAGCTACTTTATCACTTTCACTGATGACTTCAGTAGGTATGGTTATGTCTACCTAATGAAGCATAAGTCTGAATCCTTTGACAAATTCAAGGAATTTCAGAGTGAAGTAGAGAATCAATTAGGCAAGAAGATTAAGGCACTGCGGTCTGATAGAGGCGGTGAATATCTGAGCTATGAATTTGATGACCATCTGAAAGAATGTGGAATTCTATCAGAATTGACTCCTCCTGGAACACCACAATGGAACGGTGTGTCAGAACGGAGGAACAGAACCTTGCTAGACATGGTCAGGTCAATGATGGGTCAGGCCGAACTTCCATTAGAATTTTGGGGACATGCACTAAATACAGCTGCACTCACTATAAATAGAGCTCCGTCTAAAGCTGTCGAAAAGACTCCATACGAATTATGGTTTGGAAAGCCTCCAAATGTGTCTTTTCTTAAGATTTGGGGATGTGAAGTATACGTCAAACGATTAATTTCAGACAAACTTCATCCAAAATCTGACAAATGTATCCTTGTGGGCTATCCAAAGGAAACAAAGGGGTATTACTTCTACAATACATCTGAGAACAAAGTGTTTGTTGCTCGAGATGGTGTCTTTTTGGAGAAGGATCATATTTCCAAAATGACAAGTGGGAGAAAAGTAGACCTCGAAGAAATTCGAGTCGAACAACAAACTCTAGAGAATGCTCAAGATGACATTCAGAATGAAACTCAGAGATCTTTAGAAGAATCTGGTGAGAATCATGGTCAATCTAGAAATGTTACCCCGCGTAGATCGCAAAGATATAGATCTCAACCGGAAAGGTACTTGGGTATTTTGACGAACGAGAGCTATGACGTTCTATTACTTGAAAGTGATGAACCTGCGACTTACAAGCAAGCTATGACGAGCCCTAGCTCCAAGCAATGGCAAGAAGCCATGCAATCTGAATTAGACTCCATGTCTGAAAACCAAGTATGGGATTTGGTCGATTTGCCAGATGGCTACCAAGCCATTGGAAGCAAATGGGTTTTCAAACTGAAAAAGGACAAGGATGGGAAACTTGAAGTTTTCAAAGCTAGATTGGTTGCAAAAGGTTACAGGCAAGTCCACGGTGTGGATTACGATGAAACCTTTTCACCAGTTGCAATGCTAAAGTCTATTCGAATAATGTTAGCAATCGCTGCATATTACGATTACGAAATATGGCAGATGGATGTCAAAACTGCTTTCTTAAACGGCGTTTTAACAGAAACTGTGTTTATGACACAGCCTGAAGGTTTTGAGGATCCAAAGAATGCTAAAAAGGTATGCAAGCTAAAGAAGTCAATCTACGGATTGAAGCAGGCATCCAGGAGCTGGAATATACGTTTTGATGAAGCAGTCAGTGACTTTGGTTTCATCAAAAACGCGGACGAATCTTGTGTATACAAGAAGGTCAGTGGGAGCAAAATTGCTTTCCTAGTATTATATGTCGACGACATATTGCTTATCGGAAATGACATTCCTATGTTGAACTCTGTCAAGATTTGGCTTGGGAAATGTTTTTCGATGAAGGATCTAGGAGAAGCACAGTACATATTGGGCATCAAGATTTACAGAGATAGATCTAAAAAGATGATTGGACTTAGTCAAAGCACTTATATCAATAAGGTGCTTGATAGGTTCAAGATGGCGGACTCCAAGCGAGGCTACCTACCCATGTCTCATGGAATGACTCTAAGCAAGACTCAGTGCCCAAAAACACTTGATGAGCGTAGACGAATGAATGGGATTCCATATGCATCATTGATTGGTTCAATAATGTATGCTATGATATGTACACGCCCGGATGTTGCGTACGCACTCAGTGCTACGAGCAGATACCAGTCAGACCCAGGAGAGGCGCATTGGACTGCTGCCAAGAACATTCTGAAGTACCTAAAAAGGCACAAAGATGACTTCCTGGTCTATGGTGGAGATGATGAATTAATTGTTAAAGGCTATACGGACGCAAGTTTCCAAACCGACAAAAATGATTTCAGATCACAGTCTGGGTTTGTCTTCTGCCTCAACGGAGGAGCAGTAAGCTGGAAAAGTGCTAAGCAAAGCACCATTGCGGATTCTACAACTGAAGCGGAGTACATTGCTGCACATGAAGCAGCAAAGGAAGCTATATGGCTAAGGAAGTTCATAGGAGAACTTGGTGTAGTCCCCTCCATTAAAGGACCAATAGCCCTGTATTGTGATAATAACGGAGCTATTGCACAGGCAAAAGAGCCTAGACACCACCAGAGAGTCAAGCATGTACTTCGTAGATTTCACCTTCTACGAGAGTTCGTTGAAAGAAAAGAAGTCGAGATAAGCAAAATTGGAACTGATGACAACATATCAGATCCATTAACTAAACCTCTGCCGCAAGCGAAGCACAACTCGCACACTGCAGCTATGGGAATCAAGCATATTGGAGAATGGCTTTGATGTCTCTGTTTAATGTTTTAAAGTTTTAGAGTTTAAATCTTTGTAAAACATTATTGGTTAATCACTCACAATAAATGAAAGAAATTCATTTTTCCATTTAATTTGTGGTTTATTAAATGATGAGTCCCTTCAACTTGACGATATATTCAAGATAGACTGTCAGGACCAGTCCTGTGACTAAGAAATGTCTATCAAGTGAACTTGAATGTCAAAGGTTGAAAATGGTCCCTAATCGGAGTTTTCTATAAAATTGGACGCATAGAAAACGTTAGACGATTAGAATGCAAGATGACTAGTAGTTCTGTTTCTTGAACTATGTGGACATGGCAATGTCATAATCATTTGCATAGATACTTACTTTGGGAAGACTAGTATCGGACAAGACCTATGAAACTTTACTGTAAGAGATGAAAGTCTGTCATAAGTAAATTTCATTAAATTATTAGACACTAAATCCTCAATACCTGAGTGATTTGAGATTACTTGTTTGAGAACTGGTTGCCTTGACGTTGACCAACCGTCGCACCGTAAAAGGAGGCTATAAAGGCAACGCTCAGGTAATCACCTATCAAACGAAGTCTAATCTCAAGATCGCAAGATTGGGATTGTCCTCCCATAAATCGGGAAGAGATGCTTAAAAGTTGTACAAGGCCACTCAGAGAGCTAGAAACTGTGAAATGCATGGCCGTGCTCGGATGAATCATAGGCTATGATTATCTGTTTATTTGATCAGTTGAACTCTGAAACCGAGGAACACCTCTGGACATAATAAGGATGACAACTCTTACCTTATGTTCAAGAGCAAGCATCGAGCGACAAAGGAATTAGGAAATGCACACTTGTCCCTAAGGACAAGTGGGAGACTGAAGGAAATAATGCCCTTGGTCCAAGTATGCATTCTATGTTAAGTCTAATAAATGCGGTTCAGTATTAATTAACAAGTTAATAATTCGGTGAGATCAAGTGAGCTGAATGCCTAGCTAGAGGCCGCTTCAGTTCAAGTGGAATTAATGATATTAATCCACAGCTTACTCTTGACTGAACCCGTAGGGTCACACAAATAGTACGTAAACGGATCAAGTATTTAATGGCATTAAATACTCCATCTATGAATATTCGGAACCGACGGATCTTGGTTTCAGTGGGAGCTAAGATCGTCACAGGCAAGAAATGAATACTCCGGAAACGATGATATTGCCGGAAACGGAAATATGGATCGTATCGGAAATATGAATATTATCCAAGTCGTAGATGTTGCCGGAAACGGAAACATGGTACGTATCGGAAAATATTATTGGAAATGGAAATATTACCAGAATCGGAAATATTGCCGGAAACGGAAATATTGTCAGAATCGGAAATATTACCGGAATCGGAAAATAATTCCGGAAACGGAAATATTAAATATTTGTTCGAAACGGAAATTAATTCCGGAATCGGAAATATTAAATATTGTTCGTATCGGAAATAGATTCCGGAAATGGAAATTTAATCGGAAGCGTATCGTACGAATTAGCATCGGACGAGGCCTGCCGGACGAAGGCCCAGCACGAAGCCGGGCCATCGCCCAGCAAGCACGCACGCCACAAGCCCAGCGCGCACCAAGGCCACGGATGCGTGGGCCGCGCTGCATGGGCTACTGCTCGCATGCGCATGGGCAGCCCTTGTGGCTGCCGTGTGTGTGTGTGAGTTTGTGCTCATGCGTGATTCCTAAAACTGCAAGAGTTAGTGTGTGATTAAATTCCTATTCCTAATTAGATAAATTAATTAAATAGAATTCATGTAGGATTCTAATTTCAATTAATTCGTATCCTACTAGGATTGCGATTCCTTTTCCATAACTCTATAAATAAAGGCCTAGGGGTCATTATTTACACACAAGTTTTTAAGTATTCAAAACTAAGATTTTTAAGCAGAAAAATCAGCCAATATTCATGCCTACCCAACCGAAAATATTAGAACCTTAAGGGCGATTCTAGTTGGTCAATCTTAAGGCGGATCCGGACGTGCTGTGGACTATCTACGGAGGGACGACACTTGGAGTCCTAAAGACTTGTTCTTGTTCGGTTCGGGCGCAGCTAGGGAAGGCACGCAACAAAGAGTATGCATCTAAACTATGCTAAATGATTATGTGTAAATAATATGTTTCCTGGCTTTATGGTTTTTCCGCATGATTTATGAACTGTCATATGAATCATAACCTAACACAAATATTGTAAACACCTTCCTCGAAATAAATAAAAACAAATATTGTAAACACCTTCCTCAAAATAAATAAAAAAATTCTAAATACTACGATAAAAATAACTAAAATAACTTATAATCTTTAAATCTTCATCAGAAATATCAATAAATTCTATGATCTTCATTCTTTTAGGAAGTGTTTCTGAAATCTCTATACCAGACTTCCCGTTGTTCTCCGATCTGACAAGGCCCATATCCATGGTAGGCAAATAAAGTATACGCTTTCCATTTTCATTAATGGGCATTTCTGAAAATTGTTTAGTCTTCAGTAGATGCTCATTCTTTTGTTATTAATGGACAAGAAGTGTTTATTCTATTACGTTTTGTTATTTTGAAGCGTTCTATCAACGTTAACGTAAGCATTTATATTAATACACACATTGTTTGGCTCCAAAAAGTTAATCTACTCCCTCCGAAATATATTATTTCCTCCAGAATTTAGTACCATATATACTACACACTCTCTGTATATAAGCAAGCACGTGCTTATATTTGGAACTTGGAAGGCTTGCATTTATTTAAGGAAAAATCTTTAAAATATACATATGTTTTTCCCTTAATTGGTTTATGGTTTGGTTAGGAGGAAGTAGGGACGTGCATATAGTAATCTAAACATATATTTGTTACCTTTAGTTTTTATTTGCTTCTGTTTTTAGTTGATTTCGTTTGTTTTATAATTTTGTTAATTTTGTTTATTTCTTAGTTTATATGTGGTAAATTACCTACACTAAAATACGTACCACATAACAAAAATTGTGTTTAGATCCTCTAGATTTATGAGTCAACTCTACAAATTGGTGCAATCTAAGTCATCTGTTAAAATCAACGGTGATAAAAGGCTGCAATAAAATAAACCGAATTAAAAATAAACCCTGCATTCTCCCCCCACCTCCTTTCTCCCATCACTCTTCGAAATGCAAGCATGATTGCATGAAATTGTGAATATATGAACAATAAAAAAAAAAGAAAAAAAAAGTTGAAAGTATATGATATAAAAGCGATTATGAAAATCCATTTGTAATGGATCTCTAATCAAATCATCCTCTCAAAACTTCCGTTGAGGATCTTGGGGAACGACTCGGCCTCGTCAACTTTAGGAAACTCCTAATAATTCGTATATACTAGTTCCATCTGACCATCTCATATTTTTTCAAATCATAAAAGTTATTTTATTGATTAAAGCTGTTGGATCTTTTACCAAAATGGCTAATTTTTCAATTTTATTTATCAAAATGGCTACTTTTGAATTCTATTTCCTAAACTAACTATTGTTTTGACTTTAAAGTAAAAACCAATGAACCAGTTTGAGTTTTTTTTTTTTTAATAGTGAACCGGTTTGGATTTTTTTAATAATAAACGGGTTTGGTTTGAGTTTTTATTTTTTTTAGAATAGTGAAACAATTTGATTTTTTTAGGGGACTCCCTTTTTTAGGGGACTCCCTTTTTTATATAAATATATGAACAATAAAAAAAAAAGAAAAAAAAAGTTTGGACTAAATTGGTTTTTTAACCGTCAAAACATTACTTTTACTGATTGAACTTTTTTTACTATTAGAATCGTTTTAACGGATTGAGATTACTTTTTTTTTACTATCAACCCTTATTTTTACTGATTGAGACTAGTTTTATACTAGCAAAACCTTATTTTTACTGATTAAAGCTATTGTTTTGCTATCAAACCTTATTTTTTACTCCGTATTAGATTCCTCTTGCACCAGTTGGTCTGGTATCTTTTAAGTTGATATTTAATCGCTCCAGTAACAACAGAAGGGTAATCATTTGTTGAAGTGTGAAGTAGGTTCTGCGTATAGTTACACATCCATATGGTACAAATCTATCTATTTGATGATGTCCCTTCACGTGTAAACGAGTCAATTGTCCAATATATACAAATGGCAACTTGTCATATGAAATGGTTTTCTACTCAACTGACAATTAAATATATCGAACATGATTTATGATGTGTTTTTTACGTTACCCTTATTTTCACTTTTTTTAACATTTATGATCACAGTAACACTTTTAGTTGTAAATTGAACAAAGTAGCTTGCAACTACATAAGAAATCTTATTAATTGTTTCTCGCGACTTTTCACAAGACTTGATGCTCATATTTGTATCCTATAAAAATAAGTTATAGGAAAGCAAATATAAGTCATGCATGACTGCCTCCAATCTCTAATTTTAAAGCAATAAAATTTTCAATATAAGTCCAAAAAAAAAAGAACGAAATAATATATATTACAAAAACTATTACAATTCTCAATGTCTCTATCTATATCCGCCTATCCGGAGAACATAAATTACTCACCCTTGATAAAAAAAAATTATAGGAGATATAATTTTTTTTTTACACCCGTATTTTTCCGAATTTTTCTAAGAAACCCTTCTCTAAGAAACCCTTCTCTAAGAAAAATAAAACCCTCTCCCTTCTCTCTAAGAAAAACTCAAACCCTAGCGCCGCCTCCACCGACGGCTCGCTGGTGGCTGGAGCATCCTTGCTTGCTAAAAGTCGCCGGCGAGCCGCGGTTTCTTTTCGATTTCTGTTGTTTGTCAATTGTAGATCGACAACTAAAAATTAGTAGGTGTGAATTTCCGGCAAATTCGAAGGAGCAAAGTTTTTCCATAATAAGAGGCTTCGATCTACTCTTATTTTCTCTTCTTACTGCTGGAAAGGTAGTTGGAGAAGCTAAGGCTAATTCCAGGTTTCGTGGGGAGGAGTTTGTGGGAGCAGATCCACTTCACCCTTGGCGGTTATTCCGAGATCATCCTAATTGCCGCCGCCGTTAAAACGCCGGTAAAGGTAAAATTAAGAATTAGGGTTTCTCATTTGGGGTAAGAATCGCTCGTTTCTTTGGGGTGTGATTGTCTTTAAGTCCGAATCTAGCCTAGTCGCCGCCTCTCGTTGTGTCGGAAAACGCCGATCTTGACGGTAAAGGTAAAGATTAGGGTAGGGATTCCTAAATTAGCCGTTTCGCCGTCGTCTTGTAGTGTCGGAAAACGCCGACCTTGATGATAAAGGTAATCATTGGGCTAGGGTTTCTGTTTTTGGTCTTAAATTCGTTGTTGGTTTGGATTTGATCTCTTTAATTGTTGTCTCCTCGCTTTTGATTATGGAGGTTAGCTTAGTTGTTAGTGTTGTTTGGCTTTTATGTGTTTCTCTTTTAGTTATGTTATGTGATTGTAGTGTAGTATGGATAGTTGTTTGGTCTCTTTGTGGTTTTGGTGTGTACCTTTTGAAGTTTGTTGATGTTATTGGTAAGAAATTGTGGTTTTTGTTGTTTTGGTTTGAAATTGGAGATGGTATGATAGTGAAGAAATTGGGTTTAGTTTATAGCCTCTGGGGGGTAGGGGGGAGTGATGTTCTTTCCTTTTCTGAAGTAGGGATGCTTAAGTTTGAAAGGAGAGGAAGGTTGTATGTGTTGCAAGTCACTCTGGTCTTTGTTAGTTTCTTTGGAGACAAGTTGTTATGTAGTTTGGCAGGGGAAGGAGTTTGGGTAAGGAAGGGTCAATGTTCTCAGGTTCTAGTTGTCAGTTGGTTATTGGGATTAACTTTTGTTAATTTTCAATTTAGGTTAGTGTGGAGCTTTGTACTCTATGCTTTCAAAATCTTCAATTCAAACGCTGCTTTCCCATTTTTTGGGATTTATAGCATGCTTTTCGAGTCTCATTTTGTGGCTCAAGATGCTTGTGAATCGATCACAAGGTCTTTCCAACTAGCTTGTGGTATTGTCAAACTTCCATTTCTTTCTTTGTCCTCCAAGGTTAACAGGTTAGCAAGGATGCCTCACAGTGGTTACCATTCCAATATTCGCTATATCTCCTATAAAACAAAAACTACAGCCAACGGTGGATTTGGCACGCTAATTTCCAGTGGGTCGCTGAGTTGTGCAAGCAAGTTCATCTCGACAAACAAAGGGCCGACACCGAAAGAGCCTACTATCCTCTCGGCGATCAATGCTTTGTATTTTTGTTGTACTAATGTTGTATTAGTTTCTAAAGACCCTAGTGTTCTAGTTTAGTTTGTTGTACTTTCTTTCATAATGCAAATTTATCCTATATCAAAAAAAAAAAAAAAAAATTTTTTTTTTTTTTTTTTGAAATAAGCTTAATTTGCATAAAATTAAAAAGATTACAAACTAAAAGTACAAACAAAAACTAAACTAAGGCCATGAAAGACCTTTACATAGATTACAAACCAAACAAAATAAAAACCGTTAAATCTTGTAGAGGTAGCATTCACCCTTGATAATTAATTGCATAGAAAATAAGCAAAGCCATAAGTAAGAACCTCATGTGTTTCGTTCGTCACTTTACACTTCATTAATTTATCTAACATGACCCTAAGTTCCATTGTATCATGTATTTGGTAACGCAAATTATTAAATAGGGTGTCCAAAATTATCGATATATCTTTTACAACCTAAAATATCTAGAACTTAATACTTTTCTCTTATCTCAGTGTCATTTTACCATTTTCATTTAAAAATTCCTAATCGAGAAACGTGAAGTCTTTGAGTATTTATAATTAAAGGGTCGCATTAGATAAGAAAATGCTTAAAATAATAAATAAGCAATGCCGTGACGAACTAGCCGAAATTTGATTCGTTCGATAAATTAAACCCTGTTAAATTATCTAATACGACCCAAAGGGGTTTGCTTATTTAATTTAATACGACCCAAAGGGGTTTGCTTATTTACTGATCTGTTACTGCATGCAATAAATAATTTTTTCCCTTAAATAATAAATTTAAAAATAAGTAAATATTGCGAACATGTTATCTAATTATATGATTAGCCTAAAATAAATTCCCGTGATATTTCAAATAAATCAATTAATTTGGTTCTTTTAATTTGATAATTTTTAAAAATTCTTTATATGTTAATATATTCTTATTATTGTAAATTTCACTTAAAATACGGGATTTGAACTCGTCATGAATAGCCCTTCGTTAATAAAATTGTTATTTTTAGTATGTAGCTGCATTATACAAAACATGGTAGTTGACTCCTAGTAAAAATTTCTTTTATTATCTTTTAGGTTTTTTTTGTGTGTATTTGGACTCTTAACAAAATTTATCTCTTATCATCTTTTAAATGTTTTATCTCTTACACTCCTAGCAAAATTTAAGTTTCTATAAAAACCGTCATATATATATATATATATATATATATATATATATATATATATATATATATATATATATATATATATATATATATATAAGTGTCACATAATTCGTATATTTTGCCGATCACAGGATTGAAACCGGAGTGATTTTATAATTTGCAGCAAAACACACGTTTATCCAAGAGTTCTGAATTTACTCTTATTACTCCGTACTACGATTCTGATTCTCCTTCTTCTCTTTTGTCCAGATCTACAGTACCGCCATTGTTCCTTTCCTCTAAAACCCCAATTTATTTATTTCATAATTTTACTCCCAAACCCTAAAATGTATGATCCAAATAGTCAAGTTTCATACACCAATAATTATATAAAATAGTTATCACATCAGATTTTAGGTAACTATATAAAATTTGAATCTATGTAAATCTCAGTAAAAGAGATAGGGATGGCAGGTGGGTATAGTTTTGCGGTTCCGCACCGCACCCGCCTCAGTTGGGGCGGGGATGGATATAATTTTACCGGTTAGTAGACGGGTATGGGTATGAAAAGTCATACCCGCTATGGGTAGCGGGTAGGTGATGGATTTGAAGTAATACCCGCCAACCCGACCCCGCATTCATCCGCCCGCCGTATACCCGCTTTTTCATTAATCCTAAGTAACCCAAACGTAAAACCAGCTAAAATATTTTGAAAGTCCTTGTATAGGCCCAACATCTATAATAAAGTTCATTGTTTTACAAAGCAGCATTTTGGTGGGCAAAAGTGGAACATTTATTATAATAAGGAATCAACGTAGAGGTAAGAAAGGGAAGGAAATAAATAATTAGTATAATTAGGGAACAAATTAAAAAAATTAAGAAGGCTGAAAATATAACCTTAATAGCTATATACTATATATTTAATTGCGTAATATATTTACACAAAGATTGCTTAATATATTTTTATTAATAGATAATTGTATTTTGAGCTATTCTTCAATTGTTTTTTTTAAAAATTAAAAAAATTTAAATTTAAGTTTCAACTTTCAACTTTCAAATTGCAACTACAAAAGTATATTGCGTAAATAATGATAGTTATTATTATTGCGTAAATAATGCAGAAGTTAAGGAAATTGAAACTACCAGGAACGGAACGTTACTTTTATAAAACAAAAAGTTATGGTGTGTTGTACGTTAGAATTAAGATTCTCTTTTTCATAGGATAAAGACGCTCTTAAAATCTCTTTTCCATAAGGAAATACTTATTTATATTAGTTAATAAAATAAGAGTTAATTATTAAACAAGATAATTTACATTATAGATAATCATTAAAAAAGATAAATAAAAAACCGATTCAATACATAATTAAATTAATATTCCGTATCGTCCCTTCTTGTATTTCCCCTATCGTATGTTCGGATTTGATTATTAATGAAAGCTAAGTGCCTGATGGCATTTCCCTCAAAAAAAAAAAAAAATAATATTCCGTATCGGTTATATATTACGTAACCTTAATTCGGTTTAGTTAAGAAACCTATAGAATGCAAAATACCGAATCAAAAGATAACGGAAAAGATAATTACATTTTTTTATACTTTGAAATTAATATCTTTTACGAAAATACATGATGTAAATTTAGAAAAATATACTCCAGTTTTTTCAGAAGATTTTATTCAATATCCTTACTCTCTTAACTTTCCTTATGAATAGACATAGTGAATTGACGGCAAACATCCTTGTAACCGATGTATTTACCCACGTTTCTGCCATCCACCTCCTTCTAAACCTAATTTCTTCCTTCCCGTCCTTTCATCTTCTTCTTGTCGCCCGTTTTCTTTGTCTCTCCTACCACCCTTTCTTTCTCTCTCGTGCTGCAAAACCTTATAGTATCTTTAAACACCCAAAAGATATCATTGTTGTGCCTTAAATACCAAGTTAGATTTCACGTTAAAAGGTCTCTAAAACAGTAAAACCTAATCACTTCACATTTTCGGATTCATTCGGATACTGCCGTGATAGAATTTAACAATGGCCCTTGAACATAACCGAGATGAGGATATACAGTATGATAAAGTAAGTTTGCAATTTATTTTTTAACTAAAGCATCGTGCAGTTTACTTGTGTTAAATATTTTTTATTTGGAACAATCATCTTGTGTATAAATATAAGAATGTTTATGTATTTTAGCAATTGTTTGTATTATGTTTTGTAGATTAATGTTGATGTTGATATGAGATCTCTTCTGGAATTGACTTATAAAGCCGTCAAATCTGTGCATACAAAAGTAGAGGGTCGACTTACTCCAAAAATAATCCTGATACATCTTCATATCGTCCAGATGATCAACAACAAGTTGTCAATTTAAAATTTCTTGGAAAACGAAAGGCCATTGACACGGACAGTCAATGTCCTTCATCCACCCAAACAAAGAACAATTTAGTAAGTCTGATTCAACATATTTATTTAAATTTTACTATATTTTGTATATTATCTAATATGTTTTCATAATTTAATTAGGCGAAGAATTTGTCAAGTGCTTTTTCTAAAACGCTTTCATCAGAGAATAAGGTAAACGTACATCATCTTTAAAGATAAGACAATAATGATATTGGATTGTTGATATCTATCAGTTTTTTATTTTTATTTGTAAGTGTTCGATAGAACTGAGGCAATTGAATCTGTTTCATTATAAAATAGTAGTTATATTTGGAATTTAGAATTTGAATATAGCTATTTAGCTAAATAGTTTTGATGAATTACTTTGGTTTTTGATACTAAATGCAGAAAATAATTTATTTATGCAAAATTTGAAATGTGTTTCTTCAAATAATTTTTGCTCACCTCCTTCGGTCACCTCTTGTTTTTTTGTTCAAATCAGAAAATTATTTTTGTTCACCTCCATTTATTGCAACTTTAAATAATTTTTGAATTTACTTCATCACAATTTTATTCATTCATTGAGAGTCTCAGACTCACAATTATTATCTTTTTGTTTAAAGAAGGGCAAATTAAACAAACTTCTCAAACGTCATTAAAGTCCAGATTAGATTTCAACTACGATTATTTGTTAATCTTGATTATGGATGAAGAAGCTTGGGTTGATAAATTAATTGATTAGCTACGAATCAGACTAAAATAATTGGTTTGATTTTTGATTGTCATCAAATACGACCAATCTTGATTATGGATTATTGGTTGGATTTTATGTTTTGCATGAATATATTATTTTCTACATTGAGCTAGCAACACCCTTAAAGATACATTTATTGATTTTTTTTGGTTCTTGATATATAGGTTGTTGGTTTGGGCAATGATACGATAAATAAACCGTCAATTGTGCGTAAGGTGGCAACAAAAATCAATAGTTATACGAAGTACTTGAAGGGGTTAAAAGATGAAACTCAAACATTATTTTCCAAGTTACTTTTGTCGAATAAGGAAAAGGAGTATTATTACTCTTCCTCCCCACCTACTGACGTGTACTGTAATTTGGGTGATGCTTTAAGTATGGTTGAAGATAAAAATTTGAGAGATACGGCAATTATCTTTGTCATTGACAACGTAATTTCATGAATGATTTCATATTCTAAGTTGTTTTAAACATTTTTGTTTATTTTGTAAGGTCATTGATGCTTACTTATACGCGAGGAGTAAGTATGAGTCTTGTGATACTCTTATTACCAAATTATATATGCCTACGGACTTCCATAGCATGGTTTTGGCATCGGATGAGCCGCCAAGTCCCAATTCTTTTGCTAGTTTGCAAAACATAGTTTCTGCCTACGTTCCAATAGGTGTCAAACCAGAAAAGCTTAAGAAGGTAACTTCACCATTTGTCGAAAATTGATCCTGTATAACCCTGAAATTATAAATAACTTCTCATGGGATATGTTCCCAATATCGATCGTTCCATTTCTGTTTTTTTGTCAAATTCCAAATTTCTCATATATGGAGGGTTTGTTATCAGGTTTATATCCCTATCAAGGAAGATGATCACTGGTACCTTCTAGTTATTGATATAAACATGAAAACAAACTATGTTGTCGATCCAATTGGTCCTAACAACTCTTATCATATGACAAGAGCCAAGTTGGTGGTAAGCTTTCATACCAAGTTTTTTTTATGTGTGTGTGTGTGAGAGATTGATATTAACCAAAGCCAACAGTTGTAATATGAAAATCCCATTAATTTTTCATATTGTTATTTTTTAATTTTATTTTGAAAACTATTGTTTTATGAACTGAAGTATATTTTTAATTAGGCCTAATTAATCATGAATTCTAAAGATGATATGTCAAATAATCTAAGATACATAATTTGAGATTTTCATATATAATAGACTGTTGATTTACTATATGATTGACATTAATCTGCATTGATTTTATAATTTTACTTGTTCTTCTTTACAGATTGATAGTGCTAATCGCTATTTCGAAAAAGAACCAAAACTCCATCATTATGTTCAACTGGCAAAACATTTTGTTGAAGCAGGAAAACATGTTGTTCAAGTGGCCAGAGAATTTTCATACCAGTTAGTGGCGACTCCTGCACTTAAAAAGGATGTTATTGTGGGTTTTACATGCTGAAACATGTGAGTGCCTTGAATGTACCCCCAAGGATTGGGTTGACATTGAATTCAAGGTAATTTTTTTTTTGAAAAAGTGATTTTTGAGTAAGTAAATATAATTAACTTGTGACATTTTCAATAACCCTTCCTTTTTTTGCATGTCACTATGTAGATTGAAGAAATGCAGAGGCAGAAAATATTTCTTTTCATCAACATTTTCAGAACTGTGCACAATGAAGCTGAGCTGAATAAGAAATTGATAATGATGCCAGAATGTATATATGATTGATTATTAGGATCTATTGAAAAACAATTGTGGCAATGATTTGTTCTTTTTTATTATAATTTAGGTTGATAAAGACAATTGTGATATTTTGCAAGGTTGTGTTTTGTTATTATGTTTTTGGATAATTATATTTGAGTGGTACACTTCTGATCAATTCTATTTTTTACCCTGTTCTATATGATTTGTTCATTACACTGCATCGGGTTAAATTATCTATCACGACATTGGGTACGCTTATATCATGCATACAGACATACGGTAACGCAAAAATAGTATATAGGGTATCCGAAATTGTCTATCTTTTACAACATCCCATCAGTCTATCCGAAAAATAGGGCGGATCTTCAACATTTTTCTTTGGGGGGCCATTGAAATTTTGAAACGTAAATGTTAAGGATAACGCTTAACAGTAAATGATGTACATCAATATAACATACTCGCACCAGTATGACCGACACAAAGTTTAATGCAATTTAATTGACTTTATTATTAAATTAGCGCGGTGGTTGATATTTGAGTATTTTTTTAATATAGCTAGTGAGAATGTGTCAACTTTTTGAAGGTGGGGTGATTTTTTTAATGTTTTCAGATGTTAGGAATACAAGGGGGACCTTAGGTAAACGAGAGAAACAATATAAAATTAGGAAAAAACATATCTTTTATAGAAACGATGCAAGTATTCCAGGACGACTTTATAAGGAAAACGGTGCGAGAATTCCGGCATGAATATTTTTTAAAGGATTTTCCAATTAAATTTTTTTTTTTAGAAAAAAACTAAGGACACACAGGAGATGACATGTGTCATTGCATGCGTTTATTTTTAAGATTCTATAAAATATGGCGATATCTATTCGGCAGGAAAAAAAGTAGGAAAAAAGGAAAAAAATTATACTAAGAACTCATTAGGACGTGACACGTGTCATTCCTGATTTGTCTTTTAGTATATATATAGTAATAAATATCTTTGCAACATTCAATCTCTTAATGTCTGAGCATGTACAGTGGCTCCTACGCTTCTTGCTCTATCTGCTCCCTGCTTGCATCACTTTCTAGTCGTTTTAGTTGTAGATAGTTGTATATTAAATAGTATAATATGATGATCGAGTTGGAATTCATGTTATACTTTATTTCACTTGGATTCCTGGAACGGGTTGACACTTATTATTGTTTAGCTTGCTCCTTCTTGGACATCAGGACATGTATTTCCTTTTCTTACATCTTCGGTAATGTCCAACCAGGGCCGGTCCTGGCATTTAATGGGCCCTAGGCAAAAAATGAAATATGGGCCCCCGTATGTACTCGTAATAAATAAAATTTTAAGTTTCAAAATCTATTTAGCAAATACTTTCATTAAAAAAAATACGCAATTTTTGTTAAATTTTTTTATTTCAACCTATTTCTACTATTTTTGTTATAAAAAGTGGGGGATTTTTTTTTCCTTCATGTATATGTTACACGAAGAGTAAAAATGTGAACGGAATTGATCGTAGTTCGTGCAATAATAGTATGACAAGCTGTTTTTTTTACTATGTAACAAGTTTTTTAAAGTAAATTTCATAGATATTCATTTTATAAAAAAAAAAATGGGGTTTTTTATAATTACAAGCTGATTTTGTTGCATTAAAGATGACAAACAACTCACATTAATAAAACTGTAAAGGAAGATTGTAATTTTTTTATTTCTTTTTTAAAAGGTAAAGGAAAAGACTTAACCATATGAGACATGAAAAGAAAAATAAACGAAGGAAAGTGAGTAATACGGAGTATTTTTTTGAATGTATTAGGGAAATAATATTAGAAAACAACTCCTGTACTAAGAAACTTTAAATAAAAAAACAAAAAAAGAAACAAAGGAAAAGGTGAGTTGTCACATAGAAAGAAATAAAAAAAAGGAAGCACGGGAAAAAGGTGGCGAGAAGATTTGATCCCGCATTATGTATGTACATGCACCTAACCACTACCACTGAAACAGCATGGCTTCTTTGTGTTTTTATGCGTCGTTTTTTATTAATACAAAATAACTGGGGACCGAATTATTTTAGGGCCCCTTTCGGTCCTGGGCCCTAGGCCGCATTCAAGGGACCAATGCAAACTGTGTCATTCAGTAATTTTTATGTTTTTTAGCTTATCCACACTTACTTCTGAAACGCACCAGGAATTTACAACAGTGTACTTGAAAACTGTAATATTAGCTAAACAAATCTTCGGTCAATGCCTTAGGAAATCTTCGGAAATATAATAAGACTACTTTTATTAATGGTTTTAAAAGTAGAATACATTGGATCGAAGGTACATAGCTCTACACACATTAGGAGGGCAAGGCTCCCAATAATATATACATTTGAGTATTAAAAGTTTGGGTGAACTGGACTTTTAATAGTATAGAAATAAGCTTAAGCAAGGCCATTAAAACCTCGATGAAATAATACTATGTATCACTTGCAATAATATTACAATCGGGTTTGATATTCCTATATTCGTTGACCTTCGTAAAAACTATGAACTTAGGTAAAAAGGATGGATAGACCATTATCTTCGATCAATCTTTCCTGCCAATTTTCATTTTAGTAAGAGGAACGGGGAAGGTAGGTAGAGGATTGCATTTATCAACCTTTAACTAGAGGATAATTGTCGTTGTAGGTAAGATCTTTTATCCATAAACAAATTGTATCTTAGAGATATATAAGATTCATCCACTAAGATATCCATTCAAGAACTATGTGATCCAATACCACATTCCTTGTCTGGTTCTTCAGTGAATTTCACCTTATATCCATTGCTAACTAATGATGTGATCTTTGGAAGCTTACTCACTAACAACTCTTTTAAATCCAATACCTACAAAAAAAATCAACCAAATATCAGGGTATGAATTGACAATTTTTTGACACCATGTTAATTATATATAATATATGTATATGAATGCATGTTGATTGTTATAATGTGTTCAGCAATTGTGTTTCACAATGAAAATGCAAAGTCGTGAATAGTTCCGGGTATCCGCATGCATGTTGTGCATGTTATAATATTTCTTGACTGTGATTCCCTAAACCAAGTTCTACAATGTTTAAACATATCTACATTAGCTATTTTCAACACCGAAGCATACCAAAAAAATTGACCTGCACCCTTCTTTCTCATCCTCTATCTACCATAGTGCACTATCAGGCCCAAAAATTTCTCCATTCTCCTCAAAAAATGCCAAATCATTAGATTCAAAACCACTTAATCCACCACCATGATCACCCTCCAAACCATACTCCTCATCTTCCCCTGCATCCGCATCATAACCATCACCTTCATTGCTCCTCCTACTACTCATCAACTTCCTGGCATTATGTGCCACCGATTTTCGCTTCATCCCTGTACCAACCATCTTCATCACCAAGCTTGGAGTCAAACTGTACATTTTTTGGTGGGGTCACCAAGCATGCATGTCCCCCTTGAAAACCCAAAACATAACTAACGAATTCATGTTGTCCATGAAAATATAAATTTATTTTAACAATGCAATGCATTATGCATGCAAAAAAGTGTTATTTTTGTGGGCACTCCTATTGTTTCAACTATTAACAAGTGAAAATTGGTATTGAACGAATGAAGTTATGTAAAAAAATAATTAATACGAAGTAAGTAAAATTCATAAAAAGAATAATACAAACGGACTAGCTAGACAAAACAATAATATAGATAAAACAATAATTGCATATAACTCACAATAATATTACAATCGAATTTGATTTTAATGTTCGGTCGATCACCTTTGAAAAAACTAGGAACTCCGATTAACAAATACTATACGTACCTGTTATATTCCTCCAGTTTCTCCTGCCATTGGTCTTTTTATTGATGGGAGCGGGCAAGGAGGGTCGGAGAGTGAAACACATAATTTTTTTGTTTAGACAGAGAAACTACGGTCGACCGTGTTCTTATTTATGAAAACAATTTATGTGGTAGGAACGATAAAATTCAATTATGGAAATTTTCATGATTATGAAGATACTTAATTTTTTATTATTTTTTTGAAGTGAAGGTGTTGAATAGAAAAGAAAAGAGTAAGGTTTTTCGTTTTGGAATGGATAATATCAGCCTTTATATATAAAAATAAATAATATACGCTTGACACATCATGCATAATTGAGACAAAGAGTCACATGCATGTATGACACGTATTTCCCATGCATAATTGAGACAAAGAGTCACATGCATGTATGACATATATATGTCTAATGTCTGTCATGCAATATTTCGGTTCCAGCATGTCAAATTGTCACCCCTGAAGTTGTACCCCACAACAAAATTATCAGATGCATATGTTCAAGTTAAAAAAAAAAAAAAAATTACCAAAGCATTTAACTGGAAATGTAGATCAAAATTATTTTGGATCTTTTACCAAACTAGCTAATCCTACAATTTTATTTACCAAAATTTACCGTTTTTCATTAGTAATATCGGCCTAATTAATAAACGGGAAATCTCTGAGTATTTGGTATCTACTAAACCTAATTTAGGAGTTCCAAATTAAATCTTAAATAATGTACTATTTTAATGTAGTAACATATAAGTAAGAAATAGAAGTCGCAAATTAAGTATGAATTTTTTAATATACTTTATAACTCAGGGTCACCATAGATAAGGAACTAAAGAAAGTACGTAAAATAAATAACCAATGCCATAAATAATTAAGAACCTCCCTTGAAAACCCAAACTAAAACTAAGGAATGCAGAGGTTGTTTCTTCGGATATCAGATATGTGTGGCAACACACTTATCAGCTAAAAGATAAATAGCTAAAAGACAAAAAAAAAAAAGTACCAGCATTCATGTAAAAAAAGTACTATTCTGTAAAAAAAGTATCATTTTTGTATAAAAAAGTACCATTTAATTTCTTTTTTTATCTTTTTTTCTTATTTTATCTTTTGCTATAATATGCATTTGCAAGCACATATCTATATCCGAAAATACTTTCTCAAGGAATGCATCTGTTGCCCATGAAAAAACAAAAGACTGCATGTTGCCCATCAAAAAACAAACAATGCATGACATCTAATTGAAATGTTGAGCATTAAAAAACAAACGAATGCATGTAACCCAATTGTGGTATTTTGCATGGCATCTAATTGAAATGTTGAGCATTCAAATAAAGTAATTTTGTTTTGACTTTATCTGATTCACTTGGTACAACTTTGATGCTCATTCCTGGTTTTGGTACGCCACTGTATGTGTAGATTGAAGATATGCGAAGGGAGATAATTACATGTTTTGTAAACCTTTTCACAAGTTATGGAAATAATGATGGGATGGGATCGAAAGGAGGGGGATGATTATGATGTTACTCCGTAATAATCTGCTGCCCTTATGAAAACAAATGCCAGTTATTTGTTTCGGTTATATCATTACTTTGATAAGACATTTAATACATGTTTTTGGATATTATTCCGTTTTCCAAGATTATAATTCGTTTGATACATTAAACCCTATTAAATTATCTAACACGGTCCAGGTGAGATTGCTTATGTCATGTACTAGTCTTATATGCACGCGATGCGTGCGAGCGAATTAAAAACATTGTTCACAACATTCATCTAAATTGTTCACAACATTGTTGTTCAAAAGGTAATGTGACACTTGAATTTGGACGGAGGGAGTAATAGGCAAGAAACATTGTTCACAACCTTTTAAGTTAACATAATAACTATTAAAAAAAACATTTAAGTCAGCAAATAAACAATGCTACGGAGTAGATTACAATTCATTTTTCAGATTAAAGCCACCTGCATTAAGAATCCTTCCAACTATGACAGACCGTTTATTGCTTCTGATATGATTTTCTTCACCATAACTAAAATGCATCAGCAAAATAAATTGGAGGCATAATGAACTCCTATTCTTCCGCATAATAAACTTACATCTCCTTACAAGTATACGACGAAGATACAAAAAGAAAAATCCAGTTATAATTACATCTAAAAGCTAAATTAAACTAGAACATTGGTCTAAAACCGGAAGACCCCTGTTCACCTAAAGGAGAGTCGGAGATGAGTAATGTCACCTTCACCAAAGAAATAAGGACCTTAAGAAGATGAGGTGTATAAATACTTTTCGATAAAACATTCTCGCTCTTCCTTTATTCATCTTAATTCCTTCGAAAAAGACCATTCATGTTCTCCCATGGATAGCTTACATTAAAATTCCAATCAACTGAGGGTTATTCAAAAAGTATATCATGCAATCAGGTTGGATAAATAATCAAAACATTCACGACTTTTACGAAAATATCCATATAAATAAAGAAACCTAGAAAGAAAAAAACAATTTGAAAAAACTACATACCATTGAAAAGAAAAATCGTGGGAGATCTAGAATCCTCAGGAAATCAAGATGAACATACATGCTTCAGCTAAAGACATACAGAAAAAAGAGAATGTAAATTTCGAAACGAATTTGGAGTTTAAATCACCCAAATTTTACTGATTTGGACATGAATTCATGAGCAGGACCACTCAACATCAAGAACTTCAGTAATCATAACTTATTATTACCTGAAAAGAAAAAAAATACAAAATTAATTAATCACAACAATTAGTTTGTAAAACAGAGAAAATTATGAAGAAAAAAGAAAAAATACAGTAGCGTCTCAATCAAATGAATAGCTGAAATACAGAATGAATAAAACATAAGTCGGAATTGGAATAGTAGAGAGAGACTGGAAGATGAACAACCAGTCGTTGTAAAGCGTGAGTTTTTATTTAAAAGAAAATTGGAAAGCGTGAAGGGCATAGGAGAACGGCATAAGAGTAGTGCAGTTTGGGCGGAAAAATGTTAAAAGGAGGACACGACACGTGTACAGCTTGAGAGGAAAATGATGTCAGCGGTTATTACTTTAGTAATAGTTATAGATTTACGCTTGCTGCTATGCATTCCCACAGACTCAAACACCATGCAACAGCAATCGGCACTGATCTGCTGCCAGCTGAAACAGATCACCACTGATCTGCAGCGCTCAATATCAACCATCAGGATTGATCAGCAACCAACACCATTTAGCAGTCCTGGACACAACAACTTCAGCTTCTTCCTGCAAGAAGACTACTCTCACAACAAACCTAGAACTCCACAACAACCTCTCCAGCCAAACCAGTAGGCATAATAAGCACACCATTCCAAAATAAGTTGCATTCAATTCATTCCAAAACCAAACTTTCATTCAAATTATAGTCTTACAATTACTTATTGTCTGATAGGATAGGGATCGAAATTAGATTAAAATCAAGAAAGCATTACAAAGGTTCTCCACATCGAAGTGATAAAAGTTTAGAGACATTAAGTTACAAAACCCAATTGAATACAAACACTTGTGAAGTTTAGCTCATAGTTTCTCTCCTTTGCATCCTTGGCTACTAGATCTGCCAGGTGGTTGGTCTTTCTACCCCTCTAACAGAAGCCGCATCTCTTAACAATGTTGCCTCAGTTCCCTGGAATCCATGACAACATTAATTAACTCATTTACATTTAATTAAACCATTGCACGTCTACATTAACCTAACCAATTTGTTACCAGCAACACCCACTACGACAGAAACACTAACCCAAGCACAAAAAGCTGCTCCTATCAGGGGTATTTTAAATAAAATTAGACATTGAGATTGAGCAGATAAAATATCAGGGGTATTTTAGATAAAATTAGACATTGAGATTAAAGTTGGTCTATAAAATAAAGGAATAATAAAGAGAGGGGGGGCGTCTTAAATTTTGGGGAAGATTAATTAGTACCCGTGATATCATCGTCGTTCTCTTGTTGGACTATCGTTGTGAAGATAGGGTCGCAAATGCTCTTTAGCTCGTTCAATTTCTCCTCAAACTTGTAGGGTTCAGGAAGCATATAGTTCCCATCTAACCAGTCGGTTATTTTCTCAATTGCATCGTCTAGCTTTCGTTTCTTCTGCATCCCAATTATTTCTTCGCAGCCTTTTGTTGTCAATTCATCAATATAGTAGTCCAAATTGTTCTTTGCTATAACTGTTTTCTTGCACACCTCATCCTGATATTTGAATTGTTTGGCCTCTTCCAACAACCTATCAATCTCATTCTTTTGTAATCTCCCACTTCCAGTAATAATAAGTTGTTTTTTTGTCCTAGTGTTTTTTTCGACAGTTGACACAGTCAAGATGCCATTCGCATCAATTTCCATGCATACAATTAAATCTGGAACACCAGCAGGTGCTGGAGGGATCCCTTCAAGCGTGAAGCTACCCAAGAAATCGTTATCCTTGGCCATGGGTCTCTCACCCTCGTACACACAAATTTCTGCATAGGACTGATTGTCCAAATAAGTGGAACAACGGGTCAACCTCTTCACAGGGATTGAGGTGTTTTGAGGAATCACGACATTAAACAACCCATCACTATTAATCTCAACACCAAGGGATAAGGGGGTAACATCCAGAAGCATAAGGTCCGTACAATTCATATCTACACCAGCCAACACATCAGCATGAATAGCAGCACCACAAGCAACGGCCTCGTCTGGGTTAATGCCTTTGCTGAGGAACTTCCCTTGGAAAAATTCTTGCAACAAGTACTGAACTCTGGGGATCCGAGTTGAACCACCAATAAGGACAACATGATCTACATCAGTTATCTTCATTTTTGCATCATTCAGACACTTATCAACATGGTCCAAACAACGGGCAAACAGATCCTCATTTAGGCATTCAAAATTTTCTCTAGTGATGCTTGATAAGAAATTGATACCCTTAAAGAGACCATTAATTAGAATATAAGCCTCTGTAGTATAAGAGAGGGCTCTCTTAGCCTCCTCACATGCAGCTCTCAACCTCCCAACAGCCCTAGGGTTGTCATTTATTTCCTGATTGTATTTACTTTTAATCTCGCGCATAAAGTGGCTTACCATTCTATTGTCAATATCCTCTCCACCAAGGTGGGTGTCCCCACATACTGCGATGACTTCAAAGACATTCTTTTTCACATTGATAATCGAAACATCAAATTTTCCACCACCAAAATCAAAAATCAAGACATTCTTTGATGTGGCAGCACTCCAATCAATCATCTTTTTGTGGCCATAGGCAATCGCAGCAGCTGTTGGTTCGTTAATAATGCTCATGACTTCAAGTCCAGCTACTAATCCAGCATCTAATGTTGCCTGGCGTTGGGCATTGTTGAAGTAGGCAGGAACAATTATCACAGCTTTTTTAACTTCTGAACCAAGATATTCTGACGCAATATCTTTCATCTTATTGAGGACCATTGAGGATATCTGCTCAGCACAAAATTGCTTGTCTTCACCCTCACAGGAAGTTACCAAAATCATAGGCTTATTGCCATTGTCACCATCAGGAGCAGGAACAACTTTAAAAGGCCAGAGACTTATGTCGTTTTGTAAACATTTGTCATCGAATCTCCTCCCTATAATCCTCTTCGCATCTGCCATAATCATGAATGTATCACCAGTAAAGAGTTATGGTCTATCGACAAACCTTACATCAAAAACAATTTAAATATTCAAGGTGGATAAAACTATATGACATTTGACATTCAGATGTGTGCCGATCTCCGGACAATTCAAACAATTGCTAGCATAGCCTAAAATATCCATGAAGACTTGAAGAGAAATGGATAAGGTATTAAAACTCAGATAACTGAAACACTAAAAGGAAGCAACTATAAGAGTACATGCCAAATAATCATATAAAAGCAGTCAAGAGAATCACAGAAGAGTAGTCCTTGTAAAGTTCAATTACCATAACAAAACAAACTTTTG
Organism: Spinacia oleracea; assembly: GCF_020520425.1. NCBI lineage: Eukaryota > Viridiplantae > Streptophyta > Magnoliopsida > Caryophyllales > Amaranthaceae > Spinacia > Spinacia oleracea. The sequence goes on from NC_079489.1 coordinate 60,473,117, forward strand.
GTACTAATTAATTATAATACATAGAAAAGAAAGATAGAACGAACCAAATATGGTGTTAGCAGGATTGTGTGCCCTCTGGTTCTTGGCAAACTCACCGATTAGGCGTCTTTTTGTTTGAAGGACACCCAAGACGGCGTCGTGCGTTTACCCAAGTCATTGGTGATGATTTCAGGACGGTTTTTCTCAGCATTCCATACTCCGACACATGAGTACGATGTGCCAAGATCGATTCCTATTGCTGTTTCACGATCCATTCTGGGTGTAACCAAATTAACATACGAAATTATCAAGTGAACAATTATGCATCTAATTAGATTTGCTCAGTTTGATAAAATAAATAAAATCTAGGGAAACACCAAAGTCAGGATCACCAAAAGCAGGAGAATATAGCAAGATACACTATAATGTTGAATCTAAAATCATTGAAGACTGAAGAAAAAGTACAATCCCTGGCAGAGGCTAAGAGCTGCTCAAGGATTCTGATACAAATAGTGAAGCTACCTAGAGAAAAGTATTAAAATAGAAACAATAGTCTTAAAATAAGCCAACTAATAAGAGGGAAGGGTGAAGCATCTCCGTTAAAAAGGGATGAATACATACATAATCTCCCTAAATCCTCTGCATTTTATTAAAACATGATCTACGCATTAGAGTCGAATTCAAGTATGGAGATCCCCAATTTCTCAAATCAATATTGATGGTCACACATACTAGATTTTAATCAATCAAACACGTAGTTTCTAGACTATTGTGCGAAGAAAATATAATCAAGTTAGGTAGAGAACTAGGCCAAATGATAGACAGATGCTTGATCATATCTCGAACACTTACAACCATTAGATCGTTTGAGAATGTTAAATACAATAAAAAATCGAGTGAAGTAAATTGAGAAAAAATAATTAGAGAAAAAACCTAAATATTGGGCGTAATTTTGTCATTCAAATTAACCTAATATGAGCCAAAATAAACAAGACTTGAATCAAATTATACCTCAATAGAGAAGTATTTCACTCAAGTTTGAACAAAGATACTGGGTTGCAAGCGGGGTGAAAAATTGAAAAAGCGGGATGAATAATTGAAAAAGAAAGAGAATGGAGAGTTGGAGAATACGAGCAAGGGCAGTATTAAAATTACAGCTTAAACCCCAAAAATATTACCAAAACAGTATACCCTCTATTGAATTTCAGTTTTCTAGGTTCGCAATTACTTGAGGCACTTCATGCGAGTATAATTCGTGAAAATCGATCATATTTAAGGGTTTAAAATATGAACAAAATTAAAGAGTTGAAGGTTCAGAGAATACCTGAGAGAAAGAGAAGCCGAGCAAGAGAGGCGATGAGAGCTCTGTAAATTTCAAGAGTTGTTTTCCCGGAAAATTTAGAGTTTGGGAAAAACAATTGGGGAAGGCAGAGAATCGAAGAAGACGGAGGACGCCAGGACGGTTGTTAATTTGTTATGTATTTGAAATGATTGGGTATTTAAGGGATGGCACTTAGGCCGAGTAGGGGTGAGCATGGATCGGATATCCGATCGGAACATCCGAATCCGGAAATTGTGAAATTTGATAGTTGTATCTGATCCGAAAAGTTTCGGATATAAAGGATTCGATACCCGGGCAGGCGAGGCTTCTACGATAAACTAAAGTGAGAGTTAGACTTTTTTCACTTTACATCGCAAAAGGCATATATGACAGAAAGATAGATTGAGTATATAGACATCCTAAGTAACAATAGATCGAGATGAAAGGATTTACTATACTACCAAATCAATGCCAAAATAAAATTCAAATCAGATGAAATCGGAAAACAACGGAACATGTAAAGTTACTGTTCCAAACTTCAAGTTGTTGCTTTTATAAGGGTTATAGATTGTTCACATTGTAAAAATTAAAAATAAATTGCATTAGATTTTATTTTTATTTCAGATATTTTTCGGATATCGGATATCCGAAATAATGAAAATCAATATCCAAGTAGGTATTTGGTATTTGAATTTTCGAATCGGATATCTGATCCGAATTCAATTTTCGGATCGGAAATCCAAAAAATCGGTTCAGATACGAATTGGATTATGGGATATTCGGGTTTTCAGATAGTTAGGCGGGGCGGGTACGGCCGTACGGGACCCCCTCCCCTGCACCCGTACCCGCTAGAGCTGTCAAAGCTGACCCGACCCGAACCGACCTGAACCGATCGAACCCTGACCCACCATGACCCGAAATTATGGTAAAACAGGTAACCCGAAACCCGACCTGTACCCGACCCGAAAAAACCGATAACCGATTTTAACCCGATGTTGTAACACCCGAACCCGACACCCGACCCGAAGATGACCGACAACCGAATTGACCCGACCGAATGACCCGAACCCGATTCAATACCCGACCCGATGTCAACCCGAAACCGATTGTAACTTGATGAAACCTGCTATTGACCCGACTTGTGACAACCTGCTACCCGATTTACCCGACCTGTTGATAACCCGATTTGTCATTGACACGACCAAATATTAACTTCAACAATAAATCTATTTTAATTATTTATTACTAGATACTGAAAAATTAAAATGAGAAAAAATTCAAACGTGTTGAACAACTTAACGTTTTTATATAAACTAGTTGTTGGACGACGCGCTAACGTGCGCCGCCCCCTAAGTTATCAAAACCTATTTTGTGAAATTATGATCGATATAATTGTGAAAGTGATTTATTTTTATTTCCAAATTAAAAAATCTATTAGCAGGATTACTTTGTTTTCACAATTACTTTGTTTTTTAGTGGAATAGAAAATTCTTATCCCAAACCTTTAAAATGTATGAACTTGAAACACTATGCTTAAGCATAGTGTTTTGAGTCACGTATAGGTGATTTTCACCATCACTAGGATCGGACCGCGCGCGAACGATGAAATTTTTCGTTTCCCATCGATCTGTGCAAAAGTCACCATGCTTTAGATTTGAGATAAACATGTCGTGAGTAATTCAGAACATATGACCATAAAAATACTCGATATCCTCATTCCTCAACTATCAATTCCTCACATATCAATTCCTCTCATACTACTGGAATTGTGAACTAATTTTCCTACTATGCTAATCTAATACCAAGTACTTCATATTTACTTTATAAAAACACACAACTGAAATTTGTTGGACTCTTTGCCAATTATTCTTCAAACATCTCATCATCTGATATGTTGGATTGTTGGGTGATTTGTTCCATTTACATGGGGTTGGCTAGCCAAATCAGCACTCAAGTCACTTGAAATGGGCGGCTGGACGTTATTTAGGGAAGGGTAAGACATTTAATATCTAGAGAAAAAACAAGACCAGATGAAGGACCAACTCTTCCTGAGAACATCTGCTGTGAAAAATAGACACGTCATCAAGAAAATCAGATTACTTATTGTTGCGATTAAAGCGAAAATTAGAACAAACTTATCTGATTCGATGAACTGAACGAAGAACAATTGTTGCGTCGTGGACACCCACTGTCCTAATAGACGATTCCGCGCTACCTCCCGGTGCAGTAGAACAGAATGCGGTCGCCCTCCAGGATTAGCGCAACTCCGACGTTGTGTGCACTCACAAAGCCGGATGGAGTCAGAACGTATGCCCAAAACCGAGAGCAATTTTGTGTGAGAGTAAGAATGTGTTTTCGTATTTTGTGTGTATGATTTTCTGTGAGAAGGAAAGCATTGCAACAGACAAAAACGGCTGAGGGAATGAATGTTGCAACAGCCAAAAACGGTCAGAGACATTGAATGTAGTAACGGACGTAATTAATGGTAATTAATCCAACGGTTACGTAATCAATACAGATTCCCGTAACAATGACTTAAGTACCAAGTACCAAGTACCAAGTACCAAGTACCAAGGCCCAAGGCCCAAGGCCCAAGGCCCAAGGCCCAAGGCCCAAGTACCAAGTACCAAGTACCAAGTACCAAGTACCAAGGCCCAAGGCCCAAGGCCCAAGGCCCAAGGCCCAAGGCCCACGGCCCACGGCCCACGGCCCACGGCCCGCGCCCGGCCCGGCGCGCGCGCGCGTGTGTGTGATGTGTCCACCCATACCATTCTCACACTTTCTTAAACAAGAGTTACACTCATTCCCCAATTAATAAACAAGAGGAATATGAAGAGTTTTTCCAATGTGGGACTCTTGAATTTTCACTCACCCTTTTTTCCTTTGTGTTTCCCAATGAGAATTTCCAACAATCCCCCACAGGTTCGAATATGCGGAAAAGAAAGAAAAGAAAGGAGAAGGATATTGGTTTTGGGCAAACCAAACAATTGAATAGGTGTCAATGTCTTTCGACTTGAATTAACACTTAGTGACATTTAAGCTATGATCTCTTTCCTACCAAGTGACTTTCGTATTGAACTTGATAGGGAGATAGAAACCCGTCACTTAAAGCACGCAACTGAATATGTATGACATTCTGACTCCGCGAATAAAGTGACGCCTTATACTGGCCATACGTCCGACCTGGATATGCTCATAGGTGCTCTAGAGAATAGCCCATATCGCAATTCTCATAGGAAGCGGCCACACTTCCACACCTACGTAGGTGAATCCCATCAAGTGTGAGCTACATTCACACCACCAAACATATGGTATGGGTTCATTAAGAGCCGTATGCTCAACCTCTTTCCTATTGTAGCAAGCACATTATAACATCTAGGGGATGGACAAAAATAAAATAAAATTTTGTGCTTCCGAATTATAACAATAATGTCGTCCTTTGAACTCTGTGAGTAGGAGTTCATTATTTTACAATTCATTCAACGGGCTTCAGGCCCATCCCTTCCGATGTTTCCAAAACTAGTTTTCTACATAGGCCTTTCGTTAACGGATCCGCAATGTTCATTTCAGACTTTACATAGTCTAGTGATATCACCCCACTTGACAACAATTCTTTGATGGCCTTGTGCCTCAAACGAATGTGCCTTTTCTTCCCATTGTAGGCATGGTTGTTTGCCACAGCAATAGCCGCTTGCGAATCACAATGAAGTGCAACTGAAGGAGCTGGCTTCCCCCACAGCGGAATATCTGCAAGCACATTTCTCAACCATTCTGCCTCATGACCTGCCAATTCAAGAGCAATAAACTCAGATTCCATAGTAGACATAGCAGTACAAGATTGTTTACAAGATTTCCAAGACACAGCTCCACCCCCTAGGGTGAAAACATAACCACTGGTAGAGTTAATTTCATCATTGCCAGAAACCCAGTTAGCATCACAATAGCCTTCCAAAACTCCTGGAAACTTGGAGTAGTGCAAACTCCAATCCATGGTACCCTTAAGGTACCTGAGCAATCTCTTCAAAGCATCCCAATGTTCATGACTTGGGTTATGAGTATACCTGCTTAATCTACTCACAGAATAAGCAATGTCAGGTCTAGTGTAGTTCATCAGAAACATAACACTACCAATAATCTTAGCATATTCAGATTGGCTAACAGGATCACCATTATTTTTCCTTAAGTGGATGCTTGGATCATAGGGAGTCCTAACTGGATCGACGTCAAAAGAGTTAAATTTTTTAAGTAACTTTTCAACATAGTGAGCTTGGCTAAGACAAATGCCATTTGGAGTTCTCTTGATTTTCACTCCTAAAATCACATCTGCCTCACCCATATCTTTCATTTCAAACTTAGAACTTAGAAAACTTTTTGTCTCATTTACTCGATCCAAATTAGTCCCAAAAATTAACATATCATCCACATAAAGACAAATAATCACACAACCATCAGAATCATGCTTAGAGTAAACACAAGAATCACCTTCATTTACATGGAACCCATTACCTGTCATAGTCTTGTCAAATTTGTCATGCCATTGCTTTGGAGCTTGCTTAAGCCCATACAAGGACTTGACTAATTTACAAACCTTATTCTCTTGACCAGGAACAACAAACCCTTCCGGTTGAACCATGTAAATTTCCTCATCCAAATCACCATTTAAGAATGCAGTTTTAACATCCATTTGATGCACAACAAGATCATGAATGCAAGCAAGAGCAATCAAAGTTCTAATAGTAGCAATTTTAGTGACAGGAGAATAAGTATCAAAATAATCAATACCATGCCTTTGGGTGAATCCCCTTACCACAATTCTAGCCTTATACTTGTCAATGGATCCAGTGGATTTCAATTTTTTCCTAAAGATCCATTTACAAGTAATGGGCTTGCAACCCCTAGGCAGATCAACCAACTCCCAAGTATTGTTACTTAGGATTGACTGAAGTTCACTATCTATTGCCTCTTTCCAAAACACTGCATCAACAGATTTCATAGCCTCTTCATAGGTCCTAGGATCATCTTCCAAAATAAAGACATAAACAAAGTCATCATCAATCAAGTAAGGTTCAGTTAAGAAAGCAGTAATAAAATCATCACCATAACTGGTTTCCTTTCTTGCCCTCTTGCTCCTCCTTGGCTCCAATTCAGAATTCACATCAGAGGTGGGAGGAGCAACAACAGGCATGCTAGAAGAAGTGCTAGAAGAAGGCACATCATTGATACAAGATATTTTCAAAGGAAATACTGTTTCAAAAAACTCGGCATCTCTTGCCTCAATGATGTTACCACCTGCATAAGAATTGTTAGCACCTTTAACAAGAAAACGATATGCAGCACTTTGGTAAGCATAACCAATAAAAATACAATCAACCGTTTTAGGACCAATCTTGTCCCTTTTGAAGCTGGGTATAGCCACCTTTGCTAGACACCCCCACACTTTCAAATAACTTAGGTTAGGTGCACGACCCTTCCATATTTCGTATGGAGTCTTGTCTAGCTTCTTGTGAGGTACCCTGTTTAAAACATGACAAGCAGATAATATAGCTTCCCCCCACATGTTATCAGAAAACCCAGAACTAATAAGCATAGAATTCATCATGTTCTTCAATGTTCTGTTCTTCCTTTCAGCAATCCCGTTCTGCTCGGGTGTGTAGGGAGCCGTTGTCTCATGAATGATCCCATTCTGCTCACAAAATGCCTTAAGAGTGTTAGGGTCATATTCACCACCCCTATCACTCCTAAGTCTCTTGATCTTCCTATCAAGTTGGTTCTCCACTTCGGCCTTGTATTTGAGGAACATTTCCTCAGCCTCATCTTTTGACCTGAGAAGATAAACCATGGTGAATCTTGAGCAGTCATCAACAAAAGTAATATAATACCTTTTACCACCCCTGCTCTCATAATTTTTAAAATCCCCCAAGTCACTATGAACAAGCTCTAGTACTTTAGTTTGTCTATCTATTGATTTAAATGGCTTCTTTGCAAACTTGGCCTCAACACATACTTCACATTTTGCAAAATCAGTTTTAGAAAAACTGGGAATCAAGTTAAGTTGTTTAAGCCTTTTAATTGAAGCAATGTTAAGATGACCCAACCTTGCATGCCATAAATCAATAGACTCAGCAATATAAACAGAAGAAGTACTAGCATTCTTATTCATAATTTCAAGTTTGACATCAAGAGTAAATAAACCCCCATTACAGAAACCCTTTCCCACAAACTCCCCATTATGAGTAATAACAAGCCTATCAGAATCAAATGAAAGCTTCAATCCAGCCTTCATTAGCAAGCTACCAGAAATCAGGTTCCTACGCATTTCTGGAACATGCAACACATTGGTAAGAGTAATAAGTTTTCCAGAGGTAAGAGTGAGAACGATCTTCCCTTTGCCTTGAACAGTTGCAGAAGCTGAATTACCCATGAAGACATTTTCACCATCAGTTTTTTCGTAGGTAGTGAACATGTCTTTGTTGGTGCAGATATGTCTCGTTGCTCCAGTATCAACGATCCATTCAGCAACATTACCTGTCAAGTTAGCTTCTGAAACAACAGCAACAAAATGGTTAGGATTAGAAACTTCATTAGCTTCAGCAAGGTTGGCTTGGTTCTGAACCGACTTCTTCTTGGATCTGCAATCTACAGACTTGTGACCAGTTTTCCCACATTCAAAACACTTGCCCTTGAACTTATACTTCATTGGTTTCCCTTGAGGCTTGAAAGGACTTCCCTTTCCCTTAAACTTTTCAGAATATGCATGAGGCTTAGGTTCTACAAGGTTAGCCTTAGCAGATCCGGAAAACACAGATTGACCCTTATCCTTAATACGATTTTCCTCCTCAATTTTCAGGTGACCTACAAGCTCCTCTAAGGTAAGGTCCTTTTTCTTATGCATTAACTGATTACGAAAATCTTTCCAAGAGGGTGGGAGTTTCTCAATTAAAACTATAGCAAGGGTAATATCACAAATACTCAAACCCTCGGCAGCCATAGCAATGCAAATATTTTCATAAGCATGAATCTGATCAATAATTGGTTTATCATCTTGGACTTGAAAAGCTAACCACTTACTGACACAATAACGCTTAGTACCAGCATCATCAGTTCCATATTTCTTTTCTAATGCATCCCAAATATCCCTAGCATGATTAAACCCCATATAGATATCAAGCAAGGTATTCGACATATGATGCAGCAACATGCCCTTACATGTCCTATCATCTTTAGCAAATTTCAACTCAAAAGCATGCAATTCAGTTTCATCATCAGGTTCGACAACATCATCAAGCACATAAGCAATCTCAATTTGTTCTAAATAGAATCGCATCCTAACAGCCCAACGTTTATAATTCTTGCCATCAAGAGGTTCTAACTTAGACATATCAGGAATCATGAATTTGGAAGTCAAAGCCATAATAATCGTCTTTTAGATTGTTGCGATTAAAGCGAAAATTAGAACAAACTTGTCTGATTCGATGAACTGAACGAAGAACAATTGTTGCGTCGTGGACACCCACTGTCCTAAAAGACGATTCCGCGCTACCTCCCGGTGCAGTAGAACAGAATGCGGTCGCCCTCCAGGATTAGCGCAACTCCGACGTTGTGTGCACTCACAAAGCCGGATGGAGTCAGAACGTATGCCCAAAACCGAGAGCAATTTTGTGTGAGAGTAAGAATGTGTTTTCGTATTTTGTGTGTATGATTTTCTGTGAGAAGGGAACTGAAACTCTGATTTAAATAATTAGAAGGAAAGCATTGCAACAGACAAAAACGGCTGAGGGAATGAATGTTGCAACAGCCAAAAACGGTCAGAGACATTGAATGTAGTAACGGACGTAATTAATGGTAATTAATCCAACGGGTACGTAATCAATACAGATTCCCGTAACAATGACTTAAGCAAAACCCACGCCACGCCCGCGAACCGCATTCCCAAGTACCAAGGCCCAAGGCCCAAGGCCCGCGCCCGGCCCGGCGCGCGCGCGCGTGTGTGTGATGTGTCCACCCATACCATTCTCACACTTTCTTAAACAAGAGTTACACTCATTCCCCAATTAATAAACAAGAGGAATATGAAGAGTTTTTCCAATGTGGGACTCTTGAATTTTCACTCACCCTTTTTTCCTTTGTGTTTCCCAATGAGAATTTCCAACACTTATAAGGTTGTTTATAAATGTCCTCTACATTTAGGCAATTTAAGAACTGAAACCATTTAATTTGCATTCAAACATATGTCTTGAGAAGGCACTGAATATTGAAATCCTGTTGCGGGCTAACTATTGCACTCACATCTTTCATGGGTAAAAACTGGAACGGGGGGTAAACATACACGAGAAACATAAGTTCAAGATTTTGAAGAAAACACTGGTGAAGTAGCCAGAATATTCATACATGAAACGGTACCGATATACAATAAGGCTATATATTCCCCCGGAACACGGGATAGTAGGTACATAAATCACCTTGCTGCAACCAGGTACAAGGCCTTGAAGAAATTTCATCCTCTCACTGGTTTTTCCTCTCCTAACCTATATTCAAGATAAATGATCATCGTATGCATCAGTAACAACAAAAGATAAACTTTAATACCTACCAAGAAGAATCAATAAGGAAACGCATACCCTTTCTGCTAGATAATGATTGTTAGTAGTCTGTCCTCTTCGTGCTCTACATGCATGTAATCTTCGTTTGCCGACTCAGAAGCCTGAATACTCCATTTAACATGTCTTCCAATAGACTTATTTCCGATTGTACATTATTGAAATATACCCTCCATGCTGTTGAATTTTTGCATTGTTCTTCCTAGCTTCAACAGAACCCTGCTGAATTCCACTTGATTTCTGAGCCTCAGCAGCAGCCTAATACCAAAACCAAAACAATACCGGATGATCAACAACATATAAAGACTGAATAAATTTTGGTTGAGATATTCTGGTTAATCAAATAGAATTTTGAGTAACAGAAAAGAAGTACTTGAAAGCCTCTAGTAAATTTAGTGATCATACCTACCTTAATCAAGGCCATACTACATTGGTTTCATACTTTCGGCACCCGGACCTCGGGTCTAGGTAAGAAAAGTATGCTTACACTAATCAACATAACTAATGTCTGACGGGTAGGATGGGTGATCAACACTGTTAGCAAATAATCTCAGTACTTTAGTAAAATTATTTTAGGGAAAGAAAGTGATAGGAAGTTAAGATCTACATAATATAATCCCTTGATTATATGTTGTTTGGTATAAAAGTCATGACTTTGGCAAAAGACCTAATGAACATGAAGGTGAGATTTTCATAATACTCCCTAGGTTAAGGATTGTTTAATGGATGACCACAAACCATTGCACCCCTTCAAATCGTATTCTAGGCCTGGATAGCCTCAAAAGAGAGATCACTAATCATCTGAAGTGTAGAATATAGTTTTAGCCTTTCGCCTGAGTGACTTCCCTCCGTAATAAAACTTGGAGCTAACGAAGACTTTGAGAGTGTTAGCTACTGAAATACCTTATCACCTAGGTATCATAGGACATAAAGGTTATGCATGTCACTGGAATCTAGCCTATACATGTCAAACCATGAAATAGCTGAATTCTAATGACATCTATAAGCTGAACACCGTAGTTAGTAGAGGTTGTACTGTGAGCCTTAGACAAACACGATAATCTTAGCTATATATGAACCCCCTTCAAAGAAAGAGTTTTGTCTAAAAGGCCTCGAATCTTATATCTTTAAACTTTAAAGTACTGCAAAATGAAAATTAAAAGTAATACCCCAAAGAACAGATTGACATGTAGGTGAAATCAAACTCTAATGTTCAAGGAAACAACAAAAAAGTTGATTCAATCAAGTTCTCAAAAATCAATAACCCAAGAAAATGGCAATAAACACAAAACACAAATAACCAAACCCTAACCATGAAATATATATCAACAATTTTTTATGCTCCAAATGTACCCTTGATGGTGCAAAGCTTGTGATATTGTCAACCTCTTGGCCACTTTATAATCCTGATTGAGCCTACACACCAGTCATCGATTCATTTCTATTTCTAACTACCAGAAAATCAATCTACTTTCACACTTTGTTAATTTCTTTATCCCTCTCAAACTACACTCTATTGTACAAAGCACAAGAATAACCCATTTTTCACAAAGTATCATATACATAACACAAATATTAAAAATTTGCACTTAAGAGAAACGGTCAACACACAAACCCAATGCTGCAAATAGATTTTAAAAAAATTAAAACATCACATACTCACACTTGCTACACGATATATTAAACAAGAAATCCATTCACGAAATCACAACACAGGAAGAAGGGGAGGCTTAAAGTATAGCATCTTCGTTTTGAACAGTTTTTGATCTAATTCTTGTAGAAATTCTGCAAAAAGATGGAAAATTTTGATACATACAAACTATGCCCAACCCATCAAAGAACTTGTTAGCTTATGAATTCTCTACAAGATGCTATCCACGACAGACAAGATAAATAGAATGGCATTGTCGACTAAAGAACATGAATTCAAGTGATCGATAAAGGAAATAATTAAACACATAAATCCTGACATGATAGGATAGTAATGACCAAAACAGCTAGAATCTGGCAATATACTGTAATAATCTTCAGTTTCCACTGGTCTTCTGTTGCATTCTTAATCCAAAACTAAAAATCCTCTTTCGGTTTTAACTTTGGCTCAACTAAAAATGCAAACAAAATTACATAACTAATAAAATCCTCAATTTTAAAAATTCAACCGAATAGAAGAACAGTAAGAAAGAAGCATCATTTTATCAATCAATTAAATCAATACTATTCTAAAAAAAAGGCCAATCAATCAACAACCACAAAATCCTAGTACCAACTGAGTATCATCTGATTCAATAGACTGTGATTCATCAGTTGAAACAATCAGTTTTGAGATGATTCATTCAATAAACTGTGATTATTTTATCCCTATAACTATTATAAATCAGGAAAAAAGATGATTCATTAGGTTCAACTGATGAGGACTTCATGGTTCTGATCTTAAAGCTGAGGAGTACTAGTACACAGTTCATCAGGATTCAAGGAAGGAGGTGAATGGAAATGATGACTGAAAATTCATCTCCATATCTCAAGCATAATAAAATGGTATCTTTGCGGTACTTCAAACATATGATATTCACTTTAGAGAAACCTAGGTGCCTCACTCTCTCTAAAGGCCTATTGACAAGCAGTCCAAGTGATTGCTATGGACGGACAAAACTGAGAACCTCAACTTTCAGTTCAGTCACAGGAATGGCTTAAAAAACCTAGCTATAATCCATGTTATTTAACACATCAAGAGAAAGGTTCCAGTAGGCTTAGTAAGAAGCTACACGACACCCATAATCCCTATGCAGTATCCACCCAAACCCAAGTTTCACCAAGGTAGGATAGTCGGAAAAAGGATATGTTCTTTTCCCAAAAAAATCTTTTTTCTTGCATTGGATTTTCTTTAATTCCCATCTTTCTTCTCACCTTGTGCATTTAATAAGTACCCTTCACCGAGGTAGGGGACAAACCGATGCAAACAGATGGAGATAAAATATGGAGATAACAAATTCACTGTGTGAGTATTTATGAATTTCAGAGTAAAACCTTGTTCAGGGTGTAGAGGTTAGCATAACAGCAATATGCATAGTATGAAAACGCAGGATTGAAGATGTTGGTCCACTGTTCTGGTGCAGGCATATGTTTTGTGGGGCATCGTTCGGGTTTTCTTTCATCATCCACCAGATCCAACCCAACCACCTGAAGGATAAACGACAGAATCCAACTCGATAACATAAGAAGCATATTTAAGAAAATATCACTAATTACAGGATGATTTTTTCAAGATTTTTTCAACATGCAATACAAACATGAAGTTTTCTGGCCTGACCCTTCCATGTGATTAATAGCAATTACAAATAAGACTGACAAGTGACAGTTCTACACACACTATTTCATAAGGATCATGCTAGTTCGCAAAATACGTATACTAAGAACTAATATAAAATTAGCAGCAGTGGCATATTTTGTAGACTTGTGAAAAAGTTGCAGAAAAACAAATAAAAATTTAGGACATTATCTAAGACATTCCAAAATAGAAAACAGAATTTTGACACAAGATTTACAACTATGCTTTCGTTTCTCAGCAAGCGAATATGTGAAATACTCATATGTTCCCATTATTCAGATATTGTAGATTTCTACTCATACTGCAGATATGTAAGTTGAGATTAGCAATGAAATCGAAACAACAGTCCTGCAGTTTTTATGAATATAATAGGGGCAGTGTAAAATATTTGACAAGTGTTTCATGAGAATGCTCCTTCTGTAAATCATAAACACATTCAAAAATTGTCGGTATTTGGTTTTTATCCCAAGAACGCTATGCATGAGTGTCATATCACATACTGATTAACTTATAGCTTGTTCACTGGGAAAAGTAACATAAGGCCTTGACTGGTAATGGGGGCATCTGACCACCAATATTTTAGCATCTCCACTGTAAGCATATAATTAATTCAAGCTCGTATATAGGCTTGCATGCTGCTGCAATTCCCAACAACAAGCTTAAGCTGAGAAAAAATTGTCGAAAGACATAAGAGGGAACTGGTCCTGCTTGGGTGTTTCTATTAATGGTGAAGTGAATCAAACACGTGAACATTACTGCAGAGACTGGATTCTTGCAAGCTTAAACCACAACGACAATTGGTAAACATACACTTGGCATATGTAGAACAACAACATTTAATGTGGTGTAACTATGTAAGTGCACAGAACACACCTCACAATAAGGGAGGATGGATTGGTATCCCGCTGAGTCCTATGCACTATCGTGGACTGCTTCTTCCATCTACGAACCAAAGTAATTTCAGTTAGAGATATATGAGTAAATGCTTTATATGTTACCAAACTCGTCAATGGATTTGTCGAGATCGAATTGCATATGGTTTGAAAGGAAAACGAAGGCTTAAATAAGCTGACTTTTTCATTGTGTAAGAACAAACAAGGATGAATAAAGTAAGATTGTAATGTCGAAAAATTCCACCAATATTTTAGCCAAATATTTAGGGGAAATTATCACAGATTCACAGCTGAAAAATACATCAAAACACTCATATACGCTTTAGAACTTCTGAACATCAACCTGCAAATATCTTGTATCTTCAATGGTAGCTATAAGTTTGGAAAAATTAGAACATATATATTGAACCACATTTTTTAATCTTTTCTAGACAGAGAAAGTTGTATCCCGTACAAATCCCACCTAGCTGCTCAAAATTTTAAATTAGCTACCCCCAACTCGTGAATTTTCTGAGTGTTAAAAACCCAAACTCAAACTTATCCATTTTGCAGCAGAAGTCAACAAACATAATTAAAATAAAAAAAATCAGAACCCACAAATAAGTACGAGCATTCTGGTAATCCAAAAGATTGACGAAAAGAAAAGTGCAATCAGATGAAAGAAAAAAAATGATTAGATGATTATAAAAGAAGAACGGGGAATAAATTACCTTCCGTGGAGCTCCCTTTTGTGTGGTGAGAGGAGAAGGAGATAAACCCAAATCTGAAATCCCAAAAACACCAAAAAGAAACTCAAATTTTAAATAGATAGACCTAGAATATTCTAAAAATACAGAATTAAAGGAAGATAAGAAGAAAAGTACCTGAAATTCCTTTGAAGTTGAACGAATGAGATAGCTTGGATAGGATCAGATGATCGGAATTATAAACCCTAAGCTGAAATACCAAAACCCCCCAAAAAAACCTTGACGCAATCAAGGATATCAACCAAAGATGCTGAGAAAATAAACCCAGAGAACGACAACTCATGTATGAGAGGAGAATAGAAAAATTAGAGAACATAAATAGAGCGATCGAGTAGAAGTTGTTGGGTGGAATGGAGTAGCAGAGAAGAGCAATGGAGGGAAGAGAAAGAAGAGGAGACGAGAGAGGGGAGGGAAAATGAGAGCAAAAAAGAAACGAAGAGAAAGCAACAATCTCCACAAACACGAAACAAATTGGCGCGAGGTAGGGGTGACATAGTCCCTGCACTATTCTTAAGAATAAGACAAAATGAAAAATAAGGCAAGAAATTGGAGCATGGTAAATTCAAAGCTTTAGAAGTGTTAACATAAATAGAAGATATTATTAGGCTACTGCCAAATGAGTGTTAAACAACAGCATGAAGCATATATAGCGGCAATACAAAAGATTGGGGAAATCACCAACAAAAGCTTGCACTACTAACTATACCATAATCTAGCAGCGTGGTGAAACATCAGGAAATCACCGAAAGCAAAAACTTATCCAAGAACGCTGCAAAATACACCTACAAAAGTCTGCACTACTAACTATACTATAATCTATATACATAGCAGCGTGGTGAAACACCGTGAAATCACCAGAAGCAAAAACTTATCCAACAACGCTGCAAAACACCTACAAAAGCCTGTACTATTAACTATACCATAACCTATGTACACAGCAGCGTGGTGAAACATCGGGAATTCACCGGAAGCAAAAACTTATCCAAGAACGCTGCAAAATACTTTAGCTACACATCCACAAAAACAATTGCACTGGAAAAGGAAAAATCAGAGATTTAATTGCCTTCACCGTCATCATCAACTGTGTCATCGGCTTTTAAAATAGAAAAGGGAGAAACAAGACTCTCCACATAATCTATCATCTTAAAAGCCTCTGATTTGGACTCCCTAACAAAAACAATGACGGGTGAAATTGCACTTTTACGTGCATCAATAAGTGCTAGTCCACCATCCTTAATTTGTACACAAATGAACCCCCTGTATGTGAGCCCTAAAATTGTGGTGCAACATTTAGCCATCTCCAGATTCAAGTCCAATACATACAACTTAGTCCAAGAATCCCAGTCGTTATATTCTTGCAAACTCCAGAGCTCAAATATCCACTCAGGAGATCTCCCCCTGTGTACCTTGGAGTCATGAACAAAGGAAATACACAGACAATCATGTACTCCTATTACACCAAGCAACATCTGAGTTGAACGCGCAAGCGTAATAATTGACAAGGGTATCCTTTCAAATGTTTCAGCAGCGAGATCAAATTTGAGAATGTGGGTGTCGTTTGCGAGGTAATGCAATGCGTTTTCCATGAAAACTGAGTTAGTCTTCGAAATTGAACGAAAATCTTCATCACTAACCTTTATTAGGTTCCATTGAATATTCCTAAACAGATGCATTTGCCTTGAAAATGTCGCAATCTGACCTTTATAAACTGAAGTAGAAGAAACTAGGAGGATCGTGTAGTTCTTTAAGGAGTGGACATAGCCGAACTAGCAAGAATCTACATGAACATAAACGGAATTCCCACCAACAGGCGATATGATTTCCTTGCCTATTCTAGTGAGAGGGTTCCAAAGATACACATAATGTTCACTTGATCTCATATCCTGGATATAGAGACAAATAATTCCATTGCATGACCCAATAAAGAAAACAGAACATCCATGAAACTTGTCATGTTGGCTCCAATGGGTTAATCTTACGCCCTTAGTTATGTCAGTCTTATTACTGATGTTAATAGATGATAATTTATTAGGAGGTAACACAGCTATGGTCATGTGTGCAGTTTCCGTGTCTGTAAGATAAGACATGGCGAAACTAGGATTCGCGATTAGGGTGTTCAATCCATTGCATACACGTCTGACCGCCGCTAGTGATCTTAGCGGCAATCGAAAGTCGAAACAGGATTTGAAGGAGTAACTCTTCAGCTAACTCCATCAATCGACAGGGTTCTTCGATATCTTCCATAGTAAATTAATTAGTGTTTGTGTTCTGTCAAAATAAAAAAAATCTTACAGTAAGAAACAACAAATTCTCACACTTTTCATCTAAAGATGGAAGTGGGCCGGGCCAGTCCGAAGCCCAACCCGACCCGGCACGAAAAAAAGCCCGACCCGGCACGAGCACGAAAAAAGCACGGGCACAAAGTCGTGGGCTGGGCTTGGGCCTTAATTTTTTGGAAAATGCAGGACAAGACACGACAAAGCACACTAAATTTAATAAAATTAGCCTTAGGCACGACGGGCCGGCCCGGACCGGCACGAAACCCCGTGGGCCTGGGCCTGGTTTGACTTTTCGTCCCGGCACGGCACGAAACTACATGGACATGGAGTGGGCTCGGCCCGAATTATGCACTTGAATAACTATTAGAGTAAAATAATAAGGGCATGGATTATTAACTACAGAATTTCAGCAAAAGGATAAAATTAACTACAGAATTATGCACTTGAATAACTATTAGAGTAAAATAATAAGGACATGGATTATTTTTACCTTAATATCTGAGAATCTGATGAAATTGGAAAGTAGCGGCGGCATGCAGAAGAGAAAGATTGATCGGTTCCGATTGCGGCGAAACCGGCGATGAATTCGGTTGGAGGCGAATACGGTGGCAAGGCACCGGCGAGAGAACGCTAATTCAACTACTTTTTTTAAAAAAATGGTGAAAATAAGGGGAGCAGCCCTAATTAAGTTCGCCCTGTGAAGGAATTGAGAAATGAGAATGCATGTAAGAGGGAGGAGAGAGAACAACGGATTTTTCAAGAACTTAATTTTTTTTTTTTTTTGATAGTTCAAGAGCTTAATTATCTAACTTCTAAATGTATTTTAGGAGTCCCAAATTCCCCATATTAAAAATTAAACTAGTTTTTTTTGCCCGTTCTACGCACGTGATTTTTCTATGGAAAATTATCTAAAGAAAAATGATAAATTGTCCTATAATAATTATAATTATAATTTCAACATAACACAATGAATGACACGGAGAATTACATGGACTTGCGATGAATTAGTAAACAACGTACTCCTCTATTATATCACAATACGAGAAGATCAACCCTAAAATTAAGTGAATTGGTCTTCATATTAAATCTCAATATTTTCCTTGTAAGAAAATAAAAGGAACAATGAATCTCTTAAAAAATAGGAAAAATAGAAACAATTACTATTATTATATTTACTCCGGAGTAACATATACGGAGTGCTACTTTGTGAATTACAAAAGCATATGCATTTCCGATTATGAAATTAAAGAAATAAATGCTACGAGTAGTACCAAAAGGTGCCATTTTAATCTCTCTTTTTTTTTTGGTATTGTACTAAATGCAAATATACAATGCATCAATACTCTCTATTAAGCAAGCTAGAGTTTGGAGGCTACCGATCTTCGATCCTTTGTCATCTCCGAGTCCGATGTTGCAACCGGTTAAAGTATCCTTTGAAACAATCACAAAATATCGTCTTCAATTTAATTCCCAATTTTTTCAATGTCAATACTTCTTACTTTTCGCAACCTAACTGCTAATGCCATGAAATGTATATTATGACACCCTTCTCAACCCATCTAATCAAATCCTTTAACATTCCTTAATAACCTCATATGTTCTTGCAAATCCTAAAAGAGTTGTCGACCTAACTTGCAATATTAAAATCTAGCAATTCTACAGCACCTCAATGTTAGGCAAATGTAGATCGCTGCGAAAGTAATTGCAAGCCTATAAAAGTCTACTCACCTCCGCATTTATAACCATGTATGCAATTGAAAAAAAATTGACCGATAAAGTTTATCAATCATGATGATATAATCAACAAAAAACATTACCTCATAAAGAACAACCCAGATTTTAGGAATAAAACAAACCAAAAGTAACAAGGAAATCACAAAATTTTATAGCCATTCCATCAGTTAAAAAGTGGATTGATACATTGAACATGAATGATTAAATCAACAAATACTCATCTTATACAGGACAACAAAGTTATCAAGAAATGTGAAAGATGAAAAGATTAGGAATACCAATGGTATGGCTTATTAAGAAAAATAAGCACGTAGTAATTAAACCCATAAACTATAATCGTTTTATATTATTTGGGGTAAAACTTAATACAATATTTAATGAGGGGGTTAAACTTAAAAAAAGCTGAAGAGATTTACGTACTTAATACAAGAATTAAATAGAGTATTGATTTGTAAGGGAGAAGAAGGGGAATGAAGAAGAAGGGATTAGATCAGTAACCAAAGCTTGGTTGAAATTGGAAAAAGAAAGGAAGAAATGGAGGGAGGAAATCAGAGTGTGACACGTGGACATAGTGGTTTCGATTTTTAAATACTAAGAAGGAAATCACAAAATTTTATAGCCATTCCATCAGTTAAAATGTGGATTGATACATTGAACATGAATGATTAAATCAACAAATACTCATCTTATATAGGACAACAAAGTTATCAAGAAATGTGAAAGATGAAAAGATTAGGAATACCAATGGTATGGCTTATTAAGAAAAATAAGCACGTAGTAATTAAACCCATAAACTATAACCGTTTTATATTATTTGGGGTAAAACGAATCAAATATAAGCTGGTTCTTTGTTACTTCACTAGAAGAAAAAATATCATGTGCTTCTCTTCAAGTGCGGCTCATTTAATAAATTGGCAGCACTTGAAAGCAAAAAAAAAAACCATTTTCACAAGTGCGGGCTCGTTTTAGAAAATCGGTAGCACTTCTATAACCCTTATAAAAGCCACAACTTAAAGTTTGGAACAGTAAATTTTCATGAACTACCAATTTTACCCTTACTTCTCCCTTAGTAATGAGGCCCAACTAGACCTGTCAAAATTGACCCGGACCCGAAAAACCGACCCGATTGATCCGACCCGTAACCCGAAATCGATCCGAAACGACGACCCGAAATTAACCCGAAAACCAAACAGAACCGACCCGTAACCGAAACCGACCCGAAAGAGATTTGACCTGAATTGACCCGATACCCGAACGACCCGACCCGACCCGAAATACCCGAACCGATATTCACCCGAAACCGAATTAACCCGAACCGAAAATAACCGTAAAATTTAAATCAACCCGAATCGAAAATCAACCTAGCAACTTAAATTTACCAATCCCAAACCTTTAAAATGTATCAACCTAGTGTTATGAGTCACATATGGATGATTTTCACTATTCATAAGGAAAAATTCCCACATTGCTTCCCTTTGATGACTCTATCCTATGTGCTCAATCAACCAAGGTTCAAACCTTGGTCCTAGCATATTTCCTTCTTTATTTTCCCTTCTTTATTTTCCCTTCTTTATTTTCTGATCTTTATTTCCTGATTGCTTTTGTTTCTGGCGGTTCCCTTTTCTTTCTTTCTCTTCCTCCCATTCCTTTCTCCTCTGTTTTCCCTTTTGCCTCACCTTCTCCGCCTGTTTCTCCTTCTTCGCCTTGTTCCCTTTGATCCAGCTCTCTGCTTCTTGGCAGTTCGTTTTCTCTTGTACGGCGGCGCTATTCTTCTACGAAGATTGGAACTTTTCTGGCCTGTGGGAAGCATTGAATTGATTACCCGACGGATTGAATTGGTTAGTTAGGCAAACCCTAATTCCTAAATGATCATTCAATTGGTAAATAGTTCATTCCTTCCCACATGCTTGAAAGCTTTCCACCTTTGGTTACTGGTTAGGATGGTAGCTTGATTAACAACTTGATAGGTTGTTAACAGGTATGTTATATATTTATCATCCATTACATTTTAAGTTTTCTTGCGATTTAGGGTTTTTTCGATTAAATCTGGAAATTGTTGATTGTGTTGCAGTAATTTTTGGGGTTTTCTTTTGCCATTTAGCTCTTTTTCGATTGCATCTGTAAATTGTGGATTCTGGTGCATTAATCCTCTTTCTGTGAATTTTTGTTCCTTCCATTAATTCTCTTGATTACATGTTCATTCATAGGTTGGAGTGTTAACTGTCGTGTTTTATCCCCTTAACTGTGGTGCATTAATCCTCTTTATGTAAATTTTGGGTTCTGGAATTAATCCTCTTAATTACATGTTAATTCATAGTCTAGAGTGTAACCTGTGGTGTTTTATCTGCATAATTAGATTTCTAAGACAACCCTGTTTTTTGGGTTCAGCTTGTGGACATTATGAATATCGTCCAGCGATTAATTTTTTTTTCCCGTAATCAATGATGATTTCCCGAATATGACTGCATGTGTAGTTATAATTTCGTTCCGTACGCCATCTATCAATTTATTAGATTTTCCGAATATGACTGCATGTTTAGTCGCACGTGTTCACCACTGCAATTAGCTTTATGGGATTCCATATTACTCTTTAATCATACATGTTTTATGTTGAATTGTATGCATGCAACTGCTGTGTTTACAATTTTTTCCTCGTAGAGTCTAATTTCCTTGGCCTGTTTGTGGTTTATGCATATGGCTTCCTATTCAAGATGTTATTCTGTTAAATAAGTTAACGTAGTAGCATCGTCATAAGAAATAACACGATAATGTAAAAGCATTAATAGACAAATACATACAACACTTGCAAATTTAGGAAACATGCATACCACTGCTTCATTAATAGTCCAAAAATTAGGATACATTGGATTGAAGGCAGCTCTCTATACATTATGGGGGCAAGACATGGCGGACAGTCTGATCAAGCCTGTGCCTGGGGAGGGCCAGCCACAGAGCAACCAATGCAACCAGAACAGGCTTATAATAGAGTTGTCCAACGGTTACCGCTTGCTGCTCATATAGTGCTGGTCCTTAGGTGGTTTGTGATTCTGAAGGCGCATAGCCTGAGGGGACAGCCAATCGAACTGGGAATTAGTGGTGTCAACCCTCAGTTTCATAAACCTTCATCTCATCAAACCTACACATGGCCTGGTAATTTAAATGTATGTCGTGTTAGTATCGACAATACATCAGACCATGATACTTAGTATCGACAGTACATCAGAACATTCATATTAATTGTGATATTTCTGTAAGTATCCAGGTATTCATACACCATCTAAGCATGATGAATACGATCTGTTGTGTACCAAAGGGTACAACAGAAGACCCGATCTTGACATCACTTGCCATTTGAGGAACGTTTAATTTTGAGGCTTTTAGGTGAACGGGAGCTTATTGTCCTTCAGAAAATGATATGCCTGAAGAGCCTTTGTTTAAGGGGTGGGTTTAGTTTGAGGCTGAATAGAGGATAGGTGTTGCTTTTTATAGGGGAGTATGGCCATACAGTTGTTAGTTTATATTATATTATGATGCAAAGTCTTTGGTGGATTTTATCTGTTCACACAGTGGAGAGCAGGGAGGCCCAACCATGAATAGGCTTGGATGCCATGTGTATCAATCTGATTTACACAGTAAAGTCAGCAGTTTGAGGCCACCCAAATTAGTGATTTAAATGAAATGTTGACCAGGCTAAGTTATTCCCAAAGCATGTTTTATGTGTGAGTGGTGGACATCAGTGTTCTCCCTATAAATGTTAGTCTTCCTTCTGCTGCCTCATTCCCAATGCATAGCTGCCATTTAGAAAAGATTAAGCTCTGCACTATGTGAATAGATAAACCCACTGTGTCAATAGATAAAATCCAGTTACCGTTCTCGCCTACTAATTTCTTTTTTAAAACCCGTTGCCTTAGGAAAACAGGACTTTCGACTATGCTCCCATATTGCTGAACATATATGATTACGGTTTTGTTTACCAAGTATGCATGCATATATGGGACACATCCTCTCCTTACTTAGGCTACCTATGATATATTCTTATGTCGGTTTAGTCGTATGCAAACATGAAAATATACTACTACAGATAAATTGCATATAGTGACATAGGTCTTCCTAATGCTAAGAAGCAACCGCACACTTTATTAATATGAGAATATGAGATGTCGGAAACTAAACACTAATCTGCTAGAAAACCTATAAACTTAAGTGACACAAGTCACAAAACTATTCTTCTTATACCGAGACCAGTTTTGTGCATACATCAATTAGTCTTGCAAGGGTTAAGTTAGGGTGAACATGTATGCATAAATCTATTTACTGAACTAGATGGGAAAAAAATAGCATAGGTAATATTAGATTTATTTTTCTGTGATGAATTTCACGCAATTTCTCAAGTCTTAATATACCCATACTGATATCTACTCTATCTTGTATATCATATGCAACCTAACACTACACTTATGAACTAAGAAACCGGCCATGAAATATAATAGGCAACCTATCACAGAACAAAATGCAGCTAAGCCTTTTTTGAAATTTGTCTGAGCTTGAGGAGTCAGATTCAAATATACTTGATTATGGAGGCAGTACTTAGAATTCAAGAATGAAACAATGAGAGAGAACATCCCGTTATAAATGCATAACCAAATGTTTTAAATCATAAAATCAAAGGAATTTCCCAGCTTGTTGTTTTATCAGAAGATTCACTTGGTTCATAGGCAACTAGAGAGTAAAGGCTTAAAACTAAGAGAAATCACTAAACACCCAATTACAGAACCAATAGGAAAACCAGCAGCCAAAGAAGCTCCAAAATCGATTAAAGAAGCTGAACAACTTTGCATGGGATTCAGACCACTGCAGCAGAGTTTTTCAGTTCTTCATCTCTTTAAATCATGGAAATTCTATCTTGTAATGGTAAATAAGAGGTCCTTTTAACATAGTTTTTTGGATTCCTATACTTTGTATACTGGTGGTACTTACGTATTTAAGATGTTGTATGCTATTGTTTTATGCAGGGAAATCGAATGCGTGCTGCACTTTTTGGAAATCAAGTCGATGTCTACAAGGAAGCTATTGAACACTTAGGGAGTTATGAAATAGTTAATGCTACGATTAAACCCAGCGATGAATATTGGAAAGCCAAAGACGCGAAATATGGTCTGCTTGGATACCAGATGAGCTTTGGCTCACAGGCGGTAATCCAACGAATTAATGCTGAGTCAGGCCCGATATTACCAGAATACCAATGCCTAGCCACCATCCGAAGAGTGTATGATCCAACTGAAAGATTTGGTAAGAAACTACCCTTTTTCCTACCATGTTGTGATACTCTACACATGCGTCAATACTTATTTCTATGCTCCTTTTATTCGCAGATGTTGTTGCTGTTGTTCTGTACCTCGAAGAAGAAGCACGGAAAGTCACTGGATTTGAACAACGCGAATACTTAGTTCGTGAAATTGTGGTGACAGACCATAGGTACAACTCATACCCTATTTAAAAATCTAAACATCTTGCACTTTAATCATACGTGCCAAACCTTCCCCAATTTTGCAGCAATGAGCAGCCAATGACGATTTCTGTTTGGAACGAGCTGACTGGAGAACATTGCAAGCCGCTTTCCTCATGGCAGAATAGTTCACTGTTTTTGGATTCACGGCTTTGAGAGGCAGCTCTCATAAAGGTATTGATTACCTTAATCCTCCATTAGTGTCTGCATACACAAAGAATCTTACCAAAGACGATGCGTAATGTACAGGCTTCTCGCTTGGTTCTACTATGTCAACTAGAATCATTACTGATCCAAAAGGAGAAAGAGCAGACGCATTGAGGGAATGGTAACACAACACATATTATTCCTTACCCTTTAAAAACACAGCATAGAATACCTGGCAAATAACCTCCATATGTTTTGTAGGGTCAAAAATCGCACTGACTGGCTAAGTGACAGGCAAGCAAGAGTATTGGATGTCAGGAACCCTACGAAACAGAAGGTGATCATCACACTGGATTCCCTGAGGCTGATAAGGGTATAAACCTTTGCTTTTGTCCTATGTTCCTTGATTATCGTCTTCAATTATTACAACACCAGTGAATGAAACAATAATGGCAGATGATTTCATAATTCCAACAACTAAAACTAATATTTTTAGGCTAGCATATCAGTGTTGAACTATGTTTGCATTGCATAACTGCTAAGCTAAGTAAGAAACAAATGTCAGCAAACAGAAAAAAAAACGGATAATGGAAGTAACTTCGAAGATATTGAATAGCCTAAACTAAATTGCTTTGCATAGCTGCTAAAAATAGATAGGAAATATAAGGGCTGCTACAACATCATCACTGTGTTTACATTGCATTGCATAACCTAAATTAAATTGCATTGCATAACTGCTAAACTAAGTAACAACAAAATGTCATCCAACCAACTACAATAACTTTGCATTCAGTAAGAAAAGAAATACATTATAATGTTGCTTCATAATCATAATAAAGCGATCACAACATAAACACCTGGTAACCATCACTGACTTCAAGAAAGTGGCCCAGGGTAACTGAGCTTAAACCTGCTGGAAACCCACACTCATATGAGAAAAAGTGATACACAGATAGTGTATGTGTTATTGTTCCGGTAATGTTGATGCACTTCGGAATATAAAGAAGTGTGCCTGACTTGTGAACCTGTCGACTTTTTTCCCTAGCCATGCAACACCTTGCAAGAGCAGCGCCATTGGCTAAGGGTTACAATACCCAACCCTCAAATGAGCACGATCAATGCATACTTGGGGTGCTCTGCTTGTGGACGGTGTGGAGACATTCCAGCAGGGACAACCTACACTTGCACCAGATGCAAAGCAGATACCGTGTCTACTCCCAAGTAAGCTACAAACTTTAGAATGCTTTGTTACTGACGAATACATGTAATGCTGTGTAACACTTTTGAACATGATCATTGCAGAATTACCTACAATTTTGTGGCATCTGATGGTACTGGCACGATAGAATGCACCTCATTCACGGAAGATTCTGAGAAGTTGTTCAGGATGACGGCTGCAGACACGTTCAGGATGAAGCTAGACTTAGGAATTTAGTTTTAGGATTCGAATCCAAAATCGGATAGGATCGTTTTCTAAATTTAATCGATTTTCGTAATTCGAATTCGTTTTAACGTAAAATTCGAAAATACATTTTGATTTCGTAAATCATTAAAGTATTCAAAATGAGATAAAATAATTATATTTTAATTACATATTCATTTCTAAAATCCGCAAATTGTACTTAAATATATTAAATATACGTAAAAAATATAAACAATGTATAAAATTACGGGGGATTACAATCTACCCCTCTTAAAAGAAGTTTCGTCCCGAAACTTGACACGAAAATTCACCTATCTTTCCAAACTTTTCAACTCATTCTCATTGGAGAAATACTTGTGGCATTTATGTACACTCTTTTGCCAACTTAAAGTTTCTTGAATTACTCATGAACACCTATTTGTTACGCGAAGAATCTATTTACTTGCATCGACATGAATAATTTGCTAAAATAAGCATAAAAATGCATAAAAACACCATAAAATTAGGTAAAAAGCGCGAATTTATATCGCATTCTACCCCTCTTAAAGAAAACGAGTTACGCCCTCGTAACTCATCTCAGGGAATAACTTTGGGTATTTCCTTTCTTCAACGAATTCTGCCCCCAATACTATATTTTCACTAAAATCATCCCAACAAGTGGAACCTCTACACTTCTTTCCCATACAATGCCTCAACATGTGACATCTTACTGTTCGCATGGTAACTATCTTTCAAGAAATCCAATCGAATCTAGGTGGTTCCCCAGTTACTCTTAAAGTCAATAACACGGGCTCTCAACATATATTCCGTAGTTTGGTTAGTCCTCCCAGGCTGACCATCAATTGCAGGGTGGAAAGCAGTACATTTTTCGATGTTGTCCCCAAGATTCAACTGGGCCTTATTGCCAAAGTTTCAGACTTTTGTGCTCGGTAAGGATCTTACGTGTTGCCCTATAAAGGTAATGTCTCCAAATATTCGCAGGTAACACAATAGCAGCTAACTTTAGGTCATGGGTTTGGTAATTAGGCTTACAAGGTTTCAATTGACGCGACAACAGTTGCGGAGGTCAAATTCTCTTTTAAAATCTAGAAGCTTCCTCACTTTTCTCACTTCACTCAAATTTTGATTCCTTTTTCAACAAGTTTGCCATTGGTTTTGCTCTCTTCTAAAGTCTTCACAACCTCTTATAACAGTCAAATAGGCCTAGGAAACTTCAAATATTAGACACGTTCTTTGGAGTAGGTCACTCACTCACAGCTCGAACCTTAGCAGGATCTACAGACACTCCTTCTGCTCAACTTTCCTTTTCTACTGAACCTCATTACGCCTTTCATGGATTTATAACTCTTGGGCTTAAATCCTAGTATTTCACCAATTCATATATTCCCCTCTTTTCAAGACAACAAATTTCTAACAATCCTGGACCACTCGAATCTTCTCTTAATTTTACTCCCTTACGTAACGTGGTTTTCGATCAATATAGTCCTTCACTTTTCCACCGGTGTCACTTATACGCACATGACTTCAAGATTTGTGTACTTCATTCACATAAAACTAGATTCTATCTAAGCGTCTCCAAAGTAATCCTCAAGATTTCATTATGCTCTTTTCATTCCTTGAATAAATCAGGATACCATCAGTAACATAATAACGAACTTAATTCGGGATTCGTAGAAAATCTTATTCATCAAATCCATAATTATGGCAGGTGCATTGGTTAACCCAAAAGACATTACTCTAAACCCATAATGACAATAACGAGTCCTAATGAGGTCTTAGGTATATCTTTATCAGCTATCCTCAATTGGTGATACTTCAAACACAAATCATTCTTCGATAACACACTCGCCCAGTTCAATTGATCCAATAGATACTTGCTCTTGATGATGTTTAGCTCCCTAAAATCGATGCATAATTCCATACTCTTATCTTTCTCCTTAACAAACAACACAGGAGCTCCCCACGGTGATGCACTAGGCCTAATATATTCCTTGACCAAACAACTCTTGCAACTTTTACTTAATTAGCTCATTTCAGGAGGTGTCATTCTATATGGTGCTCTAGATATATGCGTCATTCTAGGAACTAAGTCTATAGGGGACTCAACGGCTCTTAGCAAGTGGCATACCTGCAATCTCACTAGGAAACACATCCATGAATTCATTCACAGTTGGAACATCCTCGATCTTCATTCCGACTTCTTAACTCACATCTAGCTCCTACAGAAAAATAGTTCACACTCCTTATCATCAATTTCCTCACTTGCATTGCAGAAATAACCCCAAGGTTCTTGGTCTTCCCAAAACGTTTATATGAGGTCAAATTTCCAATAGGGTTCCTTATACTTAGTTTCTGAATTACAAACTCTAACTTGGCCCTGAACAAACTTAGCCAATCCATCCCCAAAATTACATATAGGTTTCCCAGATTAAACTCTATCAAATCGGAAAGAAAACGCAATCTTTTATCTTCAAAGGCGGATTCTTAAACAACTTGGTACACCTTATGGTTACACCAGTAGGTATACTAACAGGTAAATCAATTACTCAAAATCTACCAAATTCAGACTCTTAACAACAGATGACGAAACAAAAGAATAAGTTGCTCCCGAATCACATAATGTTTTAACTAGCACAGAGTTAATAGAAAAAGTACCATGAACTACGTCTGCAGAATATTCAGCTTCATTTCTAGACATCAAGAACGGTTTGCCCGGAGTCTTATTCTGGTTGTTGTTATCATTTGCGGGCTTATTATAGTTTCCTTGATTGTTTTGTGCCCCTCCAGGCTTTGAATCTTGTCTTCCAGACTGGTTAAACCTCACTTGATTTTCACTTCCATTACCATTTTGTTCCTTTTTCTGCTTGGTGAAGCACTCATACTCCCTATGGCCCCTTTTCTGACAATAGTTGCATGTCACTAATTCTCCCTTGCAGTTTTTACCAGGATGGTTGTTGTTGCATCTCTTACAGTGATGCACTCTCTCAGATTGGTTGCTATTGTTGTGCCCCTGATTGTTCCTCTGTTGAAAATTTCCATTTCCACCCTCATTCCTGTTCACTTTCGTACTTTTCTTGAAATTCCCTTGGTTTTTCCCAGCATTAAACTCTTTTCTTTTCTCCCCAACCACATTTTTCTTGTCCCTTCTAGACTGCAATTCATAAATATGGGTGGTTTTCTCACGCACATTATCTAGGGATGTAAAGGTTTCTCCATCTAATCCCAACTGAATCTCATCGGTCAACCCTTGCTCAAACCTCTGAGCCTTTAGCTCCTCAGTAGCTACCACCTCAGGTGCAAACCTCGACAAAGTTATAAACTTACTATAGTATTCAGCGATAGTCATACTCCCCATCCCAAGGTTTATGAATTCTTGCGCTTTTCGTTTTGTTATGAAAGGAGGATAAAACTTTTCCCTCAACGCAACAACAAATGAGTCCCAATTAAATCCTTCAACAACACTTAGCCTAGTTCCATTCTCTTTCCACCATAGATCGGCCTCATCTTTTAGGTAAAGGACAGCTTGACCTATTTTCATATTTTCAGGACAGTTTACCACCCAAAATAGTTTTTCAAACTCCCTAATCCAGTTTTCTAGGAAGGTCGGGTCTGCTTGCCCCTTGAAGTATGGTGGCTTAACTTTCGCAAGCCTTTCAAACATGTCTCCTGCAGAATCGGGGCGCTCAGTTCTTTCCTGGGCTAGTTTTTCCGCCAAGAGGCGAAAGACAGCAGCTAGGTCATTACTGTTGGTCATCCTAGAACGCGACCTGAAATTAATATACTCTAATTCAGGTTCAAAACTTTACTTATATTATCCTCTAGCAATGTAATATCACACCAACATCCAAAATTCACATAAAATGAAC
Organism: Spinacia oleracea; assembly: GCF_020520425.1. Lineage (NCBI taxonomy): Eukaryota > Viridiplantae > Streptophyta > Magnoliopsida > Caryophyllales > Amaranthaceae > Spinacia > Spinacia oleracea. The sequence continues at coordinate 60,502,933 of NC_079489.1, forward strand.
AATCATCTACGAATGATATTTGCATGCAGAACATTCAGCTGAGAAACAAGGAATAACTTCAATCATCACGAATAATAAGGTTGAATAAAGAAGAAAACATTCCCCTTGCGTGCCCGTAATAAACTTTGATCCTTTGGATAATCCATAATCTAACTTTTATTCCTCAAAAGAATGTCGATAACAATCCTAAATATTAACACACACCTGTTCTCAAAATAAAGTAAAAAGGTTCTACGATATAAACATAAACTATGGTTGGGCGAATTGTCCAACATTTTCTCACACGCAACTAAATATGTAAGCAAAGTTAAAGGGAGACATCATCGGACTTGTCCTTTGATTCGTTATAATCGTCTAGGGTGAACAACTCATACTTAAGTTCATCATCATCATCCATATCAAAATAATAAGCTTCTTTTCTTGGCCTTGAGGATCTTCGTAGACCTTGAAGTTGATGATTATTTTCCTCTAGCTCAGGCTCGGGCTCGAGCTCAGGTTCAGGCTCAAACTCAAACTCAATCTCAGGCTCAGAATCAGATTCAACCCTCAGAAAGGCTTTGTAGATATCCATTTTTGTTTGACCCACAGCACGGTCATACTCACGAATTGCCTCATCATCACTACCATATGCACTTGTTTTCATTACTTCGCGACAAATGTGCTATAGACTACGAATTCTACTGTCAGGTTCATAATTCATCACCTTTTCATCATCACTCATAATAAGATTGGAGTCACCATCACTTAGAACGATAGGGCTGGAGTCATCATCACTCAGAACGATAGGGTTAGAGTTGCTCCCTACTCTATTCTCTTCTATGTCAGACATGATTAGTGATCTATGACGATTAAACATAGTTTCTATGTTAGTAATTAGTACTCTCACTTACCGTACGATCCCACAATACACCATAAGTAAGAATAAATAGCAATCGCAAAGCATAGGAAGGACACAAACAGTTAGTAGGCAGATAAAGTACAATCATGTTGATATAATGCAAACACAATGCTTCTATTCTATATGCCCTTTCCTATACTACCCATCTCTCATAATAAATCATAGTAAAACACTGAAACGTTTAAAGAATAAAACAAGAATGAATAATAAAAACGATTTTTTTATATATATATATATATATATATATATATATATATATATATATATATATATATATATATATATATATATATATATATATATATATATATATATATTTCGAATATATTTAATTAAATTTCGAAAAGAAAAGGAACGTACTTAATTCGAATAAATGAAAAGTTTCAAATTAATAAGTTAATTTCGAATTTAAATAAGAAATATAAATATGCTTTCAAACAAAATTAAAATGAATTTGGTCCCCCAAAAAAAAAGTACGCATTTTTTGAATGATATAATAAGTAGAAGCTCAATTCTAGGAAATTTGTTTTAGGAACCTAGCTAGTTTAGGCGCCTAATAATTTGAAAAGCAGACACGAAAAGTCAGTAAAACCTTTAGCTCAAAAATACCACTTTGTAACACCCCAACAATTCCCATTTTCTAAAATAACCCCTTTTTAAATATAACTGTAGGGAATTATCAAAGTATTATCGCCCGTGTGAAAACGTTACGGCTTATTCAGAATTTTGCAGCGGAAAACATAAAACTAACTTTTAGGTTCATAAATAATCTATTACATATTAGGTCCAAACCAATTAACTGAATTAAGGAAATACGAATAGTACGACAAATTTCAAATCCAAGTTAACAAATTAAATCACTTAATTAAACGAATAGAACTACAAGCTCTCTAATCCCGATCCCAATGATGCATCATCTTCAAACCTGTAGATGGGCAACGCTTATTGATCCTTAGAGACTGCTCACCAAAGATGGGTCATCACAGGATCAATAAGGCATAGCCATGATCAACACACACAAACAAAGCACGTAATCAGCAAAGCTGAGTACTACATACTAAAACAACAACAATCCTAGCATGATACTATCAAACCAACAACCCTAACATGATACTAATAAATATAAGTAAGGACAGACAAAACATAATAATTTGACGACCATACTCGACTAGGCTAAGCTAGACTTAATGACAATGATATTATTTTAGTTGAAATAGACAATGGACCGAGTTGTCCAACCAAAAGTCTTCCCCAAGGAAGACGAGGTACGGGCGCGACTCCGTAACCTCAGTGACCTGCGATATCGAGGAACGTTTGAATAAAATAGAACACGGTGATCAATCCGGTCCCAGAAAAGGCCATGGGCTACCACCATGAACCCCAACTCCTGTTTGTCCGTCACTTCAGACGTGCACAGTCTAAAGCTATTGCTATTCGGTTTCACTTTACATGATTTACAAATTGAGATTCCGTTATGACTCAACCATTACATAAGACATACAATTCACATTTGTTCACAACTGTTTTTATCTTGGAATTAAGTAAGTGATCATAAAAGCATCAATCAAGACTCATTCCAATTTATCCAACCTTTCCTTTAACCATGAGCAACCCTGTATATGGGCATAAAGTTTCAACTTACTAAACAAGGTCCTCCGCCCTCATAAAGTAGTGAAAAGATAGAAAGGGAACAACAACCAATCGATCCAAACCAATCATATAGAATAATCTAGTGTTCCCAACCAACATGTTTGTATCAATCATCCATACTAACATGTTACAGTTCTCATAGTGCAAAATAAGTTCAATAAGTTTGTCCAACAGTATTAAACATGCACATTCAATATAATCCAGTTCGTCCATAATATCAACATAACCAAGTTCAACAACAAGATTCAACATGGTTTCAACAATTAGCACACATTCCAAGCACACAGGTATGTACGTACCTTGTGTAAACAAACTGATAGGCCACTTTAACACTTTCAAAAGTCGCCTAAAGAGAATTCTCCGCCTAAAACAACCAACAAATAATCCCAATAAATTCCTAATCATTGACAACCATAAGAAAGCATTCTAAATGCATCCTAAACATATTTAGAACTTTCCCCAATATCAAAACTTAAACATTTGATTTCCTAGAATCATGATTATTGAATTAGTGATTGAAATTCGTTGAAAACTTTTGCAAACATCGTACTTTAAATTTTCAGCAATATAATTTCATTTAAAAGCTTCACCATGGTCAATCTACGTTCCTAGTATCTCAACACAACCAATTCAATGATCCATACTCAACCCATCATGATTAATAATCATAAAAACCTTGAATTTCATACTTTAAATAATCAAAAATCAATATTTCAATGTAATTAGATAATCTGAAAATTAATAACTTTATTATAAAATCCATATAATCTCAAATTTATAATTTAAATCACAAAACCCATAACTTTAATTCAAGAAAACATAATTCAAGTTAATAAATTATGATTAAGCCCTAATCTTAATTTTAATTAATCAAAACTGAAAATTAATTCGTTTTTAATCTCAACATCAAATCTGAAAATCATATTTACCATAAAAATTATAAATTTAATTTAAGAACATAATCTAAATTAACAAACTTTAATTTAAAATAATTAGTTACTTAGGGTTTAAGAAAGTTACCAATTCAAGAAGGAGGAGAGAGAGTTGGCTGGCGGACAGAGGTGGCTTGCGGCAGGGCTGAGAGACGGCGGCACACGGTGGTGCTACTTGCGGTGGCTGCGCGAACGAGTGGTGGTCATCCACAATCAGTTGAATACACAACCACAACAAAAGAATAAAAGAGAAAAGAGAAAGGGAGGAGGAAAGAGAACTACCGGCGAGCAGGGACAAGGCAGCGGCGGCGCAGGCTGGGTGGCGACGCGGGGGCTGCGCGAGCAAGGTGGTGGTGAGAGCTGGTGGTCAGCGACGTGGCTGTTGGCTCGGGCAACAAAGAACGAGTGAGAAAGAGAGTCACACAAAAAGGAGAACGGAAGAGAAAGAAAGAAGGAGAAGGGGATGAAGCGGTGGCTTACCGGCGAGGTGGTCTGGCGGCCTTGGTGGCGTGCTCGTGGTGGTCGGCGGCTGGGCAGAGGGAGGAAGAGGAAGCAGGAAAGGAGAGAGATGGGTTTTGCCCTTTTTGGTTTTTACGTGAAGTAGGAATAGAGGGGTTTGGTGTTTTGTGTTTTGTGTTTTACATGGAGTAGAAGTATGGGGTTATGGGTTTATAATATTGGGCTTTATTCAATTGGGCTAGACTTAGGAATTTAGTTTTAGGATTCGAATCCAAAATCGGATAGGATCGTTTTCTAAATTTAATCGATTTTCGTAATTCGAATTCGTTTTAACGTAAAATTCGAAAATACATTTTGATTTCGTAAGTCATTAAAGTATTCAAAATGAGATAAAATAATTATATTTTAATTACATATTCATTTCTAAAATCCGCAAATTGTACTTAAATATATTAAATATACGTAAAAAATATAAACAATGTATAAAATTACGGGGGATTACAATCTACCCCTCTTAAAAGAAGTTTCGTCCCGAAACTTGACACGAAAATTCACCTATCTTTCCAAACTTTTCAACTCATTCTCATTGGAGAAATACTTGTGGCATTTATGTACACTCTTTTGCCAACTTAAAGTTTCTTGAATTACTCATGAACACCTATTTGTTACGCGAAGAATCTATTTACTTGCATCGACATGAATAATTTGCTAAAATAAGCATAAAAATGCATAAAAACACCATAAAATTAGGTAAAAAGCGCGAATTTATATCGTATTCTACCCCTCTTAAAGAAAACGAGTTACGCCCTCGTAACTCATCTCAGGGAATAACTTTGGGTATTTCCTTTCTTCAACGAATTCTGCCCCCAATACTATATTTTCACTAAAATCATCCCAACAAGTGGAACCTCTACACTTCTTTCCCATACAATGCCTCAACATGTGACATCTTACTGTTCGTATGGTAACTATCTTTCAAGAAATCCAATCGAATCTAGGTGGTTCCCCAGTTACTCTTAAAGTCAATAACACGGGCTCTCAACATATATTCCGTAGTTTGGTTAGTCCTCCCAGGCTGACCATCAATTGCAGGGTGGAAAGCAGTATATTTTTCGATGTTGTCCCCAAGATTCAACTGGGCCTTATTGCCAAAGTTTCAGACTTTTGTGCTCGGTAAGGATCTTACGTGTTGCCCTATAAAGGTAATGTCTCCAAATATTCGCAGGTAACACAATAGCAACTAACTTTAGGTCATGGGTTTGGTAATTAGGCTTACAAGGTTTCAATTGACGCGACAACAGTTGCGGAGGTCAAATTCTCTTTTAAAATCTAGAAGCTTCCTCACTTTTCTCACTTCACTCAAATTTTGATTCCTTTTTCAACAAGTTTGCCATTGGTTTTGCTCTCTTCTAAAGTCTTCACAACCTCTTATAACAGTCAAATAGGCCTAGGAAACTTCAAATATTAGACACGTTCTTTGGAGTAGGTCACTCACTCACAGCTCGAACCTTAGCAGGATCTACAGACACTCCTTCTGCTCAACTTTCCTTTTCTACTGAACCTCATTACGCCTTTCATGGATTTATAACTCTTGGGCTTAAATCCTAGTATTTCACCAATTCATATATTCCCCTCTTTTCAAGACAACAAATTTCTAACAATCCTGGACCACTCGAATCTTCTCTTAATTTTACTCCCTTACGTAACGTGGTTTTCGATCAATATAGTCCTTCACTTTTCCACCGGTGTCACTTATACGCACATGACTTCAAGATTTGTGTACTTCATTCACATAAAACTAGATTCTATCTAAGCGTCTCCAAAGTAATCCTCAAGATTTCATTATGCTCTTTTCATTCCTTGAATAAATCAGGATACCATCAGTAACATAATAACGAACTTAATTCGGGATTCGTAGAAAATCTTATTCATCAAATCCATAATTATGGCAGGTGCATTGGTTAACCCAAAAGACATTACTCTAAACCCATAATGACAATAACGAGTCCTAATGAGGTCTTAGGTATATCTTTATCAGCTATCCTCAATTGGTGATACTTCAAACACAAATCATTCTTCGATAACACACTCGCCCAGTTCAATTGATCCAATAGATACTTGCTCTTGATGATGTTTAGCTCCCTAAAATCGATGCATAATTCCATACTCTTATCTTTCTCCTTAACAAACAACACAGGAGCTCCCCACGGTGATGCACTAGGCCTAATATATTCCTTGACCAAACAACTCTTGCAACTTTTTCTTAATTAGCTCATTTCAGGAGGTGTCATTCTATATGGTGCTCTAGATATATGCGTCATTCTAGGAACTAAGTCTATAGGGGACTCAACGGCTCTTAGCAAGTGGCATACCTGCAATCTCACTAGGAAACACATCCATGAATTCATTCACAGTTGGAACATCCTCGATCTTCATTCCGACTTCTTAACTCACATCTAGCTCCTACAGAAAAATAGTTCACACTCCTTATCATCAATTTCCTCACTTGCATTGCAGAAATAACCCCAAGGTTCTTGGTCTTCCCAAAACGTTTATATGAGGTCAAATTTCCAATAGGGTTCCTTATACTTAGTTTCTGAATTACAAACTCTAACTTGGCCCTGAACAAACTTAGCCAATCCATCCCCAAAATTACATATAGGTTTCCCAGATTAAACTCTATCAAATCGGAAAGAAAACGCAATCTTTTATCTTAAAAGGCGGATTCTTAAACAACTTGGTACACCTTATGGTTACACTAGTAGGTATACTAACAGGTAAATCAATTACTCAAAATCTACCAAATTCAGACTCTTAACAACAGATGACGAAACAAAAGAATAAGTTGCTCCCGAATCACATAATGTTTTAACTAGCACAGAGTTAATAGAAAAAGTACCATGAACTACGTCTGCAGAATATTCAGCTTCATTTCTAGACATCAAGAACGGTTTGCCCGGAGTCTTATTCTGGTTGTTGTTATCATTTGCGGGCTTATTATAGTTTCCTTGATTGTTTTGTGCCCCTCCAGGCTTTGAATCTTGTCTTCCAGACTGGTTAAACCTCACTTGATTTTCACTTCCATTACCATTTTGTTCCTTTTTCTGCTTGGTGAAGCACTCATACTCCCTATGGCCCCTTTTCTGACAATAGTTGCATGTCACTAATTCTCCCTTGCAGTTTTTACCAGGATGGTTGTTGTTGCATCTCTTACAGTGATGCACTCTCTCAGATTGGTTGCTATTGTTGTGCCCCTGATTGTTCCTCTGTTGAAAATTTCCATTTCCACCCTCATTCCTGTTCACTTTCGTACTTTTCTTGAAATTCCCTTGGTTTTTCCCAGCATTAAACTCTTTTCTTTTCTCCCCAACCACATTTTTCTTGTCCCTTCTAGACTGCAATTCATAAATATGGGTGGTTTTCTCACGCACATTATCTAGGGATGTAAAGGTTTCTCCATCTAATCCCAACTGAATCTCATCGGTCAACCCTTGCTCAAACCTCTGAGCCTTTAGCTCCTCAGTAGCTACCACCTCAGGTGCAAACCTCGACAAAGTTATAAACTTACTATAGTATTCAGCGATAGTCATACTCCCCATCCCAAGGTTTATGAATTCTTGCGCTTTTCGTTTTGTTATGAAAGGAGGATAAAACTTTTCCCTCAATGCAACAACAAATGAGTCCCAATTAAATCCTTCAACAACACTTAGCCTAGTTCCATTCTCTTTCCACCATAGATCGGCCTCATCTTTTAGGTAAAGGACAGCTTGACCTATTTTCATATTTTCAGGACAGTTTACCACCCAAAATAGTTTTTCAAACTCCCTAATCCAGTTTTCTAAGAAGGTCGGGTCTGCTTGCCCCTTGAAGTATGGTGGCTTAACTTTCGCAAGCCTTTCAAACATGTCTCCTGCAGAATTGGGGCGCTCAGTTCTTTCCTGGGCTAGTTTTTCCGCCAAGAGGCGAAAGACAGCAGCTAGGTCATTACTGTTGGTCATCCTAGAACGCGACCTGAAATTAATATACTCTAATTCAGGTTCAAAACTTTACTTATATTATCCTCTAGCAATGTAATATCACACCAACATCCAAAATTCACATAAAATGAACAATCATCTACGAATGATATTTGCATGCAGAACATTCAGCTGAGAAACAAGGAATAACTTCAATCATCACGAATAATAAGGTTGAATAAAGAAGAAAACATTCCCCTTGCGTGCCCGTAATAAACTTTGATCCTTTGGATAATCCATAATCTAACTTTTATTCCTCAAAAGAATGTCGATAACAATCCTAAATATTAACACACACCTGTTCTCAAAATAAAGTAAAAAGGTTCTACGATATAAACATAAACTATGGTTGGGCGAATTGTCCAACATTTTCTCACACGCAACTAAATATGTAAGCAAAGTTAAAGGGAGACATCATCGGACTTGTCCTTTGATTCGTTATAATCGTCTAGGGTGAACAACTCATACTTAAGTTCATCATCATCATCCATATCACAATAATAAGCTTCTTTTCTTGGCCTTGAGGATCTTCGTAGACCTTGAAGTTGATGATTATTTTCCTCTAGCTCAGGCTCGGGCTCGGGCTCAGGTTCAGGCTCAAACTCAAACTCAATCTCAGGCTCAGAATCAGATTCAACCCTCAGAAAGGCTTTGTAGATATCCATTTTTGTTTGACCCACAGCACGGTCATACTCACGAATTGCCTCATCATCACTACCATATGCACTTGTTTTCATTACTTCGCGACAAATGTGCTATAGACTACGAATTCTACTGTCAGGTTCATAATTCATCACCTTTTCATCATCACTCATAATAAGATTGGAGTCACCATCACTTAGAACGATAGGGCTGGAGTCATCATCACTCAGAACGATAGGGTTAGAGTTGCTCCCTACTCTATTCTCTTCTATGTCAGACATGATTAGTGATCTATGACGATTAAACATAGTTTCTATGTTAGTAATTAGTACTCTCACTTACCGTACGATCCCACAATACACCATAAGTAAGAATAAATAGCAATCGCAAAGCATAGGAAGGACACAAACAGTTAGTAGGCAGATAAAGTACAATCATGTTGATATAATGCAAACACAATGCTTCTATTCTATATGCCCTTTCCTATACTACCCATCTCTCATAATAAATCATAGTAAAACACTGAAATGTTTAAAGAATAAAACAAGAATGAATAATAAAAACGATTTTTTTTTATATATATATATATATATATATATATATATATATATATATATATATATATATATATATATATATATATATATATATATATATATATATATATATATATATATTTCGAATATATTTAATTAAATTTCGAAAAGAAAAGGAACGTACTTAATTCGAATAAATGAAAAGTTTCAAATTAATAAGTTAATTTCGAATTTAAATAAGAAATATAAATATGCTTTCAAACAAAATTAAAATGAATTTGGTCCCCCAAAAAAAAAGTACGCATTTTTTGAATGATATAATAAGTAGAAGCTCAATTCTAGGAAATTTGTTTTAGGAACCTAGCTAGTTTAGGCGCCTAATAATTTGAAAAGCAGACACGAAAAGTCAGTAAAACCTTTAGCTCAAAAATACCACTTTGTAACACCCCAACAATTCCCATTTTCTAAAATAACCCCTTTTTAAATATAACTGTAGGGAATTATCAAAGTATTATCGCCCGTGTGAAAACGTTACGGCTTATTCAGAATTTTGCAGCGGAAAACATAAAACTAACTTTTAGGTTCATAAATAATCTATTACATATTAGGTCCAAACCAATTAACTGAATTAAGGAAATACGAATAGTACGACAAATTTCAAATCCAAGTTAACAAATTAAATCACTTAATTAAACGAATAGAACTACAAGCTCTCTAATCCCGATCCCAATGATGCATCATCTTCAAACCTGTAGATGGGCAACGCTTATTGATCCTTAGAGACTGCTCACCAAAGATGGGTCATCACAGGATCAATAAGGCATAGCCATGATCAACACACACAAACAAAGCACGTAATCAGCAAAGCTGAGTACTACATACTAAAACAACAACAATCCTAGCATGATACTATCAAACCAACAACCCTAACATGATACTAATAAATATAAGTAAGGACAGACAAAACATAATAATTTGACGACCATACTCGACTAGGCTAAGCTAGACTTAATGACAATGATATTATTTTAGTTGAAATAGACAATGGACCGAGTTGTCCAACCAAAAGTCTTCCCCAAGGAAGACGAGGTACGGGCGCGACTCCGTAACCTCAGTGACCTGCGATATCGAGGAACGTTTGAATAAAAATAGAACACGGTGATCAATCCGGTCCCAGAAAAGGCCATGGGCTACCACCATGAACCCCAACTCCTGTTTGTCCGTCACTTCAGACGTGCACAGTCTAAAGCTATTGCTATTCGGTTTCACTTTACATGATTTACAAATTGAGATTCCGTTATGACTCAACCATTACATAAGACATACAATTCACATTTGTTCACAACTGTTTTTATCTTGGAATTAAGTAAGTGATCATAAAAGCATCAATCAAGACTCATTCCAATTTATCCAACCTTTCCTTTAACCATGAGCAACCCTGTATATGGGCATAAAGTTTCAACTTACTAAACAAGGTCCTCCGCCCTCATAAAGTAGTGAAAAGATAGAAAGGGAACAACAACCAATCGATCCAAACCAATCATATAGAATAATCTAGTGTTCCCAACCAACATGTTTGTATCAATCATCCATACTAACATGTTACAGTTCTCATAGTGCAAAATAAGTTCAATAAGTTTGTCCAACAGTATTAAACATGCACATTCAATATAACCCAGTTCGTCCATAATATCAACATAACCAAGTTCAACAACAAGATTCAACATGGTTTCAACAATTAGCACACATTCCAAGCACACAGGTATGTACGTACCTTGTGTAAACAAACTGATAGGCCACTTTAACACTTTCAAAAGTCGCCTAAAGAGAATTCTCCGCCTAAAACAACCAACAAATAATCCCAATAAATTCCTAATCATTGACAACCATAAGAAAGCATTCTAAATGCATCCTAAACATATTTAGAACTTTCCCCAATATCAAAACTTAAACATTTGATTTCCTAGAATCATGATTATTGAATTAGTGATTGAAATTCGTTGAAAACTTTTGCAAACATCGTACTTTAAATTTTCAGCAATATAATTTCATTTAAAAGCTTCACCATGGTCAATCTACGTTCCTAGTATCTCAACACAACCAATTCAATGATCCATACTCAACCCATCATGATTAATAATCATAAAAACCTTGAATTTCATACTTTAAATAATCAAAAATCAATATTTCAATGTAATTAGATAATCTGAAAATTAATAACTTTATTATAAAATCCATATAATCTCAAATTTATAATTTAAATCACAAAACCCATAACTTTAATTCAAGAAAACATAATTCAAGTTAATAAATTATGATTAAGCCCTAATCTTAATTTTAATTAATCAAAACTGAAAATTAATTCGTTTTTAATCTCAACATCAAATCTGAAAATCATATTTACCATAAAAATTATAAATTTAATTTAAGAACATAATCTAAATTAACAAACTTTAATTTAAAATAATTAGTTACTTAGGGTTTAAGAAAGTTACCAATTCAAGAAGGAGGAGAGAGAGTTGGCTGGCGGACAGAGGTGGCTTGCGGCAGGGCTGAGAGACGGCGGCACACGGTGGTGCTACTTGCGGTGGCTGCGCGAACGAGTGGTGGTCATCCACAATCAGTTGAATACACAACCACAACAAAAGAATAAAAGAGAAAAGAGAAAGGGAGGAGGAAAGAGAACTACCGGCGAGCAGGGACAAGGCAGCGGCGGCGCAGGCTGGGTGGCGACGCGGGGGCTGCGCGAGCAAGGTGGTGGTGAGAGCTGGTGGTCAGCGACGTGGCTGTTGGCTCGGGCAACAAAGAACGAGTGAGAAAGAGAGTCACACAAAAAGGAGAACGGAAGAGAAAGAAAGAAGGAGAAGGGGATGAAGCGGTGGCTTACCGGCGAGGTGGTCTGGCGGCCTTGGTGGCGTGCTCGTGGTGGTCGGCGGCTGGGCAGAGGGAGGAAGAGGAAGCAGGAAAGGAGAGAGATGGGTTTTGCCCTTTTTGGTTTTTACGTGAAGTAGGAATAGAGGGGTTTGGTGTTTTGTGTTTTGTGTTTTACATGGAGTAGAAGTATGGGGTTATGGGTTTATAATATTGGGCTTTATTCAATTGGGCTAGACTTAGGAATTTAGTTTTAGGATTCGAATCCAAAATCGGATAGGATCGTTTTCTAAATTTAATCGATTTTCGTAATTCGAATTCGTTTTAACGTAAAATTCGAAAATACATTTTGATTTCGTAAGTCATTAAAGTATTCAAAATGAGATAGAATAATTATATTTTAATTACATATTCATTTCTAAAATCCGCAAATTGTACTTAAATATATTAAATATACGTAAAAAATATAAACAATGTATAAAATTACGGGGGATTACAGAAGCACAGCGTAAGCCTATCTCCCTTAGACTAACAAGTCAAACATAGAAAAAACTTGCAAAACCCATTAGAATGTACACATGTACAAATTTAGAAAGAAAAGGACAAAACGCTACACATTTTTATCAAATTAGGCTGACCATTGAAGGAAATTAAATTTAAATTTATTAGGTTTAAACTGCAAATTACATGAGAAATGAAAGACAAGCAGAGACCACACAAAGAAAGCCCCACACTCCAGCATTCTAAATCAAATAATTGTAAACAACGCACAGAAAAGTGCTGTCCTTTTCCCTCGAACTTTCTACAAAACTTGCAGATGAAATTAGGAACTTAGTCACTTATATGTATAATATTGCAGTTTGTGTTGTCTTATTAATTCTTCAATGGCAGTTTTATCTTGTACCGCACATAGGCTTAAACACGTCTCCTGAGTTTAACAAACACCTATATTTCCAGAATGATGCAGTGATCTTTGAACAGCTCCAGGAAATGCTCAAGTCCACCCACTTACTGCTGGAAATCGGTCCAACAGTGGGCCTTTCAAAGAACGGCGTGCTTGAATGGTGCTTGAAATCGATTGCTTTGGAACCAGAGGAGGCCCAAGCAGAAAATGTTGAGCATCACTTTGCTGATCAGCAGCCTGAACAAGGACCGAGTGCCAGCCAGGTGCTTGCACAAGCAATGGTCGCTAGGCAGCAGCTTGAACAACCAACACTTCGTAGGAAGAACCCTGAGCAGGCAGCAGTGACTGGAAAGCAGGTAGAGCAAGGAGCCATTCCTAAAAAGAAACTAAAGCAGGAATTCATAGCTGAACTCCATGATGCACAGGGGAGTATTTCAAGGCAATCAGACGAAGGAGAGGATGAAGAGGATGACTCCTCTGGTAAGTAATTCAAGTGCATCATTAGTCGTCCCTTTTGCTTAGGATGAAGAATCTAGATCCTATGGTCAGTAATTCAAGTCTATCTGTCATCCACCCTTTTGCTTAGCTAAGCTTAATCACTTGTAAAATAATTAGTATTGTGGTTGATCTACCTTGGAAACTTGTAAGATGTAGGTAGTCTCTACTTAGCCTAGAATCAAACCCTTTAGAATTTGCACTTAATATGTTTCCGAGCCCTACGCTTCATGTCAACAGAAATAGCTTCTCTTGCAATAGTATAGTAGGTGGGGATGAAGCCTCACTACCTAGAGGTTTTTAAAGGGGACAAGCCCGTAGTGCGGTGTTCTCAACAAATACCCCTTAAATATTTTGTAATATAAACATAACTACTCTTGTACATATTATAACTCGAGCACTACGCCGAGTACTTTATGTTCTAATTTGCACAAGTACTTTGTATCTATCTTCCATGGATCAAGATATGGTACTCACCAGTTTGTACGGTTACATAACTTCGTGGTTGTTTGTGTCATCTTTTACCATTTGTAATTGTTGTTTAGCTTAATGGTTGGCTCGATGTTTTACGCTATAGATTTTCCTTACACGCTAATAAAATATACCGAACCGATTCTAATATCTTGGGGGACCGCGCGCGGTCCAATAACTAGTTAGTTTAAAATACAAGTTTTTTTTACCTTATCATATTATTATTATTATTTTATTTATATTATTCTTATTATTATAACCCGAAAAACCCAATCCGATATGACCCGATCCGTTATGACCCGATCCGATATGACCCGATTCGATATTCTGACCCGAAACCAGACCCGACCCAATTATGAAAAACCGAATGGACCCGACCCGTACCCGAAACCGACCCGAAAGAAATATAACCTGAAATGACCCGACCCGAACGGACCCGACCCGAATCCAATCCAAACGACCCGTTTTCCAGGTCTAGGCCCAACCTCCTCTCCCTCAGTAATGGCGCCCAACCTTCTTTGCCACATGTGATCTTCTCATCTCCCTCAGCAATTGCACCCAGAAAAACTCACCAGCACCGCCGTCTCAACCTCAACCGCCGTCTCTGTCACCTCCTTGCCGACGTTGATGCGCGTTTCTTCTCCTTCTGTAAACCGAATAATGGTGGCCGGCGGGGTAGGAAAGCGAGGAGTAGAGCTGTAGAGGTTCGTTGTTCTCTCTTCTCGTGATTTTCCGTGCTCAATTTATCTTGCGAAATGTTACTAATTGAAATTGATTTATGTTGCTGAAATTGGTAGAGTTTTTTAATTTTGATTTTGATTTAGAATTTTGATTTAGGTTTTTTATTTAGGATTTTGATTTAGGTTTTTTATTTTAGGATTTTGGCTTGGAGGCATTAGGAAGTTCAGGAGCATGAACACCTATTTTCGTGGTATGTAAATTGTTATTCCAAGTTCGATTTTCATGATTTCTTGGTAATAATATGTGTGTGAATCACATATTGTGGTCAAATTTCAACTTAATTTCGCTCATGATTTAACATATAGTATATAGTATGTGGGTAATTGAAATTTGAATTGGGTAATTATAAATTTATAAAGATATAGTATTGATTTAAACTAAATCAATCAAGAATTCAAGATTATAAACTAAGTTTGGTTTGGTTTTAGACAGAGACAAAAGTTTAAGGAAGAACTCTTGCAAGGTATCTTCAATTTCTCAATCTTCTCCTTAATGACGCGGGAAATTATTTTATCAACTGTCTATTTAGGATATTTGATTTGGGCTTAATTTTTTGACGATGTGGGTGGTGAAGATGATAACCTTATGTTGTGGTTAGGTCATTGCATAATCATGGATTGTTAAAAGAATATGTTCTTTGATGTAAATAGTTGTTTATACTCTGGCTTATCAAGTGGAGAGATGCAGACAAACAAGTACTTAATGGTCTGGTAAAAAGATGGCTTAGGGAGTTAAAAGAGATCACATAAGAATTGTTGCAGGCTCATTTTCTTTTCTAGAGGAGCATTGATGGTCTTAAGTCTTAACCGAATTAGTTGTAGGTTGGAGTTTTTGCAGTTATTTGTGAAATTTGAGTATAGTGCTGAAGCATTGCCTCAATTTTTGTAATCTAGGGATTTTAGTTGATTTCTTGAATACATCTTGTCTCTGGAGCGCTCGAGCATAAGCTCTGGTATCTAGGATTTGTTTAATTAAAAATTATTTTGCAGTCCAATTTTTAGGGTTTTTGTTTGGTGCTGTCCATTGTTCTGAATTTCTGTAATATTCTCGCAGATTTGAGGGAGATCGCGATTCGCGTCAGCTTTTGAAAACGGGTTCTTATATTAAGGAAGCATGTTTATGAATTTAGCTAATTGTCACTCACATAGAGCGGGAGGTTGAGCAACTTCGTTGGAAAAAAAATCTTGTGGCAAACAAGAAGAAAGGAAAGCTCGAACCATCTGGGCGCCAGAAGATGATAGAAGAAGGTAACAAAAGTTACATGTTGTTACTCGCATGGAAATCTTCTTAACTGTGGAATAAAAAAGAAATTTGGTTCATTTTACATTCTAAAATTATGGGACCCTGAGTTGATTTAAGTTTTCGAATACTCTTTTTCTGTTTGCTTCATCTGTGTCCTATTCGTCCGTGTGTTTGTTTTTTTTTGCCTTTATAGCAGAAATGGGTTTTGTAATCTGAACATGTAATGGAGTTTGAGGGGGTTCAATTTGATGATAGGGGTTGGTAATATTTTTAAGGTAATGAGCCAACATAGTAAGACAAGCAAGAACCCTTTTATTTATGCACCTGAGATCTACTTTGACATTGTATGAGGTGACAACTTTCTTATAGTGTTGTAAAGATACATGTCCTCCGGCCTTTACTTTCTTGGATATCAGGTTAAGAAATTTGTTAAGGCGTATCCTTCAGAAAATAGGCATTTTTTGCTTTGTCATGCTCAAAAACTTAAATATCTGGAACTTTTCTATTGGCAGATTAATTATTTTGTAACTTTTATATTGAGGCCTTTCTTTTATTTATTTGAATGTAGTTGTGACAATAATAGTAGCTTTTATGCAGGTACAGAGATATCTAGCTAGCAATAGATGGACTGAAATAGCCAAGGTGGTCTCTGGGAGGTAAGTTATGCTCTTTTAGCATTTTCTATTTGCATTCATATTGGAATGGTGCTTATTTTATGTTTGTGTATCTCGAATGCAGGATCGATAATGCTGTGAAGAATCTCAAATCCTGTTGATGAATTCCATTAATGAGTAGTAGCTTTCACCTGTTGTTGACGATCTCGAATGAGCTTTTTTCGTTTCTGGAATTTGAAGGTTTGTACTGTAGTTTTTATTTCAATGGAGGATTTCGGAATTTAAAGAGATAAAACCTGTAATAAAACCTGTAGTAATCATCAAAACATTAAAATGTGTGGATTATTTGGACGATTGAACAATTGGAAAATTTGAAGCTTTTTTTGTTAAATCAATTTTTGGTTAACGAGTTTTGGAATTTAAAGAGTTAAAACCTGTAATAAAACCTGTAATAATCTTCAAAATGATTAAAATGTGTGGATTATTTGGACGATTGAACAATTAGAAAATTTGAAGCTTTTTTTGTTAAATCAAATTTTGGCTAACAGCATTTCTGATTATAATCCGTCTAATTATGTTTGAAATTTCTGCAATTATTACAGCTGTTTACCTCAAAATCGATCGATTTCTTCAGTTCCCTGGATGAATTCGGAGAGAGGAACAGGTAATTAAATGCATGTGAAAGAGTGGGAAAACGACTGTCATTTCTGTTCAATTTCTGGTTGAATTTTCATCAAATCATTATTAACCTTGTGTACATCGAATCTGCGTTTCAGCAATTACAAAGCTCAATCATACAGAAAGAACAACAATACTGAAGAAAAGGAGGAAGTCGTCGCTTCAATTTCATATTCCACCATTTTTATTCAAATCAGCTCAATCTGAAGCTTCATCTTCAAATTTGCAGAGTGTTGAAGAATCTTCTGCATTTTACAACTGTTTCTAGAATTCAAAGATTGAAGTTCTGATTTAATCTTCCTTTTTCCAGAAAATTGCAAGTTTTTTCTTCAGGTAATACAATGCCCTTAAATTCTTTAACTTCAACTTCGAACGAATTGTCAGCAGATTTGTATGGTGTTTCCTCCTCATATATTCCATTATTCTTCATGACCGACGTTGCTGAAGTTAGATTCCTTAATTAGATCAGTATTAAAGTCTTGTGGATTTCCTTAATACAACTTCTTGCCTGAATATTAAAATATGTAGTCTTGGAACTCATACAAAGTACTCCTTATAGAGCATACCCCTATTCTCACAACAAGTATTACATACTCATCTCCTGTTGAATTTATTTATACAACCTTGTTGATTTTAGAAATATGGGATTTTCCTGTTTGATGTTCAAATTTTTGCTTTTTTTTAGCATTTTTTTTACGGTAGTCAGTCTTGGGTATCGTTTTTTAGCATTTTGCAGTGGATTTTTTTTTGATGTTTGACTTTTAAAGATCTAATTTGTTGGTAATTCCTACATTTTTGTGCAGTTTGATTTATCTTGTTGTTTTATTGTTCTTAGGGTTTATCAGTCCGATCATCAATGCCCACGAAGAAGCACGTGAATAAATTGAATCGATGGGAGATTTAAAAAAAAAAGGCATGGTGTGGGTTGTGAAAATGTGGGGCTTATCTACAGATTCGTTGTCCGGTTGTAACGTTCGGTTCTTCTCCCCAAGTCCAGGAGAATCCATTTTGTAGCTACTACTAATCTCACCATGGTGTTGCGACGGCAATGAAGGTATTTCAATTTTCGCTTATCTTAATTATTTCGTTTCTTAATTCCTGATTATTTTTAAGATTTTTTTTTTAGATTGTTTTTATTATTAAATTTTTTTTTTTTTTTTGATGGAAGACATCACCAAAATGTTCGTGATTTTGAAGTTGGTGTTGAGCTTCTTTACATTATTCTTCGCAAGGTAATTTCTCTTTTTTTTAAATATTTTTTGTTCTTGAATTTAATGTAATTTTGGGTTAGAATGGTTGGTAATTACGTTTCTGTTGCTAAGTAGGTTGAATTGTGTAAATTAGGTTAAAATGGTTGAAAACCGGGGGACTACTCGCTCTGGTGGTGACAACTTTCACTTAGAGTATTATGGCTTCCCTTGCAAAAAATTAGTGCAATGTGCTTTAGGTTGAAAGATCCTAGGGTTGAAAATAATGATCCTGGCTTCTACATCTTCCCATCTGTTTATTATGGCTTGCCTTGCAAATAATTAGTGCAATGTGCGTTAGGTTGAAAGACCCTAGGGTTGAAAATACTGGCCCTAGCATCTACATCTTCCCATCTGTTTAATGTCTAGGGACCCAAAAGGCTGGGCAAAGGTGTTTGTGATAAATGTGGAGCTTTGGGTCTAGCCAGACGTTATTGATGATAGTTTTAACACCTCGCTTGCTGGTTTGGTTGCCCGAAGAAATGATTCATCGAAATAATGAGTCGCCATTGATATGGACACATCTGGCAAAGGAGATATAAGTCCATGTTGTGGTATTCTGGTGATAATGTGGTGTATGTTGTTAGAAATGGATGCTCTAATCTCTCACAATCTTTTTTTTTACTTTGGAATTGGGTACTTAGTATTCATTACTCTACTTGTTCGTTTTAGTCCAAATCAGCAGGGAGTTGTGGTGGTCTCCTTTAATAATATCATGTGCAACTGATAAACTTAATTACTTCTATATGGACACAATGTCTTGTATTTTGTAACTTTTCTTATTATTAAATGAGAATTTCTCATTTATCTATAAAGGGAATTAGTAAAAAGAAATTAGACTATTTTTTTTGTCTGTTGGATTTGTTCGCTCTGTTTCTTAAGGCTAACGTGTATGTTGCTTCCCCGTATGCTATTTAAAATTTCCCTGGTGAAAATTGGTTTGCTACTTATCCCTAAATTTTTTATCAAAATTTTTAATTATTTTAATTTGCCCGTATTTGTCGCAAACCCTCGAAATTAGACTGGTTAGCTGTGAATTTTTCGTGATTAATAGTTTCCCAATTGTTTAATAAAGCATGATTTCAAGTAGTACTTTAGTGGGTGTGAATTGAACGACCGTTTATTTCATCTTTTTGTTGGTGATTGTTTGTTGATTTAGCGTTCTTTTCGCGAAAAAGAATTGGGATTTTAATTGGAATATCATGATTGAGTTGTGGGATTTCCCATTTGTTTGAAGAGAGGGATCTTAGAATTGGAAATGTATGAACTTTAGTGATGTGGGGTTTCCGTAATATGCCACATTTATTAGGGTTGGATTTTTTTGAAGGGGAGTATGCCATGGGATCTCCTTGTTTATCGGTATTCCAGGACTCAACTACGAGGTTTTTATGTGGAAATTGGCAAGAATGTTGGAGGAAAAACCGCATTAGGAATAAGGATTCTAGCAAAGATAACTTGAATCCATCTGCAATAGATATTTGATAAAATTAGTGAATCTGCTTGGAGTATGTATATGCGTCCTAGGGGTCCAAATGGTCTGTTTATAACTTTATATTGATCGAGGATGAGTGGCTAGGTGAGGGAAAATGTAGAATATTTGTTCAATTATTTGCTATGTTGAGCTCCACAGTCAAATTTGCCGCGTCACTTATATGTTGTAATGCATGCAGGATTATCAAGTAAACGCATTGGTCTACCTTTAAATACCGACCAGTTTGACCAATATAATACGACTCTTAAGGTACGTTGTTATCCGGGTCAAGATATATGTGCATTTGTCAATCATAGCTCATTGACAAAGAGCTATGATGTATGCATACATAATAGTTCTTTGATATGCCTGTAATAGTTTATTCCTCTTGTATTCTTTTCCTGCCGTCTGCATTGTATTCTTGTGCTCTTGGCCTCTTAGGAATCTTTACTGTCCGTAATACGAACGTTTATCCCTTGGTTATATCGTTTAGTCCACAGAAATATTAGTTTTACAACATTATTTATACAGTGGTGAATTCCCCTCTTGGATCCCTAGATGGAGAGTGAGGATTTAGTCATATGATTCAAGGAGTAGTCTTAGAGCATATCTCATTTGAGCTTTTTCGTGTGCATTTTCTTGGCTATCTTGCCGTGATATTTCAGAACTGCATTAATTTTTGCTATGATTGGTAGGACTTGGGATAGAATGTGGAGCTGAACAGCTGAACTACTGTGTTGTATAGCATAATTAAACTTATACCTCATCTTTTGTAACCATTTTGCTCCTCTGGACCCTGGTTGGGAACTAAGTTCGATTTTGCAATTTTAGTTAAATTGTCATTTATCTGAATCATGAATTAAGGAAAATTTTCTTTCTCTTCTTCCCCCTTCTTTTTCCATGGAATAATTGAAAAAACAATGAAAAGTATATCTTTATTATATGTCCTATTTGCTAGCCCTATTCTTTATAATCAACCGGACAGTTCATGCTCTCTGGAAGGTCCTTGAGCTCTTGGCTGCTTTCTGGCTGAAGGGGGGAAAGGTCTCTCGATTTATAATTGGAGGAGCGGATTCATGTTCGATTTAATTTATAGTTAAAGGCTTTCCATCTGACCTATGGATTTAATTTATACAGTACACTAATATAAAGTTATCCAGGTAATTTTGCTTCATTTTTTGACATTCAAATGGATTACTGATATTGAGCTTTCATCCAAAACATTTAATAGTTAAAAGTTATCTTATTTTAGTCTGGATTTTGAATTTAATAGATTGGTTGGGAGAAATAATCTCTATGGTAGAAAATTTCTCAATTTAGATTATCTACAAGGGTGAGCAGTCTGTTTTCGTGAATAACATTCACTTTCATAATTACACTCCCAACTTTCTGTAATTATATATAATAGTCGGGTTCATTAGGCATTGTTTTTCTCAGAATTCAATTAATATTCCATGTGAAAGTTCTTCAATCTGAGTATTTTGTTCTAATGGGTCGATTCTTAGTTTAAAATTAAACTTTTGACTGGACCATAGTCATGAAGGTGGTCCAAAGTAATATATGCTATGTTGTTTCAGGCTCTCCTGAAATGCAAGTATACTCAGCTATATCTTTAGAGGGTATTTTGACACTTTTCATATTTCGTTAATTGCAAGTTGATGGCCGGCGCGCAAGTTTGCTAAAAATTAGGAAAAAAAACTTGTTATTAGCTTGTGATAGTTGAGTAAGGTTATTTTAAAGCACGTGCCATATTGTGAATTCTAGACCCATAATATAGATTCTTCCGTTCTAGAAATAAATTCTGATGGAAGTCTAATTGAGGCAATATTGTTTTTTTTCCAAATATATCTTGAATCCTAGACCCTTAAGGATTAAGAGTTCCATCAAGAAAGAAATGTTGATGGACCCTATAATGTTTTTTAGCTATTGTATAATGATCCCTTGGGATTATTTCTGTTTATAACGTTACAAATCTTTGCTCGTCTGTAGGGTTTGATACATGTGGCAAGCAAAGCTCCAAAAAATGCACATGCTCACTCTTTACTGGTCTTAATGTACCAAAGATTGGGTCAGCCTCAAAAGGTTGCTCTAACTTCACTATATTTTTGGTTTTAACTCAACATATGTTGATTGTGCGACTAATTTTGTAGAGTTTTCTTTCAGGCAATGCCTGACTATAAGAAAGTAGCAAATGATTTATTCCGTTTTGATGAGGGGATTGACATGCCAAAGTTGTTATCATTGGTCCAAATGCATCTTCCATAGGTTTGTGATCTAATGTTTTAAACCATGTTTCAGTTAAGAATGTAATTTTCACTAAGAGTGTGTTTGGGTAACAAATCAAGGGCCAACAGTCTTAGCTATATTCTTGAAGTTGTTAAGAGTGATCTAAGATTACATAAGTGTGCATCTGTAGTTAACATGTTTTTGTGTCCATTAGAGGGAGGGAACTTGAGGTTAAACTGTTTGTGGAACCTGACAAGTATATGATACAATGCATACAGAAAATTTGGCTGCCTTGGTAAAGTAGTAACAATTTATCTGCTTTTTATGTACTTGATGTTGTTATTTGCAGTAATGATAGCTTCTATTGGGACATAACGATAGCTTCTATGGACATATGTTCTTCAAAGAATCAAAAAAATGATATCTACATATCGATGGTTCGAAGTTTACATATCTATGGTAAAGTCCACATATTGGGGTAAATTATTAAACACGCAATGGGTTGATTTCTAATTCTTTGTCTCATCCAACATTTCAAAGGACACTGAACCACTAGCTATACTCCTGGTGATGTTTTGACTGTACTAGGTTGTTTTGCGTTAGATATGGTTCTGTCCTTGTGTAAAAGTGGGGTGGACTGTTCCATTCATTTAGTTAAGTCTATCAGTTGGAATAACTTGAACTGTCCCACAATACCTGTTAAAGTGGGTTGGTGTTAGGTCGTCTTAAACTTGGTATTTATCCCTACGGGTATAATTTCTCAAGGTACTAACCTATCATGATTATGTTATCTTACTATCTTAGGATTTGTATGATGTTTCATGTTTGAATTTTCTGGTGTGGCGGTTGTTTTCTTGCTTGTTCCAAATATAGACTTTCCGTTGGTCAACAATCTACTCTTTTGAGTAACTTTCTCTTACAGGTTTCTATTTTGATTTAAAATGTGGAACATCGTAATACAAATAGAAGTAAAGCTGTTGCTTTCCTGGGTATGCTTAAGTTTCTGATTCTCTTTTTGGATTGTTTGTAGGTAGTGATCCGGCTGCTAATGTTACCCTCTTATCTAGCCAACCAGTGAAGGATTCATCAACCTTGGAGAGCCTGCTGAAAAAGCCACAGGTAGACTATAAAACTCTGGACATGCACGGCTTTGGAAATCAATGCTTATTCAAAGTAGAGAAACAAATATTTACAAAACAAATGTTATAGATGTATTTATAGAAATCAGTAAGAAATATATTTCCTCCTTTAAATACAAGGTTGTATTAATTAACCATACTTGAGATAATTCAATAAAAATAGTTACACGATTGATTTTTTTTCTACCTTGGGGGACGGCGCGCGTTAGCGCGGCGGCCAACAACTAGTTATACTAAGTATAATGAACATGTAAATTGTTTCAAATACTTATTTAAGTTCATTAGTTGAAGCTTAGGAGCGAAATAAGCCATTTTAGTCAAAATATGAATTATAATGAACAAACGAGCCTTTAGTGCATAACATGACCAAAGTAGGTGAGAATGAGTGTTTGAAACATAAAACTAAGTATATTAAACATCCAAAATGTTTAAAATACTTATTTAGGCTCATTGGTTGAAAGTTAGGAGAGAAATAAGCCATTTTTTATTATTATAAGGTTCATTATTTCATTGTTGTGAGCAATTTATGTCTTACTTTAATGTACCATACAATATTTATCATATAACTAACATGTTTTTTTTTCTCGATGATCAATCTTCTTTAGGTATTCAACAATCCGAGGGAGCAGCCTTTTACCATTGAGTAGATAAATGAAGTTCGAGAAAAGTTGGCAAAGTTCATTACCATTTATTGTCTTTCATATTTTCTTGTAGTGAATCTTAGATTATGGATGCTAGTTTTTCATAGGATTGTAATTTAATCAATTTTTATATTTATAATTATATACTATTCAATTTAATTATCTATTAATTGGATACTTTTTTTATGTGATGTATGGAGGTTAACTAGTATGTGTGGTCTAGTTGTATAATATATGTAGTAGCGATATCAGTTATATAACAAATTTCTACATCAATTGCGGCTCATTTATATATCAATTGCTGCTCTTTTTTATGCTTGTGCTGCCCATTTTTATGTCAAGTGCGGACTAATTTCCAAAATTGGCAGCAAAAAATTAGTGCGGGCTCATTTTCGAAATTGGCAGCACAAACTTTGTCAAGCGCGGGCTCATATTGCAAAATTGGTAGCACTAAATTTGTCAAGTGCGGGCTCATTTTGTAAATTGCCAGCACTTGAAGTATCAAGTGCTGCCAATATTTTGGCAGCACTTGAGAAACATCAAGTGCGGGCAAGCCATGTGCTGCACATGTAAAAGCCCGCACTTAACCCCTTAAAATGAGCCCGCGAATATTGGCATCACTTGAGAAACATCAAGTGCGGGCAAGCCATGTGCTGCACATGTAAAATCCCGCACTTAACCTCTTAAAATGAGCCCCCACTTGAGCTTTTTTCATCTAGTGCTTAGTCATGGCATTCCTTATTTATTCTAAGCATTTCCTTATCTAATGCGACCCTTTTATTATTAATAAATCTATATTTATGTTGGACCTCCTAATTAGGTACGTTTAGGAGTTACAAAATACTAAAATACACCATTATATTCATTAATATCAGATATTTTGTAAAGTTCGGTAATAAAAATGAAATTATCGATATAACTGAATAGTGAATAATAAAGGTAAAATGACCTTGACCTAAGAGAATCAAGAGATTGAGTGTTGCAAAAGATTGTTAATTTCGAACAACTTATTTACAATTTTTGCGTTAAAGTATACATGACATACGCAATCTCACCTGTGTCGTGTTGGATAATTTCACAGGGTTTAATGTATCTAACGAATCAATTATAAAAGGTTCATTCTTCCTTAGTCATGTCATTTCTTATTTATTCTAAGCATTTATTTATCTAGTGCGACCCTTTAATTATTACTAAATTTATTGGGTTTGGTCGAACTCCGTTACTGGTTCGGTCAAACCCGAATTTCTCTGTTTTTGTTCTGTATTTGGGTGCGATTGCTGGCTAAGGGATGCTGCAATTGGAGTTGATGGAGGGGGAGTGCAGAGCAGCGATGCTCCGATGTTGGCTGCTCTTGGTGAGTAGGCGACGGTGGTGTGGTGAGGTGTTGGTGTTGGTGTTGTTGCGTTGCTAGCTGCAGTAGCAGCTTGGTTGTTAGTGGCGAAGGAGTGGCATTGGTCTTAAGTAATTTACTATTTAATGTAGTAAGTTCTAAGTAACAAATAGGAAGTCGCGAAGTATATGAACTTATTAATATATTTATAAGTTAGGGTCACCCTAGATAAGGAAGTAGTAGAATAAAGACATAAGCGATTCCATAACTAATTAATTAAGAACCTCTTATTTGATTCGTTTGTTAAATTACGTGTTAAATTATCTAACACGACCCTGATTTTTCTTACATCATGAATACAAATTATCCAAGGTAATATACAAATTGATACCATCAAAGGAGAAAGATGAAAAAAATTAATTAAACTACATCCATAATATTGAAGATGTAATACATCTATTTGTGCAAGGATGGAATATTAATTAGTAAATTATCTATAAATATTACATCTACCAAATATCAATGTTATCCAAAAAATTTAAATCCAGCAAAGTAATTCAGAGAATTTAAATGACAATATTATTTCTTAAACTAGCTACTAGGCAAATTACCCCTGTATCTTTCGCAGAGCAGCGGCCTTCACTTTGTACATTGTGGGGACTGGCACTTTTTCTTGAAACCGCTGATCAGCAAGTACAACCAATTCTGCTACTTCCACATTAGGGTTAGCCCTAACGTCCTCAAGCAAATGGGTAGTAAGCCACCGTACGCCAGCCATTCTACTGCGCAGCAACTTCTTACAACTATGAAGCGGCTGCATAGTCTTAATTAACCACTTACTATCATCAGGTATCGGAGTGGCATGTACTCTCCATCTCCATTTTTTGTCAGCACACTTGACTGTGTATCTATTACTTTCCGCTTTTACCGTTTTCATATTAAACTTCTCTTGAACACAGAAATCTGTCAAAATCTCACGTAGACGTTCTTTGTCATCGAAGACCATCCCCACAATTAAACTCATAGCAATTGGTTGTTGCTTTTTTCCCTTCTTTGTCCTTTTAGCAAAGTTCTTTCTCCTAGGAGTCTTTGGTGGATCAGTAGGAGGAATTTCGTCACTCTCTTCATAACATAATTGGGCAATAGGACCATCCTGGAAAGCATGACATGGGTCATGGGAAGCAGAAGAATGAGTTGGGTCAGCAGAGCAAGAAGAACTAGGTGTGCCATGTGTAGAAGGCTGAGGTGGAGTTGGAGGATGCGGGTTCCAAGGGACATTTGGGAAAATATTAAAATAAATATTTTCACCTTCATCATCACTCTCAATATTATAACCAGTAGCTACAAGCTTCACTTCAGCAATTTCAATGGGGGAATTAGAGTCCCCTAAACTACAACTCTCATAAAAGTTCAAGAACTCTTCATCCATTTCTCTTTTCCTACGTTCTTCCTCTAATTGCTTCAACTTTTTTAACTTCTCTGCTGCCTTTCTTTCTTTTTCGGCCAGAAAATGTAACACTGATGCATTGGGCTCAACGCCATCCTCAAGAACTATATTAATATCGGTGTCCTTACACATTATAAACATAAGAGTCAGGTTCAAACGGTCCAACTCCACCATTTTCAAGGTATAGGAACAGAAGTACCTCAAAATTGGATTAGGGGGAAAAGGAGAACCTTCGTTATCCATCTGCTTTTCCAGGTCCTCCAATAGTTTGTTCATTCCATAAAACAAAGGATCATTCACGGGAATATCATACACCTTTTCTCCATAACGAACAACCAACCACCTAAATTTTGAATTTTAATCCATTTTTTCCAGCAACCTAACATAAACAAACCAAACAATTAATATAAAAGTACAAACTACAACTAAATATTAATACACAAAAACGTAAACAATCAACTTAATAAAAGAACAGGAACTTTAAATTAGTTTACACATTCTTTAAGAAACTAAACATTATATTATAAGAGAAAAGGTGCGCGTGGCATTTTAAATGCTCTCAACCCATTGGGTCAACCCGAACCCGAAAGTTCTGGGTCTCGAACAAGCATTTATAAACCCGAACCCGAACCCGAAAGTGACCGACCCGATTCAACCCGAACCCGAAAACAATTTTTTACAACCCGACCCGACCGACTCGTTTGACATGTCTAACCACAACTGATTCAACAATTGAGGCGATTAATTTCCCAACAATTTTAATTCGAATTTCAGAGGAAAGTGCAGTGGTGAGAAGCGTTCCCAAAGAAAAAACAAGCTATTCTTCCATTGAAAAAAATGCGAAGAAGAAACAGAGGGTTAATATTATTAGTAGTGGTAATGTTACTTCATACATTTTCTTTTTTGATAATCAACACAAATAAATTATTAATTTAGACATGCAACCACAAATTCGAAATCAAAACTGCAAAATGATGTCAATTAGAAACCAAAACTGCAACTCCGATGACTCAACCACCCTTTAACTCACCGTTAACTAGACATTGATTTTTTTTTTTTTAATGCATATAATATCAAACGCCCAACTGTAAAATAAAAAAAAAAAAAAACTAAAATCACGATAAATCAAATTCTAATGAAGTTTATTTCTTCTCCAACAATTCATGAATACTACTTAAAAAAGACAAAAGTAAAATATCTTGCAAAACAAAAAAAAAATGAAAAATTCAGTTGTATCCATTAATTTTGTCCCCCTGTTCTACCAAAAATCTCCCAATTTTGATCAAGTATTGGAGATGTATCAACTTAGGGATTGCTCAATTTAAATGTATCCGTATCCAACTATTTTTTCCCAATCAAAACTGTTCCGGTGTTGTAAAGATGGAAACAATGGGCTTCGAATGAAGGCCCTTTCGTATGTGTTGAAGATCTTGCTTGTTTGAATGAGTAGAGTCCGAATTCACCTGCACAAGAGCAAAGTCACTAGCCTCGGGGGTGTTTCCGAGGAAAGCCCCTCCGATGCCTAAGTAAGAACGATGCTCGGATTCTAGAGAGAAGTTCTCTAGAAGAGTAGTCTTAAGGCGATAAATTGGACGTACCTTGAGGTGTGAGCCTTGGCGGCCTATTTATAGTGTTTGCATAATAAATGCCCATAGGTCATTTATTGCTATTGGGCCTTGGGCCTTGATGGATGGCTGACTAGCCATTGGTAGGTTTTGATGCTGTTTGTTTAGAGCCATTGGGCTTTGGACTTAGTGGCCCAATTGAGAATCAATTGGGAGCCCAAACAACATGCCCCCCAGACCCGGTCCATTTAGAATTAAATGGGTGGGTTTCCAGCTGTCAGAAGTCCAAAAGTTCCCTCTCTTTTTTGAAAAGAGATGACTTGCATTGATGACAAGTGTGGGAATTTGTATTGTGTCGTGGAGATCATGGGTTGAGGAAGTTGATGCGCCCCCTTTCTTTTCTATAAATATTGGGTGCTTTGCTCCTTTCGAACTTTTTACTCCTTCTTTCAAACCTATTCTCTCTCTAAATTCCGGCGATCGCAGTTTTCAAATTTCTTCAGATCTACGAAATTCGGCCAGCTTTAGACTTCGGGAACTTGTGTTGTTCGTTTTATCGGCGAATTCCGCTTCGGAAAAAGGTAATTTGTTTCTGAATTCTCCTTTCTTCTTCGTTTTTCCTTCTACCCCTCAATCTAAACCCTAGACCGAGAATTCGCGACCATGGCAAAGAATAGGGGCAAAAGCAAGTTCGTCGTTGGCTCCTCTAGTGAGAGGGAGAACGTGCCTTCGGGAAGGTTACCGAAAACTTCGAGGGGTCGGCCTTCGGAGAGGCCGGTGGAGAGGCGTTCGATTGGTTGGGATGCTTCCAAAGATGATGTAGTTGGTGGGTCTAGCGTGTCTGAACGCGCAACTTCTGGTGAGAAAGCTGGCTCTTCGGGTGTTCGTCGTCGCTACCCCGAGTTTCCAGTTCATTGGACGGAAGCTGATCCGAAGGGCAGGTATGCCTCAATTTTGCACGAGACCACTAAGATCGACGGTCCGTTGGAGAAATCGGTCAGTGGTGACTGGTTGGTGGAAGCGAAGTTGGGGAATTATCATCGGAAGGCCGAGGAGCTATACGGAATTCAGCACGCCTTGGGGTACTGGTGCGAGCTTCCTGAACAGGAGCGTCCTCGGGTGACTCATCCACCGAGAGGGTTCATTTCCGTGTACACTCATCATTTGGAGAATGGTCTCCGCTTTCCTTTGGATTCGTTCGTATCCGAGCTTTTGGTGTCGTACAACATTAGTTTGGCCCAGCTCACACCCAAATCCATGAGGCACATAATCGGATTCAGATGAGTGTGTGACTTTGTCAATTTCTCTTGCTCTGTCGCTGTTTTTCGGGATCTTCACGATCTGGTTCTCAATCATGCTTCCAAGGGTGATGGGTATGGTTGGTGGACCATCGTCAACAAAAAGTCCCGAAAGAGGGGGGAGCCGAACTACATTACGGCGTACCCTTACCTTAGCTCTGACCACAATTGGAAGACGGAGTGGTTGCTCGTTCGTGTGCCGACGGATCCGAAGCATCCCAATTTTTATCGTCTTCCGAAGTGGTTCGTGGCTCCTGATCCTGATATGAGGGGTGTGGCAGCTCCGGATCGGAATCATCGCCACTATGTGGATCTCCTTCAGTGGTTCTTGGCTCAAGAGGATAATTATCGACTGCCGTCTAGCTGGCTCCCGAACCTTAATTATATTTTGCGGGAGGACATTCTTGCTGTTGCCGGTCTCAGCAGGATTTTTGACAGGGGTAGGTGTCTTTCGGCTGGGACCGTTTTTTCAGTGAGTTTGTCCTTCTCTTTCCTGTTTCGTTTTGCTGACATATTTTGTGCTTTGTTTTTGCAGAGTACGGCTTTAGCTGCATTGATCCTAAGAAGTTGGGCATTTCTTTGGATCTGAAGACTATTCACGACCCGGCTCCTGAGTACAAGTTTGGAAAAGATAATCCCCGTAATCCTCGCCTGAAGGATTACGTGTTGTCTCCTTCGGGGGTTGCTCGGATATCCGAAGTTCGAGCTGATCCGTGGGATTCTGCCTCCTCTATTGAAGCTGTTCCTGTGAAGGTTGTGCTTCCTGTGTTGAAGACAACTTCGGATCCGGTGAGTGTTCATTTATAGGCTCGGTTTTCTGTTTGTCTTTTTCTTTTTGGTTGGCCGTCGGCTAACGTCTTGGTCCTGGACCATCTTTTTAGGGTCCTGGGACTGACGCTGTGCCGCGTGCCGTTCCTTCGGTTTCATCTCCGGCTCGGATAGATATCTCTTTATCTAGGAACTGGGTACTTCACGCTTTTTTCTTTATTTCTTCCTTTTTCTTCTTTTACATTTGTTGACCCTTGGTCTCCCCTTTTTAGGATCAACGCAAAAGGAAGGGTATCACTCTTTTGAGGCCTTCCGCGCATCCGAAGAAAGCAAAGGCTTCTCATTCCTCGGAGAAGGTATTTGTTCTGATTTGGAGTTTTTTGTAGTCCGTTCTCCCTTTTTCCGAAACTGATCTTTGAACGCTTGCCATGTAGGAAGCGGTTTCGGAAGTCATGCCTCCTCCTAAGAATCTTCTTCACTTCATGCCCTTGCCGGGGCAGAAGTTAAAGAGTGTGGTGGTTGCTGAATCGCCGCCCGTGGACCAGCCGCTGATCGAGGAAGATATCATCCCCTCTCCCCTGAAACCATCTGCTGCTTTGGGGATCGAAATCCAGGATATCACCGAGGTGATGGAGGCGATTGAAGCCGATTTTGTTCCTGGCTCGGATGTCCCTGAGGTAGCTGAGGAGAAGAAGGAGTCTGCTGATCTTCCCTTCGAAAGAGAGAAGAGTCCAGACAAGGAGATGGTAGATCTCTCGGGCCCCGAAGCTGCGGTTCCCGAGGTTCAGAAAGAGGTTCCCTCTGCTGGAGAGGAGGAGCAGCCCGAGCAAGGTCTGACGAGGAAGAGGCGCCACTCAACTTTGGGTTCTACTTCTACCTCGGCCTTGGATAGGCTGATCCATGCTGATCCCTGTTCGGATGTTCCGTTGAAACGGATCCCCGAAGAAGTGAGGGAGGCGATGGCTCGGTATGCCAGGGCTCCGATTTTGGGAGAGGACCCCTTGGCTCACGTGGGATCCTTGGTGGGCCCCGAAGCTGCTCGGGAGAATCTTCTTCGTGCTAACCCGCAGTGGAGGGTTCCTGGGGCTAAAGAGAGGAATCCGGCTATGATGGCCCAGTACTATCTGAACGAGGTAATTGCTGGATTTTTCTCTTTGAGTTGTGTTTTTGTTTTATGCTTTTTCTACTTTTGCTCATCTTTCCCTCGTTCCCAGGCTGTTTTCTGGTCCTCGTTCGCTTCCGAGTGCAGCTCGATTGAGGAGAAACAATTGAGGAAATATCGTGAGGCTTATGCTCGTGATATTCCCATTTTGGACCAGAAGGCTGGGCAACTCCTCTCCGAGCTTACGGAAGTCAAGCAGCTATACCTTCAGTATAGTCGCGAGGCTAGAGAGTCTGCTGAGAAGATCGGGGCCGAGGTTGGCAAGCTCATCTTCCGAGTTGAAGAGGATGCTGAGAAGATCGCTTCCTTTGCTGAGGAAAAGAAGGATATGGCCGCTAAGTTCGCTAGCGAACTTGAAGAAAAAGATAGACTCTTCCAGGAGATGAAGTCTAAATTTGAAGCGGCCGATAAGGAGAGTAAAGAGGCAGAGTTGAGGCTTTGCCATTTTGTCAAGCATCGGGAGCTGATCCAGCAGCAAGCTGATAAGGTGCCTGTTCTTCGGCTGAAGCTCCAGGAAAAAGACGACTACATTGGGAGGTTGCAGCAAGAGCGAGTTGATCTCTATACTGCTGATCAGTGTAGAGAGCAATACTGGAACGATATCCTGGGTGCTCGGCGCATATTTGCGAAGCACATGCCCCATTTCCCTTGGAACGAGAAAGTTCCCCTCTGGATGCAGGCCGAGGACCACTTGGTCGAATGCCAAGCTGATCGAGACGAAGCTGAAGCTGAACGCCAAGCTGCTCTTGCAGAGGCTCGGGCCCAGAAGGCGACTTCCGAGGGTGATACTACTGCTGGGGGTTCTTCGAAGGATGCTCCCCTAGGGGCTGCTCCTGAGACTCCCAAGAGTTAGGGATTCGGGCAGTCGTCTTCTTCAGAGTCGGTCGGTTCCAGTTGAGGACTTTCGAATATGTGCTTGCCTTTCCCCCTTTTGCCTCGGCGCTGCGTTGTACTCATTTCTTTTTGTTTTCTTAGTACTTCGGTAGGCCGGTATTGTCTGTTGATGGCTGCCGATTTTAACTGTTTCATTTTGTTTTCAATTTTTGAGGGTCCTCGGGTATGTACCGAGTTTATTTGATGTATTTGTACTTCCCCCAAATATTGAATGAAAAATGAATGTTTGTTACTTGGCTGCTTCTTTTCAATTTTGTACTTTCGCAATTTTAAGTCTTTGAATCCGTAGACTCTCCGAGCTCTTCTTTCTGTAGACTTGCTACAAACCCTTTGATCTTGCGAGCTCTTCAAATCCGTAGATCTGTTAAGAGACTTTTTAATTTGCGAGTTCTTCCAATCCGTAGATCTGCTAAGAGACTCTTTAACTTTGCGAGTTCTTCAAATCCGTAGATCTGCTAAGAGACTCTTTAATTTTGCGAGTTCTTCAAATCCGTAGATCTGCTAAGAGACTCTTTAATTTTGCGAGTTCTTCAAATCCGTAGATCTGCTAAGAGACTCTTTAATTTCCAGACTCTTCAAATCCGTCGATCTGCTAAGAGGTCTGGATTGTTCTTCCGATCTCTTGTGGTTCGGAAACCTGGGCAAGAGATCGCTAGTCTGCCTCTTAGTTATGACTTCGGCGATCCGTGGATCTGAGCCGAAGTTTTATAACTTGATTTGAGCGACTGTTTGTTGCGAACAAGTTTTATCTGGGTGTCGCGAATCCGAGGATTCTGGACGATTCCCTGAAGTGTATGATTTGGTCATTTCTTGCATTTTATCAAGGAATGGGCAAAGTCAACCTGTTTTTAGTCTCGGATTGATCAGATCCGAGGCTGCATGTATATATAAAGGGACAATAAATATAGAGATAAGTTTAATGAAACACATGGTGCCGATGGCTTTCCTCTTCTCATTAAACAACTTACTTGGTTTACAGACAGAGATCATACAAAATATTTCTTGAGAACATCGGTATTCCAATGGTTCTTCAAAATTGTTCCATCTAACTGTTTCAGCATAAACGTGCCTGGCCTTTTTTCGGAATGGATGATGTATGGTCCTTCCCAAGTGGCTGAGAGTTTGCCATGGATCCGTCCTTTCTGAACCGAGGCGGCGTTTCAGAGTACTAGATCACCGACTTTTAGGGGTCTGGCGTTGACTCTTCGGTTGTAATGCTTGTTGACCCTCTGTAAATAGGCTGCGTTGAGTGTCCTTGCATCGTTCCGAGCTTCGTCCAGTAGATCGAGAGCTTCGGACAGAAGTTGGTTGTTGCTTTCTCCTTGGAGTCCATCATACCTGTTGTATGCCTGGATCCTCAGGCTTTCTGTTCCGATTTCCACAGGGATGACAGCTTCGGATCCATATACAAGGTGGAACGGTGTTTGCCCGGTAGCTTCTTTCTCAGTGGTCCGAAGGGACCATAGCGTTCCGGGTAGCTCTTCTAACCATTTGTTTTTGTCATCCTCGACTCTTTTCTTGAGTGCATTGAGGATGAGTTTGTTAGCAGCTTCGGCTTGCCCGTTGCTTTGTGGGTGGCAAACTGCCGAGTAAGCTAGGTGTATGCCGAACTGTTTGCACCATTTTTGCAACGGGGTGTTGTCGAACTGTTTCCCGTGGTCGAAGACCATCAGTCTTGGTATGCCGAACCTTGTGATGATGTTCTGCCATATGAACTTGCGGACCTGAGGTTCGGTGATGGAGGAGACAGCTTCAGCTTCGATCCATTTGCTAAAATAGTCGACTCCTACAATCAACCACTTCTTCTGGTTCGTAGCTGAGGGGAAGGGACCAATGATGTCTAACCCCCACTGTGCGAATGGTAAGGGATACAGTGTTGATTGTAGGGTTTGAGCTGGTTGATGGATGGCTGGTGCGAACTTTTGGCATTTCTCGCATTTCCTTGCCATCTGCTTTGCCTCGGAAACCATAGTGGGCCACCAGTATCCGGCCCGAAGGGCTTTATGTGTTAGGTTATGATACATATGACAATTCATAAATCATGCGGAAAAACCATAAACCCAGGAAAACATATTATTTACACATAATCATTTAGCATAGATTAGATGCATACTCTTTGTTGCGTGCCTTCCCTAGCTGCGCCCGAACCGAACAAGAACAAGTCTTTAGGACTCCAAGTGTCGTCCCTCCGTAGATAGTCCACAGCACGTCCGGATCCGCCTTAAGATTGACCAACTAGAATCGCCCTTAAGGTACTATTATTTTCGGCACTTTATAGGCAAATGTGTGACTGAATTTTTCTCTCAAAAACTCACTTTGAATACTTTGAAACTTGTTATAAATTGTGAACCCAGGCCACATAT
Organism: Spinacia oleracea; assembly: GCF_020520425.1. NCBI lineage: Eukaryota > Viridiplantae > Streptophyta > Magnoliopsida > Caryophyllales > Amaranthaceae > Spinacia > Spinacia oleracea. The sequence goes on from NC_079489.1 coordinate 60,537,633, forward strand.
TTATAGGGTTATGGAAAGGGAATTGGAATCCTATCCAGATACAAATTAATTAAACCTAGAATCCTACAAGAACTCTAATTTAATTAATTTATCAAATAGAATTAGGAATTTAATCATTAACCGAACTCTGCACGTTTTAGGAAACGTGCACGAACACAAACACTTACGCACACACACACGGCAGCCACGATGGGCCGCCCATGCGTGCGCGCGAGCAGCAGCCCACTCAGCGCCCGCGCGCGCTGTGCGCGCTGCGCGCTGCGCGCAGCCTGCTGGGCCTGGCCTTGCGCTGGGCCTGGCGTGGCTGTTTGTGCGGCGCGCTTGGCTTGCTGGGCGATGGCCTGGCTTCGTGCTGGGCCTCGTCCGGCAGGCCTCGTCCGATGCTTATTCGTACGATGCGCTTCCGATTAAATTTTCCGATTCCGGAATTTATTTCCGATACGAACAATATTTAATATTTCCGATTCCGGAATTAATTTCCGTTTCGAACAAATATTTAATATTTCCGTTTCCGGAATTATTTTCCGATTCCGGTAATATTTCCGATTCTGACAATATTTCCGTTTCCGGCAATATTTCCGATTCTGGTAATATTTCCATTTCCGATAATATTTCCCGATACGTACCATGTTTCCGTTTCCGGCAACATCTACGACTTGGATAATATTTATATTTCCGATACGATCCATATTTCCGTTTCCGGTAATATCATCGTTTCCGGAGTATTCATTTCTTGCCTGTGACGATCTCAGCTCCCACTGAAACCAAGATCCGTCGATTCCGAATATCCATAGATAGAGTATTTAATGCCATTAAATACTTGATCCGTTTACGTACTATTTGTGTGACCCTACGGGTTCAGTCAAGAGTAAGCTGTGGATTAATATCATTAATTCCACTTGAACTGAAGCGGCCTCTAGCTAGGCATTCAGCTCACTTGATCTCACTGAATTATTAACTTGTTAATTAATACTGAACCGCATTTATTAGACTTAACATAGAATGCATATTTGGACCAAGGGCATTATTTCCTTCAGTCTCCCACTTGTCCTTAGGGACAAGTGTGCATTTCCTAATTCCTTTGTCGCTCGATGCTTGCTCTTGAACATAAGGTAAGAGTTGTCATCCTTATTATGTCCAGAGGTGTTCCTCGGTTTCAGAGTTCAACTGATCAAATAAACAGATAATCATAGCCTATGATTCATCCGAGCACGGCCATGCATTTCACAGTTTCTAGCTCTCCGAGTGGCCTTGTACAACTTTTAAGCATCTCATCCCGATTTATGGGAGGACAATCCCAATCTTGCGATCTTGAGATTAGACTTCGTTTGATAGGTGATTACCTGAGCGTTGCCTTTATAGCCTCCTTTTACGGTGCGACGGTTGGTCAACGTCAAAGCAACTAGTTCTCAAACAAGTAATCTCAAATCACTCAGGTATTGAGGATTTAGTGTCTAATAATTTAATGAAATTTACTTATGACAGACTTTCATCTCTTACAGTAAAGTTTCATAGGTCTTGTCCGATACTAGTCTTCCCGAAGTAAGTATCTATGCAAATGATTATGACATTGCCATGTCCACATAGTTCAAGAAACAGAACTACTAGTCATCTTGCATTCTAATCGTCTAACGTTTTCTATGCGTCCAATTTTATAGAAAACTCCGATTAGGGACCATTTTCAACCTTTGACATTCAAGTTCACTTGATAGACATTTCTTAGTCACAGGACTGGTCCTGACAGTCTATCTTGAATATATCGTCAAATTTGAAGGGACTCATCATTTAATACTAAACCAAGATTAAATGGAATATGAAAATATATTTCATATATGATAAATGTTCAACCCCAATGTTTTATAACCATGGGCCTCAAACCCATCTTTAAAACAGTTCATGGAATTCAAAGCTATGCTTGATTTCCAGTGCTACAACGTGAGTGTTGCTTCTCATTTGTTGCATAGGTTTAGTTATCATGCTTTGCCAATCTTAATATCATTTTCATCGAATGTTCTTCGAGACATGATGATAAGATCTTTTCGAGTTTGTTTATTATGTGATCTAGTCTTTCTTACTTTGATGGTGGTTTTACTCATTTTGCAATGAAGAACCATTAAGTTAGCAGACGTTTTTCTTGCTTCAAGAGTGGTTCTACGCATTTTTCAATGAAGAACCATCAAGCCAGCAGATAGGTGATCTACCCAAGTTCAGTGAAGAACTTTAAACAACCCTGTTTTATTGCTTCTTAGGCAATAATTACTTTTACTTCAACTGTATAGGTTGCTAGTGATGCTTTGTTTGGATTTACCTATCCAGGCAGTTCATAGATATGTGGAAGATTCTCCAACTATATCTTGGAACATAGAAATTATTATTTTAATTTCCCACGCAACAACTCATGGTCTCCAACCCATGTTGCCATTTCAAAACACGATGCTCTATAGCTCGTCCTTATCAATGGTTAACTCCAAAGGGGTCTTGCTTGATCCTTTGCCAGTGTTTCTGCGTGTAGCATCAATATTTAGCATATCTTTATTTCCTTGAATCAAGAACTATTCCTATGTACTTTTTCAAGTACCATAAGTATTCTTGATCTCAATCTAGTTGATCTTCACTTAGATCAACAGAGATTGGTATATGTTCGTCATGGCTAAAGTCATACGATACGTTTTTGGCGATCCTCATATTATATCATACATGATAAATTCTTTTGCAGAATAATTCCCAATTGAATTCTATTCATGTAACTTTAGCTTATTCAATTTCAGCAGATACTGAATCCAGCTAAATTCTTTGACATATAATATAGGTTAAGAATCTCATTTAGACTCTTTGATGTTTAACTTAGTAAATGCTTATACATAGTTCAAACATCCTTTACTTAGATTTATTCATATGGGTCGAATATCTCCAATGGAGACTTTCGTGTTTGATTTAGTAAATGCCATTACTTAATCCAAAACAATATCATAAGATTTTTGTAAATAGATCTTAATACCCAGTATGTACTAAGTTTCGCCATGGTCCATCATGAAGGAAATAATGCCCTTGGTCCAAGTATGCATTCTATGTTAAGTCTAATAAATGCGGTTCAGTATTAATTAACAAGTTAATAATTCAGTGAGATCAAGTGAGCTGAATGCCTAACTAGAGGCCGCTTCAGTTCAAGTGGAATTAATGATATTAATCCACAGCTTACTCTTGACTGAACCCGTAGGGTCACACAAATAGTACGTAAACGGATCAAGTATTTAATGGCATTAAATACTCCATCTATGAATATTCGGAACCGACGGATCTTGGTTTCAGTGGGAGCTAAGATCGTCACAGGCAAGAAATGAATACTCCGGAAACGATGATATTGCCGGAAACGGAAATATGGATCGTATCGGAAATATGAATATTATCCAAGTCGTAGATGTTGCCGGAAACGGAAACATGGTACGTATCGGAAAATATTATTGGAAATGGAAATATTACCAGAATCGGAAATATTGCCGGAAACGGAAATATTGTCAGAATCGGAAATATTACCGGAATCGGAAAATAAACGGAAATATTAAATATTTGTTCGAAACGGAAATTAATTCCGGAATCGGAAATATTAAATATTGTTCGTATCGGAAATAAATTCCGGAACTGGAAATTTAATCGGAAACGTATCGTACGAATTAGCATCGGACGAGGCCTGCCGGACGAAGGCCCAGCACGAAGCCGGGGCATCGCCCAGCAAGCACGCGCGCCACAAGCCCAGCCAAGGCAGCGCCCAGGCCTACCGCAAGGCAGGCCCAGCGCGCGCCAAGGCCACGGATGCGTGGGCCGCGCTGCGTGGGCTGCTGCTCGCACGCGCATGGGCAGCCCTTGTGGCTGTCGTGTGTGTGTGAGTTTGTGCTCATGCGCGATTCCTAAATCTACAAGAGTTAGTGTATGATTAAATTTCTATTCCTAATTGGATAAATTAATTAAATAGAATTCATGTAGGATTCTAATTTCAATTAATTCGTATCCTACTAGGATTACGATTCCTTTTCCATAACTCTATAAATAAAGGCCTAGGGGTCATTATTTATACACAAGTTTTAAGTATTCAAAACTAAGATTTTTAAGCAGAAAAATCAGCCAATATTCTTGCCTACCTAACCGAAAATATTAGAACCTTAAGGGCGATTCTAGTTGGTCAATCTTAAGGCGGATCCGGACGTGCTGTGGACTATCTACGGAGGGACGACACTTGGAGTCCTAAAGACTTGTTCTTGTTCGGTTCGGGCGCAGCTAGGGAAGGCACGCAACAAAGAGTATGCATCTAAACTATGCTAAATGATTATGTGTAAATAATATGTTTCCTGGCTTTATGGTTTTTTCCGCATGATTTATGAACTGTCATATGAATCATAACCTGACAGTGGTATCACGAGCCCCTTATTATTTTCATAATCTAAATTGCATGAACATGGTTAAATATTACAAATTTGCAAGAATTAAAAGGGGTGATTAATTTTCGTAATTGTTAATTAATTGCAAATTGCGTTTATTTAATCATACGTACGCAGTTTTTCGGCAGTTTCTTCGTTACTCATCCGAATTGAGTGATTTTTGTGTCAATTCCGCATGTAAAAGGCATTCTAAAATTTTGACAAAAATAATATTTTTCTGCCGAACCCAGAATTCTCAAATTCGAAGCCTAACTATGACTTTTCGAAGGTTTTAGTTTTTCGAATGCAAAATTTCGTAAATTTAAGATGTTAAATTAAATATTTGCGATTCTTGTTGATAAATCTTGAATTTTTGATTGACCTACTGCATATGTTTAACAAGTTTGAATGCCTAGTCTTGTTAATTATGCAATCTAATTTGTAATTATGATTAATTTGTTAAAAATTAGAATAATTTAGAATTAATTTGATTTTCATAATTAATTGTAATTTAATTAGAAACCTATGATTAAAAACCACCATAAAAATTGTAAATTTACGATAAATTTTAAATTTTTATGACCTAGACTTGAATCCATAACAATCGGAAATCAATTGGATAATAAATTTTCGATTTTTTCGCCCTAAAATTATGAAATTAATAATATTTATTAATTTGTCATTAATTTTAAATATAAATTTTAAATTTTTATGCGATTCGTTCATATAACTTGCACGCACGAAGCAATGGACGCTTCGTGTTACCCTTAAGGGGTGTTGTATAATGCGGGCATGCGACGACGAGCAAGGGAGCTCGTCGCCCGTGCGGCACGAATGCAATGAGCAAGGCATAGTGCACGAGCACAAGGCAGCAGCCCTGCCTTGTGTCGTGTGCCACGAGCAATGAACGAATGGGCATGGGCGAAGGGCGAGCCAAGGCAGTCGCGTGTGGGCAGCAAGCGAGCTGCGCCACAGCGCGCGCTGCCTCGCACAAGAGCGCGCAGCCTCGCGCGCAGCGAGCGCAAGCTCGCGTGCCACGAGCGCTGCGCCCAGCATTACTCGCGCGCACAGCGCGCTATGTCGCCCGCCCAGCGAGCGATGTCGCGCCCCAGCGAGCGATGTCGCGCCCCAGCGAGCGATGGCTCGCGCCAGCGAGCGATGGCTCGCGCGCACAGCGAGCGATGTCGCGCGCCCAGCGAGCGATGGCTCGCGCGCCCAGCGAGCGATGTCGCGCGCGCGCACTGCGAGCGATAGCTCGCGTGCGATGAGCGCTGGCGCGCGCAGCGAGCATCAGTGCGTGCGGAGGCTTGCGATAGGAAAGCAGCAGCTATGCGACGAGCGCATGGGCTGCGCGCACATGGCCAGCAATGGCTGTGTGCGTACGGCCCATGGGCGTGCAACGCGTGGGGTGTTTGCGTTACGATTAGATCGTTTTGAATGTTTAATTTGAAAATTTCAGTTCACGTAATTTTAATTAATTTTAAAATTAATAATTTGAATTATTTTCTTGGATTTTAATTTTGAATATTATAATTATAATAAATATTATTTATTCTAATTATTTTACTAAAATTAAAATCATGAATTAATTTAAATACAACTGAAATTAAATTAAATTTTTGGATTCAATTATAAATTGATATGAGCTTTAAATTTTAATTAAATTTGTATGTTTCCGGTTGGACTAGAAATACATTTTTATGTTTAAAATTGGTAAAGCATATGAATTTATTGGTTTAAGTGGGAGCGCTTTTTAGTCATAAACTCTTGATTAGGTCTACAAATCCTTAAGGTTAAAACAACTTGATTAGAATTAATAAGGACTGAATAATTAGTAGATTATTGGTGCCCTTGATTAATTGCTGCAAATGTTTACGTGATGCATAATGTGTTTTACTAACCAGCTATGTGGGCCATTCATGATAATGAATGGGTGAATGGTATATATTGTATATGTACTGTTTTGCAGGTTATGAAGTGACTAGTATGGCCCAAATAGGATAGAAAATATGGTCTGCGTACCATTAATTTGAATGTAATTGGTCTAAAGTACCAAAGTTATTTTTCAATTCAAATATGGTCTGCGAACCATCAAATAGTTGTAATTAGTTATAGCTTATCCTATTTGAAGAAAATGGTGCCTCCCACGGAGATTTTCAAGACGGACTTTGAAGTCAAAGCTTCAAGATGAAGTCGGGCCATACTAGATCACAAATATCTTATGCATGTTTTAAGTTATTTATTGCTTTTAAATATGTCTTAAAATGCATGAGATCAAAAGCTTGATTATGTTGCATGATTAAGGATTTTAGTTCACTTAAAATCTAACCAACATAGTAAGAGCCTTAAGTTCCAAACTTAAAAATTGAGTTATAAGGTGCCATGCCAAAATATACACTTGCTTGGATATCCTTTACATCAATCTAGTAATAGTTTTCGCTCAGCGAGGTGTTACTTATTGGTCCTAAAGGGGCAAGGTACACAAATAATTGTGAGTACATGTTAGTTTTGGTGAAACTCAACGATATAAGTAAGGAGTCCTTTTATGTCGTGGCAAAATCGATAGGTTTACCTAATAAGTTCTTAGACGTACCTATCAACCAAGAGTAGTTTCTAGACTATTAGCAAAAGGCTTTTGCTTACCTAAGATGTTTTAGGATTAAGTCGACAAACTGTGCTTAGTTCTTCAATGATTTTAGGATCTTGGAATCATTTTATTCACACCTGCCGGAACAATAAAATCGAATAAAATGCTAATAACTTGTTTGAATTGCATGGTTGCTTTAATTTCAAGTTATTATTCATGATAAATGTTTAGACTTTGCATGCTTCAATGTATGTTTTAATTATTGTTTATAATTAAATGTCTTGCACTGCAATAAAACCTTTTAGAAAGGTAACAGTAAATTTCCTCGATTGGTAGTGAATCCAAGAACGATTCACGGAAATGAGAGAAAGTGAGCAATTTAAAATGTACGTTTCTTTTAGCGACTTTTATGGTTGTTTTCGAAGATCAAAATCGAATGGCAAACCAATTGGTGCTTGTGAATTCAAAATACAATGTAGTTTTGAGATCATAAAGCATTGAGCTTGAACGCTCAGCTTTACCAATGGTTAACAACCTAATATCTCTGTCCATTTAATTCTCGAATGAGTCTAGTCCCTAGACATTCGAATAGATCGATGCTTAGAGAACTTTAGAAGCTTCTTGTAAGATCATCTAGTTGAAACAGAATATTCAACATAAATTAAAATGGTAAAAACCTTGTTGGGGTGACATTGGACATGTCTAACAAAGTATAAAAGTCAACACTAAAGAATTCAATTCTTAAGACTATAAGAAAGGGTACAAGAAATAGGAAAACGAGGAACAAATGAAAGGAATTTACGATTCCGTTTCTACCTATAAGTTTATGTTTAAAGAGAAGTGACCTAGCAGTCAAACTTCCTTGGTATCATATACCGCTTGAGGTTCTTACTTCGGTAATAACTCAAACAATGGAAGCTAGGATACACTAATGACCTACAAGTGGGAAATGAAGCATGGCAATGCTACATTAGTTGTAGGGTCATCTAGTTTGTTTTAAGTCCTTTCAAAGGCTGGAACTAAATGGCTATTTTGTTCCATAATCAGCATACCTAAATTTCTGCTTCAAACATAGAAAGACTCACATTCGAAGAACAAAAACAATGCTTGTTTGTTTGTTTATTTGAATGAAATGGTCAATTACTGGTTGAGTCAATATGCTTGATTAAAACAAACAACTCTTTAAAGAACTTTACTAGGTTCAAATCAAACCCTTGATTTGAGTTCCATTAAATCTTTGGCATTGTTGCTTAGACCATATCAACAAGTTAACATTCATAAGCTCTATTTTGATGGACTTTTGAAAGTTGGTTGATTTCTAGATCAACTTAAGACAAGCTAGTCTTACTTGTTGAAAGTAACAAAGAATATGAACTATTGTTAGAACGCCTAGACGATAGAGTTCAAAGCTAAAGAAAGATTTTATGACTTTATTATGGATTTGAGTGAATATAGGTTTATTTACTCAAATGTGATATAAGTTGAATCTGTTTGGCTAGTTCAAAGATTCAGAAGTATAAAATCCACTCGGCAAGAAATCATAAAGATCTAGGTTAGATCATGTTGATGATTACTTGAGACCAAATATGATCATCAATGATTGTGTGTTGTAATTTCACAATCTAGCTCCATAAGATATGGCATATCTACGTTGGAATGATTGAAGTCAATTAGTACTTGATTCGATCAATGATGAATCATAAAGACTTTTCCTATAATTTCTAAAACAAAATGCTCAACTACCACCAAACTAAACCAAATTCGTCAAAGCTATTGAAAAGTAATTTCAGGATATCTTTTCAATTATATATATCTAAAGAGTTGCTAAACTAAGTGGGAGCTTAGTGTTTGTTATTCAACAAACTAAGGCCCAAGTCTAGATATATGTTTCATTGTGATTTATTCAAATGAGACACAAGGGTATTGTTTCTACCACGAATTTTTGAGAACATAATGTTTGTTTGCTCGAAATAATGTCCTTTTGGAGATTCGTTTCCAAAATGACAAGTGGGAGAAAATAGACCTCGAAGATCTTCGAGGCGAACAACAAACATAAACGGACATTCCGGAGGCTTTTCGAAGTTCTTCAGAAAATCCGAACTTATTCTTTAAGGACTTTAGAAGTGGCTTTAAAGAATAGACATCTCTTAGAAGACTTTACAAGTGCTTCAAGGAGAACAGAATATTCAAAGGACTTTCAAGTGGCTATTGATATTCTATTGTTTGATGTTCTATACCCAAGTAGGCATAGAGTTCAACTCACTGAAACTATGCAATTCTTCTATTAGATAGTGAAGAAACCTACAACTTACAGTCAAACTATTATCATGTAGATTAATGAGTTTGTGACTTGTAAGAAAGCTATGACGAAACCCAGATTCCCTAAATTGGTTAGAGGCCATAAAACATACTCAATGTTTTGATGACAAAATTGAAATTTTGTTGATTTGCAAGAATAGTTTCACACCTATTGGTTGCAAGTTTGTTTTAAGGATAAAAACCATCAAACATGGAATTGTGTTCACACACAAAGCTAGATTAGTTGCTTAAGGTTACAAGCAAATTCATGGTATGGATTGTGTTGAAACCTCATGCAAAATCGTAATGCTTAAGTCTATAATTCAAGCAATGATTGCATATTGGTACATATGGCAATTGGATGACAAAACGTATTCCTCAATCAAATGTTGGAATATAATATGTACATGGTATGTCATAGAATTTGTGGATCCAAATAAATGCTTAAAAAGGAAAGCTAGCTTATAAAATCTAAGTACAGATTTAAGCAAGCAATTGGGAAATGGAACTGTATTTTAAGTGAAGCTAATAAGCATTTTAGTTTCATAAAATATACATGATTCTTATAGATATATAAGAAGTTTAGTGGGAGTACTTAAAACTTAATTGGTCCTATGTGTATTACACACATATCTCTCTATTATGAAATAACATTCAAATGCTAATGACTTAGATTTGAAATTATTCATCAATGATGGACCATGGCGAAACTTAGTACATACTGGGTATTAAGATCTATTTACAAAGATCTTATGATATTGTTTTGGGTTAAGTAATGGCATTTACTAAATCAAACACGAAAGTCTCCATTGGAGACATTCGACTCATGTGAATAAATCTAAGTAAAGAATGTTTGAACTATGTATAAGCATTTACTAAGTTAAACATCAAAGAGTCTAAATGAGATTCTTAACCTATATTATATGTCAAAGAATTTAGCTGGATTCAGTATCTACTAGAATTGAATGAGCTAAAGTTACATGAATAGAATTCAATTGGGAATTATTCTGCAAAAGAATTTATCATGTATGATATAATATGAGGATCGCCAAAAACGTATCGTATGACTTTAGGCATGACGAACATATACCAATCTCTATTGATCTAAGTGAAGATCAACTAGATTGAGACCAAGAATACTTATGGTACTTGAAAAGGTACATAGGAATAGTTCTTGATTCAAGGAAATAAAGATACGCTAAATATTGATGCTACACGCATAAACACTGGCAAAGGATCAAGCAAGACCCTTTGGAGTTAACCATTGATAAGGACGAGCTATAGAGCATCGTGTTTTAAAATGGCAACATGGATTGGAGACCATGAGTTGTTGCGTGGGAAATTAAAATAATAATTTCTATGTTCTAAGATATAGTTGGAGAGTCTTCCACATATCTATGAACTGCTTGGATAGGTAAATCCAAACAAAGCATCACTAGCAACCTATACAGTTGAAGTAAAAGTACTTATTGCCTAAGAAGCAATAAAACAGGGTTGTTTGTTTATGTTAAAGAGTTCTTCACTGAACTTGGATGGATCATATGTCTTCTGACTTGATGATTCTTCATTGCAAGATGCGTAGAACTACTCTTGTAGCTAGAAGGAATAGATCACAAAACAAACACACTCAAAAGATCTTATCATCATATCTCGAAGAACATTCGATGAAAAGATATTAAGATTGGCAAAGCATGATAACTAAACCTATGCAACAAGTGAGAAGCAACACTCACGTTGTAGCACTGGAAATCAAGCATAGCTTTGAATTCCATGAACTGTTTTAAAGATGGGTTTGAGGCCCATGGTTGTAAAACATTGGGGTTGAACATTTATCATATATGAAATGTATTTTCATATTCCATTTAATCTTGGTTTAGTATTAAATGATGAGTCCCTTCAATTTGACGATATATTCAAGATAGACTGTCAGGACCAGTCCTGTGACTAAGAAATGTCTATCAAGTGAACTTGAATGTCAAAGGTTGAAAATGGTCCCTAGTCGGAGTTTTCTATAAAATCGGACGCATAGAAAACGTTAGACGACTAGAATGCAAGATGACTAGTAGTTCTGTTTCTTGAACTATGTGGACATGGCAATGTCATAATCATTTGCATAGATACTTACTTTGGGAAGACTAGTATCGGACAAGACCTATGAAACTTTACTGTAAGAGATGAAAGTCTGTCATAAGTAAATTTCATTAAATTATTAGACACTAAATCCTCAATACCTGAGTGATTTGAGATTACTTGTTTGAGAACTGGTTGCTTTGACGTTGACCAACCGTCGCACCGTAAAAGGAGGCTATAAAGGCAACGCTCAGGTAATCACCTATCAAACGAAGTCTAATCTCAAGATCGCAAGATTGGGATTGTCCTCCCATAAATCGGGATGAGATGCTTAAAAGTTGTACAAGGCCACTCGGAGAGCTAGAAACTGTGAAATGCATGGCCGTGCTCGGATGAATCATAGGCTATGATTATCTGTTTATTTGATCAGTTGAACTCTGAAACCGAGGAACACCTCTGGACATAATAAGGATGACAACTCTTACCTTATGTTCAAGAGCAAGCATCGAGCGACAAAGGAATTAGGAAATGCACACTTGTCCCTAAGGACAAGTGGGAGACTGAAGGAAATAATGCCCTTGGTCCAAGTATGCATTCTATGTTAAGTCTAATAAATGCGGTTCAGTATTAATTAACAAGTTAATAATTCAGTGAGATCAAGTGAGCTGAATGCCTAGCTAGAGGCCGCTTCAGTTCAAGTGGAATTAATGATATTAATCCACAGCTTACTCTTGACTGAACCCGTAGGGTCACACAAATAGTACGTAAACGGATCAAGTATTTAATGGCATTAAATACTCCATCTATGAATATTCGGAACCGACGGATCTTGGTTTCAGTGGGAGCTAAGATCGTCACAGGCAAGAAATGAATACTCCGGAAACGATGATATTGCCGGAAACGGAAATATGGATCGTATCGGAAATATGAATATTATCCAAGTCGTAGATGTTGCCGGAAACGGAAACATGGTACGTATCGGAAAATATTATTGGAAATGGAAATATTACCAGAATCGGAAATATTGCCGGAAACGGAAATATTGTCAGAATCGGAAATATTACCGGAATCGGAAAATAAACGGAAATATTAAATATTTGTTCGAAACGGAAATTAATTCCGGAATCGGAAATATTAAATATTGTTCGTATCGGAAATAAATTCCGGAACTGGAAATTTAATCGGAAACGTATCGTACGAATTAGCATCGGACGAGGCCTGCCGGACGAAGGCCCAGCACGAAGCCGGGGCATCGCCCAGCAAGCACGCGCGCCACAAGCCCAGCCAAGGCAGCGCCCAGGCCTACCGCAAGGCAGGCCCAGCGCGCGCCAAGGCCACGGATGCGTGGGCCGCGCTGCGTGGGCTGCTGCTCGCACGCGCATGGGCAGCCCTTGTGGCTGTCGTGTGTGTGTGAGTTTGTGCTCATGCGCGATTCCTAAATCTACAAGAGTTAGTGTATGATTAAATTTCTATTCCTAATTGGATAAATTAATTAAATAGAATTCATGTAGGATTCTAATTTCAATTAATTCGTATCCTACTAGGATTACGATTCCTTTTCCATAACTCTATAAATAAAGGCCTAGGGGTCATTATTTATACACAAGTTTTAAGTATTCAAAACTAAGATTTTTAAGCAGAAAAATCAGCCAATATTCTTGCCTACCTAACCGAAAATATTAGAACCTTAAGGGCGATTCTAGTTGGTCAATCTTAAGGCGGATCCGGACGTGCTGTGGACTATCTACGGAGGGACGACACTTGGAGTCCTAAAGACTTGTTCTTGTTCGGTTCGGGCGCAGCTAGGGAAGGCACGCAACAAAGAGTATGCATCTAAACTATGCTAAATGATTATGTGTAAATAATATGTTTCCTGGCTTTATGGTTTTTTCCGCATGATTTATGAACTGTCATATGAATCATAACCTGACACATCATTGATGAATTATTTCAAATCTAAGTCATTAGCATTTGAATGTTATTTCACAATAGAGAGATATGTGTGTAATACACATAGGACCAATTAAGTTTTATGTACTCCCACTAAACTTCTTATATATCTATAAGAATCATGTACATTTTATGAAACTAAAATACTTATTAGCTTCACTAAAATACATTTCTAATTCCCAATTGCTTGCTTAAATCTGTACTTAGATTTCATAAGCTAGCTTTCTTTTTCAAGCATTTATTTGGATCCACAAATCCTATGACATACCATGTACATAGTTTATTCCAACATTTTATTGAGGAATTGTTTTGTCATCCAATTGCTATATGTACCGATATGCAATCATTGCTTGAATTATAGACTTGAGCATTACGATTATGCATGAGGTTTCAACACAATCCATGCCATGAATTTGCTTGTAACCTTTTAGCAACTAATCTAGCTTTGCGTGTGAACACAATTTCATGTTTGATGGTTTTTATCCTTAAAACAAACTTGCAACCAATAGATGTGAAACTATTCTTGCAAATCAACAAAATTTTAATTTTGTCATCAAAACATTGAGTATGTTTTATGGCCTCTAACCATTTAAACATATAGTCTATATATGGCCTCTAACCATTTTAGGGAATCTATATTTCGTCATAGCTTTCTTACAAGTCACAAACTCATTAATCTATATGATAATAGTTTGACTGCAAGTTGTAGGTTTCTTCACTATTTAATAGAAGAATCTCATAGTTTCATTGACCTGATCTCTATGTTTCTTCACTATCTAATAGAAGAATCTCATAGTTTCAGTGACTTGAATTCTATGCCTACTTGGGTATAGAACATCAAACAATAGAATATCAATAGCCACTTGAAAGTCCTTTGAATATTCTGTTCTCCTTGAAGCACTTGTAAAGTCTTCTAAGAGATGTTTATTCTTTAAAGCCACTTGTAAAGTCCTTACAGAATAAGTTCGGATTTTCTGAAGCACTTCGAAAAGCCTCCGGAATGTCCGTTTATGTTTGTTGTTCGCCTCGAAGATTTTCGAGGTCTATTTTCTCCCACTTGTCATTTTGGAAACGAATCTCCAAAAGGACATTATTTCGAGCAAACAAACATTATGTTCTCAAAAATTCGTGGTAGAAACAATACCCTTGTGTCTCATTTGAATAAATCACAATGAAACATATATCTAGACTTGGGCCTTAGTTTGTTGAATAACAAACACTAAGCTCCCACTGAGTTTAGCAACTCTTTAGATATATATAATTGAAAAGATATCCTGAAATTACTTTTCAATAGCTTTGACGAATTTTGTTTAGTTTGGTGGTAGTTGAGCATTTTGTTTTAGAAATTATAGGAAAAGTCTTTATGATCCATCATTGATCGAATCAAGTACTAATTGACTTCGATTATTCCAACTAAGATATGCCATATCTTATGGACCTAGATTGTGAAATTACACCACACAATCATTGATGATCATATTTGGTCTCAAGTAATCATCAACATGATCTAACCTAGATCTTTATGATTTCTTACCAAGTGGATTTTATACTTCGAATCTTTGAACTAGCCAAACAGATTCAACTTATATCACATTTGAGTAAATAAAACTATATTCACTCAAATCCATGTGAAATAATAAAATCATAAAACCTTTCTTTAGCTTTGAACTCTATCGTCTAGGCGTTCTAACAATAGTTCATATTCTTTGTTACTTTCAACAAGTAAGACTAGCTTGTCTTAAGTTGATCTAGAAATCAACCAACTTTCAAAAGTCTATCAAAATAGAGCTTATGAATGTTAACTTGTTGATATGGTCTAAGCAACAATGCCAAAGATTTAATGGAACTCAAATCAAGGGTTTGATTTGAACCTAGTAAAGTTCTTTAAAGAGTTGTTTGTTTTAATCAAGCATATTGACTCAACCAGTAATTGACCATTTCATTCAAATAAACAAACAAACAAGCATTGTTTTTGTTCTTATGAATGTGAGTCTTTCTGTGTTTGAAGCAGAAATTTAGGTATGCTGATTATGGAACAAAATAGCCATTAAGTTCCAACCTTTGAAAGGACTTAAAACAAACTAGATGACCCTACAACTAATGTAGTATTGCCATGCTTCATTTCCCACTTGTAGGTCATTAGTGTATCCTAGCTTTCATTGTTTGAGTTATTACCGAAGTAAGAACCTCAAGCGGTATATGATACCAAGGAAGTTTGATTGCTAGGTCACTTCTCTTTAAACATAAACTTATAGGTAGAAACGGAATCGTAAATTCCTTTCATTTGTTCCTCGTTTTCCTATTTCTTGTACCCTTTCTTATAGTCTTAAGAATTGAATTCTTTAGTGTTGACTTTTATACTTTGTTAGACATGTCTAATGTCACCAACAAGGTTCTTTACCATTTTAATTTATGTTGAATATTTTGTTTCAACTAGATGATCTTACCAGAAGCTTCTAAAGTTCTCTAAGTATCGATCTATTCGAATGTCTAGGGACTAGACTCATTCGAGAAATAAATGGACAAAGATATTAGGTTGTTAACCATTGGTAAGGTTGAGCGTTTAAACTCAATGCTTTATGATCTCAAAACTACATTGTATTTTGAATTCACAAGCACCAATTGGTTTGCCATTCGATTTTGATATTCGAAAACAACCATAAAAGTCGATATAAGAAACGTACATTTTAAATTGCTCACTTTCTCTCTTTTCCGTGAATCGTTCTTGGATTCACTACCAATCGAGGAAATTTACTGTTACCTTTCTAAAAGGATTTATTGCAGTGCAAGATATTTAATTATAAACAATAATTAAAACATTCATTGAAGCATGCAAAGTCTAAACATTTATCATGAGTAATAACTTGAAATTAAAGCAACCATGCAATTCAAACAAGTTATTAGCATTTTATTCGAATTATGTGTTCCGGCAGGTGTGAATAAAATGATTCCAAGACCCTAAAACCATTGAAGAAATAAGCACAGTTTGTCGACTCAATTCTAAAACATTTTAGGTAAGCAAAAGCCTTTTGCTAATAGTCTAGAAACTACTCTTGGTTGATAGGCACGTCTAAGAACTTATTAGGTAAACCTATCGATTTTGCCACGACATAAAAGGACTCCTTACTTATATCGTTGAGTTTCACCAAAACTAACATGTACTCACAATTATTTGTGTACCTTGCCCCTTTAGGACCAATAAGTAACACCTCGCTGAGCGAAAACTATTACTAGATTGATGTAAAGGATGTCCAAGCAAGTGTATATTTTGGCATGGCACCTTTTAACTCAATTTTTAAGTTTGGAACTTAAGGCTCTTACTATGTTGGTTAGATTTTAAGTGAACTAAAATCCTTAATCATGCAACATAATCAAGCTTTTGATCTCATGCATTTTAAGACATATTTAAAACAATAAATAACTTAAAACATGCATAAGATATTTGTGATCTAGTATGGCCCGACTTCATCTTGAAGCTTTGACTTCAAAGTCCGTCTTGAAAATCTCCGTGGGAGGCACCATTTTCTTCAAATAGGATAGGAGTGCGATTTAGCCTGTCAAATTTCCCCGGCAACGGCGCCAAAATTTGACAGGCTAAATCGCACTCCTATCAAAGATAAACCTAACGTTCACCAACTAAAAATATAGCAAGGGAAGCAGGGATCGTATCCACAGGGAAACAATGTTCTTTCCACTATTAATTAACTAATCTAGACTACTGGTAACAAAGAATTGGAATGGTTTGTATATTAAGCTAAGGCAAATAATCAAACTGGAATATAACAATATTAAGGGAATCTAGGGCAGCGGTTCACCATAAATGCAGACCGGGATTGGACAAAGGACAATAACAATCAATTAACAATCATAACTAGGAAAACATGCATCTCTCGAATCTTATGAATTCCTTAGGATAGAACAACTAGCGGGCTCTCGCTACGTACTAGAAATAATTCCTATCCAATAGCCACAGACCAAAAACATCAGATTTATACCTCTCGGCGCATAATCTAAGGTTAATCAAACTCAAATCAAAATAGTCCGGCCGAACAGAATTGACGAGCAATAATAATAAGCTATAGAAATTATAATTAATCAATCAAATAATCAAGTCCATATATAATCCCAATCATGCATTCATGGATCCCCTAAACCCTAGAAATTAAACTACTCACTCATGATAACTAATAACAAAGCGATTAACATAATGGAAAACATGATCAAAGCAATAGAATAAATTAAAGTAAGAAACAATACCGACTTGAAGAACAATGGAAATTGAAAGCTTGCGTTTTTATATAAATCGAACTAAGTGTTTGAATAGATGTAGAGAGAAAATAAAACTTAAAGAAATAAACTAAGGGTTTTGTGCTGGAAAATAACATGTCCCTAAAAAATAAAACAAGTTTGCTTATATAGTTTTGCCAAAATAAGGCCTAAAAATGGAATTAAAAACGCGAAAAACTGCTGGAGGTTGGCGTCGCCCGATCGGGCGACGCTTCGCCCGATCGGGCGAATCACTCGATAGTCGGCCCGATCGGGCCAAAATCCGCCCGATCGGGCGGGTTGCGAAATCTCCACAAAGCCTCCAGATTGACCGCCCGATCCGGATCGGGCGAGCTGCGCCCGATCGGGCGCGCGTTGATGAACTTGGCTTGCTTATACTTCCGCCCGATGGTTGCATTTCGCCCTCAGCTTCCAGGGCGATTTGCAATCTTCAATGTATCTCGCCCGTATCACCAAGTCTAACTCCCGGGGCTCAACCATAAGCATCTCAGGCTCCCGAAAGTCGACGATGGAGGTCCCGAACTTCTCGGACTCATATAGTGGCCTTGATCAACAATGAAACGGGTCTAAAACGACCAATTTCTCATAATCAAACCTGAAACTCAAGGCACACTCAATAACACACATTAGTACTAGAAACGGCTCCTAAGAGCACGTTTGATACATAAAAGTACTAAGGGACGGGGGTAAAAATTCTATATAAAACGCATATATCATTCCTCCGTCGATTAACACTCGATGTACGTTGTGGTTATTGAGGTCCATGGAAATGACTAGAGGATCGTCATGTTTGTATTGGACTCCGAAGCAATCATCAGCAGTGAAGGTCATGTTCGGGGGGTGTGGCTGGTTGTCTCCCACCGCGCTGAAGTTGACCCGATGGGAGAGGGATCTTAGGTGTTTCTTGCTGGCCTGGCCAGACTTCTGCCCTCCGAACACCACTAGGATGTCGTTTTTCTTGTGTCCTGTTGCTTCGTAGACCCTCTTCTAGGGTTGCTCATGTTGTTTGCCATTGGCGGCCTTTTCTTTTTCCTCTCTTCGGTCTAACAAGTACTGTTTCAGGTAGCCTCGGCGAACGAGGTCCTCAATGTTGTCTTTCAGCGAGTTGCATTCTTCGGTGTGGTGACCGAAGTCATCTTGAAACTCGCACCATTTGTTCTTGTTTCTCCGAGCTGGGTTGGACTTGAGCTTCCCAGGTAGTTTCCACTTTTCATCATTTCTGTTGAGGCTAAAGATTTCTTTTCGGGGCAGAGTCAGTGGAGTGTAGTTAGTGTATCTGGGTTGAAGTTCACCCCTTCTCCCGTCTTTCTTCGGGCTCATCTCTCTAGCTCCTACTTTCTCCTTCCCTTTCCTTGAGCCGCCCTCGGGCTTGCTCTGGGTATTCTTTGTTTCTCTCGGATCCGACGATCCTTTCAATCTTGCAGCGGCTTTGTTGAACTCTTCGGTTCTGATGAACGCATCAGCCATTTGGAGCACGTCGGCTATTTTGGAGGGGTTTTTCATCGAGAGCTTATCACGGAATTTCCCTTCCTGGAGCGCGTGTTTCAAGGCGAAGATGGCCACATCCGGTTGTAAGTTTGGTATGTTTGTTGATTCCTTCATGAATCTGGCCATGAACTCTCTTAGACTTTCGTCTTTTTCTTGTTGGATCGAGGTCAGTTCTGCCGTGGTTCGCTCGGGGCGATTGTTGCTCACGAACTGTGTGCAGAATCTCTTTTTCAGCTTCTTCCAGCTTTTGATCGATCCCTTCGGCAGCGATCTAAACCATTCTCCCGCCACTCCGGTTAGCGTGGTTGGGAAATATTTACACCAACATGCTTCGGAGTAGGGACTCAAGAACATTTGCTGCTCGTAGGAGATGACATGATCCCTTGGATCCGTGATTCCGCTATACGTCAGGTGTGCTGGCAGTCTCACCTTTGGTATCTCTTCCCTGATCAGCTCGTCCGAGAAAGGGGATGACGTGGGAGTCATGATTCTTTTCCCGAGTCTAGCCCTGATGCCCTCGTTCGCCGAGGTTCTGTGGTTAGAACGTTCGGGCGTACGATGGGGGCTAGGGGTTCGATCATGCCTCCTGTCTCTTCTTCTTTCTCGGCTACTGACCTCGGGTCGTTCGCCAGATCTGCTTGATTCGCCTACCCCGAGTCTCGTATGGATCGAGGGTCTTAACCTTGAGTGGACCGAAGGCCTCAACCTGCTGAGCACCAAGCTTCGGATCCGGGTGTTACGAGTAGTCGATTCGCTTTGGAGAGTTGTTGGAGTAGGTGATGGTTTTGCAAACCAATCTGGTTGTTGTTGTGCCCTTTTTTGGGTGTCCCACGTGCTTTCCATCCATCTCGACGTCAGGTGTGTTCCTGTCAAGGGGAGGAGCTCTCTTTCGGGTCTGGACACTTCTACACTGGGCTGCTCGTTCAGCCTTCGCCTGGTCCTCCTCTCCTCTCTGCGGTCTTTTGCCAATCCTTGCTGCTTCTCATTGAAGAGGAAGTTTTGCATGATGGTCATGGCCGCAGTGAGCTCTTCCCTAGTTGGAATCGGAGGTCCTGCGTTTGTGGCGGTCGTAGCTCTGCTTGGCTGTGACCTCGCCATCGATTGAGGGTGCTCCTCTTCGTCAGATTCCGAATCTGACCGCACTATCATATCGTCATCATCGTTGTTGACAACATCATTAACCATTTTGCAGAAAGAGGTGGTTAATGTCTTTCAAAAGGCTTTGAAGTGTTCTTCCCCACAGACGGCGCCAAATTGTTCCGGTGTTGTAAAGATGGAAACAATGGGCTTCGAATGAAGGCCCTTTCGTATGTGTTGAAGATCTTGCTTGTTTGAATGAGTAGAGTCCGAATTCACCTGCACAAGAGCAAAGTCACTAGCCTCGGGGGTGTTTCCGAGGAAAGCCCCTCCGATGCCTAAGTAAGAACGATGCTCGGATTCTAGAGAGAAGTTCTCTAGAAGAGTAGTCTTAAGGCGATAAATTGGACGTACCTTGAGGTGTGAGCCTTGGCGGCCTATTTATAGTGTTTGCATAATAAATGCCCATAGGTCATTTATTGCTATTGGGCCTTGGGCCTTGATGGATGGCTGACTAGCCATTGGTAGGTTTTGATGCTGTTTGTTTAGAGCCATTGGGCTTTGGACTTAGTGGCCCAATTGAGAATCAATTGGGAGCCCAAACAAATACCATTTTACGCAACAACTAACAAGAATTATGCCTAAATTGTGTTTTTTAAAAAAGTTATTTTTAAAACCATAAACCCTAACTCAACCCTTCAATGGTGACATTCAAACAACAAACAACTCAATAATTATGAGAAATAAACAAAAGAATTGAAGAACAAAATACATACCATATGAAGAGAGATCGACTCACTGAGAATTTCAAATTTGGTTTGAATCCAAGCCCAAAGGAAGAAGAAAAGGCTGGAAAATTACGAAAGGAAGAGAATTTTGACTTTCTATTGCAATTTCTTACTTGTTGTATTGCAGTCAATATATCTAGATACGGTGTCGTATTGCGGGCAATTGATTCCTTGGTAACGTGTAAAGAATTAATGTATAAGACATTTACTTTCTATTACCCCAAGGGACTAACATATTAACCCAAGGGACTAACATATTAACCCAAGGAACTAATTAACTTTTTTTAATAACTTTTTATTTTTTTGGCCGGAATTGTGTTGAAGGTCCTCAACGGTGAAAAAAAATAAGTGAGTCCCCAAAAGGTGAAAAAAAGCAAATGTTAGTCCCCATATGTTACCTTAACTCGGGGAAATCTAATCAAAGTGTAATTCTATCCTTTTATAGTTTCCACGGAAAAAAGATAATCATATATTTTTATATAGTTTTAGATATCTTTTACTGATTTACATAGATTCAAATCTTCTATCTATCTCTATACTAAAACAGAAGTTCCTCTCTCCTCTCTGTCCACGTGTCACTACCGGAATTAATGTACCCTTTTATTTAAATTTAATTATAAAAAAAAATACACGTATATGTCTGGATTCTCAATTGACGATACACACATATTTAAGAATTGCCTTTTTTACCCCTCCTTAATTTCGTGAACTTATTAAAAGAGGACATGACTAATTGTATAATTGTAAAGTTGATTCAAACTTTACATTAATTGTATACGGTGGACATGATATTATATACAAAATCTTTTGGCTATACACACCTAGTCACCTACCATATCTACCATATTTAAACAAATAAGGAATCTTCTATCTATATCTATATATTATACTAAAATAGAGGAAATCAATGTGGTGATGACAAATGTCACTCATTGATTCGCCTTTCTTTTAATATAAATAAATAAATCAATAAATAATTTTTTGTCATATTTAATTTACTGTATTTATGGTAACAATAATGAATAACTTATAAATATATATGATTATACGCTAAAGGGTTTTTCTTAACATATATGATTCGTTATACGAAGTATATAAATTTTGTTCTCTATATTCGTTATTGTCTCATTTACTACTTTGATTCGTTATTTGATTAGGCCATTTTCTTGGATACATTTTGATGTAATACAAAAGTGTTTGTAACATTTCTTATCATAAGAAAATTTTATTACATGGGTATATAATTCATAATACAGTAATGTTAGTATACAGATCAAAATGGCTAAGTCCAGATCATGTATTCTATAAATTATTCCTTTAAATATCCGTAACTTGATGATGAAAGTTAAGAAAAAATTATAGCCAATACATAAAGTTTTAGGCCAAATGTATAATCATATATACTATAATCATGTAAAATTTTAGCATGAATTTAATTACTTGGGGATGCATGACTATTACTGTCTAATACGAGCTCGAATCGAGTGGAGTAAGGTGATGGTTGAAGATTTTCTTTTACAGTAAGGGGACGGATGGTGATAGTCCTGATGGATGGGTTTAGGTATAAAACATTATATTGGCTATGGTAAAGTGGATGGTACAACATTTAATGGGGTAAGAATAAGTACTCTCTAACTAAAAGTTGATACCGCTGATATAAAAATTAGGTTCCAATCAAAATAATCAATGACATTCTACAAAAACATTATCAAGATGCTATATTATGATTTTCATTTAGCATACAAAACCATAGTTGACCAAAAAAGTGGGTCGTGAAGCGGAGATAAATTTGGACTTTATACTCGCGCACAATGATGGATGGGGATAACGTTGTACATGCTTACATTTACTAACACAATTTATTCATTTTTAAAATTTATTTTAAAAAATCAAGTGTTGATTTAGAAGACATTACATGGTATAATACTTATTCTTTGGAAAGTTGATTTTGTGATAATCGATATTTTCTTATATTAACTAAGTTTTCATGAGTTCTACTCATTTAGTGTAGCAAAAGAAACCAAAAAAACTCAAAATTGACGCCGTCAAGTGGGTGCTTTTACACGTAGTAGGAGAAAGATCGAGAGTAAGATCATATAATTGTGTCTTATAAAGTAGGGTGAGAGACGATAACATATAAATAAAAGGTTGACATAAAGAAATAAAGTAAAGTTGGTGAAACTGAGATAAATTTGGGGTTCATACTCGCGCACGACGATGGGTGGGGATAACATCATACATGCTTACATTACTCACACAATTTATTCATTTTTTAAATTTTACGTAAAAAAAAAAAAATCAAATTTTGATTTATAAGGCACTACATGGTATACTACTTATTCTTTGGAGAGTTTGTGTTTTGATAATCGATATTTTCTTATATTAGTTTAGTTTTCCTGAGTTCTACTCATGGGTGTAGCAAAAGAAACAAAGAAAAACTCAAAATTGATGCCTTCAAGTGGGTACTTTTACATGTAGTATGAGAAAGGTAGAGAGTAAGAGAATATAATTGGGCCGTACTTCCTATGTTTTTTCATGTCAACCAAACATTACCTGAGACTTTGTGAGGGGTGGGTATCATTCCTATCGTAGATGGAGGGGATGTAGATGAGAATTGTAGGCGAGTACGGGTGTGCAGGTCCCACCCCACATCAAAAGTCATCTCTAACTTAATAAAGTAAATAGTGTAGGTAGATGTTAAGTGGTCGGGTAATGAGGTTGATGGGGCTACTATGCGAGTATTGAGTGAGTATTACTATCGAAGTGAAGGGTAGATGGGAATTTTACACGTGACACAAGTGGTGAATGTGAATGTAAATAATTTTATATATTTCGTATGTACTTTATTTGTTTTAATTGTTTTAATAAACAAGACACCGAATGACAATAACAAACTTATCCATCATTGATTTTAATCTGGAGATATCTATATTTTGATAATAGTCTACCATATTTCACATATTTATATTTAGATTATAAACCGTGCATCGCACGGTAATATACTAGTAACTATACTAAAATAGAAGCCCCTAAAAGCAAACCTGACACTTGTCGCGCTCATGTTAAAAAATTTCCCGCTCTTTTTCCTTCCCCTAAATAAATTAACTTAACTATGTAATTATTAATATTAAAATCTCTTAATCAGATTTGATTGATTAATTATATACGCTGGTAAATCTATAACCCTTATAAAAGCAACAACATCAAGTTTGGAACAGTAAATTAACGTGGAATACCCGTTTTACCCTTACTCCTTTGCCACGTTTGTCCTCCTTTCTTTGCCATCTGCTATCTTTCTCCTCTCCCTTGGTGATGGCGCCCGCTTTCTCCTCTTCCTCAACAATGGCGTCCGAAAAAACTCACCAGCCCTGAAAAACTCACCATTCGCCTGTCTTCTTTCCTTCTCATCCTCTCACTAACCAGCCATGGGATTCGAATTCAAAGCAAGAAAAAACGAAAATAACATTTTGATGGCGGGGGTAGGCGATCTTTTAATGGCGGGGGTAGGCGATCTTTTGATGGCGGGGGTGGATCTTTCTTTTTCTTTTGAATTGCCATAAACGAGGCAGAGGATAGGTGCAATTGTAGGCGAGACGGGTTTGTGTCGACCTCTCCCTCATTTTTTGCAGTTCAGAAGAAAAGGTCCCTACGAAATCCCACCGTTTGAAGCAGGATGGTGGATTATTTGTCCTGTTATGTTGGTACTTTGATTTGTCAACCAAATTTTTGGGGTTTCGATTTTAGGGTTTTAGTTTGGTTCGGTTGAGATCTTCTGCTTCGTCAAGCTTAGGGTTGAGGAGAAGTAGTAATGGCGGTAGTCCTGGGTCACAGCTCGGTGGGAGTAGCCCTAAGACTAAGCTTTTGACTGTTGGTGAGATTATGAGAGTTCAGATGAGAGTCTATGAGATTGTTGATTCTAGAATTCGACGAGCTTTTCTAAGGATCGCTGCTTCTCAGGTGAGATTTCGTCGTTCTTTGGCCTTAATTGGTTGAATTGTTTGTTAATTTTGAGTTTTCGGACTTTGTTGATCATGATGTAGATGCTTTATGCTTCAATTTAGTTAATTTCTCCATAGTTGGGAAATTCAAGCTCAATTTGTCAAATTGTTGTACTGTAGTATTGCGATTGAAATTGCAAAGTTTTGATCTTTTATAATATGCAAATCTTTTGTTTTAGGTTATTGAATTTGATAGAGAGTTAGTTAATATTTAATTGATTGATGAACCAATGTATTGGGTCAGCTTAGGATGATGAGATTAAATTCAAATTGAGCTTTTGTTAAGTATGTTTGTCGGTGGATTCTATCTTACTTCACTCGAAAACTATAAAAGAGGTGATACAATCAGTCCATCACGATAAATTTAAGGAAAAATTGACAAGGGCGGTCCTAACTATGAACGTTCGTCTTTAAAAGGAACCAACTATGGATTATTACTGGCAAGTCCCAACTTTGAGGGGTGCTTTACAAAAACGGTCCTAGCAAGTCACCTAACCTGCTACAACACGTAAACTTCTAAACCCACCACCCTTGCCACCCTCTCCTTGCACTGCCACCCCCTCCCCTGCACTGCCACCCTCTCCCAGCCCCGGAAACCTCATCCCCTCCCCACCCCTGAAACCACCACCCTTGCCACCCTCTCCCCTGCAATGTCACCCCTCGGTTCCCAGCCCTATAAACCTCATCCCCTGACCCACCACCCACTCCCCCACCCTCGACACCTCCTCTCGCTCCCCTCCATCCCCTCCCCGCCCCTGAAACCCCCACCCCTGCCGCCGGCACGCCAGAACCCGACCTCCGTCCTACGTGCCTCCTCCCTCTCTCGTGTCCCCCATTTCCCCTCTTCCCACGCAACACTCTCTCTTCCCCTCCCCTTAGTTCGCTGCTGCACCACCACCACTACTGCCACGCCACACCATCAAAAAACCGCTCCACCACCCCCATCCCCTGCCTAGGAAAAACCGAGCGATTAAGTTAGGCGGGGGTTCAGGTGTTTTTCGGCTGCGGCCAGGCAACGAGGGGAGCAATTGACCGACGGGGGGGTGAATTCTGCCGGCATCGTTGGGGTTAGCTTGGCGGCTAGGGGTTAGGGTTTGCGGCTAGGTTGGGGTCGACGGCTAGGGTTGGGGTTGTCAGTTAGGGTGAAGGTTGTTGTTGGTGGTGTTGCTGAGGGAGGGAGGAGGTAAATAAAAAAATTCAATTATTATTTATTTTAAAATCAAACATCCAATGATGTTGTGCCATGTGGCAAGGAAAAAAATTAAAAATAAACTTGTTTGGCAGGTTATGGGTCAAAAAGTCCGTTTAAAGTGAACACCCCTCAAAGTTTGGACCTGCCAGTAATAATTCATAGTTGGACCCTTTTAAAGACAAACACTCATAGTTTGGACTGCCTATATCAAATTTTCCTAAATTTAATTGAGAATATAGTTCTTATTTTTGTTAGAGTCGGAGAATTTGTACTCTTTCTTTGCTATCCTTAGTTTCTCATGTTCATGTATTCAAAAAAGTTTGGTATTATAAAAGAGCCCTACCCTTGATGTGTTCCATTGTTTCTCTATGCTTCTAGAAGCTGAACCAGTTACTATTTTCATACCCTTGTCACATCTTGGAAAACTTATTGATAACTTGGTTCTGCCACTAAAGTTGTTACAACAGTTGAATTCATCAGACTTTACCGATCAACAAGAATACGATGCATGGCAAAAACGAAATTTGAGGGTTCTTGAAGCTGGTCTTATTTTACATCCTTACCACCCACCCAATTGGGAAAGCTAACACTGCTTCCCAACTATTGTAAAAAGTTATCCGGGGAGCTCTGGAGAGGCCTATAGAGAATGGAAAAAATAATGAATAAATGCAAGTTCTTCACAGTGCTGCAGTGGCTTTGGCCTTTAGTGCAGCTGATGGATTGGATTATTCTTGTCACTGTTGACAGCTACGTGTAACCGGTGTCATTTTTTATATTTTTTAAACCTTCTAAAAGCACATTTTTACGTATTTACTAATTAAAAACACATTTTTTCAAACAATAACACACAATCTGTTTTAAAAGCATATTGTTACGTACTCCCTCCGATTTTAGGTTTATGGTCATTTAGATGTTTATAGTCATTTTCATTTATGTTCCTGATTTTAGGTTTATGGTCATTTAGGTTTAATAGCGAGTTCATTCTGCTATTTCTAATCCAGTAGTTTTAGGTTTATGGTCATTTAGATGTTTGGTTTCAATTTCAAGTGGCCGTCATCTAAATGCTCGATTTCAGTCTTTGTGGCATCTAAATGCTCGGTTTCAGTTTTTGTGAAGCCTATTATGTTAAGTCAAACTTGATTTGTCATTTAAATGCTCGGTTACAGTTTAAAATGAATGTCTCCCTTTACATGGTTGATTCAAACTGAAATGCTCGGTGTCATCTAAATGCTCTGCTATTCCTGATTTTGTTAGATTTTTATGGTCATTTATGTTTAATACCGAGTTCATTTTGCTATTTATATGCTCGTAGTTTTAGGCTTATGGTCATTTAGATATTTGGTTTCGGTTTCAGATGGTCGTCATCTAAATGCTCGGTTTCAGTTTTTGTGGCATCTAAATGCTCGGTTTTAGTTTTTAGATGACCTCGAGCATTTAGGTGGCGTCTAAAACTGAAATGCTCGGTGTCATCTAGATGCTTGGTTTTAGTTATTCCCCTGTTTTTGTGTAGCCTATGCTTTTAAGTCAAACTGATTGGTCATTTTTTAAAATGAATGTCGCCCTTTACATGGTTGGTTCAAACTGAAATGCTCGGTGTCATCTAAATGCTCTGCTATTCCTGATTTTGTTATATTTACATTTATGTTCCCGATTTTAGGTTTATGGTTATCTATGTTTATACCGAGTTCATTCTGCTTTTTCTATGCTCGTGGTTTTAGGTTTATGGTCAATCAGATGTTTGGTCTCGATTTCAGATGGTCGTCATCTAAATGCTCGGTTTCAGTTTTTGTGGCATCTAAATGCTCAGTTACAGGTTTTTTACTGTTTTAGTGGAGCCTATTCTTTTAAGTCAAACTGATTGGTCATTTAAATGCTCGGTTACAGTAAAATGAATGTTAATTCAACCTAATTAGTTCGTTTCCTTTGGTTTTGTTCTTGATTTTGCTGTTTAGGCCAATTTTTAGCGTTTGATTGTTAGTTGATTTGTGGTATTTGGTTGCTTTGTTGTCAATTCGACTTTTTTCAATTAATGGTTAGTATTGACGAGTGGAATCAAGCAAACACGAGTCTTTCATTTTGGTTCTTCGTATTTAATTTTTTGGGGATTTCTTGTGAATTTTG
The DNA here is from genome assembly GCF_020520425.1 of Spinacia oleracea. NCBI lineage: Eukaryota > Viridiplantae > Streptophyta > Magnoliopsida > Caryophyllales > Amaranthaceae > Spinacia > Spinacia oleracea. Next base: position 60,565,901 of record NC_079489.1, read on the forward strand.
TTGAGGCTAGGGCTTTCCATTTTGACCCCACTTGATGATTTTGCTGAATTATGTTGCCCATTTATTGATTTTGGATGAATAATTTGGGTTTTTATTTTTATTCGAGTTTGTAGAATTATGCTCTTTTGTTGAACTTTTTGATTCGCCTTTCTTCTCCTGGAATCTGATAGAATTTGGAACTAGGGTTTGTTACTGTGTTTTAATTATTCCTGATTTTTCCAATAACTTTTTTTCAGTATGCAATATTCCTACTTTAAATGTCAGTCTTCATGATGATTTGATTCTATTGAACTTCATTGAATATAGGAAGCATGATAAAGTGATGATGTTCTTTGATTAGTGGAGTAGTTCATCCTTACAAGTGAATTTCTGGTTCCTTATTTAACTTGTTGTCGCCTCCCATTCGATTTTGAAGTTATAATACATTACACTATCTCTGAATTTAATATAGTACTAAACGGTTTAGTATGGAGTAGATCATGGTTGAGATGTTGGGTGCAGAATTATGGCGTCTAAATTGTCCCTGTATGTTGCTTTTGTTTGATGTGTGTTCTTATTGGATTATTTGAAGATGCTGAGAGCAAACCTCAACTCAGTATAGTAGTTTGAGTTTTATATACAATAAACTAATATTTATGCTATTACGCTGAAATCTGTGTATTATTTTTGTAAGGGGTTCTAATCTGGAGAGTATGTAGTATTAGAAGGTCATCTTTAGTTCAATATATAAATGCCACCATAGTATGCACTTCTGTTTAAGATTTTAAATCAGTTAGAAGTTGGGAAATACCTTTGTCACTCTACTGCTATGGAGTACTTTTTATTCCATCCTCGTTATAAATTTGATTTAGATTATGGAGTAATGATGCCGGATTCCATTGTACACCCTTAATTTAAGGTGAAAATGATCGATTTGGGACAAGTTGTCCTTCGGTATTGGGATGACTTTTCACCTTATTTTATTTAGAAGGTTGAGTTCAAGTGTAATAAGAACATTGTGGTGGTCTATGCAAACATGACATAATTGATATTCGTTACTGCACAACTTTTCAAAAATTTTATGAAACATTCTTGTGATTTTTCTCTGTAATATATTGTTGTCTTCTGATTAATAGTTCCTATGCTTGTTTACCTTGTCTTCTGATTAATAGTTCTTATGCTTGTTTACCTTGTTTAAATTGATCTCCTTGGTGGGTAATAAATATGCATTTTTCTTGGATGCCCAGTAGCTGTAAATATGCTCTGTGTGCCAAGGACAGGTTTGGATATATTTTACTTGCTCTAACTGGACAAGGGATGGACTAATTTACTAAGTGATGTTTCTGAATGTTTTGCAAAAGAGTAAAAGGTAACATGAAGGTCTTAAATCTAACAGATTTCCTCCTTTTCACGAAGGTCAGTCTTGTACATTTGCCTTAAAACTGCCAGATTTCCAGCTATCTGTTTCTTAGTCCTTGAAGTTGTAATTGACTAATGTGTTGGATTGAAAGTCTTGTAAATTTTAGAAGACGACGGTTGTTTTAGGGAACTTTTTCCTAGGGAATATGCCCTTTACCAATTCTTCTGTTTAAACTTCATATGTAGCAGACATATTTTCACCGTGTCAATTTGGTTAAATGAGTGAGAATATCAATGTATATGTCTGGGAAATTAGAAGGGTCTCTCTTTTCCTCTTTCTCTCCCAACATCTTGCGTGTTTTTGGTTTGGGTGGGCGGGGGTGCTTTTACAGGATTAGTTGAGAGAGGGCCCGAGGAAAGTACAAATCATACTCTGTATGATTATTTAGCCGAGGTTATGATTTGTGTTCGGGAAGATTTTCTGTAGTTGTTAATTTGTTACATGCAGCTGATCTCATTAAACTTCTAATTGTGGTTAAATATTTGGTTTTTACAGGGCATGGGTGATATGAAAGCAATATCAAGCTTGGATTTGGAAGGAGTGGCTGTGTAGTTGTCCAGGGGTTTTAAGAATGGATCAGGATCCAGGTTCCTTTCTTTCTTCATATGCTCTGCCTTGTGCTGATTAGATGATTAATAAAACTAAAATCCGAACTCTAATTTGGTATAACCTTGGCGTATTTGGTTTTTTTTTCCCCTATGAATACGTCCTTTTTGTCGTCCTCATGCTGAAAATCTACCAAATGTTCTGACACCTATCCATCTATTTATCTTTACCAGTTTGCTTGGGTCTTGTCAAATTTGCATACCAAGTAGTTGGAGATGATTTAATGCAAACACACAATAAGAACACTTAAAGATCATGTTGGCATGGATTTTCGAAATCATATCCTGTGCACACTGCATCCATCTTCTTTGGAGTGAGGGACCCAAATATTCTAACTCAAGACTTTGTGAAACGGTCTTCTGTTAGTCGTCACTAAGCATTCTTAACTTCTGGGTTTTGACAGTAGCAATTCTCAGGTTTTTGTCAGAATCTCTTTTTCCTGATGATGATTTCGGTTTTTTTTGTCTTAAAGATACACATACAAGTATTGTGGAGTCGTTTGTTGTTATGAATCATATAACTGGGTTGAACTTACTCCCTTGTAGCCTTGTAGGCATTTCGATATGCAAAACGGGGACGAAAGATTCCCATTTTCATGCTAATGCTAAGTTTAGTATTGCAGCAGGTTCAAACCATCTAAAACTCGGTTAAAAGTGGAAATTTCTGATTATGAAACAAACATAAATTTTTTATGAATTGAATCAACACTTATATTAGATCATTTGTTATGCAGAAACTTAACAATCATCAACGGCTACAAAACAATGCAATCATGAATCAGATTCTTGGGTTGAAAAATCTTCAACTTACTGGAGGAGATAATCAGAAAAATCATTGCATCATAATGGAGAATATGTTACACCCTTCTCCATCCACATCACTTCAGGAGTATTAGTCAATGACAGACTCGAGCAGCAATGCAAGGAACTCAATTGTCTCACTAATGAGCTTCAGAGCTTAGACAACTCAAGTCAAGTGTTAATGAGGGAAGATTAATTTGTGTTGCAGAGATGATTGTTGCCGCTTACTTTTTGGATGCTTTAAGCGGTAAAGCTTGCCCTACTGCCGATGATGTCAAGAAAAATCTTGGGGTACTTCTCTCTTCCTTTTTTCATACTCGTAGCTTGATTGATGAAGATAATATATAAAATATTTGTCTTGTTACTGCTCTCCTTCCGGATCCTCACCGGTCATCTACTTCCCTTTCCACAGCAGATCGGCAGAGTTGGAGCAGCAACAAATCACGATGAAGAAATCACTAAACAAAAATGAAACGTCTCCATGGATCCATTATGTCTAGGTTTTAGGGTTCCCAATTCATTGTCGTCCCCGCAACAAAAAATGGGTAAGGCGCCATATTTTTTTCTCTAATTATTATCGTTTTAGCACATAACAGATTAGTTATCATACATTGTCTTTAATTTTAATGGTTTTTGTTTGTCGTTTTGAGTAAATTAATGGTTTAAATTTTTGCATTTGTTGACCCTTATAACTTGGATTGATTATCTCATTTTAATTGATCTTTGAATACAGGGTTTCTTGTTTTTGTTACGATTCTATTGCGATTGTTTCTTTCTTATAGTTAATTGATTTGGTTGGTTTCAAATGAATTTTTAAATATTGGCAAATCGTATTATCCTTTTCTATATGGTTCTAATAAGATTGATTAGGGTTATCATTAGAGTTGCTGGCTCAGGGACGGGCCTCATAGCTGGATGGAGTTTTTTGAAATGAATGTTCTGTCAAGACGGGGTTGTTTGAAATGAATGTTCTTCTCTTGTGGTGTGGAGGTGTTTGGCGTAGGCAACGGTTCAATATTCGAATAATCTGTTGCATTCTAGGTAGTATTCAAGGATGATGTTCGGTTTATCTTAAGAGGTAGTGTAATGAGTTTTGACTCTAAATAAAGTGCATATTGAGTTTTAACTCTATGGGGGTTAGGTAGTTGGTTAATTTCAAGTGTATCAAGTTTCGACTTGATGGGTACTATTAACTTTGTGTTCATACTAGGTGCAGCAGGTGTTCTCTCTTTTGGTATTATGCGTTTTAGATTTCCCATTTCATGGTGCAATGAGCTTTAGCTCCGTTGATCACAATGGAATTCGTGTTACTAATCATAATAATGGGTGTTGGATTTCCTGTTCATGATGTAATCAGATTTGCACATTTCCTTTGGTCACACATTTTGTATTAACTGCCGCCTTCTTTTCTCTACCGACCTAGATGTATGGATGTCATTCATTTCCCTGAGAGAGCAGGAGGTCTCTTTCTAATTCAGGCATTCAGTTAGTGAGGTTTGTGTTCTCCTTATGAAGTTGGAATCAACTCCCTCAATTTTATTTTTATTTTGGATTTTTTAGCCTTTTGAACAAGGATTAAGGATGAATGTCTGAAGTGTGTATCTCTTTGTTATGACACACCCGACTACCCGAGATTATAATTTACACGCTTATCTATTCGATGTTTTTGCTGCATGCTGTGCTTTTTTCCCCTTGTAAAACAGTTCGCGTTACTTTGCCTAACTACACCGATGTTATGCGCTTTACCTGATAAAGACAAATTTTAGTACTGGATTAACATAAGAGTACAGGTGTCTTAAGGAAGTATAGTTCTTTTTTATATAATTGATAGGTTGTTCAGTACGATGAAACCTTCTGGATCATGTTCGTCTTTCTCAATTTCTATTTCTTGATTTATGTCATGCGTAATCTGACACCTTAAGTCGAATTACTTTTTTAGGTTTGTTTTAATAAGGGCTGCCAATCATTTTTTTTAAAGGAACTTGTTTTTATATTATAATATTTATTTTTCGCTTTTCTCTGATATTTTCCTAACCATGGTTTGGTTTTCTTTTTTAAAAGAAAATTTATATGTGATGAAAAATGGAGGAGAATTGAGGCGGTGGGAGCGCTATGGACTAGGCTCACACCACACAAACACTATCAATGGTCTTGGGATATTTGTTAACCCACCCTTTTTGACTGCTCTGCCTGTGTTGGTAGTTTATGATCTAGATTCTTCAAACGGAAGAAAACAATTCAGTTTTATGACCCTGAATCCGTAGAACAGCAAAGAGCATCATGTTCTTCTATTATTTCAATAAGCATCTACATGTGCATACTAAAACCTTGGAGGACTAAATACCTATTTTGATTACTAGCCAATGAGTTGTGATATACAAACCATGAACCTCACATAACATGTTTATATTTCAGGCTGATAAAGAGGCAACACATAGTCGACCAGCAACAACTCTCTCCGTGATTAATGCCCTACAGTGGTGCCTAAGCAAGTGGAGTTGGATTAGGCGGCGGTAGAGGACAACACCGAGGAGGCTTTGGAGGTTACATTTGAGGAGTGATCTCTTTCACAGACGTCTTCCTTTTGCCGAGAATGCTCATCCACGCTACAAATGCGTGAAAGTTACTAAGTGACGAAGTTATGTATCATGGCAATATGCATCTACACTTTTGGAAGAAGTCCTTATTATGTAACACTGTTTTAGAACTTAAACTACCCATTACTCCTTTTGGGTCATTTGTACTTTAGAAAACTCGATGGATGTCTCCGATTATTTTCATTCCATAATTAGGCTCCTGATTTGCATAATATCTTGGAAGATAGATATATATAACTTGGGGGACCACTGTGTTATCCTTCAGAAAGGTGGCTTTTGCTACCACTTCTGTATTACTGCTTCTTCTGTCTTACCGATTCTTGAGCATTCAACTTATTGACAACTTGAAGGACATGTGTTTTGCTTCAGTGTTGTATTCAATTACTCTGCATTTACATTATCATGGACTGCTTTGTATTCAACTTTGCCTTTGTAGGTAGTATTCATTAGTTCAAGTATTATTCAAATTTAGTTTCCAATCAAACATTTTTCTAAACTTTTTCCATTTACTAATTAGGGTCGGGGTTTGATTTGTGTTTCCGTATTTATTTTTCGATAACTTGGGGGACCGTGCGCGCTAGCGCACGGGCCAACAACTAGTTAAAAGAAATAAGAATTGTCATTATTTGGGAAACTACAATTGACACATGCGACAGAGAAACCAAAGGAAAAAGATCGAGTAATTATAAATTATAAAAACCACATCCAAATAGTCCCACGAAAATGTATATTTAATTTCATCATATTGTATTTTATTGAATAGTATTTTGATATTCTATCTTAACTTTTCGTTTTCTTCAATAAATTACAGGTCTGAAGTAAATACTACATACTTAATATATTAAGCATCAAAGATATTGACCGGGCACGGGCGAACGTTTTCTTCAATCAACTAAACTTTTACATATAACGGGACAACTTTTAAGTATTTTGATCAGTAATTTTAAACCCGGCATTTACACTGCCTTAATTAAGATTTTTTTAAATACAGTGAATTAATATTATTACCTTCCTAGAAGGTTTGCTTTTTCTTTTACGTTGCAATTAAATATAAATTGATGTTCTATTGTGGCGCATTTGTGATAATGAATTCCTAATCATCTATTAAATCCAAAGTGTTGTAGGAAGCAAACTTTAAAATTGTATACCCCTTAGGAACAAAGCTCAGATACAAAAACAAACCGATCATAATCTTTAAAAACGGAATTATATCCAAAAACATGTATTAAATGTCTTATCAAAGTAATGATATAACCAAAACAAGTAACCGACATGCATTTGTTTTCATAAGGGCAGCAGATTATTACGGAGTAACATCATAATCATCCTCCTTCTTTCGATCACGATCCCATCCCATCATTAATTTCGAATGCAGAGAAGAGTAATTTCCATAATTTGTGAAAAGGTTTACAAAACATGTAATTCTATCCCTCCGTATATCTTCAATCTACACATACAGTGGCGTACCAAAACCAGGAATGAGCATCAAAGTTGTACCAAGTGATCGAATCAGATAAAGTCAAAACAAAATTACTTTATTTGAAAATTACCGTGTAATCAATGTAACTCCAATCTTGGGGTACTTCTAGTGCCTCAACGTATTTCAGCATATACACCCACAATCAACAACATTTGTTTGTGCAGGAACCTGTACATGCTGGTATGGAAATCTTTTAGCCTCTTCAACAAAATGTTTGACTGCTGATTTAATTTTGAAAAACCGATGAGCACTCTCAATCTGGTAAAAAAAAAGCCCACGTAAATGAAATTATAAATTTAAAGCAGATTCACAACAACGATGGTGCAACAGTGTATCATGAAATTATCTTATTCTATTATTTTATTTTATTTGAACTATTATTTTCAAACTTCAAGATTAATTATAACAGGTCAAAATAAAAATAGAGCTATTGATTCTCATTATGCAAGTAGATGTGTAGCATAAATTAGATTAATACCATTGTGAGCGTCATAAACTAAAAGTCTAAATATAAGGACGATTGAAAGCTTACCACTAGTTGGGCTCTAGACATACGATCATCACGGTTGAAAGAACCAATTGAATCAACAACATAGTTCACTTTCCTTTTTATATCAATAACTACAAGGTACCAAACATCGTCTTCCTTGAGAGGGATTTAAACCTGATAACAAACTTTGCATATGAGGGAAATGGAATTGGATGGAGAAAAAGAAATAACAAAATACTGGCCACGTATGCAAATATCCACCTAATTAAACAGATACACGCAATTTACATTTATAGCCCAAAATTTCCGGACTTATATGAGAAGCTAGTCATGATTCTAGGGTTATATAGGATAATTTCTACATAAGTGAATAAATGAGGAAAATTCACCTCCTGAGGCTTTTTAGCTTTAGATTGAATGTAGGGGGAAATTCTATCTTTAAAATCCTGTAAATAGCATGGATTTGGCGGATTTCCTCCTGCCAAAATCATACTATGGAAGTCCGTAGGCATATATACTTTGGTAACCGTGTTCTTTTGGGATTCACTCCAACTGATCGTATATAAACAAGCATTAATGAGCTGATGCAAAACAAAACAAAACAAAATGTTAGAAATAACTAAGAATATTAACTATTCATGAAATTCCAAATTCCAAATTCAACGACAATGATATATAATTACCGGAGCTTTCAAATTTTTATCTGGGAGCATACTCATTGCATTATCAAGAGTACATACCAATCTATTATCGGAAGAGAGATAAAAATCGTTATCCTCATCCGACAAAAGTAACTCAATGAACAATTTTTGTGCTATAGGATCCAAGTGCTTTGTATAATCTTTGTATTTCGCAGGCATCTTACTCAGGTCTAACGATTTGTTTATCAAGTCGTCATTCAGAACCATTAACTAGCACCAATGGTAATGGAGAAACAATTAGTATCCATTCAGTAGATTAACCCGAGAAAATGTAAAAGAATAAAGAAGATGTACGTTTACCTCATTCTGTGGTGAAAACGTTTTAGAAAAAACAATTGACAAATTATTCACCTAATTAAATTATAAAAACATATTAGCTAATATACAAACATGTTAAAATTTAAATAAATAAGTAGAATCAGACTTACTGAATTGTTCTTTGTTTTTTTGGTACCATGAACATAGTTTGACACTATGGTGGATGAAGGACATTGATTGTCTGTGTCAACTGTCTTTCGTTTGACAAGAGATTTCAAATTCATGTGCCCTTGATTCTGGACGATATGACGCAATATCAGTATTATTGTTGGAGTAAGTTATTCCAAAAGCTTTTCCCAGACCCTCCACTTTTATATGCACAGCTTTGGCGATGTTAAAAGTTAATTCCAAGAGAGATCTCATATCAACATCAACGTTAATCTACAAAATATAAAACAAACCATTGCTAAAACACATAAACAATCTTATATGTATTCACAAGATGTTCCAAATAAAAAATATTATTCACAAAATGATTGTTCCAAACAAAAAATATTTAACACAAGTAATTAAACTGCACGATGCTTTAGTTAAGGAAAAAAAATACAACTTACTTTATTATATTGGATATCCTCATCTCGGTTCTGTTCAAGAGCCATTGTTTCCGTCACAGCTGTCTCCGAATGAATTCGAAAAAGTGAAGTGATTAGGTTTTAGGAACCTACGTGAAATCTAACTTAGTATTTAAGGCATCTTTTGGGTGTTTAAAATAAAAGATATATATTGAATAAATATTAAAATGCGGAGTATATTCTAATTTTGATTTTTTTTTTTATCAATTTATGAAGATTTCTTAACTTAAATTAAGGTCCCGTTAATTTATATAAGATATTAGCAACTTAACTACTCATCCGAATTAAATATGTAATTATCACCACATTAATTTCCATTATTTTATTGTAGTTTTTTTTTTTTTTGATAAACAAATTAATTCACAAAATTTAAATCTAACAAATACATAACAATAGAATCAAATAATAATTTTCTTTCACCATAGTTACGATCGTAGAGTATATCAAACATTATGTATAGGGGTGCAAATGAGCTAGGACGTTCGCGAACAACTCGCGAACAAGCTCGGTCAAAGCTTGGTCAAAGCTCGTTCATTAAGCAATTGAACGAGCTCGAGCAAATATTTAAGGCTCGTTTGTTAAACGAGCTTTACTCGAACAACATCCCGTTCGGCTCGTTATTGTTCACGAACAGCCCGTTTATATCTCTTTTGTAACTCGTTAGTAGCCCGTTTATAACTCCGTTATAGCTTGTAAAATATTTTAATAGAATAATACAAATTTAAATATAGAATATGTATTATTTGTATATATTATTTAGTCTAAATTTAATATGGTAAAAAGTAAACAAATTTTAGGAATTATATATCTAGAAACTCAATAGTCAATGCATATTTGCTTGAATTTTGTCAATTATACATTCATATTTCCTGCTTCCTCTTTTAATCTTCTCAATCACGACAATCAACAAGAATTTTGCTTGACTTCCAAATTAGCTACTTCTTCATATTTCGTCAATCTTTATGGCCACTATAACTCTATAAGTACCCTTGAATTGAATAGGTTTCGATCATTTACTAAAACCCGTTTAGAGCTCGTTCAGATTTGAGCTCGAGCTCGAAATACAAACGAGCAAGCTCAAGCCGAGCCCGAGAAAGTATTTTATTAAACGAGCATGGCTCGAACAAAAAAAAATAAAAGCTCGTTCAAGCTCGAGCCTGCTCGAATACCAATGTTCCTTAACAAGCTTAGCTCGATAAGGTTATTACTCGGCTCGGCTTATTTGTAACCCTAATTATGTATACCCTCTTCTATAATAGGTTATATAAGTTAAATATTTTAGTTTCCAATTTAAATCACGACACATAAGCGTGCCATGTCATCATTGTGACACGGCTTAAAGGTCGCATGTTGCGACCTTGATCATTTTCGTAACTTCTGAGCAAGAGTCTTGGAATTCCAAGACTCTACTTAAGAGGTTTAAATTGTAAATTTAATCTCAATTATTTTTATTTTTATTTTTATTTTTTATTTTTATATTTTCATAAATTTTAGGAGTCTTGAATGAGTACGAGGGGTAAAGTGAAAAAATTAAGTAAATCTGAAAGGGTCTCGACAAGAATCTGATTAATAAAAAGATGATGTTGAAGTCTTAGCTTTGCTGACAAAAAATATCTAATGTAGTTGATGAACAATTATTTTACCAAATTTTAAACTACTATATAAGATGTATGCAAGTTGTATACATATAATTGAAATCGATACTCTTATAGAATTCGGCTGCTGCTCCCTCTATCCAATGATGTGTGAACTTTAAGCATATAAAGTTGTTCTTCGTCTTTTCTTGATGAAATAGTTGTCAACCTCCCTATTCTATGCAGTTGATATCCAACCGGGCAGGTACGGTAGAAGTCACTGGCACAAGCTATCCAACCATATATCCCTGTCTTTCTTTTTCCTTCTCCCAACCAATGTTCCTTTCCTCGTTGACATGCTGTTAAAGTTTCCTCAAACTTGTTTGCATTGTCTAACCCCTCCCAGTCACTCCCAAACTCCACATATGCAACTCCCGTGAAACCAATAATGTCCCCTGCCCATATCATCTTCGCATTCTTATGCTTTAGGCAATAAGTTTCCAGAAATTGAATATGAGCATTTTCATTTTGTTCAGCTTGAAGGTTAACAAGCAATCCAATCCAGGGCCATACCAACTCTTTGCTTGTATCACAAGCAAGTGGAAGTATGCAATTTGTGCTACTTGTTTCCTAAGTGTTTGCTTTCCTCCTCTTTGAACTTGAAGCTTCAACACCTGTGTATTTGAAATGAATACAAATTAACTAGACCCATTGTAATATTTGAATAAGAACTCAAATAAATTATATATACATTATAAATAGTGATCTAACGTAACTCAATAAAATTTGGCTGTCAAAAAAAACAACTCAATAAAATAAAAAATTACCGGCACCGCTCTTATAACTAGTCAATCTTGATTTTGGTTCCTGGACAGGTTTCGACGGCTTATCCGTCAAGTACATCGCCAACCCTAAATGCTTAGCCTTGTAATCTATATCTGAAATCTCAGAACATGCAATGGCTTCCGCATGATGCAATAACTCATTAATCGTTTTATATTCGTTCTCCATTGAACACAATGGGCATTGGTGTCTGTCTCCGATCTTCACCAAATTGAGCTCGCCGGTCCTATATTTGAAACAAAAATAACTTGCATAATCTTGTAAATCTTTTAATGCAAAAGCACTCATATGTGAATCGGTAGATTGCTCATTAGTTTTTTCCCCCGACATGGCACTTAAAGCAAAGCTTTTAGTTTTTTGGGAATATCGATGTATATGAGATATTATATGTTGAGCCTTGTTCTCAAATTCAATTTCTTGACTAACATATTTATATTAAATTTTAGAGGCGTATGTTATCTAGGGTTTTTTTCGCCAACATATCTGTTGATTTTTGTAAATATCTATTGGTTTATCTTTTTAATAATCAACATATATACTTCGTATATTATAAGAGTCCTTAAGAATATGTAACTACACGTCTACGCACCATCCGTAATGACGTATTGTGGAGTGTGGACTTGTGGTTATGGATAGCCAACATGCATTCAGTGTTTTATCATTTTTTATAGATATCCAGGGTCGTTAATTTAGATGACTTTGAACAAAAAAAAATTAACTCCAGACTATTATTAATATTTACGGCTAAGATTTATTTTCCTATTTTCATAATAAAAAAAAAATATTACGAAGTTTGTTTTAGTTGGTTACCAAAAAAAAAAAAAAAATTGGTTGTTAATATCTTTTACCAAAACTCGTTGATTTTAGACTGAAAATTCAGAAACAATCTATGGAAAAAATCTGTTTGGTTTTTTACGAGATTTCTAGGAAAATTCACTTGGGTCTTTCTTCTCGGTATATTCAATTTCTTGGCTAACATATTTATGTTAAAATCTTAGCGGAATATATTTAGTTAGGTTTTTCGTCCCTCTTTTGGTTTTTAAGGTAATCGAATATTTATTAGAGGATAATATACATCTTTCCAAAAAAAAAAAAAACACACGTCTCTTCTTTCTTATCTTTTTTAATGTTCCTATACTAACTCTTGAACTATATACAATATGAACGCGAACACCGGTTCTTCCATGTATTAAGAAACTAAGAATTCAATCTCTACATTAGAACGACAAACAACAAATCTGAAGATGATGGATGAGAAGGTACGCATTAAATTTCTTTTGCATATTAATTTGTGTTATTATATTTCGGAAAGACTTTTGAATGACTACAATAAAATGGTAGTCACTATAAGACCCTAACTTAACCCGTAATTGTTGTTGATTGATCTGGACCATTGATTTTAAATTAAACTTTTTTTTAAAAAAAGTAATTAAAACTCCTATCTTCGTGCTTTCTTCCTCGATTCATGGTACCTCCATTGTTGATTTGTTGTCAATGAAAAAGAGAAGTCCTGGAAGTTTAATGAAGAACATGATTCTATATATCTTCTCCTATTTGTTGTCGATTTTCTTTTTCTTTATATCTTCTCCTATATTAAAACCGTTGCACCGATCAACAATTGAAATTTAACTGGAAAACATGCATTAATGAAGAACATGATTCTATTTCCACGATATTCTTTACCGAGTAATTAGATTGAAATTTGAACAAATTTTCTTTTTCCTTGAAAAATAGAAAAAAAAAAAATCAAGATTGATACTGTTTGCTTTTTTGATTTATGGATCGGAGTATTTCGGTTAATAGTCAATTTATTTCCCATTATTCGGAGAGGTTTGCAAATCATAAGCGTAAATTTGACACCTGCGAATTAAAACTTACGTAGTATATGAACAAATCTACAGAAAAAGAAGGGAAACGAGAAGGTCTTATTGATTTTTTTTTTTTGTTTTTGTTCTTTGAGAGAGATACCAAATTACAGGTTCTTGGAAGAATGGGTATTCTTAATTCATTTTTTTATTTCTTATAAAACCGTTTATAATTACAAAATTGTTTATGATAAATTCCACTAAAAAAATAGTTTATGATTAATTAAAAGTCAATAAAATCAATGGACAAGATTAGTCCACTTTTATTTAAAGGCTAAGATTAAATAAATTATGGTGGCTACCATTTTATTGTGGCTATTGTAAAATTATCCTATATTTCGTTGTTTACTACAATTATATATCCATGTTACATGGTAACCCGATTGTTGAATTTTTTTGCTTTGTAGACGGGATACAATGTATCCTATGAGGCGATACTAAGAAATATATGGGTTATGGCCAACAAAACAAAAAAAAGATTGGATGACCTAGAGAGTATGATACAATATAAATCAAAAAACAACATGGGCAATGTGAACGACGTAAGTTTTTTGTACGAAGTATTTACTTTTATAAATAAAATTTCCCTTTGTTTTAATTTGTGTTATTGTGTTTTTTTCCTTGTACAATTATTCATGTTTCATGGTAATCTCATTATTCGAATTTGAATTTATTTGCTTTAAGTGTAGATTGGAAGAAATGTCTCGTGTGAGGAGATACTGAGAAATATATGGATTATGGTTAATGACACACAAAAAATATTGGATGATCTGGAGGGTATGATCCAATCTAAATCATAAAAGAACATGGACAATGTAAGTTTTTTGTATTTACTACGAAATATTACACAACTTTAAAACTTTTGGATGTCTACTGTTTCTTTTGCTGGGGGTTACTTATTATGATAGATTGCTAAAATTCCTAAACAACTTAATTTATCCGATATAACCTTCAAACTTTACTATATACGTAGTACAAAGTATATTTCTAATAATTTGTGAAATTTTCAGTTTGTTGATGACAAAATGGTTTTACACCCAAGTGTACGTGAACCAATGTTATACTTACTTAATTCGAGTACGGACAAGGACAAGTATTTTTACTATCGAGATGTAGAATGTGTCAATTGTACTGCAAAACATGCAAGTTCTGTCCTTAAAGGTGGAGAGATGGACCCCGAGGTAATTATCAATGCGTATCTTGTGTTTCATGATTAATTTAAGAGTGATGATAAATGTCGCAAATAGTTGTCAGGTAGGCTATGTAAAATAAGGTAGTCGATATAAAGAAGAAACAAATTAGAATTTTGAGATTTTTCTATCCTTTTTGAAACATGTATAATAGTTTATATAAGTTAAATATTTTAGTTTCCAATTCAAATCATTACACATAAGTATGTAATGTCATCATTGTGACACAACTTAAAGGTGAGATAAGGAAACAATAGGGGTCTAAGTTATCAAAATTTTCACCGTCTGGGGTCCAAGTTTTTTTTTCCACCCTTTGGGGTCTATCTTCAACTTTCAAGCAAATTAACTCATTCTTAACTCACCGTTAACCATACATGAAATAAAAATATAAATATATACTCTAATTAACTAATTATATTTCAATTAATAAAAATTAATGAAAAAAATTGCTTATATTAAATAATAGAAGCAAATAATCGTTCTTTTCTTAGTATTTTTGGCACTCCAACTCACAGCATCTGGTCACTACAACTCTCCTACATTACCAAATGAGCACTTATTAAGGAGATGACATCCAAATATCCAATGTAAAAACATGTAAGGCATTTTCAGATGGATATTAAAAAACAAAAAATAATAAAATGGATCACCTTAAAGAAGAATGGGAAATAAAGAAAACAAAAAACAGTAAAATGGATCACCTCAAAGAAGGCGGTCTGACACAAAAATTACCCCTTTTTTTAATGTTGAAAGGTGAGAACTCCAGATTCCCAAATAACTATGCTTATTGCCTTGCAAATTTTGCAATTCTTAGGTAATTAATTAATGGAATAATCTCAAAAAAAAATTAAAAAAAGGAAAAAAATTGCTTATTTTTATTATTATTAGTTAGTTAAAAAAGAATTAGTTAATTAGAGTGTATATATATATATATATATATATATATATATATATATATATATATATATATATATATATATATATATATAATATACCAAGTATATTTATTTCATGTATGGTTAAGGGTGAGTTAAATATGGGTTAATTTGCTTAAAATTGTAGATAGACCCCAAAAGGTGAAAAAAATAAACTTAGACCCCAAAAGGTGAAAATTTTGATAACTTAGACCCTTATTATTTCCTTATCTCACTTAAAGGTCGCATGTTGCAACCTTCATCATATTTGTTAATTTAATGTGTACTGAATTTACTATGTTTTGACTAACAGTTCATCGATGCTTATATGTTGGACATGTTCGAAAGAGAATGGTCTCATCGTGTTTCTACTCGGAATAGATTGTATTTACCCACCTATTTCCATAACCTTATTTCAATTAGTGTGGGTGATGATATATCAAGTCCCTCTAGACGTATAAAATGTTCGGATTCACTCATCTGGTACAGTCGTGGAAATGAGTTGGATGAGATTAACCAGGTAGTGAAATTAAAATATCTTTTTTTTCATGAAAATTAATGTACCATAATGTGTAGGATTATGGTTTTACAATGTCTTTAGAAAAAGTGTGGATATTGACCTCTCTAAATCAAGTCTTATACTATTTCGTTCTCAGGTGTATATCCCCTTATTTGAACAAGACCATTGGTTTCTTGTTGTAATTGATTTGGCTGCTCAAGTAAAATATATTGTGGGATCTATCGCAGTGAACGCTCAATGTGAGAAAAGGGTACTTAAATTGGTAAGTTTGTACATTGCATTGCCTTAATAATGAATTATTACATCTAAAGTTAGATGACAAGTATTGTGGGGTTTGTCAATAGCTTAACAGATGCTCGAAAAAATACATGAATGACAAAGACAAGTAGATGCTTCGGTTGTTTGGAGACACAACTACTTACACCCTTCATATTATAAATGTTTTTCCAAAATTAAGAGTTGATTCCGGAGTGTACCTTCTAAGATACTTAGACGCTGAAGACATTAAAGATTGTGCTCACATAACTTTGACGGTAATATTGTCAATTCCTTCAATAATATTTGTACAAAAGATTGTGCTCTCTTAATACATTCTCACTGACAACAACTATTTTAATATCTTCAGCCCAACGAAATTCAAAATCATAGGCTCAACTTTTGAGAGACGCTTTTTCTGAGCTCGTTGAATGAGTCAAAAATGAAAACAAGTTATTCGGAGAAGGACGAGGAACAATGAGTTGGTATGGATTTTGTAAACCTTTTCATAAGCCTTGGCCATTACTACTCTGCAAGCCAAACTGTTGGATGGCTGTTATGATTATTTTTTGTGGTGATTGAAAGGAGGGGGATGGGTTTGATGTAATTTCAATCATTTGCTTTGGTTATTTACTTTGATAAGACAATTAATTTATGTTTTTGGATATTATTTTATTTGTAAATGATAAAGTTCGTAACATGCGACCTTTTAGCCGTGTCACATGCAACCATCGTCAATTTCGATCACAATGAACGTAATTGGAAAATAAAATATTTAACTTATATAACCTATTATACATGGGCGAATGTGACAGAAAAGGTAGGAAAATCTTAATATTTTTATTTATTATAAATATAATAAATATGTGTTTCCTTCTTTAATTTATATCCACTACCTTATTTACATATTTTCATATTAAAAATATTGCATTGATAGTAAAAAATATTTTTATGACGCATTAGCCTACAAAAAATGCGAATAATAATTGTACGCGACAATAAAATCAATAAACTATGCGATTGGCTCAGTGGTTGTTTAGGTTTTGTTAAAGCAGTCGAGTTCGGTTTCGATCCTTCCTGCTGACTTCCGCTTTTTATGCCTCCTCTTTCCTTTTTTGTCTTTTATACTTCGTATCCATACTACCCCGTATATGTCTATCTTTGGTAGTTTGGATTATTATTTTTGTGTATCGTTATTTGACGCCCGTGCTTTTAAACACGCCCGTGCTTTTAAACACGCCCGTATTTAGTGGTGAAAATTACGATTTTGCCCTTTTATTATTCATCTCCTTTAACATAATGATAATAATAATACAATACTACTAATAATAACAATAATAATAATAAATAATAAAAGGAAATTAATTTAAAAGATAATTACTAACATTTTTCTTTTGAGGCCTGATAGTTACTAACCTCATCAAATATTAAAACTAAGAAAACATCAATAAAAGGAAAAACCACCAAAACTGACCAATTAATCGCTCCTAAAACCAACGCCCTCATCTCCATCCAATCAAATGTATAATTGTATAAATACGGGAATTTAAACATGTTTGATGAGATCGAGTCTCCGTTAGCATATTAATTATGAGTTTCTATTAAGATATTGATTATTTAGGAGTCTAGATTGCTACGGAGTAGCTATTAGTCCTCTAATACGATTATATATCCTAGATTTGTTTGAATTAGGACTTCGTATATTATAAGGATAGTAGTAGATGGAATAATTTGAGAACATTAATAGAGAAATACAATTTGACAGCTTCAAATTTTGCTTTGATGGCGTCTAACTGTCTAAGTTGGAAATATTTCGGAATTCGAGTCTTATATGGCGTCTAATAGAGTTTGACAGAGGAAGAGGATAAAAGTTCCTAATTTCTGCTTTATAAACACTCTGCTTTATAAACACACGTGAAGTGGATAAAAGAAAAAAAAAAAAAAAAAGAATAGTCAAGATTAAAGTTCTAGATTTTTCAGGCCTTTTTATTTTTATTAATTTGTTCCCTAATATACTACTCCCTCCGTCCCTTGATACTCGCACTGGTTTGACCGGTGTGGAGTTTAACACATTTGAATTGACTTATTAATTTAATGGGTGTTTGTTGATATTGTGGTATTTTTTTTTTAATATAGTTAGTGGGAAATGTGTAAGGGGTGGGGAGTGGTGAGTGAGGGGTGTTGATTTTTAAATGATTTTCTGTAGGGAATAGGGGTGTAGGTGGGGTAGTAGGTAAGTGTGAGAAATAATATAATATAGGTAAAGATTTCCATTTATAGAAGCGGTGCAAGTATTAAGTGACGGCCCGAAAAAGAAAGCGGTGCAAATATTAAGGGACGGAGATAGTACATCTTTATTTACTTCCTTTTTTTTTTATATATATTATACGAAGTATGTTGTTATGAATATGATCGGTTATAAAAAATTCCCTAGAAACCTAAATGTGATACCTAATTTTTTAGGGATTAATTGGTTGAAAGCAGAGTATTACATTTCCTATTAATAGAAGTGTCAGGTAATTGCTTTCTTCTAACAAAATTTTGTTGTTTTCTTTTACTCCACCGTCAAATTATATGATCAATGCATAACAATACAATAAGATTCTAAATAAAACAATGCTACGTAATATTTAATGTCATGCATTAATCTAGAGTGTACTCCGTATTATTTAATTTTTTCCATTGATGTACATAGCAGCGTAGGTGGGCTAAATTTTAGAAAAACATCTGGTCATAATCGACGTCTATGTACAAGAGCAGCATATAGTATAAAAGAAATAAATTAATAAAAATAAAAAGTTGAAAATCTAACCTTAATTAGCTATGAATAATATATTTAATTGATTAATATAATCATATAATGATTACTTAATTAATCTATGCACAAGGTGCATAGGTTATATATATATATATATATATATATATATATATATATATATATATATATATATATATATATATATATATATATATATTTTATTCGATACCAAAGAAAACCGTTATACATAATCCCCATTATCTAATTTTTATAAGTTAGTAAATGTTCTTTTATTTTAATAAAATACTAATTAAAGTTCTAGATATTATTTCTTAAATTGTCAATCCATTTATGAAGAAATATTATGCATCTCAAATAAAAATAATAATGACATGGAAGTTTAAAGCGAATAAAACACTTAGAGGATAAACACAACCTTTTAAGAAAAGAAAAGATAAATGCGCACAAAAAAAAAATTGTTACTCCACTTTAAAGTTTAAACCATATTTTAAAATCATGACAAATTAAAAATTAAAGAATATATATATATATATATATATATATATATATATATATATATATATATATATATATATATATATATATCCCCATATATTATACTCTGGCAAGTTTCCTTGTCTATGCCGATGTTTACGGCTTTACGCTCCTCATTTGAAATTTGGATCCCAAATAAATGAAATAACCCTAACTTTTCTCTTATGTTACCAGATCGTAGTATCTTTTTGTTTTTTGTTTTTTTCGCTTTCACCGCAGGAAGACGGCGACGACCCAACTGCATCTTATTCGTAACTCGTAAGTGCTATTTTCTTGTAATTCGTTGTCGTTTTCACAATGTAATTCCTACTTCACTGTTATTCTTTGCGGTTCGTAATTGTAATTAGTGAGTATGTATTTAATGATTATTGTGTGCTCTGACTTAAATAATTTCGATGGTAATTTATAATTCATACACAGAGTCAGTGACAGATCCATAAACTAAAAAATGGGGTCCAAAATAAATAACATAAATTGCACGGTCGGGTGATTATTAAGATGGCGATAAAAACATGAGGACTTGCGTATATGATAGGTCATAAGTTCGAATTTCTTTTTGAATATTTTTCATTTATAATGCCTTTGTGGTTGACCAGTAGGGGAAAAAAATTCAAATGCATATTCTAGTTCAAAATTAACAACTACTTTGGCCACTCACTAGGAAAAAGGATGATTATGAGTTGGCATTCTAGGTTGTGGGATTGTATAGATATCAAATCTAGGTATTGTATAGCTTAATAAGATCTCTATTGTATTAGGGGTTTTACAACGTGGGTTTGGGTAGTGGGCATTACCGTTTTTGTCAAATTTTTGGGAACGAAGAGGGACAAAAGGAGGGATTAGGTCTAGTTTACGGATATTTCTTTGGGGTTTCAACCTCATGTTTTTCGGGTCTTAGCTGGTACCTTTTCCCTAATTAAATATTATAAATATCTGAAGGTTTGTGTAAAAAAGAAAAATTATGTTAATTAAAACGTTGAATAAGGTATAGAAACTAAAAACCTCCATATCACTATTTTATTCCTGTAAAAATACGTAGTGTGCTCAAGACAAAAAATTGACTTAAACATTAAACTTTTAAATTAAATGAAGAGAGAGTGATAATCAATCAGTTATTAGGTATGTTGTTTTTACTGTCAACATCTAATGAAATTAAGATAAAAACAAAAGAAAAGGAAAAAGAAAAAAGAATTACTATTACTCCACTTTCTATCTTGGGTTTACGTGGCTTGAAGGTTGATTTCTTTCAATTGGGCCGAATAACTCAAAAATGGGGGGCCAAAATATGGGCTAGTTTTCATTTTCCTTTAAGTGGGCTAAGAAACTTGGTTTCATTTTTTAGGAATGGGAGTCCCTTTGGACGCTTATGTAGACAGCTGGGTCCGCCCCTGCACAGTGTATCATACAAATCCTTATAACTGATTTTATATCACAATACAAACACATAGCCAACAATATATGACATGTGCAAAGAGGACATATATTAGGAGGTTGGTTTTTTAATTTAAATCGAAACCATAAATTGGTTGAATTTTACTTTTTATTTTTTTTATGTTTGCGATTTTGCCTCAATTATACAAAATACAAATTATATGATATGCCCCTGTTTGGAATTTTGTGGTTATAGTGAACCGAACATGAATACTCCAAAGAAGCGTAACAGTGGAACAGAAGTACCGTCGTCTCTGTTGTCGGGGGTAAATGTCTTTACGTCTCATTATTGATTAGTTTATTGTCCTACTCTTTTTAAATCCTCTGTGTATATTTTTCAAAACTTCCATATTTAAGAACTGAGTTGTATCTTGTGGTTGGTTTTAGGATGGTTTTTCTGCGTATTGTGACATTGAAGGTATTTTGACATTGGTGCGAAGTTTTTCACAAGAAAAAAAAAAGGTCCTTGAGTCAATTGGATTCGGATTTTTACTGAGATACAACTGCCTTACTCTTAGAAGTAGTATGTGTATTTGGATGTTGGAAGCATTTGACCCGTATAATTTGACTTTCAACATTAACGGCGAGGTGAAAACCTTTACACCATTACATGTACAATACATATTAGGTTTTAATGATGAGAGTGACACTATTTGTGAAGATGAATGGAAAGACATAACTCTTGAAGATTTGACTTTGAATTTTGAGAAATTGGACATCAAGACTATGTCTTCAATAGCTCAGAAACTTGAAGCCCACGATGATAATTTTAAGAGGGCATTTGTTTTACTACTTATGACTTCTTTTTTGCTCCAACAACGACAAAGAAGCCAAAAAGGTGGTGGGTTCATCTTGTCAAGAATGTCGACCTCATTCCTCTGCTAAATTGGGGGAAATTTATTTTTGACAACTTAGTTGATGCAGCTAAGGCATACAAAGAAAACAAAATCGGTCCATTTGGTGGATGTATATTGTTCTTCATGGTACGTTTCCTTATTGATTGACATTGTTTTCCCACCCATCATCATATTGTGCTAATGTCACCTACTTTGATTGAAGATTATGTTCTGTGATTACTCAATTCAAAGAGATTTAGATGACCTTTGGAAGTACAACCTTCCAAGAATTGTCTTATGGGATGACAACAAAACAAGAACACTGCACAAGTACATTGTCTACAAGATAGGTGGATATCGCTGTGGAAAGGTAAATCCATACTTATATTACTTGCATTATCTTTCACTAAACTCCTAACTTTCATGGTTTTTTGTGGAATTATATAGTTGATGGTTAAATTAGAAGCACAAAAGCAATTACTGAAAGGTGACGAGAAACAAGTGGATAGAGAACACCTGGATCATTTTGCAAATGTTGAGATCATGATTGGCTCACTTAAGAAGGACTTGGGTGATGTTAAAACATAAATTGTCTCTTTGACTACGCTGTATAGGAATGTTGACGCTAATTTTAGCAAGATCCTCAAATCAGTTACTACAATAGCAAATCTTGTCAAGGAGGTCAAAAATGAGTTGGTTGAAGGCTCTTCTAAAAGTGAATCTGAATCAGTTGAAGAAGTTAATAGTATGAAAATGGATGTGGATGTGGATGTGGATGAAGATGAGAGACAAATGAGGGAGAAAATTGTGCTAGACACCACTGAAATCGATTTTGAACACAAAATAGTTCAAGAAAAGTTAGACAATGAAGGAGGGGAAGGACAAAATACAGAATTGAAAAATAATTTTAAACAACCACATGATGAGGATGTTAACAACGCATCAATAGAGGATGGTACTGATAAAGCGTCCACAAAGGATGGTACTAATGATTTTCTGGTATTTGAGGATCATAATTATGGGAATGATGAACTTCAGGTAAGAAGTACTCTATAACTTTTATTATTTTGCTCATCCACATACACGGTAATTTCAGTACTCACGCGGGGTATTGCTTTTATACTATTATGATGTTCAGTTGTTCACAAAATTTTGCAACTCTTAGGCAAACTTTCATTTCCCTTTGTTTCTGTCTAAACCAATTATACAAGCGAAAAAGATTTGAAACTTGTGTAACAATGATATGTTTATTTTTTTATTTTTGCATGATGTACTCTTGTCTTATTTTGAAGAGATTTTCTGTCATGATTATTCGAGTAACCCAAATAATTAATTCTGAAGTGAGAAAGAGTATTCCAACAACAGTCCATGTTCAAACCCCAGTTAGTTTTGGTAATGCCCAAAACGCATTACAGTATTTTGTTGATACAAGGTCACCTGTTCGATATTATTTTGTTGATACAAGGTCACCTGTTCGATATTATTTTGTTGTGTGCATTATGACAAAAAAGATGCTATATTGAAATGTGCTTTAATTTTTGTTAATGAATTGAATTCCAAATTAGTTATTTCATTTAAAATGATTTGAAAGATTTCCCCATTTAATAGGTTGACGCTGAAATCGGGAACAATCAAGAATTGGCTTTTAACAACGGAGTACATGTTAATAAACCCTCGGAAACCATGGTACATTTGCTCCATTTTTCCAACACATTTCAAAATTTTGGGAATTAACTAACAAGCTAGTCTACGTAATGTATTGAAATAAAATGCTTTATTGTATTCAGGATCTTCAATCTAAGTCATTGATAGCAGATGGTTGATCAAGCCGAATAGAGGTAAAATAGGCATTATACCATTTACCTAAGTGTTTGGGCTACATTGAGATATTTTTTTAATATTTGTTAAAGAATTTCCAAATTAGTTGTTTAATTTAAAATGATTTGAAAGATATTCCCCTGTACTAGGTTGACGCTGAATTTGGAGACAATCAAGAACGAGCGGTTAACAACAAAGAACAAGCTAATAAACCCTCAGCAGCAATGGTACATTTAATCTACTTTCCCAACATTTTTCAGACTAACATATGTTGAAACAAAATGCTTTCTTCTATTCAGGATCTTCAACAGTCTTTGGTGGCAGATTTTGGATCGAATGCAATAGAGGTAAAATGGGCATCATTTCATCTATCTAAGTCTTTTGGCTAAGTTGAAATGCGTTCTAATTTCTATTATTGAATTTCTAAATTTGTTATTTCATTTAAAAACATTTGAAAGAATTCCCTCCTAACTAGGTTGACGTTGATGTTGGACACAAGCCAGACAACCAAGAAACGGCAGTTAACAACAGAGAACATGCTAATAAACCCTCAGAAATCACGGTACATTTAATCTACTTTCCCAGCATTTTTCAGAATTTTGGGAATTGGCTAACAAACCAATCTATTGCATCATTGCATGTATTGAAACAAAATGCATTTTTCTAATCAGGGTCATCAACTTAAGTCTTTGGTGGCAGATGTTGGATCGAGCCCAATAGAGGTAAATTGGGCATCATATCTTCAACCTAAATCTTTATGATATATTGAAATGTATTTTAGTTTCTTTTAATGAATTTCCAAATTAGTTACTTCATATTTCATTTGAAAAGATTTGGAAGTCTTTGGTAAATTGGGAATCATATCATTATCCTATGTCTTTGGGCTACATTGAAATGTGTTTTAATTTTTGTTAACGAATTTCCAAATTAGGTGTTTCATTTATAATGTGTTGAAAGATATTCCCTATACTAGGTTGGTGCTCAAATCGGAGACAATCGAGGATTGGCTTTTAACAACGGAGTACATGTTAATAAACCCCCGGAAACCATGGTACAATTATTCCATTTTCCCAACACATTTCAAAAATTTGGGAATTGACTAACAAGCTTCATGTGTTGACACAAATTGTTTTCTTCAATTCTGTTCAGGATCATCAACCTGTGTCTTCTTTGGTGGCAGATGTTGGATCGAATGCAATAGAGGTAAATTGGGCATCATATCGTTTAAATTTAATTGTGATGTCACAGAGTGGTTATCCTTATAAACGTTATCCAAAAGAGGGCATGTATGGTCGAGGTTGTTTAAAATGATCCGAATGTTTTACTTACTGATAATTGTGATAAAAGTTTTGCTTACATTTTATTGGTTGTATTTCAGACTAATTCTGATGGAGGTGAGGAGGTTCACAACCTCGACACTCACAAAACTCCAGTGGTTTTGGTGAAAGAATTTCTTGCTGCAATGAGTGATGAAGATCGTGCCATTTGTGAATATTTATTTGACAAAATTAAGGTTCCCGAGTGAGTACTTCATCAAAATGTGTTGCACTCCCTAATCTTTTCTTGTTAGTAAACCAAGTGTTTAGGTCTAACTTCATTGTTTGGGGATATAGAGAGGTGTTATTCAGCTTAGATGGATTTCTACACATTCAGAGGGTTCAGATGTGTAGCCTGTATCCCAAAATAACGATTAGTAGTGATGTAAGTTTATACGAAGACAATTACGTTTTGGATTACTTGAATTTAGATGTTTTTAGGGACATGATTTTACTGCATAACCTTTATTTTGTTTCCCTTCGGAGTGGATAGGTCATTGATTTTGTTTGCAAGGAGCTAAATATTGCATACCCTAAACATGTGTGTATACGTTGTACACTACACAACGATCCAAAAAGTACAGATCATGGGAAGATGCACGAATTTCTGCCTACTTTAATTCCAAAATCAGTGTCAACCTGTAGCAAGGTATAACTATACCAAAAGTGATGCCTCTTGATAGCAGTTGCAGTTCCTTGAAATACTTTGCTTTGTTTCTTCGCAGATTTTGGTACCGGTTCAAGATGAGCGTAATTGGTTCCTGCTGGTAGTTGACATGATAGAGAAGAAAACATATATGATCGACCCTCTCAGTAGAGTACGGAACAGACATCATGACGCTCTGAAAAGAATGGTAAGGAAATAAAACATCGATTTCACATAGGTTGCAAATTTAACTACCTTGCAACATGATTACATAATTCCCCTGATGTGCCAGATGCAAGAAGTTGGAAAGTGTCTTTCCTCAAATAGGCAGAATGGGCCTTTCAGTACAATAGACAAGTACATGCTGATAAAGCGCAGGATTACAACAGATCTACACTCGTTCGTACCTATCTTGTTGTAAATCATATGTTACTATATGAAGTTTACAATTTTGTAACATATTTTGCATATATGCAGATGCGACAGTGGTGTATTTGTGATTCGAATGATGGACATTATTAATCTTACACTCAGGGGAGAAACTTTCAGCAAACATAAATTCCCGCCTCTTGATATGGTTAGTCATCATACTTTCGTTATGAATTCTTTTTCGATTTCTAGTAAGGAACGAAGTCCAAAAAAAAAAAGGAAAAGTACAGAAATTAAAGTACGAATAAACAAAACACGTAACTGGTAAACTAAAGTCTAGCCTACTTATGGGGTATGATCCGTATGAATCGTGGGAGAGCTACACCCATGCATCCTCCTCTAAGATCCTTGCTAGTTTTAATGGAATGTCACATGCATGTAACATTTTTTAAAACTTTTATTCAGGATGTAGAAGACTGGCGTTTGAAGATGGTGGTGCGCCTCATTCGCAGTAAGAATAATTCAATTAAGGACAAGGTCATCCAAAATGCAATTAGGGGCTCCTAACATGTGCAGTTGTAATGTTCTTATTGTCAAATACAAAGGATTGTCAATTTTGGAAATGTTTGAAGTGTAGTCTGAGGTAAATGTTTATAGGCATGTGCCTCTTATCCTTCACTACTTTACATGTTGAAGGGCTATTTACATCAGATAGCTAGTTAGCTTCCGTGCAACGCACGATTTTGTTAATTGTTTTTTGAACACTTCGTTTATTTCAATTTCAATGTGAGCATTAATTAAAATTTATTAATTAAGAAATTTGATTACATTGCAAACAATACAAAAAAACACGGTCACCACGCAATTTACTCCACAATGCATGAGTAATATAGAGAACTCTTCTTTACCGAGCGTTTCTAGTATAACCTTTGAGGTTGTTAGTAAAGATTCACAATCCTTGGTAAACTTCAGACACATGTCCGTCAATGACTGTGTTTGGGTTTTAATCGCACAAATGTCAGTCATCATACTTGACACGTTATTTTCCATTCGTTGTAACCGGCTCTCATGTTCTTTCACCATCTTCTCCCCTTTCAACAATTGTTTATATGCTTCCACATTCACCATTAACTGTAAGATTCCAATGAAATTTCATAAAATAGTAAGACATGTATGAATGATTCTAGCACCCACATATTTAAGAAGTAAAAAGTAATAGTAGGTTTTAATAACTTGATTAGCTAGAAAACCTTTTTGCAGCCGTATCCTTCAAACTTGTAAGTAACTAGTTGTTGGCATTTCCTTCAATCTGAAAATCCCCAACCCTTCTACTCCATAAACTTTGTGTAGATTTAATTGTTAGTTTAAATTGATCGGATTCAACATATCTTGTAAACTAAAAACGATAATACTCATTTCGTTGATTTGGTAATGACTAAATGATAAATAGGAATCCAAAGTATGTAATAGTATATTCTACACGAACTTCTAATTAAGTTCAAATGAACAAATCAAGTTCTTGTAAACTGATGGCCATCCACCGCCCAAGTACACCAATACACCCTAACCTCAAATCTGTTGGGTTCGGTTTGTTCCCTCATGAATACCTCCATCTTCCATAAGCGAAGCACTTACAAATACAGTTATACAGCTAACTCCATTGCGCCTTCCTCCCAAGTTATGTGAATTTGCATGCATATGTCATACATAATGAAGCAGCATATAGAAGTAGAATATAATCACATTTAAACAAGGAGATAGTTAAAAGACAAGCCGTATAACAGAACATAGTTTAAACACAAAAGTACAAACCTAGAAAAAATAAGTCTAACAGGCTGTAAAACACCACATAGTTTAAAAGACAAATGATGTGCATTCTGCAACATTGTAGTTGCAACTTATATTACACAAAAAAGGAGATAGTTTAAACACATATTAACGCTTCTTCAACTTGACCACATATGTAAGATTCTTCAATGGATTTGATCATCATCTGCATTCCTATGAGTAGCTTCTAGGTTGGATGGACGTATCATTCAAAAAGATAATAACAATATTAATGAAAAAACAAAGTTTATCTGTATTCTTATTGTCACTACAATATCCCTTCAGCTTCGGCTGTTGAATAAGATGGTCGGGGCATTTTGTCCTCCTCGTCTTCATTGGGATCTTCAAACATCAAATTCATTTCACCATCCACTTGGTCGTTCAACAATTGCATTTTACTCGTGCTAAAGTTATCCGGAAACATATCCTTCAACATGTTTTTCACCAACAAGCACGACCTTAATGTCTTTTTAAGTGTCTCGGGAGGGGGGAAATAATTATTTTTCAGATGTCTACGCCTTTTACCATTAGAACCGTCATCATCAGATGAGGTACCCATTTGATCCTCCCCCAAGTGTGAATTACCATCACCATCAGGCTTTACCCATTCACCTCCCTCCAATTTACATCGCATGTTAGCGGTGAGAGTCATTATGTTGAAGAGATACTTTGGTTTCAACTTTCCTCCCTTCATCGTTTCAGTACAAGTTTCCCCACTTAGATCAACCAATTTTTTTTCAAATACGTGGGTGAGCCACATTCCATAAGGCAAGCAAAGTTTCTGTTGTCCGGCAGCAAGAGACATATAATGAAGTATAAACTTAGGCAAGTTCATTTTCTTTTTGCTTAGAATACAGTACATAGCAAACATGTCAAGATAGGTAAATGAAGCCTTGTTTCCCAAACGAGGAATGATTGTTTTTGCCACAATCAGATGAAGCAACCTAACATCAGCTTCAAACTCTTTCGTTTCTGGCTTCTTTCGGTGACCAATAACAGTTTTATCACCCAACAACAATTGCATGCATTTTCCAAGATCAAAATCTTTATGAGTGTTGTACTTGTGTGACGTGAAATCAAACATCCCCACAGAAGGTATTTGAAAAACCTCAGACAGATACTTCTCATTAAGAACAATGTCTTTACCCCTAACCCAACTAGTTACCACCCCTTTTGATTTCAAATCACTAAAGTTTGCGTGGGCGTAAAATTCTCTTACTAAGTTAGTGTATACTTTAGCACCGGTGGATAATAACCACACCCAATCTTGAGTGTTGAACCAATTAAATACAAAAGGGGCTTCACCATCCGTGAATGAATCAAAATCAATAGATTGGCCACAACAAACTTCTCTATCTGCATATTTCGACTTAAAAATCTCTTCAAAGGGAGGGTACTTGAATCGATTAGAAACTTCTCTATTGACTATAACATGTTCACTTTCTGATTTTTTTTCTTTGGTCGATGGACGGTAGTTTTTATTAGCTCTTGTTTTCTTACGACCCATTTCCTTTGAAAAACTACAACAAATATCAAAAATATAAATAAGATAAAGGCAACCCCGATATAATAATGATAAGAGTGCACATACGGAGTAATAGTTAATTGTATTTCACAAATCTGCAGTGATAATAAACGGGTCCTTGCTACTGATTGCCCGTATAAACACTTGCACACACGAACACAATAACAACCGCACAACCCCAACCCCAATTCCTTACGATTGGAAATAATTTCCCCTTAATAGCTGATTCAACCCACAATTCCCAAAAACCATAGTCACCAAACTTCTGCAAAAAGCATTTATAGGAAAATTCAGTAAGAGGGCAAGACATGCATAGTTGCATACACCACATCAAACTATCACGGATCAAAAACGAAATTACTTTAAATCAACCTATAATCTACAAAATTACCATAAAATCTACATATAATCGTGTAATTGAGCAGAAATAAATCGAAAAAAACGAAAAATTAAATTAAACAAAATGAAAATTACCAATGAGGGTGGACGGAGCAACTAGCCAATGAGAAGGGGGAGCCCAACGAGATTCAGAGACCAACGAGTATTAGCCTATTAGATCTAAGCCGCCATGAACAATTGAAAAGAGGAACTCGGAAGAGAGATGAGATAGTTAGTAACCGAGAGAGCTTATGTGAGAGAGTCAGACAGTAAAAACTATGACTTGGGTTATTAGAAAATTGGGCTTAGAGTTGAGACTTTAGACAGACTAGAGATGTCCAAATAGGTCATCGGGTCAGGTCCGGATCAGGTCATCTCGGGTCATGATCGGGTAGGGT
Source organism: Spinacia oleracea (assembly GCF_020520425.1). Lineage (NCBI taxonomy): Eukaryota > Viridiplantae > Streptophyta > Magnoliopsida > Caryophyllales > Amaranthaceae > Spinacia > Spinacia oleracea. The sequence continues at coordinate 60,595,882 of NC_079489.1, forward strand.
CATCTCGAGTCTTGGGTCGTGTCTAGTCGGGTCACTTTGCCATGTCTGTTACAAGTCAGGTTCTGGTCGACTCATGTTCCGGTCGGGTTCAATTTCAGGTTCGAGTCTTATATAGTCGAGTTTGAATCGGGTTTGTAGCAGTTAGATTCGGGTTTTGGTCAAATTCAGATCTTATAAAATTCAGGTCGGGTTCACTCTCGGACACGGGTTAAGATCGAGTCCAATAACTATATTTTGAATCTGGTAATGGAAAGAGCGGGTTCATTCAATTCCAACTTATCTACGGGTAAGAATACTTCCACTTCGGATATTCAGGTACAAGTCGGGTGTTTCAAACATTTTATTTAGCTTATTGAGTTATTGGTAACATATACAGAGTACATACTAATTAAGGTGCTTATTCGTGTGAGTAAAAAGTGAATACAATGAAGATGAGTGTTAGGATTTGTTGTACATAAGCGGGTGAAATGACAAGAATTATTTTAGATTATGTTCCCGCCACCGTAGTTGAAAATAATAAACCCGGGTTAAATTATCCAATACGACCCTGCTGAGTTTGCTTAAATTATGTATCCGGTAACGCAAAAATAATAAACAGGGTGTCCGAAATTACCGATCATTTGCAAAACTCGATCTCTTGATTCTCTTATTTCCAGGTTATTTTACCTTTATTATTCACTATTCAGTAACTCCTAATTAATAAACGGAAATTCTCAAAGTATTTGGTAACTTCTAATTTAGTTTTAATTAGGAATCCTAAATTAGGTATAAATTTATTAACAATTATATTGTCACCCTTAGATAATGAAATGCATAGAATTAATAAGCAAGGACGTAACTAAGAACCTCGAATGTGGCTTTCGTTCACCACTCTACACCAGGTTAAATTATCTAACACGACTTCGAGATCCATTATATCATGCATGTATGCGGTAACGCGAAAATAGTAAATAGGGTGACCGAAATTACCGATCTTTTACATCACTCGATCTCTTAATTATCTTATTTTCAATTTATTTTACCTTTATTATTTACTCTTTTGTAATAAATAATAAATAATAAATAATAAATAATAAATAATAAATAATAAATAATAATAATAATAATAAATAATAAATAATAAATAATAATAATAATAATAATAATAAATAATAAATAATATAATAAATAATAATAATAAATAATAAATAATAAATAATAAAATAAAAATAATAATAAAATAATAATAAATAATAATAATAAATAATAAATAATAAATAATAAATAATAAATAATAAATAATAAATAATAAAATAATAAATAATAAATAATAAATAATAAATAATAAATAATAAATAATAAATAATAAATAATAAATAATAAATAATAAATAATAATAATAAATAAAAATAATAAATAATAAATAATAAATAATAAATATAAATAATAAATAATAAATAATAAATAAAATAATAAATAATAATAATAAATAATAAATAATAATATAATAATAAATAATAAATAATAAATAATAAATAATAAATAATAAATAATAAATAATAAATAATAAATAATCAATAATAAATAATCAATAATCAATAATAATAATAAATAATATAATAAATAATAAATAATAAATAATAAATAATAAATAATAAATAATAAATAATAAATAATAAATAATAAATAATAAATAATAAATAATAATAATAAATAAGAAATAATAAATAATAAATAAGAAATAATAAATAATAATAATAAATATAAATAGATAAATAATAAATAATAAATAATAATAATAAATAATAAATAATAATAATAAATAATAAATATAATATACAATAATAAATAATAAATAATAAATAATAAATAATAAATAATAAATAATAAATAAATAAATAATAAATAATAAATAATAAATAATAAATAATAATAATATAATAAATAATAAATATAAATAATGAAGAATAAATAATAAATAATAATAAATAATCTAAATAAATAATAATAAATAAGAATAATAAATAATAATAATAAATATAAATAATAAATAATAAATAATAAATAATAAATAAGTAAAATAATAAAGAATAAATAATAAATATAAATAATAAATATAAATATAAATAATAAATAATAATATAAATAATAATAAGAAATAATATAATAAGAATAATAAATAATAAATATAAAATAATAAATAATAATAATAAATAATAAATAATAAATAATAAATAATAAATAATAAATAATAAATAATAAATAATAAATAATAATAATAAATAATAAATAATAATATAAATAAATAATAAATAATAAATAATAAATAATAAATAATAAATAATAAATAATAAATAATAAATAATAAATAATAAATAATAAATAATAAATAATAAATAATAAATAATAATAATAAATAATAAATAATAAATAATAAATAATAATAAATATAAAATAATAAATAATAAATAATAAATAATAAATAATAAATAATAAATAATAAATAATAAATAATAAATAATAATAATAAATAATAAATAAATAATAATAATAAATAATAAATAATAAATAATAAATAATAAATAATAAATAATAATATAATAATAAATAATAAATAATAAATAATAAATAATAAATAATAAATAATAAATAATAAATAATAAATAATAAATAATAAATAATAAATAATAATAATAATAAATAATAAATAAAAATTAAGAATATAATAATAATAATAAATAATAATATAAATAATAAATAATAAATAATAAATAAATAAATAATAAATAATAAATAATAAATAATAAATAATAAATAATAAATAATAAATAATCAATAATAAATAATAAATTTAATAAATATAATAATAATATAAATAATAAATAATAAATACAAATATAAATATAATAATAAAATAAAAATATAATATAAAATAAATAATTACTTCCGGCCTTTTCCGTAAATATCGCACCAGTTGTTTTTTACCACTATTCACAATACAACTTGGTGGCCTTTTTTGTGATTTGTACGTAAACGAAATTTTAGTCATGTGGGGTCATATTAGATTCGTATCGATATATATTTTCAAAATATTAATTTTTTATAATTTTTCCTTGGACACAATTCGAGATATTAAGAGTCAAAGTAATGTTTAGATGAGTGAAAGTCAATAATGGTGCGATATTTCCGGAACGGATGAAGTATTAGATTAGATATATTAGATTATTAGAAACTCGGAACGGCTCAGCCTCATATCGCCCAATTGCACAAACAAAAGTCCAATTACACAAACCTCAAACCTCCCTTCCATTCCTTCTTATTGATATCGCCGATTCGCCGCCACCGCCCAAGTCCCAACTTAACCGACTCGCCGGACTGAACCACCACACGAGTAGGCAACCACCGTTGGTCACTAACTTCCACATTTGTGTACAAACTACCAACCACGACAAGCAGACGACGAGTTGATTGAAGGCTCGCCGTCGTCGCCGTATGTCTAAACCCATTGATTCTCGAATTCAGGTACTTAATTTCTTCTAAAATTGATTTAAAAATAGTCAGTGCCTCAAATAGTAGTTAGGGTTCGTGACTTAGTCTGTTAGTCATTACTTAATTCCTTGTAAAATTGAATCTGAAACATTTTTTTTAAACCTCGTTAGATGTTGGCATGTTGGTATATTAGTATTTCATTATTCTTCAATCCTGGTTTAATAATCTGTTTCTGATAATTAAATCTAAAACAAAGTCTAAATAGATTAATTAGTTTCTGTCTTACATTTGTAGTTGGCTGCATAGCTTGATAACTAGATTAAGATTAGTACTTTAATAGTGACTGAATTGAGATCATTCAAAATTGACATTTGCTGGCCAGATCTTCACGAAAAAGTACTTTTGGGGCATCGGGAGTTCACGGGCTACTTGGCCTGACCTTCAGCAAGCCATTTTAAATCACCATTTTTATCCTTTTTGCTCCATAAGATACTTACTCCCATTCCAACATGGTAGTTTAGTTTGTCATTAATTATTATGTAATCAACGAAAAGGAAGACATACAGTTCATCCAATTGCTTTCATGAATTAGCAACCAAATTTTCATTCAGTTGAGTTCTCAGTCGTCTCTTTTGACAAGGCATTTGGTAAATTGGAAAGTATTTGGAGAAATTATAGAATAGTAGCAAAAGTCTACATTAGGACTTTGGAAGTTAAAAGTCCAGACCATTTTTATTCTTACTAGTTTAAACTTACGTGCGTTGCACGTGATTTTTTTAGAAAAAGTTTAATGTATGCACAAACATTTAAATTACTTCGTAACAAAGTACTTTACAATAATGCTATTCTTGTTGTGTACATGCATCTAAAAATGGGATTTGCCAGGACATTCATTTTTATAAACTTGTGGTATGCATTAAACTTTCTCAATTATCTTTGTTAGAAAAAATGGCTAACCAATACTAAGAGTGAAGCTCAATAAATAAAACAAATAAATAAGTGTAGAAACAAACATAATTAGCTAACTATTTAGATTCTTTGCATTGAGCTTCTTAATTCTTATACATGAAGAATATAGTCCAAACTAAAAGTAGGTAAAGTATACAGAAAAAGACACTTTCAATTTGTTAACTAAAAGTGTTTCTTGCCCCGTCACTCGGTAATCGATAACGTATTGATATGTGATAGTCTTTGTTTTTGGCAAACTCCATCAATTTGCTGTGCTATAGGAATTAAACTTAAAACACAATTTTAGTGCAAAAATTATTAGGTAAAAAAATCATCTTCTTATCTTAATCTACGCAATAATAATGCAATGTAATTTTAGAAAGTAATAGATTATGTTACCTAGTAGGGAAAAATCAAGAAAACTCTTATAGTCAATATTGATAATTTGATATCATAGAGTAAAATTCGTGTTGAATCATTAGAAATCATACACTTAATTGCAAAAGAAAAAGTAAATTTAACAAAGAAAACATTCATCTATGTTATTCGCATATTATCAACTGGCCGGTTTAATGAAGGAAATCGTCTTTTCTCAAGGCTAAAAAGAGCTTCTTTATTATAGTATAGGAAAAACTATGCATTGGTGCAAGGATAACGTACATAACTGAAATAAGTACAAAGTTAACAAAAAAAATGTCAGAGGCTTGTATTCTCAAACTAATTTAAGATACATTGAACGTATCTAGTAATCTACTGAACGCTAATTGAGTGTTGCAAGGGATAAACTTGTTTTTGAGAGGTATAGAAATTTGACTAAAAGTAAAGTGGATAAAAAAAAAAGTTTGGCATACTGTAATAGAGGATACTAAATACAGGATAAAGAAAGAGCAAACACTTCAAATTGGCATAGAGTCATGACTAAATTAATCATCGACCCCTACCGGGAGAAGATAGTGGGCAATAAGGCAGCCCAACCACATGAATTAAGAATTATAAGCACAATATAGAATAGTGTCTAATTGTCGCAAATTTTTAACAACAGTATTTTATGATTAGTCCACGTCTCCACCATAATCATCCATATAATTAACAATATAACAAAAAATATTTAAAAAGCATAAGCATACATCTTAAATTGTAGATGAATAGAAGAAAATACATGAAACTCATCTATCTACAAACTTTGACTCCCAAATTAGTTCAATCAAACACTTGGTAAGACAAACATACAAAATAAATCATGATTAGAAGCAAAATAACAATTCATTTCAACGAAAGGCATCTCGGTCATCTTTGATCAAATTATCACAATCCACCTAACGAGCAATCAATAACACTGATCAACCACAATATACAAACAAAAAACCACCTAGATCATGCAAAATCGCAAGAAATCAGAGAAGTCACCACACGCAAGATAAAGTCACCACACGCAAGATAGAGAGATCAGAATTGAAGGGAAACTGCCGTCAGAAGGCAGAGCAACCCTGCGTTGCCTCCGTGAGGAGAAAGGGTTCTCAATCAATTAAAATGAAGGCAGAGGTTCTCAACAACTAAAATTGATATTTTTGAGGTGTTGTAAGCGCAAGATAAGTGTCGTATAAAATGACATTTGGGATCATATAAATTAATAATTTTTTTAAAAATAAAGGAAAAAAACAAGGACAAAATTGTACAAAAAAATTACGCAAAACACTTCCTTCCTTTCGGCTTTTTAATAGAAGAAGATATGGGAAAGTGTAGGAGTAAGCAAATAATTTCCCAGCGTTAATTCATTAATGTTACCCTTCTCATTAAGGGCAATATAGTAAACTAAATAACAGGCGATTGACCTTTGAAAATCTACCACAACTCCACAAGGAAAAGCACACCAACCTTGTGATAGCACTCGGTGGTTTGACACGTTAATTGAATTGTTATTGAGGTGTTGTTTAGAATTAATGAGGTTGGTAGCTGTAGTTGTGACTGACTGAGTTACTGACTTGATATTTGGTAAATGGTAATCACCTAATCATGATTCTTTAACATTGTTGTTGACCTTGTTGTTGCCCTTGTTGTAGAATTGCTGACTTTTTTATAGTAGTAGTTTAATTGTAAATTGTGTGGTATTTTAGTTGTTGAATTGTTCTTGGAGAGTTGCTGGTTTTTTTATATTTGAATTTCTTTCTATTAAAAATCTAATGGATATTGTTAATTTTCAGATTTATTTTGCCAGTGAAACTGAACTTATTTGGTTAGTTGACTTTTGTCCTCTGAAGTCTACACTATCACCTGAATATCAGTTGTAGATGTCGCTTCTGAAGAGGAAGGAACGAATGCGGTATTTTTAATTTATTATTAGTTTTAATTGCTACGCCATAGACTCAACTTTCTAATTAAATAATGTTTGTAGTGAAAGTGAGAGGCAACACCACAAAAGAATTCAAATCAGCAAGCGTGATGATAAATCTCAAGGGGTAATGTATCTATGATGTGTCAATTTCATCAGCATGCATGTTATTTTCTTAAAGTGAATTCATTTTTTAGTCCTTTGCCTTTTGTTCCAAAACAGCATCAAGGTGTTGCGGCTTATTGTGATATCGAAAGCGTTATCATATTGTTGAAGAGGTTTCCAAAAGAGAAGAAAGACGTAGTAGACTTCCTTGGGTTTGGTTCATTGTTGAAGTACAATATTTTGACTTTGAGGAGTAACATGTGTCTATGGATGTTGAACAACTTTGACCCAGAATCTAAAACGTTCAATATCACGGAAAAATCATCAATTTTAAACCAATCCATGTCCAAAACATCTTGGGGTTTAAAGCTGAGGGTTCAACTGTTGTGGAAAAGGAAGATAAGTCTAAGCAAACAAAATATTCATTGGATTTTGCTAATATTGATGTGAAAAATCTGTGTGCAATCCTTGTGAAACTTGATGCCAGTGTGGTTAATTTCAAAAGAGCTCTAGTTTTTCTACTTATGACAGCCTTGTTCGCCCCAACCTATTCGAACAAGCCAAAGGAGAGCTGGCTTCATTTATTGGAAGATGTTGAGATCATTCCTTCACTAAACTGGGGTCAATTTATATATGACAACATCATTGTTGCATCAAAAGTGTACAAGGAGAAAAAAGATAAAAAAAACTGCAGTTGGTGGATGCATTATATTATTCACGGTAAGTTAATTTTTCTAATCATTAAGTAGTTACATATATAATTGAATATTTATCTTTAACAATCAAGTTATGATGTCAGGTTATGTTCTGTGACTACTCAATTAACCAAGAATTTTATGAACTTTGGAGCATCAACATTCCTCGCGTTATCGAGTGGGATGACGATAAAACAAAGAAGTTGCACAAGTTCATCATGCAGAATTGCGATGGATATGATTGCGCACAGGTGTTTACATTGTGGATGCTAGTAATTATTTTTATTTTTGGGGGGGGGGGGGGGGGGTACTATTACGAGTAATCTTAACACTAATCCCTAAATTGTGTACCTTTTACTAAATTGTTTCTCGACAGTTGATGGTAGAAGTGGAAGAATATAAACATTATTTGAAGGGAGACGAGAAACGGCTGAATCATGAGAATCGGCCACAGAGAATTGAGAAGGCTGTAGCATGCATGAAGAAGACTGATATCTCTGATATTAAAACCCATATGCAGGGAGACGAGAAATGGTTGAGTCATGAGAATCGGTTACAAAAAATTGAGAAGGATGTAGCATGCATGAAGACTGATATCTCTGAGATTAAAACCCATATGCGGTTATTGGCTGATTTGTGTACGAATATCAATGGAAAATGTGAGAAATGGTTGAGTCATGAGAATCGGTTACAGAAAATTGAGAAGGATGTAGCATGCATGAAGACTGATAACTCTGAGATTAAAACCCATATGCGGTCATTGGCTGATTTGTGTACGAATATCAATGGCAAATGTGAAACCATACTTACTGGTATGACTAATGCTAATAAAGAAGGGGATCATTTTTTGAAGGATTGCCAGGGAATTACAAACAAGAATAAAAATCCTAGTGAAACTATCGGTGCTAATGAGGATCAAGGGATTGTTCAGGCATGTGCTCACTCTCTGTGCCATTTGAAATATGTTCTTATTTTATTTTGTGATTTCCGCTAATGTTTTGCGCACGATTTAATTGATCTAGGAAGAACTTGCTTCCGATGGGAATGGTCTCAAGCAAGAAAAGTATGAGGTAATAGTGGTCATTCTCTTATTCTAATGATCATTTGGAATTGTGTTTGTTATCCGCCGCTGGTATTTGAAATGGTTAGTTTTTTTCTTTATAATAGGTGAAGAAGTTGAAGGCTGATTTTGAGGGAGAATCATCAAGTAGAAAAAAGGTTCGTATGTTGTCATGTTTCCCATTTCGATACATTTAGTTGTATATTATTTAATTGGTTTGATTTTATCTAATTATTTAGAGGGCTACAACACGCATTCTACGATCGGATACAACTACAAAAAGGGAGGTTTGTCCTGTTTGCTTTCACTCATATTTTCAATCTCCCTTTTTGCCTTTTCAGTTTGTTTCGTATAGTAACTATGAGTGTGGCTCTATTCTGCCTCCATGTTATAGGAGAATTCAATTTTTCTGTTCTGATCTATTTTTTTCTTCATCTTTAGAAAGTCATATGCTTCATAGTGTTTAGTCTTTTTCAGTGAAAATTGAGCTTAAAGTTAGGTTTCTTGGTTCTGAATTGGTGATCCCTAGGAACTGACATGGACTGGGATGAGTGACTTAGATGGAGTACTCTGGTTATAATACATATTCTGATATTAGTGACTGGGATGAGTGACTTTCTCTATAGTGCCTAGTTAAGATTGGATTTTGATAACCTATTTTGTGAAACTGAAACCCCTTGTCTATCAGATAGGCTCCTGTACAGTAGCTTATTAGCATATCAGATTCTCTATAGTGCCTCACACTTGTCCCTTCCCCCGACCCCTCACCCCATAATTCAAAATCTTTGTACTCTAACATCTATAGAAGGTAGACGATCTAAGCCTTGTCCAAAAATATGCAGGAGAATTCCATAAAAGGTACCCCTTCAAAAGACATACAAGATTGCCTTGAGCAACTAAGAAACGCTGAGGATCGAGCCTTATATGAATATACCTTTTGTGACAAAGACAACAGGTGAGTACGTGTGCATCATGATTGTTTTATTTGTGCAATATAACATCTAACATCATCAATATGATTGTATTATGAAGTGATGTTCTGTTCAAACATTGCGGATTAATGCAGTTGGATCGAAGCACACTGAAAACATTGTACCCATGTCAAAATATACCTTGCTATGTATGTGTTCATTCCTTTTCCTACAACATTACATTACCTTGTACTGTGGTTTTGTGATTATTTGTAGAGATGATAAAGTTGGTAATCGTCTCTTCACATATGGTGTTCTTTTGTTTTGTTTTGTTTTTCAATTTCATACGTTTGGTTATTTCATAGGTCATTGATGCAGCCGGTGTTGATATAACTGTTAGGTTATGATACATATGACACTACATAGATCATGCGGAAACAACCATTAACCCAGGAAACATATTATTTACACATAATCATTTAGCATAGTTTAGATGCATACTCTTTGTTGCGTGCCTTCCCTAGCTGCGCCCGAACCGAACAAGAACAAGTCTTTTAGGACTCCAAGTGTCGTCCCTCCGTAGAAAGTCCACAGCACGTCCGGATCCGCCTTAAGATTGACCAACTAGAATCGCCCTTAAGGTACTCAGAAAATTCGGCACTTTTGGGGCAAGATGGGTGTTTGAATTTTCTCTCAAAAAACTCACTTTTGAATACTTTGAAACTTGTGTATAAATTATGACCCCTAGGCCTTTATTTATAGAGTTATGGAAAAGGAATCGTAATCCTAGTAGGATGCGAATTAATTGGAATTAGAATTCTACATGAATTCTACTTAATCAATTTATCCAATAGGAATAGACATTTAATCATACACTGACTCTTGCAGATTCAGGAATCTCGCATGAGCTCAAACTCACACACACACGGCAGCCACAAGGGCTGCCCACGCATGCGAGCAGCAGCCCACGCAGCGCGGCCCACGCATGCGTGGCCTTGTGCGCGCTGGGCTGTGGCGTGCGTGCTTGTTGGGCGATGGCCTGGCTTCGTGCTGGGCCTTCGTCCGGCAGGCCTCGTCCGATGCTAATTCGTACGATACGCTTCCGATTAAAATTCCATTTCCGGAATCTATTTCCGATACGAACAATATTCAATATTTCCGATTCCGGAATTAATTTCCGTTTCGAACAAATATTTAATATTTCCGTTTCCGGAATTATTTTCCGATTCCGGTAATATTTCCGATTCTGACAATATTTCCGTTTCCGGCAATATTTCCGATTCTGGTAATATTTCCATTTCCAACAATATTTTCCGATACGTACCATGTTTCCGTTTCCGGCAACATCTACGACTTGGATAATATTCATATTTCCGATACGATCCATATTTCCGTTTCCGGCAATATCATCGTTTCCGGAGTATTCATTTCTTGCCTGTGACGATCTTAGCTCCCACTGAAACCAAGATCCGTCGGTTCCGAATATTCATAGATGGAGTATTTAATGCCATTAAATACTTGATCCGTTTACGTACTATTTGTGTGACCCTACGGGTTCAGTCAAGAGTAAGCTGTGGATTAATATCATTAATTCCACTTGAACTGAAGCGGCCTCTAGCTAGGCATTCAGCTCACTTGATCTCACTGAATTATTAACTTGTTAATTAATACTGAACCGCATTTATTAGACTTAACATAGAATGCATACTTGGACCAAGGGCATTATTTCCTTCAGTCTCCCACTTGTCCTTAGGGACAAGTGTGCATTTCCTAATTCCTTTGTCGCTCGATGCTTGCTCTTGAACATAAGGTAAGAGTTGTCATCCTTATTATGTCCAGAGGTGTTCCTCGGTTTCAGAGTTCAACTGATCAAATAAACAGATAATCATAGCCTATGATTCATCCGAGCACGGCCATGCATTTCACAGTTTCTAGCTCTCCGAGTGGCCTTGTACAACTTTTAAGCATCTCATCCCGATTTATGGGAGGACAATCCCAATCTTGCGATCTTGAGATTAGACTTCATTTGATAGGTGATTACCTGAGCGTTGCCTTTATAGCCTCCTTTTACGGTGCGACGGTTGGTCAACGTCAAAGCAACCAGTTCTCAAACAAGTAATCTCAAATCACTCAGGTATTGAGGATTTAGTGTCTAATAATTTAATGAAATTTACTTATGACAGACTTTCATCTCTTACAGTAAAGTTTCATAGGTCTTGTCCGATACTAGTCTTCCCAAAGTAAGTATCTATGCAAATGATTATGACATTGCCATGTCCACATAGTTCAAGAAACAGAACTACTAGTCATCTTGCATTCTAATCGTCTAACGTTTTCTATGCGTCCAATTTTATAGAAAACTCCGACTAGGGACCATTTTCAACCTTTGACATTCAAGTTCACTTGATAGACATTTCTTAGTCACAGGACTGGTCCTGACAGTCTATCTTGAATATATCGTCAAGTTGAAGGGACTCATCATTTAATAAACCACAAATTAAATGGAAAAATGAATTCCTTTCATTTATTGTGAATGATTAACCAATAATGTTTTACAAAGATTTAAACTCTAAAACTTTAAAACATTAAACAGAGACATCAAAGCCATTCTCCAATATGCTTGATTCCCATAGCTGCAGTGTGCGAGTTGTGCTTCGCTTGCGGCAGAGGTTTAGTTAATGGATCTGATATGTTGTCATCAGTTCCAATTTTGCTTATCTCGACTTCTTTTCTTTCAACGAACTCTCGTAGAAGGTGAAATCTACGAAGTACATGCTTTACTCTCTGGTGGTGTCTAGGCTCTTTTGCCTGTGCAATAGCTCCGTTATTATCACAATACAGGGCTATTGGTCCTTTAATGGAGGGGACTACACCAAGTTCTCCTATGAACTTCCTTAGCCATATAGCTTCCTTTGCTGCTTCATGTGCAGCAATGTACTCCGCTTCAGTTGTAGAATCCGCAATGGTGCTTTGCTTAGCACTTTTCCAGCTTACTGCTCCTCCGTTGAGGCAGAAGACAAACCCAGACTGTGATCTGAAATCATCTTTGTCGGTTTGGAAACTTGCGTCCGTATAGCCTTTAACAATTAATTCATCATCTCCACCATAGACCAGGAAGTCATCTTTGTGCCTTTTCAGGTACTTCAGAATGTTCTTGGCAGCAGTCCAATGCGCCTCTCCTGGGTCTGACTGGTATCTGCTCGTAGCACTGAGTGCGTACGCAACATCCGGGCGTGTACATATCATAGCATACATTATTGAACCAATCAATGATGCATATGGAATCCCATTCATTCGTCTACGCTCATCAAGTGTTTTTGGGCACTGAGTCTTGCTTAGAGTCATTCCATGAGACATGGGTAGGTAGCCTCGCTTGGAGTCCGCCATCTTGAACCTATCAAGCACCTTATTGATATAAGTGCTTTGACTAAGTCCAATCATCCTTTTAGATCTATCTCTGTAAATCTTGATGCCCAATATGTACTGTGCTTCTCCTAGGTCCTTCATCGAAAAACATTTCCCAAGCCAAATCTTGACAGAGTTTAACATAGGAATGTCATTTCCGATAAGCAATATGTCGTCGACATATAATACTAGGAAAGCAATTTTGCTCCCACTGACCTTCTTGTATACACAAGATTCGTCTGCGTTCTTGATGAAACCAAAGTCACTGACTGCTTCATCAAAACGTATATTCCAGCTCCTGGATGCCTGCTTCAATCCGTAGATTGATTTCTTTAGCTTGCATACCTTTTTAGCATTCTTTGGATCCTCAAAACCTTCAGGCTGTGTCATAAACACAGTTTCTGTTAAAACGCCGTTTAAGAAAGCAGTTTTGACATCCATCTGCCATATTTCGTAATCGTAATATGCAGCGATTGCTAACATTATTCGAATAGACTTTAGCATTGCAACTGGTGAAAAGGTTTCATCGTAATCCACACCGTGGACTTGCCTGTAACCTTTTGCAACCAATCTAGCTTTGAAAACTTCAAGTTTCCCATCCTTGTCCTTTTTCAGTTTGAAAACCCATTTGCTTCCAATGGCTTGGTAGCCATCTGGCAAATCGACCAAATCCCATACTTGGTTTTCAGACATGGAGTCTAATTCAGATTGCATGGCTTCTTGCCATTGCTTGGAGCTAGGGCTCGTCATAGCTTGCTTGTAAGTCGCAGGTTCATCACTTTCAAGTAATAGAACGTCATAGCTCTCGTTCGTCAAAATACCTAAGTACCTTTCCGGTTGAGATCTATATCTTTGCGATCTACGCGGGGTAACATTTCTAGATTGACCATGATTCTCACCAGATTCTTCTAAAGGTCTCTGAGTTTCATCCTGAATGTCATCTTGAGCATTCTCTAGAGTTTGTTGTTCGACTCGAATTTCTTCGAGGTCTACTTTTCTCCCACTTGTCATTTTGGAAATATGATCCTTCTCCAAAAAGACACCATCTCGAGCAACAAACACTTTGTTCTCAGATGTATTGTAGAAGTAATACCCCTTTGTTTCCTTTGGATAGCCCACAAGGATACATTTGTCAGATTTTGGATGAAGTTTGTCTGAAATTAATCGTTTGACGTATACTTCACATCCCCAAATCTTAAGAAAAGACACATTTGGAGGCTTTCCAAACCATAATTCGTATGGAGTCTTTTCGACAGCTTTAGACGGAGCTCTATTTATAGTGAGTGCAGCTGTATTTAGTGCATGTCCCCAAAATTCTAATGGAAGTTCGGCCTGACCCATCATTGACCTGACCATGTCTAGCAAGGTTCTGTTCCTCCGTTCTGACACACCGTTCCATTGTGGTGTTCCAGGAGGAGTCAATTCTGATAGAATTCCACATTCTTTCAGATGGTCATCAAATTCATAGCTCAGATATTCACCGCCTCTATCAGACCGCAGTGCCTTGATCTTCTTGCCTAATTGATTCTCTACTTCACTCTGAAATTCCTTGAATTTGTCAAAGGATTCAGACTTATGCTTCATTAGGTAGACATAACCATACCTACTGAAGTCATCAGTGAAAGTGATAAAGTAGCTGAAACCACCTCTAGCATTTGTACTCATTGGTCCACATACATCTGTATGGATTAAACCCAATAGTTCATTTGCTCTTTCTCCAACTTTAGAGAAAGGTTGCTTTGTCATTTTGCCAAGTAAACATGATTCGCATTTACCATAATCCTCTAAGTCAAATGATTCTAGAATTCCTTCCCTTTGAAGTCTTTCTAAGCGTTTCAAGTTTATATGGCCTAATCGACAATGCCACAGATAGGTGAGATCTGAATCATCCTTTTTGGCCTTTTTGGTATTTATGTTATATACTTGTTTGTCGTGATCTAATAAATAAAGTCCATTGACTAATCTAGCAGATCCATAAAACATCTCTTTAAAATAAAACGAACAACTATTGTCTTTTATTATAAAGGAAAATCCCTTAGCATCTAAGCAAGAAACTGAAATGATGTTTTTAGTAAGACTTGGAACATGGAAACATTCTTCCAGTTCCAAAACTAGCCCGGAGGGCAACGACAAATAGTATGTTCCTACAGCTAATGCAGCAATCCGTGCTCCATTTCCCACTCGTAGGTCGACTTCACCCTTGCTTAACTTTCTACTTCTTCTTAGTCCCTGTGGATTGGAACATAAGTGTGAGCCACAACCTGTATCTAATACCCAAGAAGTTGAATTAGCAAGTATACAGTCTATAACGAAAATACCTGAAGATGGAACGACTGTTCCGTTCTTCTGATCTTCCTTTAGCTTCAAGCAATCTCTCTTCCAATGCCCCTTCTTCTTGCAGTAGAAGCATTCGGATTCAGAAGTGGGTTGACTGACCTTCCTCTTTGCAGATTTGGCGCCAGTTTGCTTAGTTGGGCTGGCCTTGTTGCCACCTTTCTTAGCATTCCTCTTCTTTCCAGATTTCTTGAACTTGCCCCCACGCACCATAAGCACATCCTGCTTATCACTTTTGAGCGTCTTTTCAGCGGTCTTCAGCATACCGTGAAGCTCAGTGAGCGTTTTGTCCAGACTATTCATACTGTAGTTCAGTTTGAACTGATCATACCCGCTATGAAGAGAATGGAGGATGGTGTCTATAGCCATTTCCTGAGAAAATTGCTGATCCAGCCGACTCATATTCTCAATGAGTCCAATCATTTTGAGAACATGTGGACTTACGGGCTCGCCTTTCTTAAGCTTGGTCTCAAGAATTTGCCTATGAGTCTCGAATCTTTCGACTCGAGCCAGATCTTGGAACATGTTCTTCAACTCACTGATGATTGTGAAAGCATCTGAGTTGATGAACGTTTTCTGCAGATCCGCACTCATGGTGGCGAGCATTAGACATTTCACATCCTTGTTGGCATCAATCCAACGATTGAGGGCTGCCTGAGTGATCCCGTCGCCTGGAGCTTCGGGCATCGCCTCATCTAGGACATACTCCTTTTCTTCCTGCATAAGAACTATTTGCAAGTTCCTTTGCCAGTCAAGGAAGTTTTTCCCGTTCAACTTCTCCTTTTCGAGAATTGATCGAATGTTGAATGAATTGTTGTTTGCCATATTAAAAACTACAATTGAAAAGAATAAACAAATAAATAACCATTCACAGTTTCTCTTAATAAACTTAAATTCTAGCATTCATGCATAATTCAATGTTTATTAAGCATTTTATTCAAGTTATGTGTTCCGGCAGGTGTGAATAAAATGATTCCAAGATCCTAAAATCATTGAAGAACTAAGCACAGTTTGTCGACTTAATCCTAGAACATCTTAGGTAAGCAAAAGCCTTTTGCTAATAGTCTAGAAACTATTCTTGGTTGATAGGTACGTCTAAGAACTTATTAGGTAAACCTATCGAATTTGCCACGACATAAAAGGACTCCTTACTTATATCGTTGAGTTTCACCAAAACTAACATGTACTCACAATTTATTTGTGTACCTTGCCCCTTTAGGACCAATAAGTAACACCTCGCTGAGCGAAAACTATTACTAGATTGATGTAAAGGATATCCAAGCAAGTGTATATTTTGGCATGGCACCTTTTAACTCAATTTTTTAAGTTTTGGAACTTAAGGCTCTTACTATGTTGGTTAGATTTTAAGTGAACTAAAATCCTTAATCATGCAACATAATCAAGCTTTTGATCTCATGCATTTTAAGACATATTTAAAGCAATAAATAACTTAAAACATGCATAAGATATTTGTGATCTAGTATGGCCCGACTTCATCTTGAAGCTTTGACTTCAAAGTCCGTCTTGAAAATCTCCGTGGGAGGCACCATTTTCTTCAAATAGGATAAGTTATAACTAATTACAACTATTTGATGGTACGCAGACCATATTTGAATTGAAAAACAACTTTGGTACTTTAGACCAATTACATTCAAATTAATGGTACGCAGACCATATTTTCTATCCTATTTGGGCCATACTAGTCACTTCATAACCTGCAAAACAGTACATATACAATATATACCATTCACCCATTCATTATCATGAATGGCCCACATAGCTGGTTAGTTAAACACATTATGCATCACGTAAACATTTGCAGCAATTAATCAAGGGCACCAATAATCTACCAATTATTCAGTCCTTATTAATTCTAATCGAGTTGTTTTAACCTTAAGGATTTGTAGACCTAATCAAGAGTTTATGACTAAAAGCACTCCCACTCAAACCAATAAATTCATATGCTTTACTAATTTTAAACATAAAATTGTATTTCTAGTCTAACCGGAAACATACAAATTTAATTAAAATTTAAAGCTCATATAAATTTATAATTGAATCCAAAAATTTAATTTTAATTTCAGTCACATTTAAATTAATTTATGATTTTAATTTTAGTAAAATAATTAGAATAAATGCCATTTATTATAATTATAATATTCAAAATTAAAATCCAAGAAATTAATTCAAATTATTAATTTTAAAATCAATTAAAAATTACGTGAACTGAAATTTTCAAATTAAACATTCAAAACGATCTAATCGTAACGCAAACACCCTACGCGTTGCACGCCCATGGGCTGTACGCACACAGCCATTGCTGGCCATGTGCGCGCAGCCCATGCGCTCGTTGCATAGTTGCTGCTGTCCCATACGCAAGCCTCCGCACAGCGCCCACCGCACGCAAGCTATCGCTCGCAGCGCGCGCGCGTTACCGCGCTCGCTGGTGCGCGAGATCGCTCGCTGGTGCGCGCGAGCCATCGCTCGCTGGGGCGCTGCATCGCTCGCTGGCGCGCGAGATCGCGCGCTGGCGCGCGAGATCGCTCGCTGGTGCGCGCGAGTGATGCTGGGCGCAGCGCTCGTGGCACGCGAGCTTGCGCTCGCTGCGCACGAGGCTGCGCGCTGTTGTGCGAGGCAGCGCGCGCTGTGGCGCAGCTCGCTTGCTGCCCACACGCGACTGCCTTGGCTCGCCCCTCGCCCATGCCCATCCGTTCATTGCTCGTGGCACACGACACAAGGCAGGGCTGCTGCCTTGTGCTCGTGCACTACGCCCTTGCTCATTGCATTCGTGCCGCACGGGCGACGAGCTCCCTTGCTCGTCGTCGCATGCCCGCATTATACAACACCCCTTAAGGGTAACACGAAGCGTCCATTGCTTCGTGCGTGCAAGTTATTTGAACGAATCGCATAAAATTTAAAATTTATATTTAAAATTAATGACAAATTAATAAATAATATTAATTTCATAATTTTAGGGCGAAAAAATCGAAAATTTATTATCCAATTGATTTCCGATTGATATGGATTCAAGTCTAGGTCATAAAAATTTAAAATTTATCGTAAATTTACAATTTTTATGGTGGTTTTTAATCATAGGTTTCTAATTAAATTACAATTAATTATGAAAATCAAATTAATTCTAAATTATTCTAATTTTCAACAAATTAATCATAATTACAAATTAGATTGCATAATTAACAAGACTAGGCATTCAAACTTGTTAAACATATGCAGTAGGTCAATCAAAAATTCAAGATTTATCAACAAGAATCGCAAATATTTAATTTAACATCTTAAATTTACGAAATTTTGCATTCGAAAAACTAAAACCTTCGAAAAGTCATAGTTAGGCTTCGAATTTGAGAATTCTGGGTTCGGCAGAAAAATACTATTTTTGTCAAAATTTTAGAATGCCTTTTACATGCGGAATTGACACAAAAATCACTCGATTTGGATGAGTAACGAAGAAACTGCCGAAAAACTGCGTACGTATAATTAAATAAACGCAATTTGCAATTAATTAACAATTACGAAAATTAATCACCCCTTTTAATTCTTGCAAATTTGTAATATTTAACCATGTTCATGCAATTTAGATTATGAAAATAATAAGGGGCTCGTGATACCACTGTTAGGTTATGATACATATGACACTACATAGATCATGCGGAAACAACCATTAACCCAGGAAACATATTATTTACACATAATCATTTAGCATAGTTTAGATGCATACTCTTTGTTGCGTGCCTTCCCTAGCTGCGCCCGAACCGAACAAGAACAAGTCTTTTAGGACTCCAAGTGTCGTCCCTCCGTAGAAAGTCCACAGCACGTCCGGATCCGCCTTAAGATTGACCAACTAGAATCGCCCTTAAGGTACTCAGAAAATTCGGCACTTTTGGGGCAAGATGGGTGTTTGAATTTTCTCTCAAAAAACTCACTTTTGAATACTTTGAAACTTGTGTATAAATTATGACCCCTAGGCCTTTATTTATAGAGTTATGGAAAAGGAATCGTAATCCTAGTAGGATGCGAATTAATTGGAATTAGAATTCTACATGAATTCTACTTAATCAATTTATCCAATAGGAATAGACATTTAATCATACACTGACTCTTGCAGATTCAGGAATCTCGCATGAGCTCAAACTCACACACACACGGCAGCCACAAGGGCTGCCCACGCATGCGAGCAGCAGCCCACGCAGCGCGGCCCACGCATGCGTGGCCTTGTGCGCGCTGGGCTGTGGCGTGCGTGCTTGCTGGGCGATGGCCTGGCTTCGTGCTGGGCCTTCGTCCGGCAGGCCTCGTCCGATGCTAATTCGTACGATACGCTTCCGATTAAAATTCCATTTCCGGAATCTATTTCCGATACGAACAATATTCAATATTTCCGATTCCGGAATTAATTTCCGTTTCGAACAAATATTTAATATTTCCGTTTCCGGAATTATTTTCCGATTCCGGTAATATTTCCGATTCTGACAATATTTCCGTTTCCGGCAATATTTCCGATTCTGGTAATATTTCCATTTCCAACAATATTTTCCGATACGTACCATGTTTCCGTTTCCGGCAACATCTACGACTTGGATAATATTCATATTTCCGATACGATCCATATTTCCGTTTCCGGCAATATCATCGTTTCCGGAGTATTCATTTCTTGCCTGTGACGATCTTAGCTCCCACTGAAACCAAGATCCGTCGGTTCCGAATATTCATAGATGGAGTATTTAATGCCATTAAATACTTGATCCGTTTACGTACTATTTGTGTGACCCTACGGGTTCAGTCAAGAGTAAGCTGTGGATTAATATCATTAATTCCACTTGAACTGAAGCGGCCTCTAGCTAGGCATTCAGCTCACTTGATCTCACTGAATTATTAACTTGTTAATTAATACTGAACCGCATTTATTAGACTTAACATAGAATGCATACTTGGACCAAGGGCATTATTTCCTTCAATAACTGCTAAAGATGCTTGCTTGGTGTATGCCCGTGCTAACATTACAACAATCAATGACAATGATTATGCGATTGAATATATTACTAGATATGTGCCACAGACAATCTCCAAGTGCAGCAAGGTATTGCAAATTTAATTTATAATTGGGTTGTTTGTAAATTGGTTAGGTTTCAAATTTAATGGTCCTTAACTTCTATAAGTTTGATCAATGGTAGATTTTGATTGCGGTTCACCACCAGAACCACTGGTTTTCCGTAGTGGCAGACATGGAGAATAAGAAGGCTAATTTACTTGATTCCGTGCCCATTAATAAAAGCAACAGCGAAAGGAAAACTTTATCCAAAAAAATGGTATAATTTCCTGCGTGCATAAACTTTCATGCTATATACTCATTTGTATCTTTGACACACTTACTTAAAAGATTGTCGCAAACTCTTCTATACTACCCACAGCTTAACACTATGGGTGAGAAGTTATACAAGCAGGTTAAGTATGAGCCTTTTAAATACATTGGCAAATTTAAGCTTAATATGGAGAGGGTGAACATACAACCTAATGGGTACGTGTTTCTCTAAAATTTCCCATTTCGTTAGGACGGTGAAGATTAATAATAAGTATGACCAATATCTTTTCCATTAATGCAGATATGATTGTGGGATTTACGTATTGCGATGGTTGGAAGATCCTACTATTTTGAATCCTTTTGATATAAAAAATCTAGAATCCTATGATAAGGTAAGTTCATGTTTTTCAATGTAAAACTCTGAGCATTACAACTTTGAGTTGAAGAACATAATATCCTAAAGTATTGAATATTGCTATTTTGTTGCAGGACATTTCAATGCATCGCCTGAGAACCTTGGTGCGACTCATTCGTTCTGAACAAAATGAAGTCAGAGAACACGTCCTAAAAGGTGTAATTGGGCCTCACTAACTATAGGAAAATTCTGAAATTTGATTAAAATAGGTTGTTTGTACAGGTGGATAGACGATGTATTTCTATAATTGGAGGTACTCCTTAAATACTCCAAATTTTGTATACAGGTTCCTATGTTTTGTACGTGTGGATAAGTAGGTAGACGATGTATTTCTATAATTGGAGGTACTCCTTAAATACTCCAAATTTTGAATACATGTTCCATGTTTTGTAATCTAGGTTTAAGAACATACTTAGAAAACATAACTCTTATTGATCATTACATGAATGAAATTAGTAAAAGTCACTGTATCCAGTTATAGTATTAAATTAAATTTGATTTTTTTAAAAAAAATTTCGTTAAAAGTTAAAAAATTGCCACTCTATATAATTAAATACATAGAATAAATAAGAAAGAACCTGATATTTGATTCGTTCGTTACATTTCATCCGGTTAAATAAAAGAGTATTAAAACAATTTCCGTCAGATTCCTTTAAAGATTAAGTTTCCTATTTTCATAACAAAAAATATAAAAGGAAAAGTGATATAGTAAACTTAATCAAAATATACATAGGTATTTTTTAAAAAAATACCTTTAAAAAAAGGTATTTTTTAAAAATTATTACCCTATACATAAATTAGGAATATTATTTTTCGGAAAACTACCCCAAACAAGAAATTATATCCTTTAGGGGAAATCTTATCGAAGTGTAATTCTATTATTTTATAGTTTTCACGGGAAAAAAAGATAATCATATATTTTTATATAGTTTTAAATATCTTTTACTACGTACAAGATTTACTTAGATTTAAATTTTATTCAACTACCTAAAATCTGATGGGATAGATTCATTCATACACATGTTTATTGGAGAGTGGGGGATATCTCACTTGGTAAGAGCTTCCCTATATATATATATATATATATATATATATATATATATATATATATATATATATATATTTTTGGAATTCCACTTTATTAATTAGGAGTTACTGAATTGGGAATCATAAAGACTTAATTAACTTTGGAAATAAGAGAATCAAGAGAGCGAGTGTTGCCAAATATCGGTAATTTCGGACACTCTATTTACTTAATTGTGTTACCGTTTTCATGAAATTATATAAGAAAACAAACCCCTTTGGGTCGTGTTAGATAAATTAACAGGGTTTAATGTATCGAACGAATCAAATGCCGGCGAGTTCGTCACGACATTGTTTATTTATTATTTTAAACAATTTCCTTATCTAATGCGACCCTTAATCTATAAATAAATCTATATATATTTATGTTAAGACCTCCTAATTATTTTTTGGAGTTACCAAATACTTTTGGAATTCCACTTTATTAATTAGGAGTTACTGATTAGGGAATAGTAAAGACCTAATTAACTTTGGGTCGTATTAGATAAATTAACAGGATTTAATGTATCGAACGAATCAAATACCGGCAAGTTCGTCACGACATGGTTTATTTATTATTTTAAGCACCTCCTTATCTAATGCGACCCTTAATCTATTAATAAATATATCTATTTATGTTAGGACCTCCTAATTATTTTTTGGAGTTACCAAATACTTTTGGAATTCCACTTTATTAATTAGGAGTTACTGATTAGGGAATAGTAAAGACCTAATTAACTTTGGGTCGTGTTAGATAAATTAACAGGATTTAATGAATCGAACGAATCAAATACCGGCGAGTTCGTCACGACATTGTTTATTTATTATTTTAAACAATTTCCTTATCTAATACGACCCTTAATCTATAAATAAATCTATATATATTTTTGTTAAGACCTCCTAATTATTTTTCGGAGTTACCAAATACTTTTGGAATTCCACTTTATTAATTAGGAGTTACTGATTAGAGAATAGTAAAGAACTAATTAACTTTGGGTCGTGTTAGATAAATTAACAGGATTTAATGTATCGAACGAATCAAATACCGGCAAGTTCGTGACGACATTGTTTATTTATTATTTTAAGCATTTCCTTATCTAATGCGACCCTTTAATTATAAATAAATCTATATGTATTCATGTTAGGACCTCCTAATTATTTTTTGGAGTTACCAAATACTTTTGGAATTCCACTTTATTAATTAGGAGTTACTGAATTAGGAATCATAAAGGGCTTTGTTGTGAGCACCCCCCTCTTTGGGCAAACATTGACCGCCGAATCGTTATCTACGAGCGCTAGGGGGATGTTTTGTCCTTTGCATCCAACCACTAGATAAAGGGCTTTGTTGTGAGCACCCCCCTCTTTGGGCAAGTCTTTGTCAGTGAAAACTATGGCCTTTTCTCCGGCATCTCTCGTGACATGGCTAACCAGTGAGTCAGGTGTGATATCTGTAGGTACTGAGATGAGGTCGAGTGAGCGAATAAGCTTTTCGCGATTTTCCATTGAAGTACACATGAGATCCCAAATGGTAATTTCGGCTTTGGTTCTTTTTAATTGTTTCAAAAGAGGATTTTCAATGACTTCCGCGACGGTGGTGTGCCGTCCATTCTCAGGAGTTTGCCTAACTGGGATATCGTCCATAGGAGGTGGGTGAATATCTGGTTGGTATATCCTTCCGGATCGGGTGAGGTTGTCGACCTCGGGCTCCTGAGGGGTGGTGTCAATGAGAGCATACCCGGGCCAAGTTTCAGTAAAGAGATCCTGGCCCGACACTTGAGATAGGTAAATATCTTCAGCATCATCATCCCACATACCGCACACTTCTCTCTCGATTCGATCCATAGGGACCACAGCGGGTGGTGCACCTTGGGGCGTAATGTACACCGTAGGGTCGAAGTTCTCATTTTCTGGTTGGTCGAGAGAGATGTGATAAGAGCCGAGTGGGCTCTTGTTGTTGTTGGGTTTTCCAACGTTAGGGAGAGGTATCACTTCATCCTCTATCATGTCCTGGATCGTATGTTTTAGATTCCAGCAGTTTTCGGTGTCATGCCCATTTCCTTGATGGAATTTGCAGTAAGTACCTTCGACCCAATATTTGTTCTTGACAGGAGGGTCACGGGTGGGGCCTATAGGTCTCAACTTTCCTTGATTGGTTAGTCTTTCAAAGGCTTGTACCAAAGTCGACCCGAGTGGGGCAAACTTTCGGTCTCGGACCCATCTTCCAGGGCTTCTTCGGGCGGGAGTCTCCTCTACGGCATGGACTTCTTGGGCTTGGGATGTGTTGCCCCTGTTGTAGGTATTGCTTTTGTATGCGGGTTTACTTTGTATTTTTTTTGTGAGGTCATCCTCGATCTTTATTCCCACATCATAAACTCTTTTGAAAGTGTCAAGTCCCAGGTACCTAAGGTGCTGTCTGTAGGCCGGGTCCAGGTTGTCAATGAATTTTTGGACCAATTCTGTTTCGGGAGGCCTATTGATTAGCTGGGCCGCCTGATCCCTCCATCTAGCAAAGTAGGTTGTGAAACCCTCATTTTTCTTTTGGAAGAGAACTTCCAGCTCGCGCATGGTGACTTGAAAATCCATGTTCGACGAGTATTGCTGATGAAGACATGGACAAAGTCTTCCCAAGTGGGGAAGAGCTTAGGGTCTTGGTGATAGTACCATTTGAGCGGCACAGGTTCCAAGGACAAAGGAAAGGCAGGTAAATACATGGACTTGTCCACGCCTTTCAAGTTCATGGCATTCACAAAGCTCAATAGATGATCACGGAGATTATCCGTGGCTTTAAACTTTGGTAAGTCCGATGAACTAAACTTTTCTGGTAGTTTGCCAGGAAAAGGTTCAGGATCGAGGGAGAAGTACTTGCTCCCCATGGTTTGCTGTAGGACCATTTTTTCAATCCTCTTCTCGTTATCGAGGTCGTTTTTGGCTTGCGCAGCCGCTAAGGCTTCGTTTTCCATTTTCAGTTGGCCCATGAGTTGGGTCATTTGAGCCATCTGCTCTTGCAATTCTTCGATGGACATGTTTGAGGGTGCGAATCGAGGTTGGGGGAGCGGAAATCCTTGAAATGAGGGATGACGGACGGAGCTTGGAGTCACTAGACCTGGTGTTGGCGATGTATCTTCGAGGCGCACTAACCGTTGATTTCCTGATCGGCACCAAGTGGCAGGACCAGTCCTATGCATAAGATAAGCTAAAGTTTAGGTCCCAAAGTTTCAAGTATTACTTAGTCTAGACTTCGACTCTCTCTATTGGTTTTTCACTCTTTCTTTTGTTGGTACACTTTTTAGTTCTTTCTTTTGGTCATTCTTCGGATTTTCGAAACACTTGCCCGTGTGACATTCATAATTATTAGCATGTTCGGTTTTTAGTGCCGAGCATTGTCGTCGTAGGAGGCCTAACAACGACGCAAAGAGTTATTAATTTTTTACGAGTCGCTTTTGAAATCGAGTGCTTTTCTTACGCCCTCGTAGCAATTCTTTTTACGAACGTTTTTTTGTGCCATGTATTTTCCTTTTGCGCGGGCACCGAGGCTGCTGCGCCTGACCAGAAGGCCAAGCAGCAACTTCAGCGCCCAGCATAGGGCGTGAGAAATTCTGGCGCCCAGCCAGGGGCGTTGAAAATGCGTCCCTGGCTGGTTCTCGTTTTCTGTTTGAGTCTACTTTTGTTTATGCGACTTCGATTTTGCGTGCTTGCCTAATAA
The DNA here is from genome assembly GCF_020520425.1 of Spinacia oleracea. NCBI lineage: Eukaryota > Viridiplantae > Streptophyta > Magnoliopsida > Caryophyllales > Amaranthaceae > Spinacia > Spinacia oleracea. Next base: position 60,621,631 of record NC_079489.1, read on the forward strand.
CGTCCTTTACGCGTTGTGCGGCGTTTGTGGGATTCGTTACAGGCCATCCCGAGCGTCGCTTATTTTTGTGGCGATCGTTCGGGTTTGCGGAACACGTATTTCGGTATAACTCTTTGGCAAATTGGTTTTTGAATGTTTGGGCAGTTTTTAAGGTCGTTGGTTTTTCTAGGATAGTTTGTCACACACAATCATATATTTCGCTACACATAACTAACATTCCATCAGGACGCAATAATAACATGTCATGTAGTTTATGATAGGCTTCTATGGGTAGTTATTTGCGCCTGGCTTGGTACCGCTTCTATCGTAGATCCAACACATGCCCCGGTCGAGGTAGTGTCTTCAACAGACGAATTTCGCTCAAGAGGCCAACCCGCAAGTGCAAGCCAAGGGGGCATGCAGGCGAGAGGGACCTAATGAGCGAGCGATTGGGTTTGGGACGGGTGTACTACTAGCGAAAGTGCCGAGTGGACAACATTCGAAGCGTATGCACCCCCCGGTTGGCGATGGGTATCCTTAGTCCCAACTCCCAAGATGAAACACCAAGGGAGCCAAGATTCGTTATGCGGTTCTGTCCGTTCACATTAATATGCTGATTTTCAGGTCGTCCCAACTTGATTGGGAAATAAACGCGGGGTAGGATCGTTTCACCCTTCGGCTATTTTGATTACCTACAAGCACAAGTATTTCCTTCACTATCCCCAGTGGAGTCGCCACTATGAGGGGGTCGAAAAAGCACGAGGCTAATGCGTGACCTCGTCCCTCGTGGGTGTGACGCTTCTTTTTGTCAAATCAAGTGTAATTGGATTTCCTGTGAGTTTACACCCAATTGACTAGTAATATAGGAGTCGCCATTCAGTTTTTAACGACAATGAGAAAAACTGACAAAACCCGGTTATCGTGACATAAAGGAAGTGCAATTATGTTTGACCACGACGGCCGTAGGTTCCCTTGTGATCCCTGGTGGTGGGGATCTCTCAACGTACACCCGCAGGGTAGAGATTAAGGGTTCGGGGGACTGTAACTACCGAGAGGAGTACTCGCTCTTCGATAACTCCAGAGGCAGGATATCCTTACTAGCTCAGCATAAATAATTGAAGGGACATGCGTTAACTATTAAACTAATCTGAGTTGATTTTATCAATATGCAACATATAGTACTAGATCGAACGCGATTATCTGATTTAGATTGCTTTAAGGGACCTAGCATGATAATCCAATTTCCCAAAAATATCATATTTATTAAGCGTGATCGAACAATCAGATTTTAGTTAGTTTAACAGTTCATAAAAGGGCGAGGAAAGCAATTAAACCATGGAAAAGGGACACATTACGACGCACCCTTGAGAGGTGTGTCACGGTTCTCAGAAAACTAACCACTTTGACTTTGCTATTTCTCCTTTTATTTAACGAATCTCAAGTTATGGGACATGATACGTTCTGTTCGATTTATGGATCGATTGCGACAGAACGCGTGATCAGTTTTGCAGCGTGATGCTTAGGCTTAGGGGTTTAGAGTCAATACTCAGAATAATAATTGTGTGTTGTGTGTCCTTTTCACGTCGAACTTAAGGCCCTATTTATAGAAAAGAGTTCGTGGAAAGATAGAATTGCAGAACTCTAATCCACGAGGAATTAGGAAAAAACACGTACCAGGTATTTTCAGCGCCCAGGCCTGGGCGCCGAAGATTTCGGCGCCCAGAGCCAGGCGTTGAAAATAGGGTCTGGGCTGTTTTTCTTAGTCAGATTCGGATTCCTAGAATCCGGAGTATTTGAGATTTAATTGAGTCTTTTAGTGCGTATTAACCTTGTGACGGGATGCGTCTAGGCCCGTTACGAACTCTAGGCTCGTTAGGATTTTAATTAATACGTGACTCTTACTTTCGAATCATATTAGGAATAGGATTCTCTCGCAATTTCTATCTCATTTAGGATTTATGTTGGAGTGCAACACCTAATTCTGACAGGTTTCTATCTTTTATGACTTGCCACTTTTAACAACTACCCATTACGGCAGTTACTATTTTTAGCAGGTTTCCATAAATAGCAGGTTTCTATAAATAGCAGGTTTCGGGTGAAATGAAAAGGGGTAATGAGATTCGTTATTTTATAGGAGATGCGTTGTCAAGTGGAGATTTTACGTTTTCATCATCGAACCTTCCCTTTCGGGAATGGGGACAAAAGTAGGTGTCTACAAATGCGACCCTTAATCTATAAATAAACCTATATATATTTATGTTAAGACCTCCTAATTATTTTTTGGAGTTACCAAATACTTTTGGAATTCCACTTTATTATTTAGGAGTTACTGATTAGGGAATAGTAAAGACCTAATTAACTTTGGGTCGTGTTAGATAAATTAACAGGATTTAATGTATCGAACGAATCAAATACCGGCAAGTTCGTCACGACATTGTTTATTTATTATTTTAAGCATTTCCTTATCTAATGCGACTCTTTAATTATAAATAAATCTATATGTATTTATGTTAGGACCTCCTAATTATTTTTTGGAGTTACCAAATACTTTTGGAATTTCAGTTTATTAATTAGGAGTTACTGAATTGGGAATCATAAAGACTTAATTAACTTTGGAAATAAGAGAATCAAGAGAGCGAGTGTTGCCAAATATCGGTAATTTCGGACACTCTATTTACTTATTTGCGATACCGTTCACATGAAATTATATAAGAAAACAAACCCCCTTGGGTCGTGTTAGATAAATTAACAGGATTTCATGTATCGAACGAATCAAATACCGGCAAGTTCGTCACGACATGGTTTATTTATTATTTTAAGCATTTCCTTATCTAATGCGACCCTTAATATATTAATAAATCTATATATATTTATGTTAAGACCTCCTAATTATTTTTTGGAGTTACCAAATACTTTTGGAATTCCACTTTATTAATTAGGAGTTACTGATTAGGGAATAGTAAAGACCTAATTAACTTTGGGTCGTGTTAGATAAATTAACAGGATTTAATTGTTAGGTTATGATACATATGACAATTCATAAATCATGCGGAAAAACCATAAACCCAGGAAAACATATTATTTACACATAATCATTTAGCATAGATTAGATGCATACTCTTTGTTGCGTGCCTTCCCTAGCTGCGCCCGAACCGAACAAGAACAAGTCTTTAGGACTCCAAGTGTCGTCCCTCCGTAGATAGTCCACAGCACGTCCGGATCCGCCTTAAGATTGACCAACTAGAATCGCCCTTAAGGTACTATTATTTTCGGCACTTTATAGGCAAATGTGTGACTGAATTTTTCTCTCAAAAACTCACTTTGAATACTTTGAAACTTGTGTTATAAATTGTGAGCCCTAGCCTCATATTTATAGCGGTATGGAAAGGGAATCGAAATCCTATTCAGATACAAATTAATTAAACCTAGAATCCTACAAGAACTCTAATTTAATTAATTTATCAAATAGAATTAGGAATTTAATCATTAACCGAACTCTGCATGTTTTAGGAAACGTGCACGAACACAAACACTTGCACACACACGCACGGCAGCCACGATGGGCCCCATGCGTGCGCGCGAGCAGCAGCCCACTCAGCGCCCGCGCGCGCTGCGCGCTGCGCGTGCTGTGCGCGCTGCGCGCTGTGCGTGCTGTGCGCTGCGCGCAGCCTGCTGGGCCTGGCCTTGCGCTGGGCCTGGCATGGCTGTTTGTGCGGCGCGCTTGGCTTGCTGGGTGATGGCCTGGCTTCGTGCTGGGCCTCGTCCGGCAGGCCTCGTCCGATGCTTATTCGTACGATGCGCTTCCGATTAAATTTTCCGATTCCGGAATTCATTTCCGATACGAACAATATTTAATATTTCCGATTCCGGAATTAATTTCCGTTTCGAACAAATATTTAATATTTCCGTTTCCGGAATTATTTTCCGATTCCGGTAATATTTTCGATTCTGACAATATTTCCGTTTCCGGCAATATTTCCGATTCTGGCAATATTTCCATTTCCGATAATATTTTCCGACACGTACCATGTTTCCGTTTCCGGCAACATCTACGACTTGGATAATATTTATATTTCCGATACGATCCATATTTCCGTTTCCGGCAATATCATCGTTTCCGGAGTATTCATTCCTTGCCTGTGACGATCTTAGCTCCCACTGAAACCAAGATCCGTCGGTTCCGAATATTCATAGATGGAGTATTTAATGCCATTAAATACTTGATCCGTTTACGTACTATTTGTGTGACCCTACGGGTTCAGTCAAGAGTAAGCTGTGGATTAATATCATTAATTCCACTTGAACTGAAGCGGCCTCTAGCTAGGCATTCAGCTCACTTGATCTCACTGAATTATTAACTTGTTAATTAATACTGAACCGCATTTATTAGACTTAACATAGAATGCATACTTGGACCAAGGGCATTATTTCCTTCAGTCTCCCACTTGTCCTTAGGGACAAGTGTGCATTTCCTAATTCCTTTGTCGCTCGATGCTTGCTCTTGAACATAAGGTAAGAGTTGTCATCCTTATTATGTCCAGAGGTGTTCCTCGGTTTCAGAGTTCAACTGATCAAATAAACAGATAATCATAGCCTATGATTCATCCGAGCACGGCCATGCATTTCACAGTTTCTAGCTCTCCGAGTGGCCTTGTACAACTTTTAAGCATCTCATCCCGATTTATGGGAGGACAATCCCAATCTTGCGATCTTGAGATTAGACTTCGTTTGATAGGTGATTACCTGAGCGTTGCCTTTATAGCCTCCTTTTACGGTGCGACGGTTGGTCAACGTCAAAGCAACCAGTTCTCAAACAAGTAATCTCAAATCACTCAGGTATTGAGGATTTAGTGTCTAATAATTTAATGAAATTTACTTATGACAGACTTTCATCTCTTACAGTAAAGTTTCATAGGTCTTGTCCGATACTAGTCTTCCCAAAGTAAGTATCTATGCAAATGATTATGACATTGCCATGTCCACATAGTTCAAGAAACAGAACTACTAGTCATCTTGCATTCTAATCGTCTAACGTTTTCTATGCGTCCAATTTTATAGAAAACTCCGATTAGGGACCATTTTCAACTTTTGACATTCAAGTTCACTTGATAGACATTTCTTAGTCACAGGACTGATCCTGACAGTCTATCTTGAATATATCGTCAAATTGAAGGGACTCATCATTTAATAAACCACAAATTAAATGGAAAAATGAATTCCTTTCATTTATTGTGAATGATTAACCAATAATGTTTTACAAAGATTTAAACTCTAAAACTTTAAAACATTAAACAGAGACATCAAAGCCATTCTCCAATATGCTTGATTCCCATAGCTGCAGTGTGCGAGTTGTGCTTCGCTTGCGGCAGAGGTTTAGTTAATGGATCTGATATGTTGTCATCAGTTCCAATTTTGCTTATCTCGACTTCTTTTCTTTCAACGAACTCTCGTAGAAGGTGAAATCTACGAAGTACATGCTTGACTCTCTGGTGGTGTCTAGGCTCTTTTGCCTGTGCAATAGCTCCGTTATTATCACAATACAGGGCTATTGGTCCTTTAATGGAGGGGACTACACCAAGTTCTCCTATGAACTTCCTTAGCCATATAGCTTCCTTTGCTGCTTCATGGGCAGCAATGTACTCCGCTTCAGTTGTAGAATCTGCAATGGTGCTTTGCTTAGCACTTTTCCAGCTTACTGCTCCTCCGTTGAGGCAGAAGACAAACCCAGACTGTGATCTGAAATCATCTTTGTCGGTTTGGAAACTTGCGTCCGTATAGCCTTTAACAATTAATTCATCATCTCCACCATAGACCAGGAAGTCATCTTTGTGCCTTTTCAGGTACTTCAGAATGTTCTTGGCAGCAGTCCAATGCGCCTCTCCTGGGTCTGACTGGTATCTGCTCGTAGCACTGAGTGCGTACGCAACATCCGGGCGTGTACATATCATAGCATACATTATTGAACCAATCAATGATGCATATGGAATCCCATTCATTCGTCTACGCTCATCAAGTGTTTTTGGGCACTGAGTCTTGCTTAGAGTCATTCCATGAGACATGGGTAGGTAGCCTCGCTTGGAGTCCGCCATCTTGAACCTATCAAGCACCTTATTGATATAAGTGCTTTGACTAAGTCCAATCATCCTTTTAGATCTATCTCTGTAAATCTTGATGCCCAATATGTACTGTGCTTCTCCTAGATCCTTCATCGAAAAACATTTCCCAAGCCAAATCTTGACAGAGTTCAACATAGGAATGTCATTTCCGATAAGCAATATGTCGTCGACATATAATACTAGGAAAGCTATTTTGCTCCCACTGACCTTCTTGTATACACAGGATTCGTCCGCGTTCTTGATGAAACCAAAGTCACTGACTGCTTCATCAAAACGTATATTCCAGCTCCTGGATGCCTGCTTCAATCCGTAGATTGACTTCTTTAGCTTGCATACCTTTTTAGCATTCTTTGGATCCTCAAAACCTTCAGGCTGTGTCATAAACACAGTTTCTGTTAAAACGCCGTTTAAGAAAGCAGTTTTGACATCCATCTGCCATATTTCGTAATCGTAATATGCAGCGATTGCTAACATTATTCGAATAGACTTTAGCATTGCAACTGGTGAAAAGGTTTCATCGTAATCCACACCGTGGACTTGCCTGTAACCTTTTGCAACCAATCTAGCTTTGAAAACTTCAAGTTTCCCATCCTTGTCCTTTTTCAGTTTGAAAACCCATTTGCTTCCAATGGCTTGGTAGCCATCTGGCAAATCGACCAAATCCCATACTTGGTTTTCAGACATGGAGTCTAATTCAGATTGCATGGCTTCTTGCCATTGCTTGGAGCTAGGGCTCGTCATAGCTTGCTTGTAAGTCGCAGGTTCATCACTTTCAAGTAATAGAACGTCATAGCTCTCGTTCGTCAAAATACCTAAGTACCTTTCCGGTTGAGATCTATATCTTTGCGATCTACGCGGGGTAACATTTCTAGATTGACCATGATTCTCACCAGATTCTTCTAAAGATCTCTGAGTTTCATCCCGAATGTCATTTTGAGCATTCTCTAGAGTTTGTTGTTCGACTCGAATTTCTTCGAGGTCTACTTTTCTCCCACTTGTCATTTTGGAAATGTGATCCTTCTCCAAAAAGACACCATCTCGAGCAACAAACACTTTGTTCTCAGATGTATTGTAGAAGTAATACCCCTTTGTTTCCTTTGGATAGCCCACAAGGATACATTTGTCAGATTTTGGATGAAGTTTGTCTGAAATTAATCGTTTGACGTATACTTCACATCCCCAAATCTTAAGAAAAGACACATTTGGAGGATTTCCAAACCATAATTCGTATGGAGTCTTTTCGACAGCTTTAGACGGAGCTCTATTTATAGTGAGTGCAGCTGTATTTAGTGCATGTCCCCAAAATTCTAATGGAAGTTCGGCCTGACCCATCATTGACCTGACCATGTCTAGCAAGGTTCTGTTCCTCCGTTCTGACACACCGTTCCATTGTGGTGTTCCAGGAGGAGTCAATTCTGATAGAATTCCACATTCTTTCAGATGGTCATCAAATTCATAGCTCAGATATTCACCGCCTCTATCAGACCGCAGTGCCTTAATCTTCTTGCCTAATTGATTCTCTACTTCACTCTGAAATTCCTTGAATTTGTCAAAGGATTCAGACTTATGCTTCATTAGGTAGACATAACCATACCTACTGAAGTCATCAGTGAAAGTGATAAAGTAGCTGAAACCACCTCTAGCATTTGTACTCATTGGTCCACATACATCTGTATGGATTAAACCCAATAGTTCATTTGCTCTTTCTCCAACTTTAGAGAAAGGTTGCTTCGTCATTTTGCCAAGTAAACATGACTCGCATTTACCATAATCCTCTAAGTCAAATGGTTCTAGAATTCCTTCCTTTTGAAGTCTTTCTAAGCGTTTCAAGTTTATATGGCCTAATCGACAATGCCACAGATAGGTGAGATCTGAATCATCCTTTTTGGCCTTTTTGGTATTTATGTTATATACTTGTTTGTCGTGATCTAATAAATAAAGTCCATTGACTAATCTAGCAGATCCATAAAACATCTCTTTAAAATAAAACGAACAACTATTGTCTTTTATTATAAAGGAAAATCCCTTAGCATCTAAGCAAGAAACTGAAATGATGTTTTTAGTAAGACTTGGAACATGGAAACATTCTTCCAGTTCCAAAACTAGCCCGGAGGGCAACGACAAACAGTAAGTTCCTACAACTAATGCATCAATCCGTGCTCCATTTCCCACTCGTAGGTCGACTTCACCCTTGCTTAACTTTCTACTTCTTCTTAGTCCCTGTGGATTGGAACATAAGTGTGAGCCACAACCTGTATCTAATACCCAAGAAGTTGAATTAGCAAGTATACAGTCTATAACGAAAATACCTGAAGATGGAACGACTGTTCCGTTCTTCTGATCTTCCTTTAGCTTCAAGCAATCTCTCTTCCAATGCCCCTTCTTCTTGCAGTAGAAGCATTCGGATTCAGAAGTGGGTTGACTGACCTTTCTCTTTGCAGATTTGGCGCCAGTTTGCTTAGTTGGGCTGGCTTTGTTGCCACCTTTCTTAGCATTCCTCTTCTTTCCAGATTTCTTGAACTTGCCCCCACGCACCATAAGCACATCCTGCTTATCACTTTTGAGCGTCTTTTCAGCGGTCTTCAGCATACCGTGAAGCTCAGTGAGCGTTTTGTCCAGACTATTCATACTGTAGTTCAGTTTGAACTGATCATACCCGCTATGAAGAGAATGGAGGATGGTGTCTATAGCCATTTCCTGAGAAAATTGCTGATCCAGCCGACTCATATTCTCAATGAGTCCAATCATTTTGAGAACATGTGGACTTACGGGCTCGCCTTTCTTAAGCTTGGTCTCAAGAATTTGCCTATGAGTCTCGAATCTTTCGACTCGAGCCAGATCTTGGAACATGTTCTTCAACTCACTGATGATTGTGAAAGCATCTGAGTTGATGAACGTTTTCTGCAGATCCGCACTCATGGTGGCGAGCATTAGACATTTCACATCCTTGTTGGCATCAATCCAACGATTGAGGGCTGCCTGAGTGACCCCGTCGCCTGCAGCTTCGGGCATCGCCTCATCTAGGACATACTCCTTTTCTTCCTGCATAAGAACTATTTGCAAGTTCCTTTGCCAGTCAAGGAAGTTTTTCCTGTTCAACTTCTCCTTTTCGAGAATTGATCGAATGTTGAATGAATTGTTGTTTGCCATATTAAAAACTACAATTGAAAAGAATAAACAAATAAATAACCATTCACAGTTTCTCTTAATAAACTTAAATTCTAGCATGCATGCATAATTCAATGTTTATTAAGCATTTTATTCAAATTATGTGTTCCGGCAGGTGTGAATAAAATGATTCCAAGATCCTAAAATCATTGAAGAACTAAGCACAGTTTGTCGGCTTAATCCTAGAACATCTTAGGTAAGCAAAAGCCTTTTGCTAATAGTCTAGAAACTATTCTTGGTTGATAGGTACGTCTAAGAACTTATTAGGTAAACCTATCGATTTTGCCACGACATAAAAGGACTCCTTACTTATATCGTTGAGTTTCACCAAAACTAACATGTACTCACAATTATTTGTGTACCTTGCCCCTTTAGGACCAATAAGTAACACCTCGCTGAGCGAAAACTATTACTAGATTGATGTAAAGGATATCCAAGCAAGTGTGTATTTTGGCATGGCACCTTTTAACTCAATTTTTAAGTTTGGAACTTAAGGCTCTTACTATGTTGGTTAGATTTTAAGTGAACTAAAATCCTTAATCATGCAACATAATCAAGCTTTTGATCTCATGCATTTTAAGACATATTTAAAACAATAAATAACTTAAAACATGCATAAGATATTTGTGATCTAGTATGGCCCGACTTCATCTTGAAGCTTTGACTTCAAAGTCCGTCTTGAAAATCTCCGTGGGAGGCACCATTTTCTTCAAATAGGATAAGCTATAACTAATTACAACTATTTGATGGTTCGCAGACCATATTTGAATTGAAAAATAACTTTGGTACTTTAGACCAATTACATTCAAATTAATGGTACGCAGACCATATTTTCTATCCTATTTGGGCCATACTAGTCACTTCATAACCTGCAAAACAGTACATATACAATATATACCATTCACCCATTCATTATCATGAATGGCCCACATAGCTGGTTAGTAAAACACATTATGCATCACGTAAACATTTGCAGCAATTAATCAAGGGCACCAATAATCTACCAATTATTCAGTCCTTATTAATTCTAATCAAGTTGTTTTAACCTTAAGGATTTGTAGACCTAATCAAGAGTTTATGACTAAAAAGCGCTCCCACTTAAACCAATAAATTCATATGCTTTACCAATTTTAAACATAAAAATGTATTTCTAGTCTAACCGGAAACATACAAATTTAATTAAAATTTAAAGCTCATATAAATTTATAATTGAATCCAAAAAGTTTAATTTAATTTCAGTCGCATTTAAATTAATTCATGATTTTAATTTTAGTAAAATAATTAGAATAAATTACATTTATTATAATTATAATATTCAAAATTAAAATCCAAGAAAATAATTTAAATTATTAATTTTAAAATTAATTAAAATTACGTGAACTAAAATTTTCAAATTAAACATTCAAAACGATCTAATCGTAACGCAAACACCCTACGCGTTGCACGCCCATGGGCCGCACGCACACAGCCATTGCTGGCTATGTGCGCGCAGCCCATGCGCTCGTCGCATAGCTGCTGCATCCCTATCGCAAGCCTCCGCACGCATTGGTGCTCGCTGCGCGCGCCAGCGCTCATCGCACGCGAGCTATCGCTCGCAGTGCGCGCGCGACATCGCTCGCTGGGCGCGCGACATCGCTCGCTGGGCGCGCGAGCCATCGCTCGCTGGGCGCGCGACATCGCTCGCTGGGCGGGCGACATCGCTCGCTGGGCGGGCGACATCGCTCGCTGTGCGCGCGAGCCATCGCTGGCTGGGCGCGCGACATCGCTCGCTGGGCGCGCGACATCGCTCGCTGGGCGGGCGACATCGCTCGCTGTGCGTGCGAGCAATGCTAGGCGCAGCGCTCGTGGCACGCGAGCTTGCGCTCGCTGCGCGCGAGGCTGCGCGCTCTTGTGCGAGGCAGCGCGCGTTGTGGCGCAGCTCGCTTGCTGCCCACACGCGACTGCCTTGGCTCGCCCTACGCCCATGCCCATTCGTCCATTGGTCGTGGCACACGACACAAGGCAGGGCTGCTGCCTTGTGCTCGTGCACTACGCCCTTGCTCATTGCATTCGTGCCGCATGGGCGACGAGCTCCCTTGCTCGTCGTCGCATGCCCGCATTATGCAACACCCCTTAAGGGTAACACGAAGCGTCCATTGCTTTGTGCGTGCAAGTAATATGAACGAATCGCATAAAAATTTAAAATTTATATTTAAAATTAATGACAAATTAATAAATAATATTAATTTCATAATTTTAGGGCGAAAAATCGAAAATTTATTATCCAATTGATTTCCGATTGATATGGATTCAAGTCTAGGTCATAAAAATTTAAAATTTATCGTAAATTTACAATTTTTATGGTGGTTTTTAATCATAGGTTTCTAATTAAATTACAATTAATTATGAAAATCAAATTAATTCTAAATTATTCTAATTTTCAACAAATTAATCATAATTACAAATTAGATTGCATAATTAACAAGATTAGGCATTCAAACTTGTTAAACATATGCAGTAGGTCAATCAAAAATTCAAGATTTATCAACAGGAATCGCAAATATTTAATTTAACATCTTAAATTTACGAAATTTTGCATTCGAAAAACTAAAACCTTCGAAAAGTCATAGTTAGGCTTCGATTTTGAGAATTCTGGGTTCGGCAGAAAAATACTTTTTTTGTCATAATTTTAGAATGCCTTTTACATGCGGAATTGACACAAAAATCACTCAATTCGGATGAGTAACGAAGAAACTGCCGAAAAACTGCGTACGTATAATTAAATAAACGCAATTTGCAATTAATTAACAATTACGAAAATTAATCACCCCTTTTAATTCTTGCAAATTTGTAATATTTAACCATGTTCATGCAATTTAGATTATGAAAATAATAAGGGGCTCGTGATACCACTGTTAGGTTATGATACATATGACAATTCATAAATCATGCGGAAAAACCATAAACCCAGGAAAACATATTATTTACACATAATCATTTAGCATAGATTAGATGCATACTCTTTGTTGCGTGCCTTCCCTAGCTGCGCCCGAACCGAACAAGAACAAGTCTTTAGGACTCCAAGTGTCGTCCCTCCGTAGATAGTCCACAGCACGTCCGGATCCGCCTTAAGATTGACCAACTAGAATCGCCCTTAAGGTACTATTATTTTCGGCACTTTATAGGCAAATGTGTGATTGAATTTTTCTCTCAAAAACTCACTTTGAATACTTTGAAACTTGTGTTATAAATTGTGAGCCCTAGCCTCATATTTATAGCGGTATGGAAAGGGAATCGAAATCCTATTCAGATACAAATTAATTAAACCTAGAATCCTACAAGAACTCTAATTTAATTAATTTATCAAATAGAATTAGGAATTTAATCATTAACCGAACTCTGCATGTTTTAGGAAACGTGCACGAACACAAACACTTGCACACACACGCACGGCAGCCACGATGGGCCCCATGCTGTGCGCGCTGTGCGTGCTGTGCGCGCTGTGCGCGCTGCGCGCTGCGCGCAGCCTGCTGGGCCTGGCCTTGCGCTGGGCCTGGCATGGCTGTTTGTGCGGCGCGCTTGGCTTGCTGGGCGATGGCCTGGCTTCGTGCTGGGCCTCGTCCGGCAGGCCTCGTCCGATGCTTATTCGTACGATGCGCTTCCGATTAAATTTTCCGATTCCGGAATTCATTTCCGATACGAACAATATTTAATATTTCCGATTCCGGAATTAATTTCCGTTTCGAACAAATATTTAATATTTCCGTTTCCGGAATTATTTTCCGATTCCGGTAATATTTCCGATTCTGACAATATTTCCGTTTCCGGCAATATTTCCGATTCTGGCAATATTTCCATTTCCGATAATATTTTCCGACACGTACCATGTTTCCGTTTCCGGCAACATCTACGACTTGGATAATATTTATATTTCCGATACGATCCATATTTCCGTTTCCGGCAATATCATCGTTTCCGGAGTATTCATTCCTTGCCTGTGACGATCTTAGCTCCCACTGAAACCAAGATCCGTCGGTTCCGAATATTCATAGATGGAGTATTTAATGCCATTAAATACTTGATCCGTTTACGTACTATTTGTGTGACCCTACGGGTTCAGTCAAGAGTAAGCTGTGGATTAATATCATTAATTCCACTTGAACTGAAGCGGCCTCTAGCTAGGCATTCAGCTCACTTGATCTCACTGAATTATTAACTTGTTAATTAATACTGAACCGCATTTATTAGACTTAACATAGAATGCATACTTGGACCAAGGGAATTATTTCCTTCATTAATGTATCGAACGAATCAAATACTAGCAAGTTCGTCACGACATTAATTAGGAGTTACTGAATTGGAATCATAAAGACTTAATTAAATTTGGAAGTAAGAGAATCAAGAGAGCGAGTGTTGCCAAATATCGGTAATTTCGGACACTCTATTTACTTATTTGTGTTACCGTTTTCATGAAATTAAATAAGAAAACAAACCCCTTTGGGTTGTGTTAGATAAATTAACAGGGTTTAATGTATCGAACCAATCAAATACCTGCAAGTTCGTCACGACATTGTTTATTTATTATTTTAAGCATTTCCTTATCTAATGCGACTCTTTAATTATAAATAAATCTATATGTATTTATGTTAGGACCTCCTAATTATTTTTTGGAGTCCCCAAATGCTTTTGGAATTCCAGTTTATTAATTAGGAGTTACTGAATTGGTAATCATAAAGACTTAATTAACGTTTACATGAAATTAAATAACCAAACCCCTTTGGGTCGTGTTAGATAATTAACATGGTTTAATCTATCGAACGAATCAAATACCGGCAAGTTCGTCACTGCATTGCTTAGTTATTAACAAATAATATCTGAATTGTTACCGAAATTATATAAGCGTACCCTTTTGGGTCGTGTTAGATAATTAACAGGGTTTAATCTATCGAACGAATCAAATACCGGCAAGTTCGTCACGGCATTGCTTATTTATTAACAAATAAAATCTGAATTGTTACCGAAATTGTTAACAAATAAAATCTGAATTGTTATCGAAATTTTAAAAAAAATTACCGAAATAAAAAATATCAGATTTTATTTGATTACCAAAATAAAAATAGATTTTGATATCGTATATCTGAATTATATTAGTTAATAATTGTTACCGAAATTGTTTTCAAATAAAAACTGATTTGTTACCGAAATATTTAAAAAAATTACCAAAAAAAAAAATCAGATTTTATTTGATTACCGAAATAGAAAGTGATTTTTTTTAAGGGATAAAATAGATTCTGATATTATAGAATACTATTTATTTTTTAGATATTCTTTAATTTATTTAGTATGTTAATTTTCCTAAATTGATGCCTTAGATTTTGTTAATAATTGTTACCGAAATTCTTAAAAAAAATCAGACTTTATTTGATTGTTATTGAAATGTTTTTTAAAAACTATCTTATTTTATATTATCTAATTCTATATATTGTTACCTAATTTTTTTTTAAAATCTTATCTTGTATTAAAAACAAATCTTATCTTATATTGTTACCGAAATTTTTTAAAAAGAATCTTATCTTATGTTAAAAAAAAAATTATCTTATATGTTACCGAGATTTTATTTGATTAAAATATCGGTAATTTCAATCTAATCAAATCCTGTTAAATAGAGTGTCCTAAATTTAGGTAACATAAGTAAATAGAGTGTCCAATATTACCCTGTTAACAAAATCAGATTTTATTTGATTGTTAACAATATTTTAAAAAAAAAATCTTATCTTATATTATTTGATTCTATATATTGTTACCTAAATTTTTTTTTTAAAAATCGTATCTTGTATTAAAACCAAATCTTATCTAATATTGTTACCGAATTTTTTTAAAAAGAATCTTATCTTATGTTAAAAAAAAAACTTATCTTATATGTTACTGATATTTTATTTGATTGTTACCGAAATTTATTTGATTGTTACCGATATTATTTTTAAAAAAAATAAGATTTTATTTTATTACCGAAATAAAGATATATTTTCTCTAATTTATTTAGTCTCCTATTTAGTCTCCTAATTTTCCTAAATTGATGCCTTAGATTACTTTATTGATACTAAATCATTTACAAGATATCTTTTATCTGATTTATACTAAATCAATTATGTTATTGATTTTTTTTCCGTGTATTCTATAATTGGTAGTAGCTGGTACTAGCTGACGACCTTTACCGTTATTGGTACTAGCTAAGTCTTTTCGTTTATTAGATTAGGTTAGATTAGAAATAATAAGTTCATATAAACCCTAAACCGAATTAATAAAATAATATTATTTTTTACTTTTATAATTAATTAAATAATAATCTTATTTAATTACAAGTAAATAACCGTTCAGTTTTTGAAAATATTATTTTTATTTATCCGATATTATCTAATTTTGACATATATTAAAAAAAATATCAAATTTAATTCAATAAGTTTTACCGATTTTTTTTTTTAAATCAGATTTTATTTGTTACGGATATTGATGATGGTATACCGTATATCTGATTTTCTCCATCGGATATTTTCCCTTATTTAATGGAGAATAATATTTATTTATTTAGATATTCTCTAAGATTTCTTCTCCTATTTAGTCTCCTAATTTTCCTAAATAGATACTAAATCATTGACAAGATAACGTTTATCAGATATATTTATATATTGAGACTAAATCAATTTGAATAATATTATAATTTTTTAATTTTTTTACCAAAAACTAATTCTGTACTTAAATTAGACCGAAATGTTTTTAAAAAAATTCTAATTTAATTTAATCCTATACGGAGTATTCTGTAAATTTTACCGATATGAAAAAATTGCAAATTTAATTTGATCGATATTCTGTAATATGGACCGAAATTTTTAAAAACAAATTAAATTTAATTTAATCCTATATTCTGTAACTTTTAAGGAAATAATAAAAAATCACATTTAATATAATCCTATATTTGGTAATTGTTACCGAAAAAAAAATTTAAAAAATGGAAAAAATATATTACGGACGTGTTGGATAACCTATTTACTTTCTTGCGTTACTCTTTACATGACATAAGCAATCTCGTCCAGTTTATTCATTAGGAGTTAATAAATATGGAATAATAAATATTTAAATAACTTTGGAAGTAATAAAATCAAGAGATTGATTGTTGCAAAAGATCGGTAATGTCGGACACTCTATTTACTTACTTGATTTACCGTTTTCATGAAATTAACTAAGCAAACCCCTTTGGGTCGCGTAAGATAATTTAACAGGGTTTAATGTATCGAATGGATCAAATATCGGCCGGTTCGTCATGGCATTGCTTATTTATTATTCTAAGCATTTCCTTATCTAATGTGACCCTTAATTTAATTATATATATATATGTGTGTGTGTGTGTGTGTGTGTGTGTGTGTGTGTGTGTGTGTGTGTGTGTGTGTGTGTGTGTGTGTGTGTGTGTGTGTGTTAGGACCTCCTAATTGTTTTTTGGAGTTACCAAATACTTTTGGAATAACAATTTATTAAGTAGGAGTTACTGAATTGGGAATAAATAAAAGATTTAAATAACTTTAGAAATAAGAGAATCAAGAGAGTGAGTGTTGCAAAATATTTGTAATTTCGGACACTCTATTTACTTATTTGCGTTGCCGTTCACATGAAATTAAATAACCAAACCCCTTTGGGTCGTGTTAGATAAAATGTATTGTGGATAGTTCCTATTTTTTTGGCAGTGTACTTCTTTCAAATTTTGATGTTTATTATTCTAACTTTATAGATTTGTTTCTTACAATATTAAAGAAATTCAGAAAATTACCATATTTTAAAATTTACTAAACCATAAAAGCTAACGAAATGAGAACCAAGTTAATTAATTTAACGAAACTAATCTGAACTTATATTTTTTATCTGATATGATCTGATTTTTCATAGTTAATATTTAAAAAATAAAAAATACAATAATATTAAATTATTTTAATAAATTTTATTCAAATTTATAATATTGTTACAGTTTTAAATTTTTTATTTGACTTTAATTAGTCATTATTTAACTATTCCATATATTAAAAAGACTTGGTGCATATCTGGATAGAACGTAGCACTATGGTGATCTGGACATGATCTGCACATACTTATCAAACTAGTTTGAATCTGGACATGATCTGCACATACTTATCAAACTAGTTTCGATCTGGACATGATTTGTACATATCGATTGTGATTTGTACATGAGTTGTATAGATCTAGACATAGATCGATTCTAATCCGAATGGTTCTGATCTGGACATGAAATGCACATACTGATCAAACTAGTTTTGATCTAAACATGATACGTATAGTTCGATTCTGATTTAGACATGAGCTGTACATACCGGTCTGATCAGGACATAATGGTACTTATTTGGACATGAAGGTTTTGATCTGGACATGATGGGTTTGAGCTGGACATGATCTGGAAATATCGGTTCTGTTCTGAACATGATTTGTATAGATCTAGACATATATCGGTTCTGATCTGGACATGATCCGATCATACCAGTTCTGTTCTGGACATATCGATTATGATCTTCATTTGATCTGTACAAATTGTTTCTTAACTACACATGATAAGTAAAGATACTGAGATACAATTATGATTTGGACATGATCTAATCACACTAGTTTTGATCTGGACATATCGGTTCAGATCTAGACAACAACAATTTTCGTTGTCATAATAATAATAATAATAATAATAATAATAATAATAATAATAATAATAATAATAATAATAATAATAATAATAACAATAACAATAATAACAATAACAATGATATAATAATAATAATAATAATAATAATAATAATAATAATAATAATAATAATAATAACAATGATATAATAATAATTATGATAATAATAATAATAATAATAATTATAATATAATAATAATTATTATTATTATTATTAATATTATCAAATGCTAACAAATTTATACATTTTTTTAAATAATTAGTGGGAAGTTGAGATACAATCTGGGCTTCCACTCAATGTTATACATTATTTACAAAGTTATCACTATTATTTGAATTATAATTATTATAATTATAATTATTATATTACAATACTCTTATTTTTTTTTTGAACTTAGGACCTGTTTAGTTCACCTTATTTCAGGACCTTATTACTTATTTCAAATTTAATCAGATCAGATCAGACCAGACCAGATCAGATCAGATCAAACCAGAAAAAAATAAGTCGAGATCAGATCATTTCAGATGAGATCAGATCATACTAGATTATTATTATTATTATTATTATTATTATTATTATTATTATTATTATTATTATTATTATTATTATTATTGGTATAATATTTTATTACTATTATTGCTTTAATAAAATCTATTGGTGCAATTAAAATCTATTACTTAAGGCATAATAAACATAAACAAAACATTCAAATTCATCATGTTCAAATTAGAACCATTAAGTCCAGATCAGAAACGATATGATCAGGTCATGTCCACATCAGAACTGATTTTTATAGATCAGAACCATTATATATCTAGACCAGAACTGATATGATAAGATAATATCCAGATCATAACTGATATGTACAGATCATATCCAGGTCATGTTCAAATATGCAAAGATCTTGTCTAAATCAGAATCGATCCTTACAGAACCAATATGTTCAGATCCAAACCGATTTGTACAGATCATGTCCAGATCAGAATCGATATGTCCAGATTATAACTGGTCTAGATATCGACTCTGTACAGATTATGTTCATATCAGAATTGGTCTGTATAGATCATGTCCAGATCAGAACTAAACTGTACAGATCATGTCCAGCTCAGAACTGATCATGTACAGACCAGTTCTGGTCTTGTCATGATCAGAATTTATTTCTTACACCCACCCATCTTTTGAACCATTTACCTTACTAGCTTTATCCATATTTTATTAAATTTATCAAACTTTACTACTTTTGTCTTAATATTTGTGCAAATAGTTACTATAAAAATCTTTATGAAATGGAGTAGTACATGGTAATAATCTTAGGAAACAAATTTGTGTTTACAACATAGAGATATTAATCCATTAAATAATATATTTTACAAGTATATCTGTTTTCTTACCAACAACAATGTACACAATAGTACTTGTTAAAAAAAAAATGGCATGTTTGTCACTTTATTTGAATATTCATATCGTTTTCGGCCTTTGGCTCTTTCCAAATTTGTATACGAGTGACTAGATCATTGGAAAAATATGTTTTCCGAAATTCATGGATTATGTGACCACATACATTATTGTATGCTTAGTTTCTTTCATGTTGTATGAGACTAGCCTCTCTTTTGTACAAAAAAAAACATACTATTATTGGAAATAATTTTACTTCTAATTTTTTTTGATGTTCAAACACTTTTTCACATAACCTAATTGGTTGGGTGTGCCTAATATTTGTTTCAAGGGGCTTACACATAAAGGTTTAATGTTTATGCTATTTTTCACCTTTTTGAAATGCTACCCACCTTTAATAAGTGGGTTAATGTATACACTATTTGATTATTGAATCGTAAAACTTGCAACCTTTACAATATATAATACGTTCTCGTAAAAATATTTGATTAATATTAGTTGGTCTGTGGGAATTAATAATGAAATGGTCGCACTAGATAAGGAAACATTTGATTAATATTAGTTGGTCCGTAAGATTTTTTTTAATATAAGATAAGATTCTTTTTAAAAAAATTCGGTAACAATATAAGATAAGATTTGTTTTTAATATTAGATAAGATTTTTTTTTAAAAAGATCGGTAACAATATATATAATCAAATAATATAAGATAAGATTCTTTTAAAAAACATTTCGGTAACAATCAAATAAAATCTGATTTTTTTAAAAAACATTTCGGTAACAATTTCGGTAACAATTATTAACTAATATAATTTAGATTTATGGTATCAAAATCTATTTTTATTTTGGTAATAAAATAAAATCTGATTTATTTATTTCGGCAATTTTTTAAAAAAAATTCGGTAATAATTCAGATTTTATTTGTTAACAATTTCGGTAAAAATTATTAACTAATATAATTCAGATATACGGTGTCTTGTAATTCAGATTTAGTATCAATAACGAAATCTAAGACATCAATTTAGGAAACTTAAGTTACTAAATCAATTAAAGAATATCTATAATATCAGAATCTATTTTTATCCCTAAAAAAAATATCAAATCCATTTTTATTTTGGTAATCAAATAAAAACAGAATTTTTTTTTTTTTTTGGAAAATCAATAACGAAATCTACTAAATCAATTAAAGAATATCTAAAAAATAAATATTATTCTATAATATCAGAATCTATTTTAATTTCGGTAATAATTATATAATACCGTATCAAATAAAATCTGTTTTTTATAAAAAACTTTCGATTATAATTATCTAATACCGTATCAAATAAAATCAAATTTAATTAAAAAAAAGTCGGTAAAGATTATAAAATTATATTTGATAATTTTTTTAAATATATGTCAAAATTAGCTAATATCGGATAAATAGCAATAATATTTTTAAAAACTAAAATGTTATTTATTTAAAATTAAAAAATATTATTATTTAATTAATTAAAAAATTAAAAAAGATTAATATTTAATTAATTATAAAATTAGATGGCCGGCGATGTGGATGATGGTGGCCGGCAGTGATGGTGGCCGACGGTAATGGTAGTGGCCGGGATGATGTTGGTGGTTGCCGGCGATTATAATGGTGGTCGGTTGCCGGATGATGGTGGCCGGCAGTGATGGTGGCCGGCGGTAATGGTGGCCGGCGGTAATGGTGGCCGGCGTTGATGGTGGTGGCCGGCGGTGATGGTGTTTGTCGGGTGGTGGTTGCCAGCGATGAGGGTAGTGACCGGCAATGATGTCATTAAGATTAATTTCGGTTTTTTAAAAATAAATTAAATACCCCTTAACTTTGTAACCAAACAAGACTTAATAAAAAAATTGATGGATGGCTAGGATCTAATCAACATAATCTAACGGTATATATTTATCTAAGGTTTTTTAGTCGTCGGAGGTCGACGACCTTTTTAGAATTTTTATTCTTAAATCATTCTTGTTTTATTCTTTTTTATGCTTCAATGGTTGATATATTATGACTATTTTGAGAGATGGGTAGCATAGGAAAGGGTATATAGAATAGAAGCATTGTGTCTGCATTATGTCAACATGATTGTACTTTCTCTACCTGCTAACTGTTGTGTCTTTCCTATGCTTTGTGATTGCTATATATTCTTACTTATTGTGTATTGTGGGATCATACGGTAAGTGAGAGTACTAATTACTAACATAGAAACTATGTTTAATTGTTATAGATCACTAATCATGTCTGGCATAAAAGAAAATAGAATAGGGAGCAACTCTAACCCTATTGTTCTGAGCGATGATGAAAATGTGATGAATTATGAACCTGACAACAGTAGATTTCGTAGTCTAGAGCACATTTGTCGCGAAGTAATGAAAACAAGTGCATATGGTAGTGATGATGAGGCGATTCGTGAGTATGACCGTGCTGTGGGTCAAACAAAAATGGATATCTACAAAGATTTTCTGAGGGTTGAATCTGATTCTGAGCCTGAGATTGAGTTTGAGTTTGAGCCTGAGCCTGAGCCTGAGCCCGAGCCTGAGCCCGAGTCTGAGCCAGACGAAGATAATCATCAACTTCAAGGTCCACGAAGATCCTCAAGGCCAAGAAAACAAGCTTATTATTTTGATATGGATGATGATGATGAACTTAAATATGAGTTATTCACCCTAGAAGGTTATAGAGAATCAAAAGACAAGTCTGATGATGTCTCCCTTTAGCTTTGCTTACATATTTAGTTGTGTGTGAGAAAAATGTTGGACAATTCGCCCAACCATAGTTTATGTTTATATCGTAGAACCTTTTTACTTTATTTTGAGAACAGGTGTGTGTTAATATTTAGGATTGTTATGACATTCTTCTGAGGAATAAAAGTTAGATTATTGACTATCTAAGGGATCAAAGTTTATTACGGGCACGCAAGGGAAATGTTTTCTTCTTTTATTCTACCTTATTATTCGTGATGATTGAAGTTATTCCTTGTCTCTTAGTTGAATGTTCTGCATGATTGTTCATTTTGTGTGAATTTTGAATGATGATGTGATATTACATTCCTAGAGGATAATATAAGTAAAGTTTTGAGCCTGAATTAGAGTATATTAATTTCAGGTCGCGCTCTAGGATGGCCAGTAATAACGACCTAGCTGCTGCCATTCGCCTCTTGGCGGAAAGATTAACCCAGGAAAGAAATGAGCGCCCCAATTCTGCAGGGGACATGTATGAAAGGCTTGCGAAAGTTAAGCCACCATACTTTAAAGGGCAGGCAGACCCCACCTTCCTTGAAAACTGGATCAGGGAGTTTGAGAAACTATTTGGGGTGGTAAACTGTGTTGAAAATATGAAAGTAGGTCAAGCTGTCCTTTACCTAAAAGATGAGGCCGATCTATGGTGGAAAGAGAATGGAACTAGGCTAAGTGTTGTTGAAGGATTTAATTGGGACTCATTTGTTGTTGCATTGAGGGAAAAGTTTTATCCTCCTTTTATAACTAAACGAAAAGCAAAGGAACTCATAAACCTTGGGATGGGGAGTATGACCATTGCTGAATATTATAGCAAATTTATAGCGTTGTCGAGGTTTGCACCTGAGGTTGTAGCCACAGAAGAGATAAAGGCTCAGAGGTTTGGGCAAGGTTGACCGATGAGATCCAGTTGGGATTAGGTGGAGAAACCTTTGCATCTTTAAATAATGAGTATGAGAGAACCGCTCACATTTATGGGTTGCAGTCCATAAGGGACGAGAAAAATGTTGTTGGGGAGAAAAGAAAAGAGTTTAATGTCCGGGAAAACCAAGGGAATTTCAAGAGGAATATGAATGAGAATAGGAATAGAAATGGAAATGGAAATCTTCGAGGAGGAAACAGTCAGGGGCACAACAATAGGAGTCAATCCGAGAGAGTGTATCACTGCAAAAGGTGCAACAATAACCACCCTGGGAAGGACTGTAAAGGAAATTTGGTGAATTGCCATTATTGTCAGAAAAGGGGGCATAGAGAGTTTGAGTGCTTCACTAAGCACAGAAAGGAACAAAATAGTAATGGAGGTGGGAACCAAGTGAGGTTTAACCAGTCTGGAGGTCAAAATTCAAAGCCTGGAGGGGCACAAAACAATCAAGAGAACTATAATAAGCCTGCAAATGATAACAACAACCAGAATAAGGCTCCGGGCAAACCGTTCATGATGACTAGAAATGAAGCTGAATATTCTGCAGACGTAGTTCATGGTACTTTTTCTATTAACTCTGCGCTAGTTAAAACATTAATTGATTCGGGAGCAACTTATTCTTTCGTTTTGTCATCTGTTATTAACAGTCTGAAGTTAGTAGATTTTGAATGATTGATTTACCTGTTATTATGTCTACTGGTGTAACCATAAGGTGTACCAAGTTGTTTAAGAATTCGCCTTTGAAGATAAAAGATTGCGTTTTCTTTCTGATATGATAGAGTTTAATCTGGGAAACCTAGATGTAATTTTGGGGATGGATTGGCTAAGTTTGTTCAAGGCGAAGTTAGAGTGTGTAGTTCAAAAACTAAGTATAAGGAACCCTATTGGAAATTTGACCTCATATAGACGTTTGAGAAATCCAAGAACCTTGGGGTTATTTCTGCAATGCAAGTGAGGAAAATGATGATAAGGAGTGTGAATTATTTTTCTGTAGGATGCTAGATGTGAGTAAAGAAGTTGGAGTGAAGATCGAGGATGTTCCCATGGTGAATGAATTCTTTGATGTGTTTCCGAGTGAAATTGCGAGTACGTCACTAGCTAGAGCCCTTGAGTTCACAATAGAGTTGAATCCCGGACCGACACCTATATCCGAAACACCGTATAGCATGACACCTCCTGAAATGAGCTAATTAAGACAAAGTTGCAAGAGTTGTTTGGTCAAGGAATATATTAGGCCTAGTGCATCACCGTGGGGAGCTCCTGTGTTGTTTGTTAAGGAGAATGATAAGAGTATGGGATTATGCATCGATTTTAGGGAGCTAAACATCATCAAGAACAAGTATCCTTTGCCTAGGATAGATGACATATTGGATCAATTGAATTGGGCGAGTGTGTTCTCGAAGACTGACTTGTTTTTGAAGTATCACCAATTGAGGATAGCTGATAAAGATATACCTAAGACCTCATTAAAACTCGTTATTGTCATTATGGGTTTAGAGTAACGTCTTTTGGGTTAACCAATGCACCTGCATTAATTATGGATTTGATGAATGAGATTTTCTACGAATTCCGAATTAAGTTCGTTATTATGTTATTGATGATATCCTGATTTATTCAAGGAACGAGAAAGAGCATGACAAACACTTGAGGATTATTTGGAGACGCTTACAAAGAATTTTTTTTTATGTGAATGAAGTATACGAATCTTGAAGTCATGTGTGTATAAGTGACATCGACGGAAAAGTGAGGGACTAAATTGATTGGAAACTATGTTACGTGAGGGAATAAATTTAAGAGAAGATTCGAGTGGTCCAGGATCGTTAGAAATCATTTGGCGTCTTGAAAAGATGAAAAGAAATATATGAATTGGTGAAGAGCTAGGAGTTGTGCCCAAAAGTTATACACCCATGAAAGGCATAATGAGGTTTGGTAAAAAGGAAAAGTTGACCAGAAGGAGTCTCTGTAGATCCGGCTAAGATTCAAGATGTGAATGAGTGAGCTATTCCAAGAACGTGTCCGATATCTAAAGTTTTCTAGGCCTAGATGACCATTATAGGAGGTTGTGAAAGACTTTTCGAAGAGAGCAAAACCATTGACCAACTTGTTGAAAGAGGAATCGAAATTCGAGTGGAGTGAGAAATGTGAGAAAGCTTTCTAGATTTTAAAAGAGCGTTTGACCTCCGCACCTGTTGTCGCGTCAATTGAAACTTTATGAAACCAATTACCCTACCCATGACCTAAAGCTAGCTGCTAGTGCGTTTTCTTTGAATGATTTGGAGACATTATCTTTATGGGGCAACATCTGAGATCCTTACCGACCATAAAAGTCTGAAATTTTGGCAAAAAGGTCTAGTGAATCTTGGGAACGACATTGAAATGAGTATTTCTTTCCACCCTGCAACCGATAGAAATACTGAGATTACTACAAAATATATGTTGAGATTCTATGTTATTGACTTTAAGGGTAATTGGGAAGACCAACTAGAGCGATTGAATTTCTTGCAACAATAGTTACTATGCGAGCTTTAAGATGGAACCTGTTGAGGCATTGTGTGGAAAGAAGTGTAGAAGTCCCACTTGCTACGATTTTAGTGGAAACTTAGCTTTGGGGGCACGATTCGTTGAAGTAGAAATATCCAAAGTCATTCCCTGGGATGAGTTACGAGGGCGTAACTCGTTTTCTTTAAGGGGGGTAGAATGCGATAGAAATTCGCGCTTTTTACCTATTTTTATGGGGTTTTTATGCATTTTTATGCTTATTTTTAGCAACTTATTCATGTTGATGCAAGTAAATAGATTCTCCGCATAAGAAAATGTGTTCTTGAGTATTACAAGTAACTCTTAGTTGGCAAAAGAATGCACAAGAGTGGCACAAAGTACTTCTACAATAAGAATAAGTCGAAAAGTTTGGAAAGATATGTGAATTTTCGTGTCAAGTTTCGGGACGAAACTTCTTTTAAGAGGGGTAGATTGTAATCCCCCGTAGTTTTATACATTTTGTTTATATATTTTAACGTATATTTAATATATATATTTAAATATAATTTACGGATTTTAGAAATGAATATGTAATTGAAATATAATTATTTTATTTCATTTGGAATACTTTTAATGATTTACGAAATCAAAATGCATTTTCGGATTTTACGTCAAAACGAATTCGAATTACGAAATCACGTTCGATTGAAATTAGAAATTTGGATTCTAACAACTTAAATCCTACTCCTAGCCCAATTGGGAAAAGCTCAAACCAAAAATTAAAAACAAAACCCAAACCAATACTCCCTTTCTCTTCTCTATTTTCACGTGAAACCAAAAGAAAGAGAGCAAACCCTCCTTCTTCAACCTCACGTACAACTCAGCCGTGTCCTCTCCTCCGCCTTGCTCTCCACGGTGCTGTCCCAGCCGCCACAGCCACCGACGACCTAACACCGGTAATCCTCTTCTCCGTTGATGAGTGACATTTATGTCACTCTTAGGGTAGTAATTTGGACATCATTTGAGTCGGTTTTGTTATATTTTTAGCATTTTTAGCCTTTATTTTACTTGATTTCTTATTTAATTATTTATAGCTTAGTTTAGCGTTTTTAGATATTTTTGTTAGTTTTTAAATCTTCATTTCGTAATTTATTTATTTTATAATTTTATAGTTTAATTATGTTAGTTTTTGTTATTCTTTTTCTATTTTATTTCTAATAAATTCAATTTAGTTATTATTATTATTATTTATTATTATTATTATTATTATTATTATTATTATTATTTTTCTTTTTCTCGTTTCTTCACTAGTGCTTTTGATTTTTGTGTGTAGGCGGTGTACACGGAGTGTCGTGGTACGAGTTTCAAAGGCCGATTAATTGCAATTCTTTGTCAAGGCCAAGCCTTATCCTACACCACATAACTACTCTATCCTTCACCACACCATCATAGCCCAGCAAAGCACAACCATCTCTCCTTCCCTGCCTCACCTCACCTTCAACCACCACTACTGCTCGGCTCCTTCAAACCAACAACATCGATCAACAGCCACTTTCTCCTCTATATCCGCCTCCACCCTCTCAAATCCACCGCAAGCAACACCGTCCCCACTCCAGTACTACCTGCTGCGCACCTTGGCACAACACCATCGACTTCAAGTAGTGAGCATAAGCTCAACTCCAACACACAACCACGCAGCAAATCATCCAAAACAGAGCAAAAAAAACAGAGTAAACAGGTTCGACAGAACCCGTAACGGAGTTCGACCGAACCGAAGATTTAGAGTTCCTGATTGTATAAGGTTCGGTCGAATCTGAAAACCGAAAATAAGTCCGGGCGAACTTCCTTTGTGTTTGGACGAACAATTGAGCGCGGATTTTTGGTACGGATTAATGAAGCTCAACGGCTGCGATTAGATCAATGGTTCGGTGGTTGAGATTGGTGATGCTGAAATTGAGAACCGTTGATGGTTGATTGATGAAGAATGAACGCTGATGATTAATGATGCTTGATGATGATCGACGGTGAGTTGATGATGGATCGATGATGAAGATGAACGTCTGATGGAGCAGCGTAGCAGGGTAACAGACGAAGAAAATGACGAAGGGAGGGGGTCTGGTGTTTTGGTTTTGGAAGGAAGGGGTTTTTCATTTTTTTTAAATCCTTTTTATCTTTTACTTTCCTTATTTATTTTCAATCTTTTTTGTCTTCTAGTGGAGGGGAAGCTACTGGGGTTTTGAGTGGGAGCTTTGTTTTCTTTTTTTTAATTTTTATTTCTTTTCTCTTTATTTTATTTTTCTTTTATTTTCTTTTTAATTCCTTCTCTTTTATTTTCTTTTATTCATTTACCTTTATTTTATTTTTGGATGGATATAAATAGTTAAATCCCATTTTCTAAAAGGGGGGACAATGTACATAACTTAGTTTAGTTCTCCCAATTTTTAGGGTTTTTCCTTAGTTTTTTTTTGTGAGAGAAAATGAGAAATAATCAATGAAAATTGGGGCTTTTGAAATTCAAGTGTGGCAATTTGTATCAAGATTTCCACCATTAATCAATGAGAAATTTCTTACTCTCTCTCCTCATTTATTTCTTTATTTATTGTTTTCATTTATTTGTTTAATTAGTTTAATGGTTTTTGTTTAGTTTAATGATTAATGTTTAGATTAGTTGTTCTTAATGTTTAGAATCATGTTTTTAGTTGTTAATTTCGTTAAATTTCATATTTTTAGGATTATGGAGTAGCTTATTGATTAGGGTTTGGTGAAAACTCAACATTGATTGGTTTGGGTGTTTGTGATTGGAAATTAGGGAATTTCATGATTAAATTATTGCATGTTTAGGCATTTCAAATACATGTTGCATTTAACTTGATCAATTAAGTGTTCCATGATTGCTTGGAGTAGTCTAGTTGGGTTGGAAAGGGATTAAAAACCTAAACTTGACTATTTGGTTGAATTGGACTTTAACTTACCCCGGGATGATAGTGTAGAACGGGAGTTCATGCTTGATACTTAGGGAAATTGCTCGCACGTCGGGAGATAGTTGGAGCTATTTGTGAATTCAACGCTTATCATGTAGTGCTTGTGAATCTCCCCCGTTTTCAATTCTTGTATGTCCATTACATGATTTGTTTGTTGTTTGACCCATTCCCTAATCTCGTTTACTTTTGATTTCTTAGTTTAGTTTTATAAGTTTTATTCGATTAGTGAATTTCCAAAACCCCGTTCCGACCTAGCTTATCGTTCCTATTAGCGTAAACTAGCGCACCGTAGTCCTTGTGGATTTCGACCCTTACTTACCGCTTTACTTGTGTTTAGTGGTTAGTTTAGGTAATTTGTTTGATTAGGGGAGAGACTAGTAACGACCTAGTTTCTACCTTGATCATCCGTCGTTCCCTTTCTTCCTCCGTTTACGTTCTTTCCTTCCCCTGTTTTCGTTCTCCTCCTAACTTTCTTGATTGTCGCGCAGCTGCACCGCGACACAGGCCAGCCACCACCGTCCGCCGGTCAAGCCTTGCCGCGAGCCACCCTCTGTCAGCCGGCCAAACCCCTCTCTCCTCTTTAGTTCTTGGTTATTTCTTAAACCCTAAGTAACTAATTATTTTAAATTTAAGTTTGTTAATTTAGATTATGTTCTTAAATTAAATTTATAATTTTTATGGTGAATATGATTTTCAGATTTGATGTTGAGATTATAAACGAATTAATTTCAGTTTTGGTTGATTGAATTATAAATTAGGGCTTATTTATGATTTATTAATTTGGATTATGTTTTCTTGAATTAAAGTTATGGTTTTGTAATTTAATTTATAAATTTCAGATTATGCAAATTATATAATAAAGTTATTAATTTTCAGATTATCAAATTACTTTGAAATATTAATTTTGATTGTTTAAAGTATGAAATTCAAGGTTTTTATGATTATTAATCATGGTAGGTTGAGTATGGATTGTTGAGTTTATTGTTTTGAGATACTAGGAACGTAGATTGACCTTGGTGAAGCTTTTTAAATGAATTTATATTGCTGAAAATTTAAAGTACGATGTTTGCAAAAAGTTTTCAACGAATTTCAATCACTAGTTCAATAATTATGATGCTAAGAAATCAAATGTTTAAGTTTTGATATTAGGGAAAGTTCTAAATATGTTTAGGATGAATTTAGAATGCGTTATTATTGTTGCCAATGATTAGAAATTGATTAAGATTACTTGTTGGTTGTTTAGGCGGAAAATTCTCTTTAGGCGACTTTTGAAAGTGTTAAAGTGGCCTATCAGTTTGTTTACACAAGGTACGTACATACCTGTGTGCTTGGAATGTGTGCTAATTGTTGAAACCATGTTGAATTGTTGATGAACTTGGTTATGTTGATATTGTTGATGAACTTAGTCAGGTTGAAATTGCATGTTTAATACTGTTGGATGGACATATTGAACCTATATTGCATTTTGAGGATTATAACATGTTAGTATGGATGATTGATGCAAACATGTTTGATTGGGAACACTAGATTACTTTGTATATAATTCAGATCGGTTGATTATTGTTCCCTTTCTAGTTTTTCACTACTTTATGAGGGCGGTGGACCTTGTTTAGTAAGTTGAAACTTTATACCCATATACAGGGTTGATCGTGGTTAAAGGAAAGGTTGGGTAAATTGGAATGAGTCTTGATTGATGCCTTTGTGATCACTTACTTAATTCCAAGATAAAAACAGTTGTGAATAAATGTGGATTGTATGCCTTATGTGATTGTTGAGTCATAACAGGGTTTCAATTTGTAAATCATGTAAAGTGAAATTGAGTAGCAATAGCTTTAGACTGTGCACGTCTAAAGTGACGGACAAACAGGAGTTGGGGTTCATGGTGGTAGCCCATGGCCTTTATCTCGGACCGGATTGATCACCGTGTCCTATTTTTATTCAAATGTTCCTCGAAATCGCAGGTCTCTGAGGTTACGGAGTCGCGCCCGTACCTCGTCTTCCTTAGTGAAGACTGTCGGACGGTCAACTCGGTCCATTGTCTATTTCAACTAAAATAATATTACTGTTATAAGTCTAGCCTAGTCTAGTCAAGTATGGTCGTCAAATTATCATGTTTTGTCTGCCCTTATTTATGTTCATAAGTATCATGTTAGGGTTGTTCGTTTAATAGTATCATGTTAGGATTATTATTGTTTTAGTATGTAGTACTCAGCTTTGCTGATTACGTGCTTTGTTTGTGTGTGTTGATCATGGCTATGCCTTATTGATCCTGTGATGACCCATCTTTGGTGAGCAGTCTCTAAGGATCAATAAGCGTTGCCCATCTACAGGTTTGAAGATGATGCATCATTGGGATCGGGATTAGAGAGCTTGTAGTTATATTTGTTTTATTAAGTGATTTGGTTTGTTAACTTGGATTTAAATTTGTCGTACTATTCGTATTCCCTTATTTCCGTTAATTGGTTTTGGACTTAATTTTGAATCGATTATTTATGAACCTAAAAGTTAGTTTTATGTTTTCCGCTGCAAAATTCTGAATAAGCCGTTACGTTTTCACACGGGCGATAATACTTTGATAATTCTCTATAGTTATATTTATAAAAGGGTTGTTTTAGAAAAAGGGAATTGTCGAGGTGTTACAAATAATCTAACTCTATTGCTCAAAAGAACGTTAATAACAATCCTAAATATCCACAACACACCTGTCCTCAAAATAAAATAAAAAGTTCTATGATATAAACATAAACTATGGTTGGGTGAATTGTCCAACCTTATTCTCAAACACAACTAAATAAATAAACAATCTAGAGAGAAACATCGTCATTTTTATCTTTAGACTCATCATAATTTTTTAGAGATAAATAGATCGTATTCCGTTTCATCCTCATCATCGGCATTATAATAATAGACTCGTCTTATTCCTCTTGCGGATCTCCGCGGAACTTCAAGTTGAGGCTCCTCAAAGTACCAATACATGTCTCTTCAGGTTCAGAATCAGTTTCAACCCTCAGAAAAGCTGATAAAGGGAAAAACTAGGTCGTTGCTAGTCTTACACCTAAATCAATTCAAACACCTAAACTAACCATAAGAATCAAGTAGAGTGGCAAGCAAATGGTCGATATCCACAGGGAATTGCGAGTTTCGTAGCTAGAAATGCTAACATAAGCTAGTTCGAAAAGGGGTTGGTTGATGAAAAAGAAAATTCATACTAAACGATTAGAATGTTAAACAAGGATTAAAAACACTAGGGAATTGGGGTTCACCAAGGGGTACATGCAATAGGGGATTAAGGATTTGGGGATTAACTAGACTTGCAAAGACAAATTGAAAAGGGGAATCGATCTTTAATACTCTCAAACAATGAATCATGCTTCCGCATCAACCCAAGGGCTAAGAATCAATCAAAATAAATCCGATCGAAATCATATAATGCAATGACTCACAATCCCTTGCCAAATCAATGCATCGTATTCCATTGACCAAGCAAAGTTACATCTAACCAAGCAAGCAACAAGCAACCCCCAAACTTATACATTTAATTGCAAAAACTAATAAATCCTACCTTAAAACCCCATACATGGAAACCCTAGGCTACACCCAAATCCCTAGATGAAGACTACTCACTCATGGAATTAACCACAAATTTCAACATGATATATTCAATAAGAGTATGGATTTCCGAATAATCAAGGCAAAAATCTCTAACCAAATAGTTTAAGCTAATTTCATCATGGCAATCAAATCTATAAGCAAAACCATCATCAACAATACAACCAAAATCACCAAATCTTAAAACATTAGCAAAGAAACTAGTAAGTCTAATCATAAAGGATTAGGAAAAGCTAAATAATCAAACAAGTAGGAAGGAAAAATATAAAAGTGCCTATTTGTGGGAGTTTTTTTATTAATGAGAAAATAAGAGACAAAAGTAAGAAAAATCAGAAATTAATGACAATAAATGGAAACAAGAGTTGAGAATTTTTACAATGAAGCTTCAAATCCAAGATTTGGGAGAATCCCAAGCAATACAATGAGCAATGAATGAAGTTCTCCTCCTTTCTCTCTCTAAAATAAATTTCAGACTACTTTTGTAAAAAACTAGGTATTCTAAAAGTTCCTAAAATGCTTTAAATAGTTCCGAAAAAAGGGCTCAGCACTGGCAGTAGGTTCGGCCGAACAAAAAGAAAGTTCGGCCGAACTAAGAGGCAGGTTCGGCCGAACTAAGAGGCATGTTCGGCCGAACATGAGGAGAAACAGGAACTGATCTTGGAGAGGTTCGACCGAACAATTTGGGGGAGTTCGTCCGAACATAAGGAAGTTCGGCCGAACCTTCAGAATTGTTCGACCGAACTTCTAGGCTTGTGTGCTTCAGAAATTCTGCTTTGGTTCGGCCGAACACTTCCGAAGTTCAGCCGAACATCTTGAGTTCTTGATTCGTTGACTCCTTTTTCCGCTTGGAGCTTTCCTTGGGTACCGTTGACTTCCATTGGCTTTTCCGTCCGTTTTACTTGTTTTCCTACACATTAACAAACCCGTGAAAAGCAAAAGCTTGACAAAAAATAAGGAAAATAAGGCATGTAAGAACAAAGGGGACTAAAATAAGCACAAAAGGGGAAGAAAACAAACAAAAACAAGAATAAAAAGAGGCAAAGTATTATCCTAAGAGTGACATAAATGTCACTCATCAAACCCCCCCGAGCTAGACTTTTGCTTGCCCTCAAACAAAACAAGAGAAGAACGAAGGAAAGACGAGATTTTATTCAACCAAAACAAAAAGGAAAAACGAGGGTGAGAATATACACTAACTCACTGTCGTAGGAATCACGATTGCATTTAAGCACATGCAATAAGCTCTTTAAACCCCTAAGTCATTCTAGAGGGCGAGTGAGATCTCGCAAGGGTTTTCCTCGAGTTTTACCCATAACTCAAATGAAAAGAGAAATAAAGAAAATTAAGCTACACGGTCATGCCCAAGTTAACCCATCACAGAAGTGGTCCACAAATTAAGACAATTGAGTGATTTCTCGGAAAAGTTTCTTCCAAATGTATGCCAAGGTTAGGAGTAAAGGTGAGGACTAATCTAAATTGCTAGAGGACACTTCTATTAGAGCTTTTACTTGGTACATTAGAGCACGTCTAGCTATTCAAAAGGTTTCATAAGCTATACTTGGCTAAAAGAATCCAAGAATAATGGTCCACCTCCCCCAAATGCACGATTAGACCCCCTTTTTCTTCCCTCTACTCAAGACATGAATGAGTGAAAACTAAGCGTGGGAGGCATCCACAAATTGACCTCTTATTAGACTTCCTTCTTTTTTCTTTTTCTTTTTTTTTTCTTTTTTTTCACGCCTTTTTTAACTGTTTTTGGCTTTTCCTTTTTCCCATATTATTGGATTTTCTCTTTACAAGAATAAACTTTATATGAACAAAGAAGATGAAAAATACACTTGTGGCTTATGATGCCACTTATTGAATGATACGAAGGTAAAACTAGGTCTTTTGTAGAGTTTCACTTTGGAGGGAATAAGGGTACACTTAGGGGCTCAAGGGACCACAAATTAGGCTACTTTTATTCAATGATGAGCGAATTAGACAATTTTTCAAGCTAGATGGCAATTGCACGGTTGAAGACTAACTTTAGTGGTACAAGGAGAAATAGAGATTAAGCAACTCCTAGAACACCCTAACTCTAGCATAAATTTTTCCGACAACAACTCCTACAAATTCCCACAAAGGCCTAAAAAGGGAACCACATTAGATTTCATCATTTGGGCATCGTCCTTGGGTATTTTTGACCGTTTATTAAGTAATAAAGAAAGACCTTTTTTTATTATTATTTAATTTTTTTTATTTTTTTAATTTATTTACAAAAAGGAAATTGCGAAAGTTGAATAAAAAGCGAAAACAAAAATAATAAATGAAAATCTTTTTGTAATTTTAAGTTTTAGAAATTAAGAAAAGAAAATAACAAAAATTAAGAAAAGAAAGTGAAAAGAAAATAACAAAAATTAAGAAAAGAAAACTCAAATGAGAGAAATTGTTAGTCACTTTGGATTTTGAGAATTGGGAGCGATCATCCACCAAGAATATCAAACATGAACCAAACACCACAAACATACACCAAGCATACTCATAGCAAGCAAAATCAAACAATCAAGCAAGACCGACCAACAAACAACTCCAAACGAGCAACATCAACCAACAACCAACACAACCAACAACCAACACAACCAACACGCAATAGCAACAACCAACAACCATCACCAACAAGCAACAACCACCAAAAGCTACCCCTTCCAACCAACCACATGCTCCCAAATTAACATCCCCCCAAGCTAGCTAAAATCTTCCCCCCAAGCTAACCATTTTCTCGTCCTCGAGCAACATAATCTAATCAAGGCACAAAAAAGGGGGGGGGGGGGGGATGACTCAAGCATCGTCCATACGATCATCACCTTCCTCTTGAGGAGGTTGGTAGGGATAATAGATGCCCGATGGATCATATTGACTAACATAATCTGATGGGGTCGGGGAGAGGTTGTATTGGCCATCCACATCGGGCCCGGAGGCGGCGGTGTAGGGTGGCCAATCATACCTAGGTGCGGTGGGGCCAACCGACATAGATGGTGCTTGGTATGTCCCCCAACATGCCCCCCCAATTTTCAGAACGGGAAGGGTAAACATCGGGGCATGCTGGGTCATACGCAAAGTCCGCCCGCCCGGCCTAGTCCAATCATATGGAGGGGGAGGGGCAATTCTCTCCTCGGGGGGAACATGGCCACTATAGTATGGATAGGAGAGTGGTGCGCCATCTCCCCCCCCAACGAGGAATTGGGCCTTCTTGGGGCGGGTGGTTAGGGTAGTTCAAGTACGAGTCAATGAGGTTGTTCCTCACATTAACATCATAGTTCGCCCGTGCATAGTACCCCCAATGATCTTGTCCGTGATGGATATCACTAAGGGTACTTTGAATACCCTCAAAACTAAATGGGGAGGGGGTAGAGGAAGATGACGTACCTTACTCCCCTTGGGGAGCTTGTTGGCGGGGCACTCTCACCCGTTGTTGTGGTGGATCGGTTACCACCAAGCTTAGACCATCCGGGATGTCTTGTGGCTCGATGGCCCATGGGTGGGCCTTTGTGCGGTCAATCTTTGTGAGGTTGTGGTTGGGGAGGACATACCATTCTTGCTCCTTGTAAACCACGGCGATCCACCTAGCATCCTTCCTTTTGGTGTAGTTGATGAACCTTTGGCTTTGGAGGGCCGTGATGTTGAGAAACTTGTCATCCGGGCCGCCAATGCTAGCAAGACCATTCAACCTTCCCGCAAGTTTCCCCTTGTTTATTCTCTTGGCAATGAGGGTCACCATGGCTCCCATGTGGATTTCTCCCTTCAAGGTACCATCCCTAGTGCCCAAGCATCGGTTGATGAAGGATGCTACACAATCGTAGCGGAATTGTGGCCGTGGTTTGTCGGCCAACCATAGACTAGCAACCTCATCCTTAATCATGGCTCCTAAACTTGCCTTGAAGAAGATGGAATAGGCAAGCATTCGAGAGAAATATCGGAGGGCTAGGTGAATTATTTCCGAAGCCTTGGATTTGTTTGTTTGGAAGTGGGCATGCTCGGTGATGTGGCTCCACCAATCTCTCATTATATGCAAACCCATTGGCTACTAGAGTGGTGGCTAAGTTGGTGTGGGCTTCATCATCTTAGGGGAAACAAAATAGTGCACCCAACTCGCTGGAGCTCAACTCGTGTGATTCATTGAATAGCCGGAAACGCACTTGCAACCCATCATCCGATGAAGTTGTCTCTATGGAGGATAGGAATTCTAAAGTGAGCCTAGGATAGGTCTCGCAATTTAGCTTTATGAACTCCTTCAATCCAAAGTTCTCAACCAATAGCATCACTTCGTTCTTAAGCCCAAGTGAAACTAGAGTAGGCTCATGATAGAATTTTGTGGGTCGAATTTTTTGAGAGGAGAGCCGTTCAAAGTTGTCCCAATGCTTTTGGTACTCAAATTGGATGCCATAGGTGGTTGTGACATTGGTGGGTGAGGTGATTTGTGAGGAAGAACCAACATCTCCTCCCCTTCTCTTCTTTGTTGGCTTAGGAGGCATAATGTGTTTGGGGGTTCGGTAGAGGTTTCAAAGGTTACTTCACAAGGTCCTAATGGTTTATGAATGACAACAACAACAAATCCCCAACGTGAGAGACAACTATCAACTCCAAGAACACACCCACAACAAAATTCAACTCAACCTCCAAAAACTACAACCACACCTGTAGAAACACAAGACATACAAAAACAATAATCCATCAACAACACATACAAACTACCAAAAACACATAATCCATCAATAAAAGCAAATAAAAATCAATAATTTCTCAATTCACAATCAACAATTTCTCAAACCGTAACATATGAATTTCGGAGATTAGAGCATGAAAACAAGTAATATGATGCAAATTAGACTACTCAAAACCATTAGGGAGATGAATAAGACAATAAAACACCCTTACTTGCAACCATTTTGAAGAATTTGAGCACGTTGATGAATTCCCCCAAATTTGCAAAGTTGAGAAAAATCAGATTTTTTGAAGTATTTGGGGACTTGAATGTTGATTTTGTTGTTGTGGGGTTGATTTGTGAGTGGAAGGAGTAAGGTTTGCGATGGAGTATGGAGAAGAATTGGATTTGGGTTGCAATGGAGGAGAGGATGAGAGCAAGTGAGAGAGAGAAGTGAAAAGGGGTCGAAATTTGTGGTAGGTGAAGTGAGAGAATCGGGCACTAAACTAATAAGTTGGCCGAAATTCGCAGCAGGTTCGGCCGATCATTAAGAGAGTTCGGCCGAACTCCTTAAGGTTCAGTCGAACCTTCTGCGAAGTTCGGTCGAACTGGGAAAACATGTGCTTCTGATTGCATACTAGTACGGCTGAACATTTCCAAAAGTTCGGTCGAACTTTGCTTAAAGTTCGGTCGAACCTTAGGCAAAGTTCGGCCGAACTGACATTAAATGGGTTCCTGATTCTCAGAAAAGTTCGGCCGAACAAGGAGTTCGGTCGAACTTTTCTTCAAGTTCGGTCGAACTTCTTGAAAAGTTCGGTCGAACTCTAATTTTTGGAGTTCCTGATTCCCCTGAATGTCCGGCCGAACAAGATGGAGTTCGGTCGAACTTTTCTTCAAGTTCGGTCGAACCTTAGGAAAAGTTCGGCCGAACCTATATTTTTGGAGATTCTGATCTCATGAATGTTCGGCCGAACAATAAGGAGTTCGGTCGAACTTTTCTTCAAGTTCGGTCGAACCTAAGGAAAAGTTCGGCCGAACCCACTTTTTTGGAGTTCTTGATCTCCACCTAGTCCGGTCGAACCATGAGGTGGTCCGATCGAACTTTTTGACTTGTTCGGCCGAACTGCTCCATTGTTTGTCCGAACTTGACCTGTAGTAAAACAAGTCCCCCCCTTCCTTTCTCATTCAAGCCATGCATCATATACTCAAAAACCGATGACTAACAACAGCTCACCAAACACCAAAAATGCCAAAAAGTAAAGAAATGAAAGAAAAAATTAAAGGACAAGGGTTAGAGATCACCGGGTTGCCTCCCGGAAAGCGCTCTTTTAACGTCACTAGCTTGACGTATCTTCACGGAGAAGATCAAGTGATTGCTTGGAGATGTGTTGTGCAAACCGTCCCAATGTGGGCTCCTTCGAAATACTTTTTCACTCTATGACCATTGACCTTGAAGAAGTCGCATTTGTCTTTGTTCCAAAGCTCCAATGAACCATAAGGTAACACTTTCTTTACCTCAAAGGGGTAGCTCCACCGGGATTTGAGTTTTTCGGGAAAAAGCTTCAACTTTGAGTTGAAGAATAGGACTTTCTCACCTTCTTGAAAGTCCTTCTTTGTGATTTTCCGGTCATGATATTCCTTAGACTTGGCCTTGTAGATACTTGCCGAATCATACGCGTTCATGCGCAATTCCTCTAGCTCATGCAAGTCTAGGAGTCTCTTCTCCCCCGCACTCTTTAGATCAAAGTTTATATGCTTGATGGCACTTGAGGCCTTGAATTCCATGTCTACCGGAAGGTAGCAACTCTTCCCATACACAAGCTTATAGGGTGTTGTTCCAATGGGAGTCTTGTAGGCCGTTCTATAAGCCCATAGGGCATCATCAAGCTTCAAAGCCCAATCCTTGCGGTTCGAGGCTACCGTCTTCTCAAGAATGAGTTTGATCTCGCGGTTGGAGACTTCCGCAAGACCACTTGTCATAGGATGGTAAGATAAGTCTCGCCTTTGGATGACACTATATTTGGAGAGAAGGTTTGAGAAATCACCCTTGAAATGAGACCCACCATCACTAATAATTGCCTTGGGAATCCCGAACCTAGGAAATATCACCTTCTTGAAGAATTGGATGACCACTTTAGCATCATTTGTAGGGTGCTCAATCCACTTGGACACGTAATCAACCGCTAGAAGTATGTAGGTGTTCCCTTGAGAAGATATGAAAGGCCCCATGAAGTCAATAACCCATACATCGAAAATTTCAAGCTCAAGGATGGGATTTTGAGGCATTTCATCCCTCTTGGAGATATTCCCAACTCGTTGACACCTATCACAAGTCTTCACAAAAACCCAAGCATCCTTGAAAAGAGATGGCCACCATAGAAGAGATTGCAAAACCTTTGCCGCGGTTTTGGAGGCACCCATGTGACCACCACTAGGTGACGAATTACACATATGAAGAACACCTTGAATTTCATCATCCGGAACACACTTCCTCAAGAGATCATCAACACCTCGTTTCAATAGACATGGATCATCCCAAATATAGTGCTTGCAATCATGCCTCAACTTCCTCCGTTGTTGGGGGGTGAAGTCCGGAGGAATCGCCCCACAAGCTAGAAAATTCACAATATCGGCATACCAAGGAGTGGCCTTGGTTTGAATAGAATAGAGGTGATCATCCGCAAAAGTCTCATCAATGGGGAGATTTTCACCACTTCCTTTCACTTCCAACCTAGACAAGTGATCCGCCACTAGATTCTCGGTTCCCTTTTTATCGCGGATCTCGATATCAAATTCTTGAAGGAGAAGGATCCAACGAATAAGCCTTGTCTTGGCATCCTTCTTGGCAAGAAGGTACTTCAAGGCCGAATGATCCATGTAAATGACAATTTTGGAACCGAGAAGATAAGGACGGAACTTTTCCAAGGCATAGACAACCGCAAGAAGATCTTTTTCCGTAGTGACATAGTTCGCTTGAGCGTCATCAAGAGTCTTGATTGCATAAGCAATTGCATGAAGGGCCCTACCATCTCTTTTCCCAAGCACCTCCCTAATGGCAAAATCGCTAGCGTCACACATGATCTCGAAGGGTAGCTCCCAATTGGGGGGTTGAATAATGGATGCCGTGACGAGGGCTTGTTTGATCCTATTGAAAGACTCAAGGTATTAATTAGTAAAAATAAAAGGGACATCCTTGACAAGCAAACTAGATAGTGGTTTAGCAATTTTTGAGAAATCCTTGATAAACCGCCGGTAGAAACCGGCGTGACCAAGGAAACTACGAATCCCCTTAACATTGATTGGGGGAGGCAATTTCTCAATAACTTCTATTTTGGCCTTGTCAACTTGGATTCCCTTGCTTGAAATCACATGACCAAGGACAACGCCTTCCTCAACCATAAAATGACATTTTTCCCAATTCAAAACAAGGTTCACATCTTCACGTCTTTTCAATACTTTTCCTAGATTGACTAGGCATGAATCATAGTCTTCTCCATAGACACTAAAGTCGTCCATGAAGACTTCCTTGATTTTCTTAAGAAATTCTGAAAAGATTTCCATCATGCATCGTTGGAAGTCTGCCGGAGCATTGCACAACCCAAACGGCATCCTTCGATATGCAAAGGTGCCAATTGGGCATGTGAATGTTGTCTTTTCTTGGTCACTTGGATGGATGGGAATTTGGAAGAATCCCGAATATCCATCCAAGAAACAAAAATATTTGTGCTTGGCAAGCCTTTCCAACATTTGATCTATGAATGGTAGAGGGAAGTGGTCTTTTCGGGTGGCGGTGTTTAGTTTGCGATAATCTATGCACATGCGCCAACCGGTCACAACCCTAGTGGGGATCAACTCATCATTATTGTTCTTAATGACGGTCATTCCCCCCTTTTTATGTACTACTTGGACGGGGAAAACCCACTTACTATTCGAAATTGGATAAATGATTCCCGCATCCAATAGTTTTACCACTTCCTTCCCATACCCCTGCCCTCATATTGGGATTCAATCTCCTTTG
The DNA here is from genome assembly GCF_020520425.1 of Spinacia oleracea. NCBI lineage: Eukaryota > Viridiplantae > Streptophyta > Magnoliopsida > Caryophyllales > Amaranthaceae > Spinacia > Spinacia oleracea. The sequence continues at coordinate 60,662,441 of NC_079489.1, forward strand.
AGGCTCAATAGAAGGTTTATGACCTTCTTCAAGAACAATTCGATGCATGCAAAAATCCGGGCTAATCCCTTTCAAATAACCAATGCTATACCCAATGGCCTTTTTATATTTTCTCAAAACATTCAAGAGTTTGGAAAGCTCTTCATCGTTGAGTTTAGCATTGACAATTATCGGACTTGCATCATCAAGGTAAGCATATTTTAGATTAGAGGGGAGGGGTTTGAGTTCAAGCTTGCTTACCTCCTTGGTGGTCTCAACGGACACCAAGGGTTCTTCACAATCCATAGATAAAAGCATCTCTTTAGTCTCCATGGTGGCATTGCATTCATTGGGATCATGCACAAGAACATACTCAAGAACATCGTTAGTAGAATGCATATGCATGCTCATAGACTCATTGACAATCTCATCAAGGATATCAATCCTTTTACAATCATCCATATGGGAGGGGCATCTCATGATTTGGTTAATTTGAAACTCAATTTTCTCATCCCCCACACTAAGGGATAGTCTACCACCTCTCACATCTATGATTGCTCCCGCGATGGAAAGAAAAGGTCTTCCTAAGATGATTGGGACATTAGGGTCCTCCTCCATTTCTAAGACCACAAAATCTACGGGAATAAAGAACTTCCCGATCCTCATAGGCACATCCTCTACCTTTCCCAATGGAAGCTTCACCGAACGGTCGGCTAATTGGAGGGACACTTGGGTAGGCTTCAACTCTCCCACATTGAACCTTTGAAAAATAGAGAATGGCATTACACTCACACTTGCTCCCAAGTCACATAGGGCTTTATCTATGACAAGTTCCCCAATTGCACAAGGGATGGAAAAACTCCCGGGATCTTTCAATTTGGTGGGCAACTTGTTTTGGTTAATGGCACTACAAATTTCGGGTAGGCTAATGGTCTCAACCACATCCACAACCCTCTTCTTGGTTAGGATCTCCTTCAAAAACTTGGCATATGTAGGCATTTGCCTAAGGGCTTCGGCAAAAGGAACGTTCACAAAGAGGTTCTTGAGGACTTCTTGGAATTTTGCAAATTGATCATCAAGGTTAGCTCCGGCAAAATGAGATGGGAAAGGCAATTTGGGCTTGTAAGGAGGGACCACTCTCTTTGGAACTTCAACAACCATTGGCTCACTCACCACAACCTCTTCCTCATCTATGGTGGTATCAAAAATAGGCTCACTCTCATTAACGGGCTCACTCTCTCCTTGAGTTGGACTCTTAGTAGTTGAATTCACAAGGTTTTTCCCACTTCTTGTCACAATAGCATTAGCTTGATGGGTCTCACTGAGACTTACCCCTTGAGGAGGTAAAGAACCGGGAACACTTGTAGCATTAGAGGATGACAATTGCGCAATTTGTGTTTCAAGCATTTTATTATGGGTGGCCATGGAATCAAACTTTTGGTTGACTTGAGTCATGAATGTTTTCAACATTGTTTCAATATTGGACTCTTGAGGAGGTGGAGCATTGAGGAGAGGTCTTTGAAAATCGGGAGGGGGATTTTGGAAGCTTTGTGGTGGAGGCGGTTTTTAAAATTGAGAAGAAGAGGAGGATTGACCTTGGTAACTCCCTTGACTTTGATAGCTTTGTGGTGGTGGTGGTCTTTGGAAGTTTGAGGATTGGCCTTGATTTTGAAAATTTTGGGAATAGTTTTGATTCCTTGGACCCCCATAATAGCTTGAACTTCCACCCTCATAGTTGCCTTGATTTCGACCATTCCCATGGTTTTGAAATTGGTTTTGACCTTGGGTTTGATCATCCTTCCAACTAAACCTTGGGTTGTGCCTCCAACCGGGGTTATAGGTGTTGGAATAAGGATCAAACCATTGGTTGCTTGCATTATTAAAAGCATTAACTTGTTCCATGGGTTGGTCGAAAGGATAACAATATGAAGAGGGATGCTCAAATGAACCACAATAATCACAAGACAAAGCACAAGACATGACACTAGAAGGGAATTGGGGAGTAGAAGGACAAGAAGGGATAGAATTGGACCTTTGAAGTTGTGTGACGAGAGCATCAAACAAAGGCATGGATCGGCTCAAGGTCTTACCTTCCTCCTTTCTTGTCACATTCTCTTCTATCATCGTTCCAATCTTCACAATTTCGGACCACATCATCAATGATGTCAAAAACTTCTTCCAAGCTCTTCTTCATGATTGCCCCCCCGGCTCCCGCATCTAGGGCCGTCCTAGAGGCCTTAGAAAGCCTGTGGTAGAAGCAATGGAGAAGCACCCCCATCTCTATGTCATGATGTGGGCATTGGCGAAGAAGCACATTGAATCTTTCCCATGACTCTTGAAGGGTTTCATCGGTCCTTTCCTTGAATGTCATCATCTTGGAGAGGTAGTCCGCGGTTTGCGCGGGGCTACTATATTTGTTGATGAATGCCTCCGTCACCTCATTCCAAGAGGTTAAGGAGTTTGCCTTGAGGTCATCGATCCATTTTCTTGCATTACCGATCAAGGAGAACTTGAAGAGTGACATTCGAATGTATTATTGGGTTACCCCATTGTGTTTCACCGTGGAGCAATAATCGACAAAAGTCTTTAGATGCTCCCTAGGGCTCTCAAGTCTCGACCCGGTAAATTGGCTCCTTTGAACCATCCCAATAAGTGCGGGATGTAACTCAAAATCGGTAGCCTCCAAGGCCGGAAGTGAGATGGCACTTTTTGCCTCATAGGCCACCGGGGCACCATAACTCCTCAAATCATGCGCCATTAGAAATGTATCACTTGAACTACTTTTGAAAGATCGGAGACTTTCCTTTTTCTTCGTCCGAATCTTCTACTTCTTCGTGCACAAAATGAAAATCGTGTTCCTCTTGATGATCAATGTTGTTAGATGCTCGTTGCAAGCTTCGTCGCCTAGCACGAAATGTCCGCTCAATTTCCGGATCTTGAGGAATGAGGGGAGATGCTCTAGGAATTTTTGGCATGCACACTCAAGCAAACATTAGCATTGGCAATCAAAAAGGAAAAGAGGAAAGAAATTGAAATAACTAGACTCATACACTAAAAGCTACTAAACTTAGCCGCAAATCCCGAGAAACGGCGCCAATTTGATAAAGGGAAAAACTAGGCCGTTGCTAGTCTTACACCTAAATAAATTCAAATACCTAAACTAACCACAAGAATCAAGTAGAGTGGCAAGCAAAGGGTCGATATCTACAGAGAATTGCGAGTTTCGTAGCTAGAAATTCTAACATAAGCTAGTTCAAAAAGGGGTTGGTTGATGAAAAATAAAATTCAAACTAAACGATTAGAATGTTAAACAAGGATTAAAAACACTAGGGAATTGGGGTTCACCAAGGGGTACATGCAATAGGGGATTAAGGATATGGGAATTAACTAGACTTGCAAAGACAAATTGAAAAGGGGAATTGATCTTTAATACTCTCAAACAATGAATCATGCTTCCGCATCAACCCAAGGGCTAAGAATCAATCAAAATAAATCCGATCAAAATCATACAACGCAATGACTCACAATCCCTTGCCAAATCAATGCATCGTATTCCATTGACCAAGCAAAGTTACGTCTAACCAAGCAAGCAACAAGAAACCCCCCAACTTATAAATTTAATTGCAAAAACTAATAAATCCTACCTTAAAACCCCATACATGGAAACCCTAGGCTACACCCAAATCCCTAGATGAAGACTACTCACTCATGGAATTAACCACAAATTTCAACATGATATATTCAATAGGAGTATGCATTTCCGAATAATCAAGGCAAAAATCTCTAACCAAATAGTTTAAGCTAATTTCATCATGGCAATCAAATCTATAAGCAAAACAATCATCAAGAATCCAATCAAAATCACCAAATCTTAAAAGATTAGCAAAGAAACTAGTAAGTCTAATCATAAAGGATTAGGAAAAGCTAAATAATCAAACAAGTAGGAAGGAAAAATATAAAAGTGCCTATTTTTGGGGGTTTTTTATTAATGAGAAAATAAGAGACAAAAGTAAGAAAAATCAGAAATTAATGACAATAAATGGAAACAAGAGTTGAGAATTTTTACAATGAAGCTTCAAATCCAAGATTTGGGAGAATCCCAAGCAATACAATGAGCAATGAATGAAGTTCTCCTCCTTTCTCTCTCTAAAATAATTTTCAGACTACTTTTGTAAAAAACTAGGTATTCTAAAAGTTTCTAAAATGCTTTAAATAGTCCCGAAAAAACGGCTCAGCGCTGGCAGCAGGTTCGGCCGAACAAAAAGAAAGTTCGGCCAAACTAAGAGGCAGGTTCGGCTAAACTAAGAGGCAGGTTCGGCCGAACATGAGGAGAAACAGGAACTGCTCTTGGAGAGGTTCGACCGAACAATTTGGGGGAGTCCGGCCGAACATAAGGAAGTTCGGCCGAACCTTCAGAATTGTTCGGCCGAACTTCTGGGCTTGTGTGCTTCAGAAATTCTGCTTCGGTTCGGCCGAACACTTCAGAAGTTCGGCCGAACTTCTTGAGTTCTTGATTCGTTGACTCCTTTTTCCACTTCGAGCTTTCCTTGGGTACCGTTGACTTCCATTGACTTTTCCGTCCGTTTACTTGTTTTCCTACACATTAACAAACCCGTGAAAAAGCAAAAGCTTGACAAAAAATAAGAAAAACAAGGCGAAAGGACGGTAATTAAGAAAAATCGAGTCAACTAAGCATGTAAGAGCAAAGGGGACTAAAATAAGCACAAAAGGGGAAGAAAACAAACAAAAACAAGAATAAAAAGAGGCAAAGTACTATCCTAAGAGTGACATAAATGTCACTTATCAAAAGCATTGTAGATATCCATTTTTGTTTGACCCACAGCACGGTCATACTCACGAATCGACTCATCATCACTATCATACATGCCTACTCTCATTACCTCGCGACAAGTGCGCTCTAGCTCACGACTTCTACTGTTGTCAGATTCATAATTCATCACATTTTCATCATCGCTCAAAACAATAGGGCATGAGTCATCGTCGCTCAAATCAATAAGTTTGGAGTCATAATCACTCAGAGCGACAGGGTTGGAGTCATCATCACTCAGAACGATAGGGTTGGAGTCGCTCCCTATTCTATTTTCTTCTATGTCGGACATGATTAGTGATCTATAGCATTCAAACATAATTTATGTTAGTAATTAGTACTCTCACTTACCGTACGATCCCACAATACATAATAAGTAAGAATAAATAACAATCGTAAAGCATAGGAAAGGCATAAAAAATTAGCAGACAGAGAAAATACAATCATGTTGACATAATGCAGACATAATGCTTCTATTCTATATGCCCTTTCCTACACTACCCATCTCTCATAATAAATCATAATAGGTCAAACATTGAAGAATTTAAAGAATAAAACAAGAACGATTAGTAAGAAATAATTTTATTAAACGAATAAATAATAAACGAATAAATAAAATAAAGAATTATTATTTTTTATTTTTTAAATTTCGAATATATTTAATTTTAATTCGAAAAGAAAAAAAAACGTACTTAATTCACATAAACGAAAAGTTTCAAATAAATAAGTTAATTTCGAACATAAATAAGAAATATTAATATACTTTCAAACAAAATAAAATGAATTTGGTCCCCCAAAAAAATAGTACGTATTTTTGAATGATATAATAAGTAGGAGCTCAATTCTAGGAAATTCGTTTTAGGAAACTAGCTAGTTTAGGCGCCTAAAAATTATTGAAGTAAAACCATAAGCTCTGATACCACTTTGTAACACCCCGACAATTCTCTCTTTTCTAAAATAACCTTTTAATATAAAACGTAGAGAATTATCAAGGCATTATCGCCCGTGTGGAAACGTAACGGCTTATTCAGAATTTTGCAGCGGAAAACATAAAACTAACTTTAGGTTTATAAATAATCAATTACAGAGTAAAATCCAAAACCAATCAACGAAAGTAAAGTGATGTAGCTAGTACGACAAGTTTAAAGTTCAATTTAACAAACCCAAGTCAACTAAGCGAATCAAAACTAAATACAAGCTCTCCAATCCCGATCCCAATGATGCATCATCTTCAAACCTGTAGATGGACAATGCTTATTGATCCTTAGAGACTGCTCACCAAAATGGGTCATCACAGGATCAATAAGGCATAGCCATGATCAACATACACAAACAAATCACGTAATCAGCAAAGCTGGGTACTACATACTAAATCTATAATAATCCAAACCTGATTCTATTAAACGAACAACCCTAACATGATACTAATAAAACATAAGTAAGGATAACCAAAACATATTGACTTGAAGACTATATTTGACTGAACTAGACCTTTGTATCATTAACATTATTTTAATTGAAATAGTCAAGGGACTGAGTTGCTACTAGATGTCTTCATTAAGGAAGACGAGGCACAGGCGCGACTTCGTAACCCCAATGACCTGCGATATCGAGGAACTTTTGAATAAAATAGAACTGGTGATCAATCCGGCCCCGGAAAAAGCCATAGGCGACCCATGACCCCAACTCCTGATTGTCCGTCACTTCAGACGTGCACAGTCTAAAGCTATTGCTATTCAGTTTCACTTTACATGATTTACAAATTAATACTTTGTTATGACTCAACAATCACATAAGTCATACAATCAACAATTAATCACAACTGTTTTTATCTTGGAATTAAGTAAGTGATCACAAAGGTATAAATCAAGAACTCATTCCAATTAATTCAACCTTTCCTTTAACAATGATCAACCCCTCTATATGGGTATAAGGTTTCAACTTACTAAACAAGGTCCTCCGCCCTCATAAAGTAGTGAAAAGCTAAAAGGGAACAACGATCAATCGATCTAAACCAATATATATAAAATAATCTAGTGTTCCCAACCAACATGTTTGCATCAATCATCCATACTAACATGTTATAATTCTCATAACGAAATATATGTTCAACAGGTTCATCCAACAATATTAAACATGTAAATTTCAACATAACCAAGTTCATTGACAAATTCAACATAGTTTCAACAATAACACACATCTCCAAGCACACAGGTACGTACGTATCTTGTGTAAACAAACTGATAGACCACTTTAACGATTTCAAATGTCGTCTACGGAGAATTATCCGCCTAAAACAATCAATAAAGATTCCTAATCAACTTCTAATCATTCACAACAATAACAAAGCATTCTAAATACATCCTAAACATATTTAGAACCTTCCCCAATATCAAAACTTGGATATTTGATTTCCTAGCATCATAATTATTGAATTAATTATTGAAATTCGTTGAAAACTCTTCAAAGCATCATACTTTAAATTTCCAGCAATATAACTAATTTCAAACTACTCCAAAACATAATTAACATGTTTGAAATCATAAAAACAATAACTTTAATAACTTATAATCATCCTACCATGCTTTCAAAACTATAAAAACCTTAAAAATTCATGCTTCAATAATTAAAACTCCTATTTTAATCAAAATATATAATCTGAAAATTAGTAATTTCGTTATGCAAAGCATATAATTTGGTTTTTATATTTACATAATTAAAACCATAAATTAAAGCATGAAAATATTAATTAAATTACATAAAAAAATTAAAATATTAAATAGTTTTAGGGTTAAAGAAATTAACCAAAAGGGAAGAGATGGGAGGTGCTGGCCAGCGGGCAGGGTGGCGCGGCAGCAGAACTAGGCGGCGGAGCTGGTCGGAAGAGTGTGGTGGACGGTGTTGGTGTCCGCACGGTGGTTGTTGGTGGTGCTGTGCAAGAACACGGTTAAGGAGGGAAAAACGAAAGGGAAGGACGAAGCAAGAGGTGAGAGAAGGAGGAAAATTACTGGCGGTTGGGCAGCGATGCGACTGGTGGTGTGCGTTGGTTATGCGGGTCGATGGTGTCAACGGATCGGTGGTGGCTGTCGAGTAAACAGAACAGTCAAATAAGGAGAGGAGGAAAAACGAAAGGGAAAAGGAAAAAAGAAGGAGAAGAGGATGAAGAAGAAGTTACCGGCGAGGGAGGCTGCACGCGATGGAGGAGGAGTGTCTGAGGTTGTTGGCCGGCGGCGTGAGGGATAGAAGCAAGGAGGAGCGGCGGTGGCTGAAGCAGAGAGGTTGCAAGGTTTGCGAGTTGTGTTTTCACGTGAAGGCTAAAGCAAGAAGAAGGGTTTGAGAGATTTTTGTTTTGCTTTTTACGTGAATGTTGAAGTAAAGGGTTTTGGTTTTTATTATTTGGGCTTCACCCAATTGGGCTAGAATTAGGATTTAGTTTTAAAACTTGAATCTAAAACCGATTAGGATTGTTTTCCAATTTCGAACGTGTTTTCGTAATTCAAATTCTTTTCAACATCAAATTCTAAAATTATGTTAACTTCATAAATCGTTGAAATATTTAAAACATATAAAAATAAATATTCGTTAATTACATATTTATTTTTAAAATTCGTAAATTCTATTTAAATATAATTAACTATACGTTAAAATATATTAATAAAATGTATAAAATTACGGGGGATTACACTCAGCTTAATTTGCTGATTACGTGCTTTGTTTGTGTGTGTTGATCATGGATATGCCTTATTGATCTTGTGATGACCCATTTTGGTGAGCAATCTCTAAGGATCAATAAGCGTTGTCCATCTACAGGTTTGAAGATGATGCATCATTGGGATCGGAATTAGAGAGCTCGTATTTATTTTGTTTTGATAAGTGACTTGGGTTTGTTAAATTGGACTTTAAACTTGTCGTACTATTTACATTTCCTTATTTTCATTGATTGGTTTTTGGGATTAATTCTGTAATTGATTATTTATAAACCTAAAGTTAGTTTTATGTTTTCCACTGCAAAATTCTGAATAAGCCGTTACATTTTCACACGGCCGATAATGCCTTGATAATTCTCCACATTTTATATTAGAAGGTTATTTTAGAAAAGAGAGAGTTGTCGGGGTGTTACAACCTAGATTCGATTGAACTTCTTGCAACAATAGTTACTATGCGGGCTTTAAGATGACACCTGTTGAGGCGTTGTGTGGAAAGAAGTGTAGAAATCCCACTTGCTGCGATTTTAGTTGAATTATTTTGAGGACATGATTCGTTGAAGTAGAAATATCCAAAGTTATTCCCTGAGATGAGTTACGAGGGCGTTACTCGTTTTCTTTAAGGGGGGTAAAATGCGATAGAAATTCGCGCTTTTTACCTATTTTTATAGCAATTTTATGAAATTTATGCTCATTTTTAGCAACTTATACATGTTGGTGCAAAGTAAATAGATTCTCCGCATAAGAAAAAGGTGTTCATGAGTAACACAAGCAACTTTAAGTTGGCAAATGTGCACATGAGGGGCACAAGTACTTCTCCAGTAAGAATAAGTTGAAAAGTTTGGAAAATATGTGAATTTTCGTGAAACTTCTATTAAGAGGGGTAGATTGTAATCCCCCGTAAATTTAGAAACATTATTTATATATTTTAACGTATAGTTAATTATATTTAAATAGAATTTACAAATTTTAGAAATAAATATGTAATTAACGAATATTTAATTTTATACGTTTTAAATATTTCAACGATTTATGAAGTTAACATAATTTTAGAATTTGATGTTGAAAAGAAATCGAATTACAAAAACCGATTGAATTTAGAAAACGATCCTAATCGATTTTGGATTGAAATCCTAAAACTAAATCCTAATTCTAGCCCAATTGGCAAAGCCCAAACAATAAAACCCAAAACACAATCCTCCCTCCCCTTTTCTATTTCACGTGAAACAAAAGAAACAGCAAACCCTCTTCTCCTTCATCATTCACGTGAACAAGGAACAAGGAACCCTCAAAGCTTTGCTTCTCTCCTCATTGTCGTCCTTGCTGCTGCCCAGCCGCCGGACCACCACCGTTTTCTCGCCGCCGGTAATCGTCGTTCTCTCCTCTCCTTCGTCCTCTCTTTCTCTTTCGTTCTCCTGAACCCTTTGGTTGCGGTTTCTTGCACACCCATTAATCGTTGTTGCTCTATTTCTGTTTTCGCTCAGCACACCACCGTGCTCGCCGCCAGCAGCCACCGCAATCCCTTGCCGTCCCCTAACCGCTGGCCGGTCTGCACGGTAGTCCTCTCCTTCCTCTCTTTTCTTTTTCGTTTTTTTTCTCGGTTGCTTCCTCACTCCTCCCTCTCACTTGTTTTGTTTGTTGCGACAGCCACACTCAACCATCGATGCGCCGCCGTGCCCCACCTCGCCGTCATCCCTTCGCTGCCGCGCCTGTGCTCCGCCGGCCAGCATCTCCTTCCTCCCTCTTTTTGGTTAATCCTTTACCCTTTTATTTAATTAATGTAATATTTAGATTTTAATAATTTAATTAAGGTTTTCATAATTTAAATTATTAGTTTTGATAATTTATATTTAGAATTCAGATTATTTGTTGATATTATAAACTAATTTGTTTTCAGATTTGTTAATCATGTTTAAGTTAGGGTTTAAGTTAGGGTTTTAATTATGTTTATTAATTTAATTCATGTTTTCTTGGATTAGATTTATAGTTTTATGGTTTAATTATAATTTTCAGATTATATGTTTTATATAAGTAAGTTGTTAATTTTCAGATTATATAATTTGATTTAAATAGGAGTTTTAATTATTAAAGCATGAATTTTAAAGCTTTAATGGTTTAAAATCACGGTTGTATGATTGGGGATTATTAAATTCATTGTTTCGATGCTCTAAGAATGTAAGTTGGTCTTGGCGAAGTTTTTAAACGAGTTGATATTGCTGAAAATCAAAGTATGATCTTTGCGAAGAGTTTTCAACGAATTTCAATCGATGATTCAATAATTATTATGCTAGGAAATCAAATACTCAAGTTTTGATATTGGGGAAGGTTCTAAATATGTTTAGGATGTATTGAGAATATTTTGTTATTGTTGTGAATGATTAGAAGTTGATTGGGAATCCTTGTTGGTTGTTTTAGGCGGAGAATTCTCTTTAGACGACTTTTGAAAGTGTTAAACTGGCCTATCAGTTTGTCTACACAAGGTACGTACATACATGTGTGCTTGGGGATGTGTGCTTATGTTGAAACCATGTTGTTATGTCTTTGAACTTTGTTATGTTATGCCTTTGAACTTGGTTATGTTGAGTTTTACATGTTTAATGCTGTTGGATGATCGTGTTGAACATGGATTTTATTATGAGAATTATAACATGTTAGTATGGATGATTGATGCAAACATGTTGGTTGGGAACATTATATTATTTCATATATATTGGTTTAGATCGATTGATCGTTGTTCCCTTTTTAAGCATTTCACTACTTTATGAGGGCCGAGGACCTTGTTTAGTAAGTTGATCATTTACACATATATAGAGGTGGTTAACCATTGGTAAAGGAAAGGTTGAATTAATTGGAATGGGTTCTTGATTGATAACTTTGTGATCACTTACCTAATTCCAAGATAAAAACAGTTGTGAATACTTGTTGATTTTATGATTTATGTGATTGTCGAGTCATAACAAAGTATTAATTTGTAAATCATGTAAAGTGAAACTGAATAGCAATAGCTTTAGACTGTGCACGTCTGAAGTGACGGACAAACAGGAGTTGGGGGTTCATGGTGGTAGCCCATGGCCTTTCTGCGACCGGATTGATCACCGTGTTCTATTTCATTCAAAAGTTCCTCGATATCGCAGGTCACTGAGGTTACGAGGTCGCGCCCGTACCTCGTCTTCCTTAGTGAATACTTCTGGTTGGACAACTCGGTCCATTGACTATTTCAATTAAAATAATATTAGTTATAAAAGTCTAGTCTAGTCTAGCCTAGTCTAGTCAAGTGTGGTCTTCAAATTAATATGTTTTGTTTTCCCTTACTTATGTTTTATTAGTATCATGTTAGGATTGTTAGTTTAATAGAATCATGTTAGGATTATTATTGTTTTAGTATGTAGTACTCAACTTTGCTGATTACGTGCTTTGTTTGTGTGTGTTGATCATGGCTATGCCTTATTGATCCTGTGATGACCCATTTTGGTGAGCAGTCTCTAAGGATCAATAAGCGTTGCCCATCTACAGGTTTGAAGATGAGGCATCATTGGGATCGGGATTAGAGAGCTTGTATTTATTTTGTTTTGCTAAGTGACTTGGGTTTGTTAAATTGGACTTTAATCTTGTCGTACTATTTACATTTCCTTATTTTCGTTGATTGGTTTTTGGGATTAATTCTGTAATTGATTATTTATAAACCTAAAGTTAGTTTTATGTTTTCCGCTGCCAAAATTCTGAATAAGACGTTACGTTTTCACACGGGCGATATGTTAGGTAATTATGATACATATAAACGAATATAAATCATGCGAAAAAACCATAAACGCCAGGATTCCAAATTAATTGCCACATAACAATTAGCATAATTTAGGATGCATACTCTTTGTAGCGTGCCCTCCCTTGCTGCGCCCGAACCGAACAAGAACAAGTCTTTAGGACTCCAAGTGTCGTCCCTCCGTAGAGAGTCCACAGCACGTCCGGATCCGCTTTAAGATTGACCAACTAGAATCTCCCTTAAGGTACTAAAATATTCGGCTATATGGGCAAGTGTTTTGGCTGAATTTTTGCTCAAATTCTTACCTTTGAATACTTGAAACTCGTTATAAATTATGAGCCCTTAACTCATATTTATAGGCCATGGAATAAGTAATCGAACCCTACTAGGATACGAATTAATTAAATTAGAATCCTAGTAGAACTCTTATTTAATTAATTTATCTTTTAGGATTAGGAATTTAATCTTTAAACGAATCCTATACGCTTTAGGTTTCGTATGTGAACACGAACTCTACACGAGCATGACCCGCAAGCATGCAGGCCATGCCCGCGCATAGCCCACACGGCCACTCGGCCCACGCGAGCTACAAGCCCACGCGAGCAGCAGCATTGCTCGCAGCCCATTGCACGCAGCTGCGCGCGCAGCCACGACCTGTTGGGCCTGGCCTTGGTTGTTCGTGTGGCGCGCTGGCTTGTTGGACGCGGGCCTGGCTTCATGCTGGGCCTTCGTCTAACAAGCTCGTCCGATGCTAATTCGTACGACGCGCTTCCGATTAATTTTCCGATTCCGGAATTCATTTCCGATACGAACAATATTTAACATTTCCGATTCCGGAATTAATTTCCGTTTCGAACAAATATTTAATATTTCCGTTTCCGAAATTATTTTCCGATTCCGATAATATTTCCGATTCTGACAATATTTCCGTTTCTGGCAATATTTCCGATTCCGGCAATATTTCCATTTCCGATACGTACCATGTTTCCGTTTCCGGCAACATCTAGGACTTGGATAATATTTATATTTCCGATACGATCCATATTTCCGTTTTCGGCAATATCGTCGTTTCCGGAGTATTCATTTACTTGCCTTTGACGATCTCAGCTCCCACTGAAACCAAGATCCGTCGATTTCGAATATTGATTAGATAGAGTATTTAATACCATTAAATACTTGATCCGTTTACGTACTATTTGTGTGACCCTACGGGTTCAGTCAAGAGTAAGCTGTGGATTAATATCATTAATCCACTTGAACTGAAGCAGCCTCTAGCTAGGCATTCTTTTCACTTGATCTCATTGAATTATTAACTTGTATAATTAATACTGAACCGCATTTATTAGACTTATCATTAAATGCATACTTGGACCAAGGGCATTATTTCCTTCAGTCCCCCACTTGTCCTTAGGGACAAGTGTGCATTTCCTAATTCCTTTGTCACTTGATGCTTGCTCTTGAACATAAGGTAAGAGTTGTCATCCTTATTATGTCCAGAGGTGTTTCCCGGTTTCAGAGTTTAACTGATCAAATAAACAGATAATCATAGCCTATGATTCATCGAGCACGGTCATGCATTTTATAGTTTCTAGCTCTCCGAGTGGCCTTGTACAACTTTCAGCATCTCATCCCGATTTATGGAAGGACAATCCCAATCTTGCGATCTTGAGATTAGACTTCGTTTGATAGGTGATTACTTGAGCGTTGCCTTTATAGCCTCCTTTTACGGTGCGATGGTTAACAACGTCAAAGAAAGAAGTTCTCAAACAAGTAATCTCAAATCACTCAGGTATTGAGGATTAGTGTCTAATAATTTTAATGAAATTTACTTATGACAGATTTTCATCTCTTACAGTAAAGTTTCATAGGTCTGTCCGATACTAGTCTTCCCAAAGTAAGTATCTATGCAAATGATTACGACAATGCAATGTCCACATAGTTCAAGAAACAGAACTACTAGTCATCTTGCATTATAGTCGTCTAATGTTTTCTATGCTTCCATCTCTATAGAAAACTCTGACCAGGGACCATTTTCAACTTTAGACATTCAAGTTCACTTGATAGACATTTCTTAGTCACAGGACTGGTCCTGACAGTCTATCTTGAATATATCGTCAAATTGAAGGGACTCATCATTTAATACTAAACCAAGATTAAATGGAATATGAAAATACATTTCATATATGATAAATGTTCAACCCCAATGTTTTACAACCATGGGCCTCAAACCCATCTTTAAAACAGTTCATGGAATTCAAAGCTATGCTTGATTTCCAGTGCTACAATGTCAGTGTTGCTTCTCACTTGTTGCATAGGTTTAGTTATCATGCTTTGCCAATCTTAATATCCTTTTCATCAAATGTTCTTCGAGATATGATGATAAGATCTTTTGAGTTTGTTTATTATGTGATCTAGTCTTTCTTGCTACAATAGTGGTTCTACGCATTTTGCAATGAAGAACCACCAAGTCAGCAGACATGTGATCCACCCAAGTTCAGTGAAGAACTCTTTAACTTAAACAACCCTGTTTCATTGCTTCTTAGGCAATAATTACTTTTACTTCAACTGTATAGGTTGCTAGTGATGCTTTGTTTGGATTTACTTATCCAAGCAGTCCATAGATATGTGGAAGACTTTCCATCTGTATTTTAGAACATAGAAATTATTATTTTAATTTCCCATGCAACAACTCATGGTCTCCAATCCATGTTGCCATTTCAAAACACGATGCTCTTTAGCTCGTCCTTGTCAATGGTTAACTCCAAAGGAATCTTGCTTGATCCTTTGCCCGTGTTTATGCGTGCAACATCAATATTTAGCATATCTTTATTTCCTTGAATCAAGAACCATTCCTATGTACCTTTTCAAGTACCATAAGTTTTTCTTGTTCTCAATCTAGTTGATCTTCACTTAGATCAAATAGAGATTGGTATATGTTCGTCATGCCTAAAGTCACACAATACGTTTTTGGCGATCCTTATATTATATCATACATGATAAATTCTTTTGCAGAATAATTCCCAATTGAATTATATTCATGTAACTTTAGCTCATCTAGTTCCAGTAGATACTAAATCCAGCTAAATTCTTTGACATATAATATAGGTTAAGAATCTCACTTAGATCCTTTGATGTTTAACTTAGTAAATGCTTATACATAGTTCAAACATCCTTTACTTAGATTTATTCACATGGGTCGAATATCTCCAGTGGAGTCTTTCGTGCTTGATTTAGTAAATGTCTTTACTTAATCCAAAACAATAATATAAGATCTTTATAAATAGATCTTAAAACCCAGTATCTACTAAGTTTCGCCTTGGTCCATCATTGATGAATAATTTCAAATCTAAGTCATTAGCATTTGAATGTTATTTCACAATAGAGAGATATGTGTGTGATACACATAGGACCAATTATGTTTTTACGTACTCCCACTAAACTTCTTATATATCTAAAATAATTATGTACATTTTATGAAACTAAAATATTTATTAGTTTCACTAAAATACAATTCCAATTCCCAATTGCTTGCTTAAATCTGTACTTAGATTTCATAAGCTAGCTTTCCTTTTTAAGTATTTATTTGGATCCACAAATCCTATGACATGCCATGTACATAGTTTCTTCCAACATTTGATTGAGGAATACGTTTTGTCGTCCAATTGCCATATGTATCAATATGCAATCATTTCTTGAATTATAGACTTGAGAATTACGATTATGCATGAGGTTTCAACACAATCCACGTCGTGAATTTGCTTGTAACCTTTAGCAACTAATCTAGCTTTGTGTGTGAACACAATTCCATGTTTGATTGTTTTTATCCTTAAAACCAATTTGCAACCAATAGGTGTGAAACTTATTCTTGCAAATCAACAAAATATTAATTTTGTCATCAAAACATTGGTTATGTTTTATGGCCTTTAACCGTCTAAAACATTTGAGTCTATATATGGCCTCTAACCATTTTAGGGAATCTAGGTTTCGTCATAGCTTTCTTACAAGTCACAAACTCATTAATCTACATGATAATAGTTTGACTGCAAGTTGTAGGTTTCTTCACTATCTAATAGAAAAATCTCATAGTTTCATTGACCTGAACTATATGTTTCTTCACTATCTAATAGAAGAATCTTATAGTTTCAGTGACTTGAACTCTATGCCTACTTGGGTATAGAACATCAAACAATAAAATATCAATAGCCACTTGAAAGTCCTTTGAATATTTCGTTCTCCTTGAAGCACTTGTAAAGTCTTCTAAGAGATGTCTATTCTTTAAAGCCACTTCTAAAGTCCTTAAGGAATAAGTGTTCGGATTTTCTGAGGAACTTCGAAAAGCCTCCGGAATGTCCGTTTATGTTTGTTGTTCTTCTCGAAGACTTTCGAGGTCTATTTTCTCCCACTTGTCATTTTGGAAACGAATCTCCAAAAGGACATTATTTCGAGCAAACAAACATTATGTTCTCAAAAATTCGTGGTAGAAACAATACCCCTGTGCCTCATTTGAATAAATCACAATGAAACATATATCTATACTTGGGCCTTAGTTTGTTGAATAACAAACACTAAGCTCCCACTGAGTTTAGGAACTCTTTAGATATATTATGAAAAGATATTCTGAAAATACTTTTCAATAGCTTTGACGAATTTGGTTTAGTTTGGTGGTAGTTGAGCATTTTGTTTAGAAATTATAGGAAAATTCTTTATGATTCATCATTGATCGAATCAAGTACTAATTGACTTCGATCATTCCAACTTAGATATGCCATATCTTATGGAGCTAGATCGTGAAATTACAACACACAATCATCGATGATCATTTTTGGTCTCAAGTAATCATCAACATGATCTAACCTAGATCTTTATGATTTCTTGCCAAGTGGGTTTTATACTTCTGAATCTTGGAACTAGCCAAACAGATTCAAACTTATATCACATTGAGTAAATAATCCAATATTCATTCAAATCCAGGTGATATAATAAAGTCATAAAATATTTCTTTAGCTTTGAACTCTATTGTCTAGGCGTTCTAACAATAGTTCATATCTTTTGTTATTTTCAACAAGACTAGCTTGTCTTGAATGATCTAGAAATCAATCAAAATAGAGCTTTAGAATGTTATCTTGTTGATATGGTCTAAGCAACAATGCCAAAGATTAGTGGAACTCAAATCAAGGGGTTGATTTAAACCTAGTAAAGTTCTTTATTGTTAAAGAGTTATTTGTTTTAATCAAGCATATTGACTCAACCCATAAATGACCATTTCATTCAAATAAACAAATAAACATTGTTTTTGTTCTTTTTGAATGTGAGTCTTTCTGTGTTCGAAAACAGAAATTTAGGTATGCTGATTATGGAACAAAATAGCCATTAAGTTCCAGCCTTTGAAAGGACTTAAAACAAACTAGATTACCCTACAACTAATGTAGCATTGCCATGCTTCATTTCCCACTTGTAGGTCATTAGTGTATCCTAGCTTCCATTGTTTGAGTTATTACCGAAGTAAGAACCTCAAGCGGTATATGATACCAAGGAATTTTGATTGCTAGGTCATTTCTCTTTAAACATAAACTTATAGGTAGAAACGAAATTGTAAAATTTCTTTCATTTGTTCCCTGTTTTCCTATTTCTTGTACCCTTTCTTATAGTCTTAAGAATTCAATTCTTTAGTGTTGACTTTTATACATTATTTAGACATGTCCAATATCACTCCAACAAAGTTCTTACCATTTTATTTATGTTGAATATTTTACTTCAACTAGATGACCTTACCAGAAGCTTCTAAAGTTCTCTAAGCATCGATCTATTCGAATGTCTAGGGACTAGACTCATTCGAGAATTAAATGGAAAAAGATATTAGGTTGTTAACCATTGGTAAAGCTGAGCGTTTAAACTCAATGCTTTATGATCTCAAAACTACATTGTATTTTGAATTCACAAGCACCAATCGGTTTGCCATTCGACTTTTATACTCGAAAACAACCATAAAAGTCGCTATAAGAAACGTACATTTAAAATTCTCATTTTCTCTCATTCCGTGAATCGTTCTTGGATTCACTACCAATCGAGGAAATTTATTGTTACCTTTCTAAAAGGATTTACTGCAGTGCAAGATATTTAATTATAAACAATAATTAAAACATACATTGAAGCATGCAAAGTCTAAACATTTATCATGAGTAATAACTTGCAATTTAAACAAGTCATTGGCATTGTATTCGAATTTATTGTTCCGGCAGGTGTGAATAAAATGATTCCAAGATCCTTAAATCATTGAAGAATTAAGCACATTATGTATTTAGACTCAATTCTAAAATATTTTAGGTAAGCAAAGCCTTTGCTAATAGTCTAGAAACTACTCTTGGTTGATAGGTACGTCTAAGAACTTATTAGGTAAACCTATCGCATTTGCCACGACATAAAAGGACTCCTTATACGTTGAGTTTCACCAAAAGTAACATGTACTCACAATTATTTGTGTACCTTACCCCTTTAGAATCAATAAGTAATGTACCTCGCTATGGCGGAAAACTATCACTAAGATTCATGTAAAGGTTATCCAAGTAAGTGTTATTTTGGCATGGCACCTTTTAACTCAATTTTAAAGTTTGGAACTTAAGGCTCTTGCTATGTTGGTTAGATTTTAAGTGAACTAAAATCCTTAATCATGCAACATAATCAAGTCATAATCTCATGCATAATTAAGACATATTTAAAGCAATAAATAACTTAAAACCATGCATAAGATATAAATGTGATCTAATATGGCCCGACTTCATCTTGAAGCTTCAACTTCAAAGTCCGTCTTGAAAATGGATTGGAAACTCCGTCTTGAATTTCACCATGGGAGGCGCCATTTTCTTCAAATAGGATAAACTATAATTAAACTAATTACAACTATTTGATGGTACGCAGACCATATTTAAAAGCAATAAAATTTGGTACTTTAGACCAATATTATATTCAAACTAATGGTACGCAGACCATATTTTCTATCCTATTTGGGCCATACTAGTCACTTTTCAATAACCTGCAAAACAGTACATATAGAATATATACCATTCACCCATTCATTATCATGAATGGCCCACATAGCTGGTTAGTAAAACATGTTATGCATCACATAAATATTTGCAGCAATTAATCAAGGGCACCAATAATCCACCAATTATTCAGTCCTTATTAATTCTAATCAAGTTGTTTAACCTTAAAGGAATGTAGACCTAATCAAGAGTTTATGACTAAAATGCTCTCACTTAAACCAATAAATTCACATGCTTTACTAATTTTAAACATAAAAATGTATTTCCTAGTATAACCGGAAACATACAAATTTAATTAAAATTTAAAGCTCATATAAATTTATAATTGAATCCATTTAATTTATTTTCAGTTGAATTAAAATGAATTTAAATTAATTCAAGGTTTTAATTTTAGTAAAATATTTAGTATGAATAAAATTTATAATAATTAGATTATTCAAAACTAAATTCCGAGAAAACAATTTAAATTACGAATTTTAAAATCGTTTCCGAACTGAAAATTCAAAATTAAAATCAAAACGCATCAATCGTAAGAAGACGAGGCACTTGGGCTTGCGCCCAAGCCCCGTCGAGTGCACGAGGCAGCAGCGGCCCTCGACTAATCGTACGGCATCACACGAGCAGGCCACACGCAACGCAGCAAGCCCAGGCCACGCTGCGCGCAGCCTGCCTCACTCGACGCGTTTGGTTGCTTCGCTGGGCGTGGCAACGCGCGCTGTGGCGCAACACGCTCGCTGCCCACACGCGACTGCTCGCTTGGCTCACGCCAATGCCCATCGCCCATCGCCCATCGCCCACTCGCCCACACTGCACACAAAACTCGACACAAGGGCAACGTGCTGCCTTGTGCTCGTGTGCCATGGCCCTTGCTCGCTGCATTGTACCTCATGGGCGACGAGCTCCCTTGCTCGTCGTCGCATGCCCGCACTATACAACACCCCTTAAGGGTAACACGTAGCGTCCATTGCTTTGTGCGTGCAAGTTTTATGAGCGAATTTCATAAAAATTAAAACTTTTATTTCAAAATTAATGACAAATTAATAAATCATATTAATTTCATAATTTTAGGGCGAAAAATCGAAAATTTATTAATCAATTATTTTCCGATTATCATGGATTCAAATCTAGGTCATAAAAATCTAAAATTTATCATAAATTAACAACCTTTATGGTGGTTTTTAATCATGAATACCTAATTAAATCGTTAATTAATTATGAAAATCAAATCAATTCTAAATTATTCGAATTTCAACAAATTAATTACAATTACAAATTAGGTTGTATAATTAACAAGCTTAGGCATTCAAATTTGTTAAACATATACAGTAGGTCAATCAAAAATTCAAGATTTAACAACAAGAATCTTAAATATTCAATTTAACATCTTAAAATTACAAACTTTTGCGTTCGAAAAACTAAAACCTCCGAAAAGTCATAGTTAGGCTTCGAATTTGGGAATTCTGGGTTCGGCCGAAAATGAATATTTTTGTCAAAATTTTAGAATGCCTTTTACATGCAGAATTGACACAAAAATCACTCGATTTCGTTGAGTAACGAAGAAACTGCCGAAAACCTGCGTACATATAATTAAATAAACGCAATTTGCAATTAATTAACAATTACGAAAATTAATCACCCCTTTTAATTCTTTGCAAATTTGTAAAATTTAACCATGTTAAGCAATTATTATGGAATTAATTAGAGGCTCGTGATACCACTGTTAGGTTATGATACATATAAACGAATATAAATCATGCGGAAAAACCATAAACGCCAAAATTCCAAATTAATTGCCACATAACAATTAGCATAATTTAGGATGCATACTCTTTGTAGCGTGCCCTCCCTTGCTGCGCCCGAACCAAACAAGAACAAGTCTTTAGGACTCCAAGTGTCGTCCCTCCGTAGAAAGTCCACAGCACGTCCGGATCCGCTTTAAGATTGACCAACTAGAATCTCCCTTAAGGTACTAAAATATTCGGCTATATGGGCAAGTGTTTTGGCTGAATTTTTGCTCAAATTCTTACCTTTGAATACTTGAAACTTGTTATAAATTATGAGCCCTTAACTCATATTTATAGGCCATGGAATAAGTAATCGAATCCTACTAGGATACGAATTAATTAAATTAGAATCCTAGTAGAACTCTTATTTAATTAATTTATCTTTTAGGATTAGGAATTTAATCTTTAAAAGAATCCTATACGCTTTAGGTTTCGTATGTGAACACGAACTCTACACGAGCATGACCCGCAAGCGTGCAGGCCATGCCCGCGCACAGCCCACACGGCCACTCGGCCCACGCGAGCTACAAGCCCACGCGAGCAGCAGCATTGCTCGCAGCCCATTGCACGCAGCTGCGCGCGCAGCCACGACCTGCTGGGCCTGGCCTTGGTTGTTCGTGTGGCGCGCTGGCTTGCTGGACGCGGGCCTGGCTTCGTGCTGGGCTTTCGTCTAGCAAGCTCGTCCGATGCTAATTCGTACGACGCGCTTCCGATTAATTTCCCGATTCCGGAATTCATTTCCGATACGAACAATATTTAACATTTCCGATTCCGGAATTAATTTCCGTCTCGAACAAATATTTAATATTTCCGTTTCCGGAATTATTTTCCGATTCCGATAATATTTCCGATTCTGGCAATATTTCCGTTTCTGGCAATATTTCCGATTCCGGCAATATTTCCTTTTCCGATAATATTTTCCGATACGTACCATGTTTCCGTTTCCGGCAACATCTACGACTTGGATAATATTTATATTTCCGATACGATCCATATTTCCGTTTCCGGCAATATCATCGTTTCCGGAGTATTCATTTACTTGCCTTTGACGATCTCAGCTCCCACTGAAACCAAGATCCGTCGATTCCGAATATTGATTAGATAGAGTATTTAATGCCATTAAATACTTGATCCGTTTACGTACTATTTGTGTGACCCTACGGGTTCAGTCAAGAGTAAGCTTTGGATTAATATCATTAATCCACTTGAACTGAAGCGACCTCTAGCTAGGCATTCAGTTCACTTGATCTCACTGAATTATTAACTTGTATAATTAATACTGAACCGCATTTATTAGACTTATCATTAAATGCATACTTGGACCAAGGGCATTATTTCCTTCACGATAATACATTGATAATGCTCTATAGTTATATTTATAAAAAGGGTTATTTTAGAAAAAGGAGAATTGTCGGGGTGTTACATTTAAAATAAATTAAAACCCAATAGGTGTTATGAATAGGAATCATTGTGACAAATTTCCATTCATTAGAAACCATAATGGGTTGATTACAAAGAAGCCATTACACCAAAACACAGTACAACGGAGAATTACACCTAACCTAGCTTCGTACTAAAACCAAGACCATCCTATGATCTAACCAAATAACTTCATAATGGTGAAGCTCACTACAACAGACACAATTGCACATACACCAATCATCACTACTAGCTTATTATCAACCAAATCAGACTTGTCAGACCCCCATTCATTCTTGGCACCATGAACCTTAATCATGCCCTTGTTCTTCTTCAACCTTTCGACCTCTTCAGCAAGCCTAGCCTTCTCTTTCTCAATACATGCCACTCTGTTCCTCATAATGGCAAGATCAGTTGAAAGCCTATGCTTTTCTGCTACAAGCACATTAGTAACATCCCTCTGCCAGTCAACTATACCTTCATCAACCCAATCAAATTTATCGCAACCCCTTTGCCTAGTTTCAGGATTGTAGAACTTGCAAGCTACAAACTTCATTCCCTGGTTTTCATGAGTCCACACGGTCCTCTTTGCTACAGGAAAACCACATCCACATCTTACACCCTTGTAAGGAGTCATGGTCCCTGCAATTTCATCCATAATTTCGAATCAATTCTCACATTTTGGGGGGAAAACCCTAACTTTCCTACCCTAAAATTAGGCAAAATTAATGAATAAAACTTACCAAAAATCAGTGGAAGAGTGTCGACAATGCCTTAATTGAGAAACAATCAACCAATTTCACCCAACTGATTCACCAGGAAGAGATGGCAAAAAAACTTGGTGGGGAAGATGAACAGAGAATAACGAAATATTTGGGGCTTTTTTTTTTTTTTTTTGATTTCTGCATCCAAGTTTCTTTAAGAGGGAAAAAAAGGGAGGGAAAGTGGGTGTAACAGTAAAACTGGCGAAGTCAAACCGGAAAAATTCTTGGTCAATGTCTGAAAACACAAAAGGCTGTTTTCACAATTTTTTTTAATTTAAGGTCTGATTTCGCAAATTTCTTTTTAAAAAGTTGTTTCTCGCAAAAAAATGATTATAAAAAAGTTATTTTTGACAAATTTGCCCTACTTTTAAATACCAACTAGTTTTTAGGCCCGGACGATGCTCCGGGTTACTGCTTTAGTAACATTTATATTATTCTTATTTCGTATTTTGAAAATATTATTAATCAATTCATTTTTATTACATTTATTAGTATATTTTTTTTACAATGATAGCATGTAATGTGTTATAGCTCAATGGTAAGCACTTCATTGTTTAAACGTGAGGTCGCGAGTTCAAATCTTATACATGCTCCATTTCTAAATTTTTAAATAAATGAAATATTCACAAACAGAGCGCCACGTGACACATAAACTTATTTGAAAACGCCTTTTAATATATATTATTATAAATTATAGATTTAAGTTTGCCTTATCCAAGAGAAAATTGTCCGACAAGGCGACAACTACGACACGCGGGAAATGAAACACGCAATTTACATAATTGAGATTTGGCCATTTGGGAGCTAGTTTCAACATTCAACAAGTAAAACAGACTGTTTCAAATTTTCAATTATTTTACTTTGTTTCTCCCCCGTTCTTCAGTCGTGCTTCCAACTTACACATCTTTCCACTCACTCCCTCTCTCTCTCTCCTCCCCTCCCCTCCCCTCCCCCCATGAAGAACCAACGACTATTTCCCCATTTCTCACCACCAACCACCATTGAAATCACTTCTGCAATTCTCTCTCTTTCTTCGACTTCTATGCTCCAATTTCTGCGTGAAGGCGGAGTTTAATTGCGAGGTGGAGGAAATTTCAGACATGGCGACCCAAAAATCGGCAAAGGAGAGGCAAACGTGGCAGACATCGTTGTCATCATCGTCGTCGTTGAATATCTCGGCAAATTCTTTGAATAAGAGCATCAATGGTCCTATAATGCAGCAGCAACTCAATCGATCTAAGGCTCCTGCTACGACAAAACGCTCCGTCACCCCGAATTCTAGGGTTCACGATTCGAAACGCTCTGTGACTCCTGTTTCGGGAACACATAATAATGTCGGAGATATTGATTCTGTCAAAGCATCTACCGCCAATAAGCGCCCGGTTACTCCTATTTCCAGAGCTCATAACAATGCCGGAGACCTTGCTTCTATTAAATCACCTATTAACAAGCGTTCTGCTACTCCTCTCAGCAGAACGAACTCAATTGCTGCTCATGACCCAGGTTTTGATTAACTTTTTCTGGTTTTTTCTTACTCTATTAAAACTTGGGCTTTGATTTTGTTATGTATGAGTCTGGATTTTCATTATAGATTTTCGCGAGTGGTACGAATTCGAGAATTTATGACAAAATCACACGTTGTAGGTGTTGTTTCATGTTTAGTTTTTCGACTTCTGGAGATATATTTGATGCTTAAGCATAGCTAGGTGTAACGTTTATTTTAAAAAAATTCCTTACTTTTTGCTTGGTCAAACAATTGAAAATTGGCCAGACTAGTTAGGGTAACATGTTAACTTGACAGAAAATGTTATCACTTGCAGAGTTGAGTACGAAGTACAATATTTGAAGGGTGTGAGGACAATTGTAGAAGAAAGATCATCAATATCTGCAAAATGCATTAACCATTCATGATATATTTTTTGTTGGGTTTGATAGTTAGAAATGGTTTAAAGCATTAACGGCCTATTTGTAGACGGCCATAAACGATGTTAATGAGAACGAATTTGTATGTGAATTTGTAAGAAAATCACTATTCATTCCTATGGTTCCTATGGACCTATGGTAATGCTAGTTTACTCAAAATTATCTCATTTTCTTTATAATTTTCTATTACCATCCATTACCATTTGTGGAGTGGTATTAGGTGGGAATGCAAATTTATTAAGAAAAACACCAAGTTTTGAGACAAAATTTCATTACCATGGACATTATGATTTTCTTTTCTTGCCAAATAATACTTAGATTTATTGCCATTCCCACCATATATTACCGGCTACCAAATGGATAAGTGAACTTAAGGATGATTAACTGTAGTGTAGAAGCTAAGATATCTATTGCTTGGTGTTAAGCAAGAAAATGACAAAGTGCTGACTTTGGATGTTAACTATTAATAATAATTATTATTATTATTAATAATAATTATAATTAATATTGCTCGTATTATTTATTATTATTGATTATTATTCATAATTATTCATAACTATAATAATTACTACCTTTGTTTCGTAAGGATCTTTATAATTACTCTTTGCACAAATGTTAAGATAAAAATGGAAGAGTATGTAAAAAGGTGGGTGAATATAATAAAATATGGATAAATGTGTAGAAAGGTGGGGGTACGTAAGAAAAGAATGAATAAAGTAATAGAAAGTGAGTGGAAAGTTGTAAATATTATGGGAGGAGAGGGGTAAGATAGTAAATTTTCATATCTAAAAATAGTATAAAGCACACTGTAAAGAACATTATAAAACGGAATAAAACAGAAAGTGTTAAGATCATTTTGAAAGAGAGTTAGTATTATTATCATTAATTATTATTAATTATTATAATTTATATGATTATTAATTATTTTTATTAATTATTATTATTAATCATTATCATTATCATGACCCCATTGCCTCAAAGAAGCTCCCGCAAGAAGCGGGGTAAGGGGGGTCGGACGTACGCAACCTTACCCCTGCAATTGCAGAGAGGTTGTTTCCAATTGACCCAAAAGCGATAACGGGACGACAACGGGATGACCATCTTTTACTTCGTGAAAATGAAGCAAAGAGGTATTAAGAGCTATTTTGATTTAGTCCATTACATTGACACCTAACAAGCAAAAAGTTCACCAAAGAAGTATGTATGCAGAGGATAAATATTTTTAATTGTTTTTATTACTATTAATTATTATGAACTAATAATAATAAAAATAATAATAATAATAATTATGATTATTAATAAGTTCCAATAAGGTCCAATAATGTTCTATTAGTATTAATTCGGTCAATCAGGTTTGATCAGTTCCTTCAAATAAGTTCTAATATGTTTAGATAAGTTCAGATCAGATAAGGTTAATAGAATGCACCCGAAAGATAAAGATTGAAGAGTGCTAGACCAACAAGCTCAAGTAGTAGTGAGGTTGAGATTAGCCCGAAGTGTGGCTTTTAATAGGATGGGGAAACAACTGACATGTTTGATGAAAATCTTATCAAATATGTATGAGAAGCCATCGACGATGAATAAGTGTATTTGAGGCGTTGGTTAATTGATTGAAGATGGATGATGGCAGCTCCGCCAAGGAATACATAAATGAGTTCAATTCGATGATAAGCCAATTGAATTCGGTGGACATTAAGTTCGACTATGAGATTATTGCATTTGTCGTGTTGTCATTTTTGTCTATGTCATGGGAAGCGGTTGTATCCGCGATTAGCAACTCTTCGGGTAAAGAGAAGAATAATGCGAAGATGTGAGAGATTTGATATGAGTGAATGCACTTGAAGAAAGGAATCCGGTGAATTTTTCGGCGGTGAATACTATATTGACTATAGGAAAAGAGGGAGAAAACAAGATGGTAATGTGGGTCATCATGGAATATTGAAATCAAGAGGGTCCGAAAATCGAATGGAGGAGCTCATGTTGTATGTTGGGGTTGCGGTGATGAAGTTTACTTGAAAAAGGATTGTCCTAAGAAGGACCATGGAAATGGTAGAAGCAACAAGATAGTAGTGATGAAGATGGAGGAGTTTGAAATTTGTTGTTGGAGCACTTTTTCGATGCTTTGTTTACAAGCATGAAAGGTTCATCGAAAACATGAGTTTTGGATTCGGGTTCTTCTTTCACTCCTCAGCGTACATGCAGTTGTTCCTGAATTTCAAATCCGAAAATCTTGGAGAAGTATATGTTGCGGATGGAAATGTAGTGGAAATCATGGGGAGGGTCGAGGAGAGTTTGAAACTTATCAATGGGAAGTTGAAGAAAACTTCATATCCTTTTGTCAATTCGACAAGTCCGGCATCCATGGTTGTGTTTGATAGTGCTTTTTGGAAGATTTCCAAGGGAGCTAGGATATTAGCTATGTGTGGAACATTGCACACCACTGGGAATACATCAAAGGTGGCCGAAAAGGTATCGTGTGATACACGAAAGAAAAGGTGTCGTGGGGTCGGAATTCTATTGGTAGTGGGCCATTGAAAGAGAATCGTGGTGATAAAGTCGTCTCGTTGGTGGATATTGACCAAAGAGCGCACATGGTGAAGAAGGCACATAATAGTGATGTGTGTTGAAAAGAAAGTAGAGCAAATGATGCTTTGTTCGGGTGGGAGCATTGTGAGCTTGCTCCAAGAGCAAAGAGAATTGGCTTGTGTGGTGTTACAAAGGGTGATTTGTTCGGCTGGGAGTAACGAAAACTTGCTTATCGAGCATAGGTAATATCTATTGGTTTATGTGATGTTGATGGTGAATCCGGGTTAGATGAGTTCTCAGTTTTCTTAGTTTTACGCCCCTGGTAATGAGGAGTCCGGTTTGCTTGCTTTCTCGATAAAGAAGAAGTGTGTGAGTGAGTGATTAGTTCGTGCGTCGTTTCCTTTGGTGAAGACGAGACGTGTATTACGCTATGGTGAAAAATGCACATTGGATGATGATGATAGATGTTACTTGGGGTGTTTATTGTGGTCGTCTCTTGTTTAAACCATCTCTAGGTTGAGTTTAATATCTAGAGATGGTTTAAAGCCTTAAGGGAGCTTAAGGATGATTAGCTTTGGGTAGAGGCTAAGAGCTTGATGTTAAGCAAGAGAATGACAAGGGGCTGCTGGCAAATGGCTAACTTTGAATGGACACATCTCTCGATTTACTTATCGGTTTGAGGTGATTCAAGTTGGAGGTAAAATCTTGTCTATATGGCTTTCCAACGAGTGGTCATAAGCTCATTTTGGGTGATAAACGAGTGAGTTATGACCGTTTCACGAAGAGTTGTCCCTTAAACCGTCTTTGCCTAATGCTGCACGTATGTGATGTTGTTGGAGATTGGCACGTCCGTGCCACGGGGAAAAGATGACACTCGTTGTATATCATTCGGCTTATTAATGCATTTTATAGCCTAGTATAAATACACCATTGTAGCCGTTTTTCGTATAGATTGCCAATCACAAAACTTATTATAGTTTAGAGTGAGATTCGAGGGATTTTTCTTGAGATTGAAAACTTTTAATCCATCATCCAAGTTCATTTAATTATTTCACAGTGACAGGTTTTGGAGGTGGGGTTCCCACGTAAGTTTGGTGTGTTGATCTTGTGCCTCCTCGTTTCGAATCGTGCTTGTTTCAATTTCATGGTTCTTGTTGTCCATTGTTAGTTTTCTTCCCACATTTAGTTTATTTGCACTTGTCTAAATCACAACAATTTTAACCAGCTTTAAGGAGAATAAAAATCATGACAAACAAGACATAATAATATAGAGCTCATGATAATCATATTAGATTATAGAGTTTTCTTAAGGTGCAATGTTCTGAAATCATTTTGTATATCCTATTATGACCTTTAACTAATCACTTACTCTTGCTCCTACTCTGTTTTTCTTCCGCTTAATGTTTCCTGATTTTTAGTCCTAGCCACCCCTTTTAAAAATACCTATCTCCAAGTGTTGTCCCAAGCTAGACTTAGCCCACATCAATTGTGCTGATCATCTATGCCTTGATTATCATCTCCTAGTAGCTTAATTAACTTGAAGAGGTTATTACGCATCACATGAAGAATTGAACTATTATGGCCAAATTCAGAAAAGAACGAATAACATAAAGATTTGTACCACTATTAATGGATAGAGGAATTGGTTATTTGCGCTAGAATAAATGGACAATAGCTATGTATAGGGGGGAGGGGCGCTTGCCTCACGTGTAGAAAAGGAAGAAAATGAAGTTTGCACCAGCATTCATGGATGAAGATATTGGATGTTTACTAGAATAAATGGACAATAGCTATGCATAGGAGGAGGGGGAAGCTTGTACTCCCGCCGTCCCTTAACACTCGTACCGCTTTCCTTTTCGGGCCTTCCCTTAATACTTGCACCACTTCTATAAATGGAAATCTTTACCAATATTATATTATTTCTCACACTTACCTACTACCCTACCCAATGTATAAAAAGGCTCAAGGCGCAACAAGGCGATTTGGAGTTCCCAGCGCCTTAGGCGCGCCTCGGTGCGCCTCGGTGCGCCTCATTGAAGTGAGGCGCCCTATTAAAAGTGGAAAAAAAAGTGAAAAAATGGTATGTCTCTTGGTAGGTGCGCCTTTTTTGCGCCTTTTTGCGCCTCAAAGTGCGCCTTGGTGCGCCTTTTTGCGCCTTAGGTGTGCCTCATTGAAGTCGCCTCGCCTAGACAATCAAAGGCGCTGGCTCCAATCGCCTTGCGCCTCAGAGCCTAGGCGCGCCTTTTTATACACTGACCCTACCTACACCCCTACTCCCTACAAAAAATCATTTAAAAATCCACATCCCTCACTCACCACTCCCCACCCCTTACACATTTCCCACTAATTATATTAAAAAAATACTCCACTATCAACTACCACCCATTAAATTAATAAGTCAATTCAAATATCTTAAACTCCGCACCAGTCAAACCGGTGCGAGTATTAAGGGACGGAGGGAGTACATGTTACACGAGTGATTTGTGAAATTAACTTTTGAAGTCCAGTAACATTTAGTTTGATATTTGTTGCATATGCTTTGAAAATTTGTCAAATTTAGTGTTGTAAACAACACTCTAATATTTGAGAAGGTTGTTTTCATCGCATTTAGGAAATTTTTGACAATGATAAAAAATTTGAATGGTGTGTCTGATACATTTTTATTTTCAAAATCAAACCTTCATAAATATGTGTTTCATAATATGATTGGATAGTTTTCCTACGATGAGTTTTGTTGGCAACCTTTATGAGGAAGAGAAACTTCTAATGGTCTCTAGGGTGATTCTGTGTTCTATCTTAAAAATTTTCAACCAGAAAAAGAAAAAGTTTTTACTGATTTAGATTTATGCTGCCCGTTACAGAACCTGGAAGAGTTAGAGTTGCTGTGAGGCTTCGACCGAGAAATGATGAAGATCTTGCTTCAGATGCAGATTTTGCTGATTGTGTTGAACTACTGCCTGAGGTGATCTTTTTTTTTTTTTTTTTTTAGTTAAGCATATTCCAATGCTAATAAGAAATGCACTGTTTCTGTAGCCTATCCTCCCCAATTAAACTGGATGAGTGAACTTGAAGGGAAGAAATAAAAATCACATATTAAGTTTAATTCCATAATGGGACAAATAAAAATTAAGAATTAGCAAAATCATACTGTTAACAACCCTCTTTTTCAAGCAGAGTAAATCTGTAGTCTACATACCAAGAAATCCTGCTATCGTATGCAAATCTTATGGAGTTTAAGATTTATCAAAGAAGGTACATGTATGGCTTAAATACTCAATAATGCCACCTGGATACACTTCGAAAGAAGGCATATTCATACTAGCATAGAACGGTTAATCAGAATGGAAGAAGCCAGTTTATAGGAGCAGTGACAAATGACAATGTTAACCTTGGAAGAGCCGATTGCTTCCCTTTTCTATTAAATCTTATGTAATCAGCTCATATAAAGGAAATAATCACAACTGAATGACATCCGGGATTTAGGAAAATATTTCTTGATTAGTGTTAATGGAATTCACAGTTTAGGAATGAATCTCTAAGGTAAGATTGTGTTTTCCAACCCACTTGTTGAATTTAATAATAAAATTAAAGCTCCGATTTTTAATTTCAGTAAAGAGCTCCATTTATAGAATAGACACCTTTAGAGTTTTGATGTACATTGGGCCTTCTAGTTTGGACTTGGTAGTCAAGACTCATTTATAACATTTTAACCAATGTTGTCGGGTTTTCACAATTAATAAACGGGCTAAAATAACTAAGATGGTAAAATTATTTATGAACTCATATTAATTAATTTAATTGACCGTCAAATAATTGTCGAGTCAATACTTTGACCTTTTTGACTAAATAATATCCAACGTGGCACATTAACGAATTTTCCGTGCCTACTGGCACATTGGCCACATCCATACGTCATTTACTCACAAAATTTTCCATGCTTGATGGATTGACAACCATGAAAAACACCAGTTAAATGAATACTCTAGGGCCGAAATACACAAAGAAGGATAAATCTGATTATTGTTTCTCTAAAGACCAACATCACCAAGAAATAATAATTAAATGCAATTTAATTAATGATTAAAGAAAATTCACCCTCAAGCTTAAAATAAATCTCACACCCACACTGTTGATCAATTTATAATTTTTAAGAGAAAGGAAATAAAATGTAAAGTCGAGAAGCGTTTCATTGTTTAGTTGGGTAATTGCCGGGTTATATTCTTTTCAAAAATTTCATGCAGCTGAAGAAACTGAGTTTGAAGAAAAACAACTGGAGTTCTGAATCTTATAAATTTGATGAAGTATTTACTGAATCCGCTTCCCAAAAGCGCATTTATGAAGTGGTAGCAAAACCTGTTATTGAGGTAATTTCTCATTAGTTTTCAGTGTTGTTTTGTTTTCACAGTTGCCTTTAATTGTCTCCAATGAGACTGTCATATTTTTTTTTGATGCGAATGAGCCACAAAGGCAATATAAAATTACAAATGGGGGAGGGAGGACTCGAACCTGAGACCTATCGTACACCGGCTCTCAGTCTTAACCATTAGGCCAAGACTTCATGAGACCGTCATATTTCATCCCAAATGAATTTCATTAATTTGCTTTAATTTTCCAATTTCTTGACCTAACTATTCCCACCATTTGTTTTGTTGTATTTCTTGTAACATTTTTTCCTTGGAAAACTTGTATAGCACGGGCTATGTTACTTCGACACGGCTAACTAGCCCTCGTAAAGGTGAAATACAAAGCCGGGCTGACAGTTGGCTTCTATTTTTTTGTTTTAATTTTTTTTTTCCTATGTTACTCAGACACGGGTGTCGTGTCTTGTCTGACAAGGTGTCGGAGTTTCTAACGCTCCGATCCAAATTTTTGTAGACACTTCGACACGATCAAAGGAGTGTCTTGACTAGGTTTTTAGACACGGCTACCATATAAAGTGTCGGAAAAAAAATCGACACTTTTTATATATAAAATAAATTGAGAAGTTTATGAAAGTAAACATTAAAAATAAAGAAAAAATAATATGGTACTATGTATTTAATGGGCTAAGGTGAAAGTCTTTGTCTAAGGAATGTAAAAGTCTTATCTAGGGAAGGTGAATGGTGCAAAAAAAATAAAAACAAAAAAAAAATGGCTGTTAATAAAACTAAAAAAAAATAAAAAAATAAAAGATATTTTTTGAAAACAGTTTCACGTGATAACTATACAACTATTAATATTTTAGTTCTATTTTTTTTAGGGAAATTAATATTTTAGTTAAAGTACCTAGACCCACTTATTTTTTTATATACTTCAGCTGCCTTCGAAGAACCCCTCGTGATTCACGACCTCTCGGCTCACTCTCCCCTCACCCCATGTTATCTCTCTCCTCACCCCTCACCTTCACCGATTAGCCCCACCAAGGAAACCAAAAGCCCAATATTTTTTGGGTGAAATTCAGATCTACAGTAAAGAGAAAGGGTTTAAAACCTGTTTTTTGGATTATTTTCCGACACCGGTGTCGACACCTCCCTGGACACGTGTCGTGTGTTGTGTCGCGGGTTTTGTCGACACCGACACCCACTGTCGGATGAAGTGTCGGAGTAACATAGTTTTTTCCATTTTGCAGTACAACTTGGCTTCTATTCATTTTGTGTTATTTTTTAAATTTTTTTTTGACAGATGGGTTTTATTAAAAAAGGGAAGATTTTCCCTCAATTACTTAAATAATGTTTACCTTTTTTGTTTATTTTTTCTTTTCTATTGTCTATATTTTTATTTTCCTTATTCTCGTACCCGTGTCTAAATTTAGGACAGGGTTGTTGAAGATAATGTTGACTCATGACTAAGTCCTAGCTTGATTCTAGCAATTATCTCACGTTTAGTATTCTGTTAGCACTATGTTTTATGCTTCCTATTATTTCTACGTTTCACCCCTTTTCTCTTTATTTCAGTTATGTCAAGTACTATATATTCTTAGCTTTGTACCTTTAAACACAAGTTGATTTAATATATCTTTGATAAACATTCTACATGGTATCAGAGCACTGAAGATAAATTCTTCTTCTCTTCTTTCCTTATTTCCGCTGCTACATTTTTTTTTTCAATGGCAACTGGTAATCAGTCCATTATTCCAAATGATGAGCAACCTAGCAAACCATTCATCGTTGTCTCATTGGGTCCCGTGTCTTCACATTTCAATTTTTTCGAGTCCGACACTCGGATCCGTACCCTGTCCGACATAAGTACCCGAGTCCGAGTAACATAGAGCACGGGTGTATTTGTATGCAATGGGCTTAGTCGCCAAAATATCAGAAAGGTCACCCTAAATTACTTTAATAATGTTTTACCCTTAATTTAAGCATTGATTAATGGCTACTTTTTATTTATTTCTTCTTTTCTATTGTCTATATTTTTATTTTCCATATCCACGTACCCGTGTCTAAATTTAGGACAGGGTCCCGTGTCTTCACATTTCAATTTTTTCGAGTCCGACACTCGGATCCGTACCCTGTCTGACACACGTACCCGAGTTCGAGTAACATAGAGCACGGGTGTATTTGTATGCAATGGGCTTAGTCGCCAAAAATATCATAAAGGTCAACCCAAATTACGCGAAGTCAACTATGCAAGGGGTGATCGTAATTTAGGGCGAATTAGTCTTTTGTATACATAACCTGATTAGTTTTTTAAACAAAGGGAGTCTATGTTGCTTTTAAGTAGATTCCAACTTCCAAGTGATTTTCATATGCATGGTTTATTAATTGTTTATTTGTTTATTATGCAACCTCCACACACTTTACAGAGTGTATTGAGTGGCTATAATGGGACAATTATGGCATACGGTCAAACAGGTACTGGGAAGACTTACACTGTTGGCAACCTAGGTAAAAATGATGCATCAGAACGTGGCATCATTGTGAGAGCTGTAGAAGACATCATCGCCAATACATCTCTTGCTCATGAGAGCGTGGAGTTCTCCTATATACAGGTATTTGACTGCACTATGCTTTATAGTGATATAATTTGCTTATTCAATGTATCTTAGGAATATAAAATACCTTTCATAATTGGGGCACTGGCAACAGATTTTGCATGTTAAGTTTTGATAGTGGTTGGTAATGTTGGTATGAGAATTTCATGAATACTGGTGCTTTATAATTACACCTCAGGGTATATACTACAGAGTGTTTCTCCAATTGGCATTGCAATGTTGACATATTGGGATTCTTTCAGCATTTCTATTATCTACCTTTTTAGCTGTTACTCATGGTCATTAATTTACTCTAGCTGTACATGGAAACAATTCAAGATCTACTTGCGCCTGAGAAGGTTAACATTCCGGTTGTTGAGGATGCCAAGACGGGAGAGGTGTTGTTGCCTGGTGCCTCCGTGATTAAAATTCATGATCTTGACCATTTTATGGAACTGCTTCAGTATGGCGAGGCAAATCGCCATGCTGCAAATACCAAGCTCAACACAAGTTCTTCACGTAGTCATGCTATATTAATGGTGAGAACACTGAGAAGTGTGTAGGAGCTGTTTAATTGCATGCATGTTTCTTTTTCTTCCAATTAGCATATTACTTGATGTCCTTTTACGTGATTCAGGTTTCTGTTAAAAGGTCCATAGCTGGGAAAGGAAAAACTGATACTTGTGAAAAAGTGGCTGGCACAGAAGCATGCATTGACATAGGCATAGATAAGATACGAAAAGGAAAGCTTCTGATTGTGGATCTTGCTGGATCTGAAAGGATAGATAAATCTGGTAAGCTTGTAGTGCATGTAAGTCGTGTTAAATTTTTCCAAAAAGATAATGTGCTTGCTAAAGGGTAGTGTTAGTGAAGTTTCTTTGTATCAAAGGAGATTCTTTTGTGGTTTGGACTTTCTAGCTCCTGGAAATATGTTTTGTAACTGTTCCTTTTTCTTAGTGTATGAGCCCCATAACAGAAAATAAAATAAAATAAGTAATGTTGTACGAGGATAGCATGCAACTAACTGTGTGAACTTTGTCTTTGAAGCTACTTTTCAGATGTATCATACTATCATACTATTCTCTTAAAATATTTACTACTTTTTCTTTGTCATAACAGGCAGCGAAGGACTATTGCTCGAGGAGGCTAAATTCATCAATCTCTCTCTCACTGCTTTGGGAAAATGCATAAATGCATTGGCTGAAAGTAGTCCACATATCCCAACTCGAGAATCCAAGTTAACACGAATTTTGCGTGACTCATTTGGGGGTAGCTCTTGAAATCCTTTTTTCTTTACGTGTTCTAGACTATTGAGCAAGGTTTTTCACGAGTTAATGTGTTAGACTTATTGTTATTTACTGGATACTCTGTCCTAAATTCACCGACTCAAATAAAAAGTTTAAAGTCCAAGCGAGCAAATCTTTGACTTATGATAATGTAAAACCTCTCAAACCTATCTCCTAATGAATTCTAGGGTATCACCCCGCCTTATGCTTGGGCTTGCTGCTAGAATATTTTCCCATGCAGTTCAACTCTTTAATGAAATAAAATGCTTTACATAAAATATTAATAGTAGTAATAATAATAAATAATAAAATAAAATAAATAATAATACTAATAATAATTTCACTCGGCCCTTCAAAAATAAGAGGTAATTACTGAAGTTAAGATAACTAGAGGAAAGATTGTAACATGATAGAAGAAGCTCAAGGCTTGCAAAATACAGACAGTGTTTAGAGAACTTTCGAGAAGTTCTCAATCTCTCCCAGTTTTACTCAATACATTCAACATAACATCTGCTCTCTACTCTTCCCTCTTTTAATTACAACAATCCATAAAAAGACAAAGATATTAATAAAAAGCTAACATGACAAAAGAATCCTTAATTCCTTCAGACTTCGTGCTACACCAAGGCGCCCTACCTCACTTCACTTGTCTCCTAGTGTAAGTGTGTAGAATCGGTGGCCTGTGTGGAGTAGGTTAGTTCGTTGCATAATAAAAAAATAAATAATAATAATAGTAATAATAGTCATAAGTAGTCATAATAATAATAATAATAATAATAAATTTAATAATAATAATTCTAAAAATTATAATGTGCAACTACACTCATAGAATTAGTCACTGAAACTAGTTTGGAACATGATTTTTTTTAATAGCATAGCCAATGTTATATAGAAATGGTCAAAGATCAAGTCCAAAGACTGCAGAGGCGCACATAGTCAATCTGAGACGATCAATTTTACATGGAGAGTATATTTTATGGTTTCATAATTAACATCTTTTCCCTTACGAGAGGTCTTGAAATCCTTCAACTTTGGTGCTACACACTGGTTGTGATAACTATCATTTAGTATTTGCTTACCTTGCAGGCAATTTCATTTTTGAATTCAATTAGCGGCAATTAATTCAATATAAAAGAGGAAAGAGAGGATGAATGGAAATTTAGCGTTTTACACTAGAGGACAAGGAAAATTACTTCTTTGTGCACACCTCTGAAGTTAGAATCATGTCGATCTTAAGTTAATCTTGTCATTGCTAAAGAGTTCTCCTTTTCCATTGCTAAATTGGAACTGGTGCATGAAAAGGAATACAAAACTTCTGTGTCCTGCTTTAGTGTCTTCACTCCTTGTTGTGGACCTTCACTGTTTTTGTATGATATGCAATTATGTAATATATTAGTGTAGAAGGTTGTGTTTCAAATTCAATTAATGGTATTATAAAATGATATGTAAATGCGTTTTCCAAATTAGATGTAGCTGACAGTTGTTATTACGAAGTGGGGTTCAAATGGGAATATTTGCTCTATTATCACAGGGGAAACCCGGTAAGGTTGTGTGTGGAGTCTGTGGACGCTTGCCATGGTATTATGGGAGGGATACTATACACAGGCATTTAAGTAATATTATATAAGTGGTGTTCAGTTTGATTTAGGGTTATCTCCCCGGAAAGAAAGAAGAAATATAATTCACCAGCATTCAATATTATTGCTCGGAAGATCTTGTACCATGTGATGTCTTGATTAATGTCACTATCCAACAGAATTGATGGTATGATTCTACGATAATACTACTGGTCCTAATTTTGGTGTGTATTTTTTTATTGAATAGGCTCTGCTAGGACTTCTTTGATAATAACAGTTGGGCCTTCAGCACGGCACCATGCAGAAACTACTAGCACAATAATGTTTGGGCAAAGAGTAAGTAACTTCACTGAGATGAGGTAGAAAATTCTATGGAGCACATATCTGAGTTTTCATCATTCTATACCTGCTTTCAGGTTTGTTGTTTTGTTTAGAAGTTTATTGGTGTATTTAACTGTAATAGATGTAGGAAATAATCACTCTAAAATCAGAAATATGGTTAGCGACGTGGGCTGAAAAGTTTAATGTATTTGAGAATCTGACGTGTTAGGAACATGTCTTAGAAGCCAAATTTGCCACGACTATGGTGCAATTGAAGGTGGCGTTGCTCCCCAAGATTTAACACAACGATTCCCCCTAATGTGCACTGAAATATGGAAATTAAGAACTTATAATAATGCTCAGAACTAGAGAGAGAATTAAAAAAGAAGAGAAGGAAGAAGATGATTTTTCCGTGTGAAACAACGAAGCAGCAAAGGGTGATTTTAAAGCCAAGAACCAAATCCTAATCGTAACTGCCATGGAAATCATGTCAAGAAATCAATAGGGGCTTAAGTCAAGCGTCCGTTTTCTGAATAAAGTTATGTGAAATGAGCTTCGTAACTAAACAGTCTCATAAGTCAGTCACGACATGGCCCAAAAAGGTAGGCACACAATAACGCGCACGTGTTGTGAACCGACCGCCCGCGATGGGATGCCTCTTTCTAGCCCAAACCACTAGAGGGAGTACTTCAAACAATATAAACATCACTCACTTTTTTAAACAAGGTAAAACTCTTTTTCCCTTCCAGTGCGGGACAAAGGCTTTTCTAAAAAATAGTAAGAAGTAGAAAATTGTTTTTCTCCCCACCTTTGTGTTATATCCAACACTAGATAGATTTACTAGCAAATGTCTGCAAACTGTCATTCTTCTTGATTTTTTCACGGTGACATGCTTTTTTAATTACTAGGGAAACAAATCAATTCATTCTTTTAATCACTAAAGGAGTAAAGGGATTAGTTAATTTTTTTGAATAATCTCTTGAAAACAGATGGCTTATTCCTTTCTTGTGCTTCTCAGGTGACGTATTTTTGCCTAAATTCCTCCGATCTTGTCTTAATTGATACTTGAGAAAAGCCTTTTGGACTTACCTAAACATACATTAGCTTTGACTTGAACTTATTAGCCCTTATCTGATTTATTTCTGGAAGTATCTGATTTATTCGCCTTCGTCTGAGCTTATCATATCTTTAGACCTGAAACATAATGTAATGTAATTTTATATCAAAAAACTGCACAATCTCAATTATTTTCACTTGTTAATATATTTTCCATTTTCATTGTCTAGAATCTACTTTGATATTTCTTTTACAGATGTTTTCTGCTTGGTGTGATTTTAGGCTA
Organism: Spinacia oleracea; assembly: GCF_020520425.1. Classification (NCBI taxonomy): domain Eukaryota; kingdom Viridiplantae; phylum Streptophyta; class Magnoliopsida; order Caryophyllales; family Amaranthaceae; genus Spinacia; species Spinacia oleracea. Next base: position 60,701,649 of record NC_079489.1, read on the forward strand.
TGAAGGTAGTAAATATGATGAAGGTGAAGGAAGAATTTGATTATGAGAGGTTATCCAGAAAGCTTGAAAGCCAAGTTGACCATCTTACCAAAGAAATTGATAGACAACAAAAGCTGAGGGATAATTATAAGAATGAAATGGAGAAGAAGATCAAAGAGTTTCAAGGTTCATTTGTTGAGGAAGAAAATAGGCTAATTGCAAGGTCTGAGGTAGTTTCCTTGATTTTAAGATTTTTATCCTTATTACTGTTGTTGACTAATATGCTTTTATGAGATCCATCATATTTTTGACAGAATTTTCGTTAATTTTAGAGTTCTGTCATTGTTTCAGTATTGGTTTTGCTCATTTGTTTGTAGATCCTGGAGAAGGAGAATGCTTCTTTGGAGCTGGATATGAAGGCTATGTTGGATGAATTGAATCATCAAAAAGATTATAATAAACTATTGCATGATGAAGTTTCAAATCTAGAAACGGAAATAGACCATTACAAGGTATCTCCTTTGACTTTCGTTCATTTCGTCTTCGTATTGTCACAACTTTTTGATTCTCTCTAATTTCCTTTCAAAGACACAACATTTTCTTGATTATCATATAATTTGTTGTGTTTGTACTTCATGTTTTTCTTTATGAGTGGTTGTTGCTAAAGTAAGTATTGTATGTATTGTAAAGGAGGATTTGGAAGTATAATCAATTTGCATAAAAGAAATATTATACTTCCTCTGTTTCACAATAGATGCATCATTTTGATTTCTACATTATTTATATACTAACTTTGACCATCAATATCTTTAATTACATATTAATAAAATTAGATATTTTAAAAATATAAATTGAAATTAACCCAATAACCATTAAAAATACAAAAATTCTTTACACATAATAATAAATGTGGTCAAAGTTAGAAAATAAATAGTCAATATGATGCTAATTAATATATAAGACCAATTAATTAGCATAAATTACTTGTCAAGTCCAGAAAATCTCATGGAAGTACTCAAAAGAGAGGTAAGACACTATTTGCTAAGCTTCTTGACAAGTGTTCTTCCTTGGTTGTTTATCTTTGGGAATTATCATTAGCCTTGTTTGAGATGATCATGGAGGTGTTCTTGACTTGGAAAAGAAGGATGAAGAAATATTGTTTTTCTGTTGTGTGGATGATGAATCTGTTGCCAATGTGGTGGTGCACTTGAAAAGAAAGAAACCAAGGGCTTTATGACAGTAGAACTTGTTCGTATCAAGGTTTCAAGTTCCTTTTTTGAGGCTATTGTTTATCAGTGTCAAGTGTTTGTCTCTGGCTTCTTGGTGACATTTAATGTTTCTTGATACTGTAATTAGATTCATTATAGCTAGAGGGAGGGGCAAACCTACTGAATCCCCATAATCAAACGTATAAATGACAAAAGACTAGCTAACCTACTGAATTCCTATAATCTCGGTAGCTATATTTTTCAGGAATTACTCCATTTCATACGGCATAAACGCACAAATTGATTACTTCTTATCTTACTTCTTTAGCATAAAACCCATAAATCAACGGAAGTGCACTTGTTCTTCCCTTTTGAGACAAGCTTTCTGCTGAAAGAACTTAACTTCTTCTGGACCTGATTTCCATGTCACTGAATACAGGAGTTAAAGGCGCATAAGGTTCTATGTTACTGTAATACTTGATCTCCAATAGAACAGTTCTCGAATAAATGCGACACCTTTATAAGTTCCTCAAACTCCACCCTGAAAGTTTTCAATCTGAAATGGAAATTCCAGGGACATGACACGTTCTCTTCTTATCTGTCAGATAGGACCGTGTGGAAATAGTTGAGAAAAAAGAACCCGGTTACCTGCTTAATTCTTCTTCATCAACTTAATCTTTATACTGGATTGGATTTTTACCTGACTAAGGAAAGAACAAAGAAGAACCTTGTTTATAAGTTTCCCACAAATTTGATACCAACTTTTGCGTGACATTAACTTTACGTATAACTAAAGTGGTAAACTTTTGACCCTCAGATTATCTGATGATAAGATAATGAAGTGGTATTTTTTCTTTAGAAATTATTTAAAGATACTTATTGGCATTTGCCCAATGCCTTAAAACATGCTCCACTATCATGATGAAAGTGCACTGTCTTCTCTAGGGCCTAGTATACTATAATTATTGTATGCGGACTTGGATACAAAGTGTCAGCGTTGAATAGGGTCCAGTTGTCTGACATGGAAATTTCTTAACCAGGAAATGCATAAATACAGCTACTAGTGTCTATAAATATGATTGAGACATGCAGACTAGATTACATTCTGTTGTTATACATGTATTTTTAAATACAAGAGTATTAATGTCCTCGTAGTTGGAGAAAATTTAGGAGTGTCGGGTATCCCACATGGATACTTGTGCTGAAAGGATGAATGAGCATCGTCAGAAATTAAAGTCATTGGGATGACATTTTCATGTTTTAAGCATGTTTTAACTTCCACTCCCCCACACCCCCTCAATATTTTCCCTGGTGATCATATTTGTGTGAATAGTTAATCATTGATCTAATTTTTATTGGTTTATGAGCAGTAATGACCATTGTCTATGTTGTAGAAAAATCATCAGGAAAGCTCGACATACCAGAAAGCTCTTGCGGATACTACCCAGATGTATGAAAACCAAATAGCAGCAATGATTGAGCAATTGGAGGACCAACGAGTTCGCTCTGGAAGAGCTGAAAACCAATCAGATGCCTTGAAGGCACTCCTGAGAGATCACGAGGACTCAATGAAGGTCAGTTGTTTTTTCTTTTGATTACTAAACTATAATATTGCCACAATGCTGCTAGTGAGCCTACCAACTAACGTGCGGGGGAGCAACCTGATTCAGTAGCAAAGAGGAGGCTTTGTAAGATTCTTGGCCCAAAAGGAAATTGACTTCCAACTTCTTCACAGCTAAGAAATAAAGGACCGCGACATTTTAATTAGTCCGTTCATTGGCTGACATAGCTTACCCTGTTTTAAAACCTTGTAGACCAGCTTTGAATCATTAAACGCTCCGCGACTTGCTGCAAGGGCGGTGTGTAAAGTTGCCGCCACTTACCCCGTTGGTCCTATCACTCCTATGTTCAATTCTAGTTCTCCACATTGTACTCCTATTTTAATTTTCGTTATTCTTTATCAATTTGTTAGCCATTGCTCTACAATCAGACAATTCTATTTCCATCCTTTAAAATATAGGTTTATCCATCTCTCCTCTTTTATTTTTTCCACATTTGTTTTCAATTTTTCCTTCTCATTATTTACTGTTTGCATCTAGAACCAGTTATATTAATTATCTCTAGTTAATGCCTTGATATCTAGTACGGAGTTCCTCTTCTTTAGCTCTATTGGTTGATATCCTTCAATTTTGTTCGTGTAAACAATTAATTATACTAGAAATTTAAGAAAGAGTATATCGCTATAATTATACTTGAAATTTGATATTTAAGTAAGATTCTAGAGGTTAAGTTTTGTCCATCTTTAAAATATTGCACCATAAGAGATAGGCACTAGATTTTAGATAGTGGGAAAAAAGAAGAGAGAAAAACAAAAACAAAAACTTGCCCATGTGATTGCAAGATGTAAATAAATCAACAAGAGTTTATGTAAGGTATATTGAGTATTTGCAGAGTGAAAGCAAATATTTTATTTCCTGAAATGGAAATGGTGCGACATTTGTGGAACATTCTTGAAAGGTAAATGGTGCAATAATATTGGAATGAAGGAACGATGAAAAAACTGTCCTTATAATTGTTCATATCCTGTATAAAAATCCTAGATATGTCACTAAGTTTATTTCAGCTTAAAATAGCCTCTATCAACATATCTGTTTCTGCTTCTTTGTCACAGTTGAAATTTATTTTCCAGTTTTTCCAATGATACATTGATTATACAAGTCTACAACTGTGTATCCCATTTGATTTTTTGTACTGTCATTTTTCGACATCTTGGTAAATTTACAGTTACTTTACAATCTATTATATAAATGTACCCTATGAGGAAGCTCTTAATGTTGGGCTTTTCTCCTAGTAGCTCTGTGAAACAGAAAATTCCAAACATCAGAAGGAGCTGCTTGATGCCAAGCAAACATATGAGAAGACAATATCACAGTTAAAGAAGCAATTAGATGACATGCATTTTCGTACCGAGCAAGCTGAGAAGAAAGTGGATTCTCTAAGCAAAGTTTCAAGTGATCAGACTTCTGAGCAGAAATATCTCTTAGAAACCATCCAGCTGTATGAGGAGAAAATAACCAATTTAGAGAAGCGATTTGAAGATGAGCATGCTGGTCGTAAAAGTGCAGAAGAGCAAATGGAATCGTTGAAAAAACATTTGAGCGAAGAGAAAACAAGTCAAGTAGGTTTTGTTAATCTAATTATATATATATATTATATATATATTTTACATGTGCCCTGCTTACAGTGCTTTGATGGTGCGTGAATTGGCTACAAGATCAAATTTGGGTATGTATCCTAGAGTGTAATATGGAAATATCCTCTCTTGAAGATACATGGAAATATTAGGTTCCAAAAATTTGATATAAGTGGAAAAGTATTTATTTTTTGAAAAAATAGAAGTATCCAAGTGCCAATACCCTTTTTTGTAGTGTTACATATCCAACACTAATATTTGGGGCAAAATAAAGGGTCCAAGAATTATATGGTAGATTTGTTCCCCCGTCCTTGGCCCCTTACCCTCTTCCTTTCCCTTCCTTATGATTTTACTGTATACTTTATTTTTGTAAGTTATAATAATTTTTTGGATTTCTTACCAAAAACAGCACATAAGTGAAGGCTCTATTCTCATAACCACCCAAAAGAACTAAAATAAACCACCTCTAAGTCCGTAACTGTAGTCTCACAGCCACCATGCACATTATACATTACTAGTGGATAACCCTAAAATACTAACTCCTTAATGGGAGCCTAATTTTAATTAACAAAAGTAGTGGATGGATCTGAAATGTTGCTGGAGTTTTAGCTTAAATCTAATTTTGAAATTATTTCACGAATACCATTTTTGGTGTTGGATAATGCAAAAATCCTCTTCTTGTGGGAACGGAAAAACTAAGTCATGTTTAACGCAATCCTCTAATAAAAGCAGTAACCAACTCAAAAGGCACCTGCAAGGCTGCAACACCCAAATGTTGACTTTTAGTGACAATGATGAATAAAAGGATTTGAACTTGCGTCTTTCGACTCTTCTCGAGGTCTAGGTGATGGAGGCTTTGATTCTGATTTGTGATATGCTGGATTGCTTGGGATCTGGAAGGAGTGAGGATTGGAATTAATTTAGAATATTCCCAGATGAGGCTTGATGGGGAGGGATATTGAATTATTGTCTTTGGTAAGATAAATGAAGCTATATCAGGCTCTTATTAATTTGTTAACTGTGAACTTGGGTTATATGATAATTAAATAGACAACTAATAGACAAGATTGGCTATAAGAATACAATTAGACCGGGAGGTTGAGTGGATTTTTATCTTTTAGTAAGGGGTGGTTGTCCCTTTGTCGTCCCTTTGATGGTCGTCCCTTTGTCGTCCCGTTATCGCTTTTGGGTCAATTGGAAACAGCCTCTCTGCAATTGCAGGGGTAAGGTTGCGTACGTCCGACCCCCCCCCCTTACCCTGTTTCTTGCGGGAGCCTCTTTGAGACAATGGGGTAATGATAATGATAATGATAATGAAGGGGTGGTTATTTTAATAGACCCCTCAACTTATAATCCTACTATTATTAAGATTTGCATCTCATAATAATAGCTAATGCTTGCTTTAATTTGATCACAAAATTTGTTTTCTGTGTATAGGATCAGGTGAAGTGCAACATTACTGATTTGATGGAAAGATTGGAAGAAAAAGACCAAAATCATAAGGCAACTGTTGACAAATTGAATTCTCTGCAAATAGAAAATGAGATTCTTCTATCAGAAAAGGTACATGAACCTTGTTACTTCAATAAACCTATGCTTTCTTGAGCCAAATCCAAAGCCACCCAACTTATTGATGAGATTTTGTTATTTGTACTACTTAAGGAAAAATTCAAGGATAAACTTGATGCTTTGAAGGAGAAATTGTTGGCTGAGGAAAAGCAAAGGATGATACTTCAAGATGAATTGGTGAAGTTAAAAAAACGTTTATCAGAAAATAACGAAGGCATTGAGGTAAATGATGCTAAAATATCCTATTCTTTTCCAGATGCTGCCCTTACTGACGAAGAATTTGAAGGCTCTAGAGTATTTTGTTTTCAGGATAAGAAACCTTATGCCAAACAGCAGATGAGAGAATCATCTTCATTTCGGTCAGCCATAGGTTTGAACAGATCTATAACTGGGCAGAGGGCAACAATTGCCAAGATATGTGAAGAAGGAAAGATATTGTTTTTAATTTCCATTAATTATGGTATTGTGGGAAAAGCATCTAGGTTTCTTTTATAATTTAAACTCTGTCCTGATTTGTGTGTTCTTCCTTCTATCAGTTGGGCTTGAAAGAATACTTAAATTGTTATCATCTGAAGATATCGAAGTTCAAATGCATGCCCTTAAGGTTGTAGCGAATCTAGCTGCTGAAGGTAATTTATTTTGTTCTTAGGTATCTCTTATATGCTCAACATATATCCCCTATGTCCCTTAAATATGTCTATCACGGTGGAATATCCCGATGTATTTTTGCATACAAAAAGCAGTTTAAGAGTGACTACTTTTATCTCTTTTGAATTCCCTTACTTTCTCTTAAAACGTGAGATCTAACACTTGATACAATCGAAAGTTCGAAACCAATGACACAAGTTAAATTGATGTTTTTTTAAGTATGTGAAAAGTCCAAGTGGACATTTGAGAGATGAAGGGTGTATATGTTTTTGCTTATAGATATCCTTGTCTTCAGACTAACCAATATTAGCTCCCCACCCCCAAAATATTGTCTTTTGTATTTTGTTAACTTCCCGGGCAGTTGATGTTGCATTTTGTATGATTCTATCGATGGTGCTATGTCATTCAGTCTGTCCCTCTCACATTAATGCATTATACTTCTGCATGTGCCTTTTTGCAAGAAAACACTAGATATGTTTATATAATTCACGACTAGTGGAGATGCATTTCCTTAGACATTCCCTGAAAAGTTACCCATAAAATGCTTTCTAATAATGTTGTTGTTTTATCTGTGTATAAAAAAATTCACTTGTTTTACTCTTGACACAATTCTATCTTGCATCAGATATTAATCAGGAGAAGATTGTGAATGAGGGAGGCCTGGATGCCCTCCTTATGTTATTGCAGACATCTCAAAATACCACAATTCTTAGAGTTGCTTCTGGTGCTGTTGCCAATTTGGCTATGAATGGTATCTTCATATACCTTTTCCTACTATTTGGTGATTAAAAACTTTCGTGGGTAGAGACTAGAGACAGATCGTATTATATGCAGTCAATACACCTTCCTAAGCTTGAGTTTGTTCCCTTTTGTTAACTTCAATTTTATCACCATTATACCTAGGATGTAATGCCGGGCTTGTTAGCTGTAAAACCCATACTAGAACTTTTGACACTAAAAAATTTCAACTGAGAGAAAAGTATTTGCATTAAAAAAAGTGTCAAATTATGGAGGAATTGCAGAGATACAACACACTTGAATTGAGAAATTGAGAATAAATGTAAATGTGCCGATTAGTTTTATTTTTTATTTTTTTGATATAAGCTTATAGAAACAAACTAAGGTAAATTATTAAAGACATAAGAAAAGTAGAAGCCGCTGTACCAAGATCATGTGCATGTTGTATTCGCTGTCGATTAACCTTGTGGATGCAACACCAGCTGAAGGACTTACCTAACTCCTGAATTTCTTGTAGTGTCCACAAATTTTCATGTCTATTTAAGCTCCCGTCATTAGCATTTCAACAAGCCTCGTAAAATCTGTAAGGATTGTCACCCTAGGAATTGAACCTTGAACAGCCCACCGAAGACCTAGAAGACAAGTAGTAGCCTCTGTTTGAAGAGCTGAGTTAGCTGTTCCTCTGCTCCTCCCAGAATCCTATCGCTCACCATTTGTTGGTTCTCCAGATACCAACCCATTCATGCATTCCTATTACCTTTGTGCCAAGAACCATCCACCAAAACGAAAGACGCAGAGTCAGAAATTTCTTCCCCATTTATAATTACTTTGGAAAAACCCGAGAAAACACATAGCAGTCTTGTTTTGGTTTTGTAAAATTCCATGCTGATTAAGAACCTGGCAATGAGAATCTAACAGCGTCCTTGGTGGAGGTCTCATGTCGGAAAACTCGGCTGTTCCTTGACAACCATAAAGCCCAAAGCATACTGATAAAGTAAACAATTCTTGCACCATTTTTACCATCCTGGCTGTGAAAATCCCGGATATAGAACAGAAACCAATCCGCTCATTTTTTGAGTGGATCACTAAAGACCCACCCCTTCATGTTTGTTGCGCAAGCTCAAAAAAGCGGAAAATATATTGCACATCCTCCTCTTCCTTTCCAAAGAAATCACAAATCAAAGAAAGCTGAATATCTCTTTTCCCCAAGTTAACCTTAAAAACAATTTCCATTTGGGAAGAATCCTAAGAGACCTTAACTTTTTATGAAATTAAATGTTGGATCCTCCTAGCAGTTCGTATTCCTCCATTGCTATCATTGCATATGTTGTCTTAACCGTTACCTTCCCATATTTGTGGAATTTCTAGTAAAGGAAATCCTCGGTCTCCGTTATTGGAAGTTCCAGACTCACTTATACGTCTAGCATGATTTAACTCTATTATGATTCCAAGTTGCTCCCAAGGGAAGAATGAAATGATGAACTTTCTAGTCTTTGGCCCGCCTTAGTGTAACATTTGAATTAAAAACTGGAACCTCACCATTGACCCAATTGTCTTTCCGCGCAACAACTTTCTTCCCGTTACCAGATTTCTAATTACAACCCCTGAGAATTCGATTACAAGCCGATTAGTATGAGACATTCAGAATTTAAGATTTGCCAATTTTTGACAGTTCCACTAACTTCTTACAATAAATTGCCAATTAAAGCATGAAAATGCAACAAAAAAGCATTAGTTAAACTAAACCCACAAATGAGAAAGAAAAACCCAAAAAAGTATAGCAATCAAAAGACACTAATTTAAAAATAAAGAAACAAAGAATTGAAACACACTGTGTCTACAGCAAAGAACATGGGAAAATTCTGGAAAATTCTTCCTCTGTCGATTAGAATAAGAAGAAAGCAGGGGGGAGGAGTATGGAGTAAAATGTTGCATTAAGAATAGTTGTGTAGCATTTGAATATACCAAATTACCAATAGAGTCTTTCGTGTATGCACATCAAAATCCCGAAGTTACCAAATAAAAATTTAACATAAAGTAGAAAACAAACCCATAAACTTAATGACAGAATACAACCAATCAAAAGATGCATTAAATGAACCATGCAAAACAAAAAAAGATGGTTACAAAACCACAATAGTAAAAAAAAAAATATAATAAATTACCTGACCCCAAATTTATCACAAATTGCATGAATTCTGTGAGAAATTAGTGTCCCTCAGCCATAATTTTTTTATATATATATATATATATATATATATATATATATATATATATATATATATATATATATACCAAAAAATAATTAAAAAAATCTAACCATTAAAGGGAAATAGAGAATCTGGCAAATTTTTGCTACAATAACTTTCCCCCACTTGCATCTAGACGTTTTGCAAGACGATTTATCAAATTGGAAACTGTTTAAGTTTTACTTTGATCCGTTCAACAACAATTAATATCCTGTATAGAAAAAAATGGCTATTATGTTAGATTTGAGAAAAAAATAGTTTACGCGATTGTCTAATACAGTGTATAAAAAAGCGCAAAGCGCACTAAAGCGATATGAGTCCTAGAGCTTAAGCGCAAAGCGCAAGCGCAAGGTGCGGGCTTCATCGAAGTGAAGCGCACTTTTTAAGAATTAAAGATTTTTACTATTATGAATATATATCTTACTAAAATAACCACAAAAATATATAAACAGCAGATTTGCTTCCAAAAAATTACTCCTTGCTTTAACAAAAATATATTACTCCTTGCTTTAACAAAAATAAAGCATATAACATAGTGTTTATCCAGAAGCTAGAAGCTAGGGTCCGCTGTTGTGACTGTTGTCTTCTCTTTTCTTCTTTTTTGGACTATTGGTATACTTTCTATTGTTAAGGATTAATAGGGAGTGGTCCAAAACACAATAACAACATATAAAAAAGCTTTCAACGTAAAGTAATAATAAAAAAAAAAGAATTTCAATGAAGCGCCAAAAGCGTGCTTTTTGCACTTCACAGGCTTCATGCGCTTAAGCGCGCTTCGGCGGGCTTAATCACAAGAGCTTCGCTCAGACCTAATTAAGCGTTTTGCCCTAGAGCTTTGAGCTTTAGGGCTTAAGCGTGCTTTAAGCGCGCTTTTTTAAACACTGTAATACAGAGTCAGTAAATTAGTCATTCAAAGTCTGTCTTTTTTGCAAGCACTAAAATCTGAAATTGAAATTTACAAAATAGAACGAAAAGTATAGGAAATGAAATGAACTTATGGCTTGTTTGGGAACCTGAATATCATTGATTTGGCCCAATTCACTTGTTTGGCAACAATTGGAATTTGGAATTGGATTTGGGCTAAATCCAACCATTTCAGAAATAAGTCTATTTTTTAAAATTTGAAATTCCACTTCCATTGCTGCCATTTCAATTCCACATTATGCAGGCCTCATGGCTCTCACACCCTTCGCTCTCTCCTCCATGCCCAATTATCTTAACAACTCATTTTCTCTCTCCTCTCCCAAACCCACACCACCTCAAAGCCCTCAACCACTACTCTTGCAGTCAACCGCCTCCTTCACACTGACCAACTCCACCACTACCTTCACATTGACCACTTCCATAACCACCTCCGTTCACCTACGTAACAACTTCCTAGCTACCTCCACCTTCACGACTACGGCAACCACCTCTAAGCATCTAATTCGTTGCTATTTCATTTCTGTTTTGTTCTTCTATGATCAAAATGAGATCTTGTATTTTGATGTTCCAATTCATTACCTTTTGTATACAAAAAGCTTTAGTAACCTTGATACTCCCACTGTATTTTATTATTAGGAGTCACATGTTGACCGACACGCATATTAAGGAAGGAGAGTTGAATCAAATAAAAATAGTAAAGCAAGTGGGGAAGGGAGTAATAAACAAATAAAAAAAAGATGATGGGAAAAGTATTTTAATCAAAGTAGAGAGGGAGTTTATTGGAGTGGTGATCCCTATAGGTAATTAGATATATTAAATAATTAGAAGGTGGGGTAGAAAAGTTATTAAAAATTGAAGTGTGACTCCTAATAAAATACGGCTGGAAATGGTAAATGTTACTAAAAAAAGTACGGAAGGAGTAATTAAATTTAATTTCCAATTGCATCTTGAATTCTTGATATTTTCACTTACTTTCAATCAAGGATTACTGATTACTGTCCATACGCCACTTTCTCTCTCTTCTTTTGTTTTTTTTAACTGTATATTTGGATTTCAATTTTAATCCAATGTGAGCTATACTACACTACATTTTTCTTTCTCATATTATTAAAAAAAAAGTGTATAATTTTTTGTGATTATAAAATTGGAATATATCACTTATTTACCAAACACTATGGTGGATTTGAATTATAGAATTGAAATAATTGGTGTTTGCCAAATACTTGATTTGGAATTCAAAATTAGCATTTCAAATTCCTTATTTGAATTCAATGATTTCAAATGAAATCTAAGTTACCGAACACTACCTTACTTTATTCTGAATTGATCTAGAACAATTAATTAACTTCTTCTAAAGTCACATAGGTATTATGGTTAGTGCATGTATCCTTTTATTGGCAATTTTTTAAAACGTTTAATTAGCACTTTTTCTTTTCACAAACACACTTAAATGAAAAATCCCGTAAACTGGTGACAAAAGAATGAATCACCGGAAATAAGAAAGAAGAAATGAAATATCGGGTTTTCTTAAAAAAATTAAAAAAGAAAGTTGGAATTACAAAGGGAGACACGTGGCATTCTACATTTCTTTTAAATTGGCCGGTTATTAAAAAGTGTTATAGATATGTATAGGCAACAAACAACCCAAATATGTGGACTGTATTCTCTCATCTTTGCCTCTGACCCTTCTGAGGTGTGGTTGTTAAAAAATTTCAACTGAGGGGTATCCTCTGTTGTGGATGTTAATGAGAACTAGCCGAATTTTTTTGAAACTAGTTACATAAACTACGTCCGAGGAGTTCAGTCGTGGATATATATTTGGGATTTATCACCCTTGTTTTCTACATATGTTATGTCGTTACTGATTGCTAGTCATTTTCAATCAAGATTAAATTACTCGGTCTAGTACAATCAAATCTTATGGTGAGGTGTCCAGTCATCCAGTGTTATCCACTTCCTGTGTGGCATACAGTCAGAATGTGAACATGTGGTAAAGATGAATGCTTGTGGAAGTGTAACTTGTTCTTATTAAGAAAGAAAATTTATCTGCATTTTGTCACGTGAAAGGAACATACAAGTTTTATTCACCATGAGAGAAAATAATAGCATTGAAATTGAACATGATTGCCCTATACCATCTCTCAATCAGTTTACGAGGTGCTATTTTCTATATTCTTTCATAACCTTGTCCCAGGGAATGGCTCATGTTATATAATCTTACATTTCGAACTGAAAATTGATTTTCTTTACAGAGAATAATCAAGGCTTGATAATGAGCAAGGGAGGTGCTCATCTTTTAGCAGATACAACATCAAAAACAGATGATCCCCAAACTCTTCGAATGGTGGCTGGAGCAATTGCGAATTTATGTGGCAATGGTAAGCAGACATGACCACCTTCGATGACTTACCATGAAATAACTTTGGTCAACATTTTCCCTAAACAAGTCTAGCATGTATCTAATTTGTTCCTTTGGGAGTCAGCTATTTATCCCCAAAATTTCATAGAGGGGAAAGGTGTGCCCCTTGGTAAGACGTAAGAGTAACTGGTATCTTTTCATTCCAAATGGAACTGCATGTTTCTACGGCATACTAATATCTTGAACTGTGATGCCTTGCCTTTGAATTTATTCCAGTTTCATTACACACAGCACTCAAAGATAATGGAGGGATTAAGGCACTTTTAAGCATGGCTGGTTCTACAAATGTCGATGTCATTGCACAGGTAGCCAGGGGATTAGCTAACTTCGCAAAATGTGAAACACGAGAGGTTATACAAGGTTTGTGAAGATTTTCTTGATATGGTAAATATTTATTATCCTATCGTTTTTGTTGATATAGACGTTGAATATATTGCCTATTCAGGTCATAGAACAGGTCGCTCACTTCTCATGGAAGATGGTGCACTAAAATGGTTGATTGTCAACTCTAAGACTGCCTCTGAATCAACTAGACGCCATATGGAACTTGCCCTTTGTCATTTAGCACAAAATGGTATGCTAACCTTGGGCCATTTAAATACTGGCAAAACTTTACACTATGATACTGAACATATAACCTTTGAATATTTTTCTTGTAACTGCACAACACCGTCTAAGGGTGCGTTCTCTTCAATTAATAAAAATTGAGCTTATATCAACTAATCAAACCTGATTTAACTTATAGTATCTGATTGAAACTTATAGGAACCAATTGAAATTTATAAGACCCGATTGAAACTTATAGGACCCAAATGAAATTTATTAGATCTTATTGGAACTTAATAGACCTTATTGGAACTTATTGGACCTCATTAGACCGTATTGGACCTTATAAGAACGTATTTGACCTTATTGGAACTTATTCAAAAGTATTAAAACATATTAGAAATTTGTAATATTTGTTATGTTCATTTTCTGAACATTTAACTATTACTAATAACTACTCCTTATGTCTCTTTTTGTTTTCTTGTTTGAATATTTTTGTGCGACTAAAAAGGTCAGGGTAGAAAGAACAAAGAACAGAAGGAGGAGTATAAATTAATAAATGTTATTATTTACTTCTTCTATTAATAGTTACATATTAATAATTATTGGACTTATAATATTAAGATAAATATTGGACAAATAAGGAAAAATTCCAAAAGGGACTAATAAAAAAAAAGCAACCTAGTACAGAAAGAGGATTAACATTCAAGAACGGAGGGAGTATAAAACTAATATTTGGTGGATGAAAATGGAAAATGTAAAAACTATTCTAGGACAAAAGGAATATTATTTTAATATAATAATGTAAATAACAAAAAAAAATACTCCCTCCATCCCAAATTAGTTGCTACACTTACCTTTGCACAAAGTTTTAGGTGATAAGTGGTTATTTGGTTATCAATTGTTATTTTATTGAAAAAGTAGATGTGATAGGAGCTAGTATGGTATTTTTTTAATTGAGTGAGAGGGGGTATGAGGAAAAAAATTAGTCGGAAGAGAGACAATATAATAATTGTGGGGTCATTAAGGAAAGTATAATAACTAATCTGGAACGGGGGGAGTATTAAACAATAAATAAAATATTAATGATATAATTATAATCATGATCATAATGGTAATATTGATCGTAATGTTACATATTTTATTGGTTGGAACTTAGACCTTATTGAAACTTATTACACCTTATAGGAACTTATTAGATCTTATTAGAGTTTTATTGAAACTTCTAAGACAACAACCACGTTAGTGCACAATCTTCTATGAGAGGTGATGAAATACGTAACGATGTAAAGAAAATTATGAAACAAATTATAACGTAAAATATGAAAATCGTTATGAAATGGATTTAGTAGGACCTTATTGGAACTTATATGAACTTATTAGACATTAAACGTATTTAAATAAGATGTTATAAGTTGAAAAGAAGACTTAAACAAAATACTCCATCTGCCCCCATTTAATCATCACAATTTCCTTTTTCGTCTGTCCCAATTTAATCATCACAATTTCTTTTTTCGTCTGTCCCTATTTAGTTGTCACATTTCCTTTTATGCCATGAAACTACTAATATTTTTTATTATCTCTCTTCTTACTATCAAAAGTTAGGGTCCCCCTCCTTTCATACAATTAAAATATTTCTCCACTATTTCTCATTATACCTAGTTTCTAGTAAAATATACTCAATCGGTCCCTTTTTTTTTTTTTTTTTACATTTGGTATCATACACGCGATTTAACAACTAATTAATGAGGATTGAGACTCCTTTTATTTAAACAATGCAAATTATATTTATTTATGATGTTTTCACTTTTATCCAAAATATGACATTGGGAAAGTGTGAAAGATTTAATGTCCTAATGGAAAATGTGAGAAAAATGTCTCAATGAATTTAATTGAATAAAATAATCACTTGGTACAATTTTTGATAGAATATAAGGTGTTTTATTTGATAATATAAAGAAAAAATATTCAAACATAAAGATTAAAATGGGACATTAAAAACGGAATACATAAAGAATAAAAAGGGACGGAGGGAGTAATAGATAAAGCAACATCTAATTATCGCATAAAACTTCGTGAAAAAAAAGTAATGCATAGTTAAATTGGGACGGAGAGGGTATAAATTTATTTAAATGTATTTTGTAGCAATCATTAAAAAATTAATACTAATTTGTAAGAAATATTGTTAAACAAACTATCAAATGAAGACTTATTAAACATAAAAATCAGTTTGATAAATAAGTGTTGTCTGAGAAAGTTGAACAAAATTTCCTATTTCTCAGGCATCACTTAGACACAAACATTAAGTTCTGATCTAATCATTTATTGGAATGCTGATCTGATATTTTTGGTTTTAAGTTGTGATTCCGTCTTGCTAAATTACATGTTAATATAACAAATGCTTGTTGCAGAGGGTAACACACAAGACTTCATATCCACCGGAGGATTAAGGGAGGTGGTGCGAATATCATCTGAATCGGCTAGAGCAGATATCCGCAATTTGGCTAAGAAGACCTTGAAATTGAATCGTTTGTTTCAAGCACAGATGTCAGAAGAATGAACAAATTGCAGGTGTCAAGTGTCAAGTGTCAAGTGTGGAGCTACATCCTTATGTTTTGTTTGCTAATTCGTTTATCATCATATTATATATTTCTCATGGGGCCAAAATAGGGAAGTTCTTCAGTTAAAGACTTAACGGCCCGTTTGTTAACCGGCCATAAATAGTGTCAATGGGAATGAATTTGTATGTAAATTTGTAAGGAAAATCAATATTCATTCCCATGGTAATGCTAATTCACTCAAAATTATCTCTTTTTCTTTATAAATTTCCATTACCATCCATTACCATTTGGGGAGTGGTATTAGGTGGGAATGCAAATTTATGAAGAACAACACAAAGCATGAGACAAAATTTCATTACCATGGACATCATGATGTTAATTTCTTGCCAAATAACACTAGGATTTATTCCCATTCCCACCGTTTATTACCGGCTACCAAACGGGCCGTAAAGGTATATTAGTACAGGAATGTAAATTGTATGCTACAAAAACTTATATATGACGGTTTAGTGTATAAAAGACCAACTTGATTTATGTACTGTAACTATTTGACACAAATACATAACTATTTTGTATGAAATTACACATTATCATTTTACTTTCTAATCAAATACGGAGTAGTTCCACTTCATAATTAAATAACTAGTGTGTGGTTTGGGCGATGTCCCGATTGCTACTTTGAATAATTAAAATTCGAGATTCTTTTTCAGCTCAATATTTGACCAAAATAAATGTAGTATATTAAAGTGGAAAGATTTATTAAGTTCATCAACTACACATGTACACTACGTCATTTATCATGCCAAATAATTTTTCAATTAGTTTATCTTTCAATTCGTTTAATTTAATTATTAATGGAAATAAGTGCTTCAAATTAATAAACAACAAATTATATATATCCATAAGAAACAAATGTAATATAAAGATTTAGTTTGTTTAGATTTCATGTTAACATGTATTTAAGTTAATGTGCATGGATAAACAACACTTTGTGGTTAGTTAAGATGGTAATGAGATTTATTTCCAAACTTGAAGTCTTGTGTTCGAGCCTTATTGTATTGATTTTTGGTTGTCAATAACATCACATACCTTGGTGGCTGGATGACGTGGCGTAAATATGAAAATTCTGCGTGGAACATAAACTTTTTTCGCAACGCTTTTAATATATTTGCAATAGGATACGGAGTATCAAATTACTCGTGGAACTTTTGCGGGTTTTTTTTAATGGTTATTGTTGCAATTTTATTTTTGACCTTCATCCAATCTCATTTTCACCTTCACCCCAATCTGTCAGTGAAGACACTTGAAAGTATCTTTCCAAAAGTATCATACGATCGGACTAATTGAATTTGTTTAATTGGTCTGGCCCTTAATAATATTGACCCGCACTTACTATTGGACAAATAAATCATTTTGTATTTTTCATAAAACATTTCATTGGGCTCGGTCCATACACTAAACCCTAAACGTAACGCGTATTAGATAACCTAATTTAATTAGTCGCTCTAATTATTCTGCAAATCTTTTTATGCGGCCTGCGCATGAATCATGTGCCCACCTCCTGGTCCATGCACAGACCCTTGCACCATGTGGCCCTCGCTTTTTCAAGAGGGTTGTGCATGCCCAGGCATGATCCGCCTGTCTTGACAACGTAATGGGTCACATTTTCAACCTTAATTCTACTGTTTTCAAATGAATACAATGCATTTCAACACAAACACTGGGTTTTCTCAACCTCATAAGACAGAAAACTTATTATTTCTCTCTCAATATTCATTTCTCATTTTCATGCTCAAATTCCATTGAAAATTCATTAATCATCGTTCATCAACTTATCCTTCACGTGAGTGCACCCCGTGATGAGCGACATTTATGTCGCTCTTAGCCCTTGTTTTCTTATCCTTTTTATTTAGTTTTATTCTATTCGTACTTTATTTTGTGATTTTAGTTCTTTTTTTAGTTACTAGTTTCAATCGTAATAATTCTTAATATCGAACCTTTTCTTTCTTAGTTTTGCATTCTTTTTATTCTTTTACTTTCCTTTTGTAGGCACTTGGACACGTTTGAAGGAGAAATAGAGCCTAAGGCATGCACTGCGCCCGCATCGGCACATAATTGGAATTCCCAAACCTTCTGATTACAAGGAAATTCATGTTTGCAAGCTGTGCGCCAGCACAGTATGTCGTGCGCCCGCACCTTCATAGAAAATGCTCTATAAAACCATTATGTTTTCACGCCAATTTCATGCCTGCAGAGTTATGCGCCCGCACGAGGATCCGCGCGCCCGCACCATTCCCCTTGAGCTCAATTCAAGTTTTGCCTAAGTTTGGTCGTGCCTCCACACCGATGTTGTCAGCCCTCACCAACGCATCTGCGCATCAGAGGCGTGCGCCCGCACGAATGCTGTGAAGATTTTATGCACTTTTCTCATCTTCATCCGTGCCCACAGAATTCTTGTGCACCCTTGCCTACCCTCTTATGTGCGCCCGCAGGGTTCTCCGGAAAGCTTTTGTTTTAGTTTTATTTTGTCTTTTTTAGGAAAGCTATACATAGTTTTTATTTCTCATTTTTAGGGTATTCCATATTTTCAGAAACTTTAAAGGTTTTAGAGATAGAAATCCTAGTTTAGCTTTATTTTGCTCATTGATTGAACAACTCAAGTGTAATATTTGAAGCTTGTTAGTAAATTTCTTTTTCCTTATCTCTTCCTTTCTTATTTCTGTACTTCTATCTTCTATTTTGCTTGTCTTACTTAGTTTGTTGATATTCATAATATTGAGAAAAATCCATAAACATGTTTGATTGATTTTGTTTGTTTTGATTTTGTTTGTTTTGATTTTGTTTTTGATTCACTAGCATGATTCAACCTCACTTTTGTAGACATTGTTTAATTGCTCACTTTAGTTTGTTTGTTGCCTCCTTGGCTAGTGAAGATAGGTTTGGTGGATTTCATTCTACTTTGTTGAATTGTTTGATGTTAGCTTTGATTCCGGTCTCTTAGTTGTTGATATTACTTTTGATTACATTGATCAAGCAATTTGGGAAATGATTTATGGTTGTAAAGCCCTAGATATGGCTAGTGAGTAGCTCTTACTAGGGGTAGGGGTGTCGACTTGGGCTAGTAATTGGGGAAAATAGAAGGGGAAGCATGCTAATTATGTGATTAAATGATTTGATGATTTGGATTCCATGTCTTGCTAGGTTAGTAGCTGAAAATGCTAAGCTGGTTAGTTAATTGTAGTGCCTATTGCTAGTTTGTCAAGAGATTGAGGATTAGAAAGAGTATTTGGGTTAGCTTGTTGTTCTTTTGAGCCTCTCCTATCTTGTGGTAAAGCGAAAGCTTGCTAATGAGATTAGAGAGAAAATGCTTTTAGTCGAAAGGTGTTTAACGCTATATGTATGGTTTGCTCCCTCTTGTGTCATGTCTTTGCATTATCAAGAATGTGTATTTTTCGTCCGTTCCCTATGAATCCATGTCAAGCCCTAATCCCCTAGTTCACTCTTTCCTGACCATCTTTACTTTAGTTTGTTAGCTCGTTAATGAAACTATTCTCCTTCTTCCCCTAAGCTACCTAGTGTTTTTAGTTAGTTAAGCTCATTCCTCCGTTCTCTTGGGACGATACCGAATCTTACCACATAATCAATATAGTGTGTAGGTTAGGTGTTCTATAAATATTGTTTGATTAAGAGGTCTTTGTTAACGACACAAAAACTCCTTATCAAAATGGCGCCATTGCTAGGGGACGGTTGTTGCCTTTTGAGTTTATATTTCCAATCGATTCTAGTTTTAAATTTTCTTTCTTGTTTTTATTTGTGTTAGTCATTGCGAATGTTTCTCCTAGTTGTGCGTGCAAGTAGACCTCTCATTCTGTTAGATAACGAAATTGAGAGGACCTTGACGAACTTGAGAAGGATAAGAACTCGATCAACAGTCTTGTGACTAAGAAATGTCTATCAAGTAAACTTGAATGTCAAAAGTTGAAAATGATCCGTCGGAAGTTTTCAAGTTAATTCCTTGCTTTTTATAAAACATTTTCCAACTTAAAACAAAGGATTACCTCCACTTTGATAAAGGTTAAGGCTATTTACCAGAATTACGCAGCGGAATTTAACTAACTTTCAAAATGTATTAAATAGTTAATGGTCATTAAAAAAAAACTGGAACCATCAAGGCCCAAACCAAAATTAAATAGTTTATAAAATCCATTAACTAAGTTTCAAACCATAATAGCAATAGTAGTAGTCATGACTATAAATAGAGTTTATAAAATACGGAAGGAAATAACTCTCAACACGAATTCCATGATAACTTCTCCCGCAAGTTATCTCTACAATCCTGCTTTATTAAAATCTACTCCCCAACAACGCAAATGCAATGATGGATCATCATTGGGTCATTAAGGCGAAGTCCATGACCAAAAGACATGAAGCACGAAGTCAGCAAAAGCTGAGTACGAACAAGCTAGAATAACATTATATCCTAACATGCTTCACTCAACGAATTAATAATCCACATGGAAAAGCCAATTAATAAACATGTAAACATGGAGACAAGACTCGACACTTGACACGACTCTTGACTCACAGTTTAACAAAGAAGTAGCTTCGAACGGGTAAAATAAAGTATCCTCAAAAGGAAAGAAAAGGGTGATGGGAGCCCACCATACACCAAATAATAACAAGTCGGACTCCTACCGACAGTCGGACCATACCGACGAAATTCCAATGCACAACGGCCTAAAACGAAAGAATGAAACAACGTCTTGTATCATTCAAGGAGTACAAGTTCTCCGACCAGACTCCCCCCATTGACATACTCAAGGTATATATACGTTCCAAGAGTTTTGTGAAGGAAATAATGCCCTTAATCCAAGTATGCATATAATGTTAAGTCTAATGTAATCCCCCGTAATTTTATAAACTTTATTAATAAATTTAAAATATAGTTAATTGTATTTGAATAGAATTTACGAATTTTATAAATAAATATTTATTTTATTACGTTTCAAATATTTTAACGGTTTATGAAATCAAAAACAATTTTAGAATTTTACGTTGAAAAGAATTCGAATTACGAAAACGCGCTCGGTTGAATTTGGAAAAACAAGCCTAACCGTTTTTGGATTCAAATAAACTAAATCTTAATTCTAGCCCAATTGGGTGAAGCCCAAAGTATTAAAACCCAAAACTCTCTCCTCCTTTCTCTTTGAATTCCACGTAAAAACAAAAAAAAAGAAAATAAAAGAAACCCCTTCCTTCCCTGCTTCACTTTCACGTGAACCATAACCCTTAACCCTCTTCCTCCCTTTGCTCAGCCGCCAGCCAGCAGCCATGCTGGACCACCGTCACCGCACCGATCTCCGGCCGCCAGTCCCCTCCGCCGTCGGTACTCCTCCTTCTCTCACTCGTTTCTCTTTTGCTATTCTTTCTTTTTTTCGTTTTTCCTAACTTCGTGTTTCTTCTTTTCTCCTCCGGTCAGTCAGAACCACCGGCGCCGTCACCTAGCATTCGTGTCGCGCCGGACTCTTGCTGCCACGATGCCCAGACGTCGGCCACCCTTCTCCTCCCTTCTCCTCGACGCGAATAACCACTTCTTCCTCTTTGTTGCTTCTTTTCTTGCTTCACCATTAGCACAACCACCACCGTCGCTGCCGCCTGACAACCGTGCCGCACCGCACTCCTGCACCCGCGCTGCACCACCGTGGCCATCGCCGCTCCCTGCCCAGCCGCCGCCCTTTCTCTTCACTCTCTCCTTAAGTTTGGTTATTTCTTCCCCTTCTATTCATTTAAATTACTATTTATGTTTTAATAAATTAATTAAAGTTTCCATGATTTAAATTAGTAGTTTTGATAATTTATATTTAGAATTCAAGTTATATGTTGATATTATAAATTAATTTATTTTCAGATTTGTTAATCATGTTTAAGTTAGGGCTTTAGTTATGTTTATTAATTTAATTCATGTTTTATGAATCAAATTTATAGTATTATGATTTAATTATGGATTTCACATTTATATGTTTTGCATGATTAAATTATTGATTTTCAGATTACATAATTTGATTGAAATAAGAGTTTGAATTATTTAAAGTATGAATTTTAAGGTTTTAATGGTTTTAAATCATGGTATGATGGTTGTGGATTATTAAAATGATTGTTTCAACGTTCTAGGCATGTTACATTGGCCTTGGCAAAGTTTTAAACGAGTTTATATTGCTGAAAACTTAAAGTATGATGTTTGCGAAGAGTTTTCAACGAATTTCAATCATTGATTCAATAATTATTATGCCAGGAAATCAAATACTCGAGTTTTGATATTGGGAAGGTTCTAAATATGTTTAGGATGTATTTAGAATGCTTTGTTATTATTGTGCATGATTAGAAGTTGATTGGGAATCCTTACTGGTTGTTTTTAGGTGGAGAATTCGTTGTAGGCCCTTGAGATTGTTATAGTAGCCTATAAATTTGTTTACACAAGGTATGTACATACCTGTGTGCTTGGAATGTGTGTTATTTGTTGAAACCATGTTGAAATTGTTGATGAACTTGGTTATGTTGAAATTACATGTTTAATATTGTTGGATGGACATGTTGAACATATATTTCGTTATGAGAATTATAGCATGTTAGTATGGATGATTGATGCAAACATGTTGGTTGGGAACGCTAGATTATTTTATATATATTGATTCAGATCGATTGATCGTTGTTCCCTTTTAGCTTTTCACTAATTTATGAGGGTCGAGGACCTTGTTTAGTAAGTTGAAACCTTATACCCATATAGAGGGGTTGATCAGTATTAAAGGAAAGGTTGAATTAATTGGAATAAGTCTTGATTGATACCTTTGTGATCACTTACTTAATTCTAAGATAAAAACAATTGTGAATAATTGTTGATTGTATGACTTATGTGATTGTTGAGTCATAACAGAGTTTTAATATGTAAATCATGTAAAGTGAAACTGAATAGCAATAGCTTTAGACTGTGCACGTCTGAAGTGACGGACAAACAGGAGTTGGGGTTCATGGTGGTAGCCCATGGCCTTTTCTGGGACCGGATTGATCACCGTGTTCTATTTTTAATTAAAAGTCCCTCGATATCGCAGGTCATTGGGGTTTACGCAGTCGCGCCCGTACCTCGTCTTCCTTTGTGAAGAAGTTTCTGGTTGGACAACTCGGTCCATTGTCTATTTCAACTAAAATAATATTATTGTTATAAGTCTAGCCTAGTCTAGTTAAGTATGGTCGTCAAATTATCATGCTTTGTCTGCCCCTATTTATGTTCATTAGTATCATGTTAGGATTGTTCGTTTAATAGTATCATGTCAGGATTATTATTGCTTTAGTATGTAGTACTCAGCTTTGCTGATTACGTGCTTTGTTTGTGTGTGTTGATCATGGATATGCCTTATTGATCCTGTGATGACCCATTTTTGGTGAGCAGTCTCTAAGGATCAATAAGCATTGTCCATTTGCAGGTTTGAAGATGTTGCATCATTGGGATTAGGAATAGAGAGCTTGTATTTAGTTTTGATTTGCTAAGTTGACTTGGGTTTGTTTAATTGGACTTTAAACTTGTTTAATTGATCTTATTTTCGTTGATTGGTTTTGGGATTAACTATGTAGTTGATTATTTATAAACCTAAAGTTACTTTTTCCGCTGCAAAATTCTGAATAAGCCGATACGTTTTCACATGGGCGACAATGCTTTGATAATTCTCTACGTTTTATGTTAAAAGAGTATTTTAGAAAAGGGAGAATTGTCGGGGTGTTACATCTAATAAATGCGGTTCAGTATTAATTGACAAGTTAATAAATTCAGTGAGATCAAGTGAGCTGAATGCCTAGCTAGAGGCCGCTTCAGTTCAAGTGGAATTAATGATATTATTCCACAGCTTACTCTTGACTGAACCCGAAGGGTCACACAAATAGTACATAAATGGATCAAGTATTTAATGGCATTAAATACTCCATCTATGGATATTCGGAATCGACGGATCTTGGTTTCAGTGGGAGCTAAGATCGCCAAAGGCAAGCAAGTGAATACTCCGGAAACGATGATATTGCTGGAAACGGAAATATGGATCGTATCGGAAATATAAATATTATCCAAGTTGTAGATGTTGCCGGAAACGGAAACATGGTACGTATCGAAAAATATTATCGGAAATGGAAATATTATCGGAATCGGAAATATTACCGGAAACGGAAATATTGTCAGAATCGGAAATATTATCGGAATCGGAAAATAATTCCGGAAACGAAAATATTAAATATTTGTTCGAAACGGAAATTAATTCCGGAATCAGGAATGTTAAATATTGTTCGTATCGGAAATAAATTCCGGAATCGGGAATTTAATCGGAAGCGTATCGTACGAATTACCATCGGACGAGGCCTGCCAGACGAAGGCCCAACACGAAGCCGGGCCATCGCCCAGCAAGCCACACGCATCAATCGCACACAGCCAAGCCCCGCCAGGCCCAGCGCAAGGCCAGGCCCAGCAAGGCCTTGGCACGGACGGAGCAAATCTAGGCTGCGACATTTGGGCTGCGAGCGAGTGCAGCTCGCGTGGGCCGCAAGGCTTGTGCCTGTGGTGCTTGTTCTCGTGCTCGTTTACGGTTGTGTGCAATACAAATCCTAAAGCTATTATAATTTTTTCTATGATTAAATCCTAATCCTAGTAGATAGATTTTATTTAATAAGAGTCCTAATAGGATTCTAATTAAACTAAATTGGTATTCTAATAGGATTCTAAGTCCTTTTCCATAACTCTATAAATATGTGCCTAGGGTCACAAATTTATACACGTAAGATTCAAGTAATCAAAGGTAAGATTTTCGCAAAAATCAGCCATACACTCTTGCCCTATTAGCCGAAATTTATAGTACCTTAAGGGCGATTCTAGTTGGTCAAGCTTAAGGCGGATCCGGACGTGCTATGGACTATCTACGGAGGGACGACACTTAGAGTCCTAAAGACTTGTTCTTGTTCGGTTCGGGCGCAGCTAGGGAGGGCACGCTACAAAGTGTATACATCTGAATTATGCTAAATGATTATGTGTAAATAATATGTTTCCTGACATTAAGGTTTTCCGCATGATTTATGTTTTGTCATATGTATCATAACCTAACAGTGGTATCACGAGCCTCTTATTATTTTCATAATCTAAATTGCATGAACATGGTTAAATTTTACAAATTTGCAAGGAATTAAAGGGGTGATTAGTTTTCGTAATTAATTGCAAATTGCGTTTATTTAATTATATGTACGCAGTTTTTCGGCAGAATATTTGTTACTCAACCAAATCGAGTGATTTTTGTGTCAATTTCGCATGTAAAAGGCATTCTAAAATTTTCGGAGGTTTAAGTTTTTCGAACGCAAAAGTTTGTAAATTTAAGATGTTAAATTGAATATTTGCGATTCTTGTTGATAAATCTTGAGTTTTTTATTGACCTACAGTATATGTTTAACAATTATGAATGCCTAGACTTGTTAATTATACAACCTAATTTGTAATTATGATTAATTTGTTGAAATTCAAATAATTTAGAATTGATTTGTTTTTCATAATTAATTAATAATCTAATTAGGTATCCATGATTAAAATCCACCATAAAAATTGTTAATTTATGTTAAATTTTAAATTTTTATGACCTAAATTTGAATCCATGTTTATCGGAAATTAATTGATTAATAAATTTTCGATTTTTAGCCCTAAAATTATGAAATTAATATGTTTTATTAATTTGTCATTAATTTTAAATTAAAAATTTTAAATTTTTATCAAAACGCCCATAAATGTTGCACGCACAAAGCAATGGAAGATACACGTTACCCTTAAGGGGTGTTGTATAGTGCGGGCACGCGACGACGATCAAGGGAGCTCGTCGCCCGTGCGATACGAATGCAGCGAGCAACGAGCGTGGCATGCACAAGGCAATGCGCCTAAGGGGTGTGTGCTACGCGTGTGGGCGATGGGGCAACGAGCGAGCAAGTGCAGCGAGCAAGGCAAGCACGCGTGAGCAGCGTTGGATGTTCCGCCACACATGCGTTGCCTCGCCCAGCAGCACGCCAAGGCATGGGCCAAGGCAGCGACGAGCTGTCCAGCAAGCCATGCCCAGCAGCGCGCCAAGGCGATGGGCGAGTGGGCTGCGCGCAAGCGTGGCTCGCTGGGCCTGACGTGGTGCGTTGTTGCTTGGTCTGCGTACCATCAAATAGTTGTAATTAGTTTAATTATAGCTTATCCTATTTGAAGAAAATGGCGCCTCCCACGGTGAAATTCAAGACGAAGTTTCCAACCATTTTCAAGACGGACTTTGAAGTTGAAGCTTCAAGATGAAGTCGGGCCATACTAGATCACATTTATCTTATGCATGTTTTAAGTTATTTATTGCTTTTAAATATGTCTTAAAATATGCATGAGATTGTGGCTTGATTATGTTGCATGGTTAAGGATTTTAGTTTACTTAAAATCTAACCAACATAGTAAGAGCCTTATGTTCCAAACTTAAAAATTGAGTTAAAAGGTGCCATGCCAAAATAACACTTACTTGGATAACCTTTACATCAATCTAGTAATAGTTTTACGCTCAGCGAGGTGTTACTTATTGATGCTAAAGGGGTAAGGTATACAAATAATTGTGAGTACATGTTAGTTTTGGTGAAACTCAACGATATAAGTAAGGAGTCCTTTTATGTCGTGGCAAAATTGATAGGTTTACCTAATAAGTCCTTAGACGTACCTATCAACCAAGAGTAGTTTCTAGACTATTAGCAAAAGGCTTTTGCTTACCTAAAATATTTTAGAATTGAGTCAAAATAAATAATGTGCTTAATTCTTCAATGATTTAAGGGTCTTGGAATCATTTTATTCACACCTGCCGGAACAATAAAATCGAATAAAATGCCAATAACTTGTTTAAATTGCATGATTGCTTTAATTTTCAAGTTATTACTCATGATAAATGTTTAGACTTTGCATGCTTCAATGTATGTTTTAATTATTGTTCATAATTAAATATCTTTTACTGCAATAAATCCTTTAAGAAAGGTAACAGTAAATTTCCTCGATTGGTAGTGAATTCAAGAACGATTCACGGAAATGAGAGAAAGTGAGCTATTTAAAATGTACGTTTCTTTTAGCTACTTTTATGGTTGTTTTCGAATATCAAAATCGAATGGCGAACCAATTGGTGCTTGTGGATTCAAAAATACAATGTAGTTTTGAGATCATAAAGCATTGAGTTTAAACGCTCAGCTTTACCAATGGTTAACAACCTAATATCTTTGTCCATTTAATTCTCGAATGAGTCTAGTCCCTAGACATTCGAATAGATCGATGCTTAGAGAACTTTAGAAGCTTCTGGTAAGATCATCTAGTTGAAACAGAATATTCAACATAAATGGTAAGAACTTTGTTGGAGTGACATTGGACATATCTAAACAAAGTATAAAAGTCAACACTAAAGAATTCAATTCTTAAGGCTATTAGAAAAGGTACAAGAAATAGGAAAACAAAGGAACAAATGAAAGCAATTTACAATTCCGTTTCTACCTATAAGTTTATGTTTAAAGAGAAGTGACCTAGCAATCAAACTTCCTTGGTATCATATACCGGTTGAGGTTCTTACTTCGGTAATAACTCAAACAATGGAAGCTAGGCTACACTAATGGCCTACAAGTGGGAAATGAAGCATGGAAATGCTACATTAGTTGTAGGGTCATCTAGTTTGTTTTAAGTCCTTTCAAGGCTGGAACTTAATGGTTATTTTGTTCCATAATCAGCATACCTAAATTTCTGTTTCAAACACAGAAAGACTCACATTCAAGAAGAACAAAAACAATGTTTGTTTGTTTATTTGAATGAAATGGTCATTTACGGGTTGAGTGAATATGCTTGATTAATTAAAACAAACAACTCTTTAACAAAAAGAACTTTACTAGGTTCAAATCAATCTCTTGATTTGAGTTCCACAAATCTTTGGCATTGTTTCTTAGATCATATCAACAAGTTAACATTCATCAGCTCTATTTTGATGGACTTTTGAAAGTTTATTGATTTCTAGATCAATTCAAGACAAGCTAGTCTTATTTGTTGAAAGTAACAAAAGATATGAACTATTGTTCGAACACCTAGACGATAGAGTTCAAAGCTAAAGAAAGAGATTTTATGACTTTATTATTATTTCACCAAAATTTGAGTGAATATTGGTTTATTTACTCAAAGTGATATAAGTTTGAATCTGTTTGGCTAGTTCAAAGATTCAGAAGTATAAAATCCACATGGCAAGAAATCATAAAGATCTAGGATAGATCATGTTGATGATTACTAGAGACCAAAAATGGTCATCAATGATTGTGTGTTGTAATTTCACGATCTAGCTCCATAAGATATGGAATATCTAAGTTGGAATGATCGAAGTCGATTAGTACTTGATTCGATCAATGATGGATCATGAAGACTTTTCCTATAATTTCTAAAACAAAATGCTCAACTACCACCAAACTAAACCAAATTCGTCAAAGCTATTGAAAAGTAATTTCAGAATATCTTTTCATAATATATCTAAAGAGTTCCTAAACCCAGTGGGAGCTTAGTGTTTTTTATTCAACAAACTAAGGCCCAAGTATAGATATATGTTTCATTGTGATTTATTCAAATGAGACACAAGGGTATTATTTCTACCACGAATTTTTGAGAACATAATGTTTGTTTGCTCGAAATAATGTCCTTTTGGAGATTCGTTTCCAAAATGACAAGTGGGAGAAAATAGACCTCGAAAGTCTTCGAGGCGAACAACAAACATAAACGGACATTCCGGAGGCTTTTCGAAGTTCTTTAGAAAATCCGAACACGTATTCTTTAAGGACTTTAGAAGTGGCTTTTAAAGAATAGACATCTCTTAGAAGACTTTACAAGTGCTTCAAGGAGAACAGAATATTCAAAGGAATTTCAAGTGGCTATTGATATTCTATTGTTTGATCATGTTCTATACCCAAGTAGGCATAGAGTTCAGGTCACTGAATCTATGCGATTCTTCTATTAGATAGTGAAGAAACCTACAACTTGCAGTCAAATTATTATCATGTAGATTAATGAGTTTGTGACCTGTAAGAAAGCTATGACGAAACCCAGATTCCCTAAAATGGTTAGAGGCCACATATAGACTCAAATGTTTTAAATGGTTAGAGGCCATAAAACATACTCAATGTTTTGATGACAAAATTGAAATTTTGTTGATTTGCAAGAACAGTTTCACACCTATTGGTTGCAAGTTTGTTTTAAGGATAAAAACCATCAAACATGAAATTGTGTTCACACACAAAGGTAGATTAGTTGCTAAAGGTTACAAGCAAATTCACGGCATGGATTGTGTTGAAACCTCATGCATAATCGTAATGCTCAAGTCTATAAATCAAGCAATGATTGCATATTGGTATATATGGCAATTGGATGACAAAATAATTCCTCAATCAAATGTTGGAATAAACTATGTACATGGTATGTCATAGGATTTGCGGATCCAAATAAATGCTTGAAAATAATAGCTAGCTTATGAAATCTAAGTACAGATTTAAGCAAGCAATTGGGAATTAGAAATGTATTTTAGTGAAACTAATAAGTATTTTAGTTTCATAAAATGTACATGATTCTTATAGATATATAAGAAGTTTAGTGGGAGTACATAAAACTTAATTGGTCCTATGTGTATCACACACATATCTCTCTATTGTGAAATGACATTCAAATGCTAATGACTTAGATTTGAAATTATTCATCAATGATGGACCATGGCGAAACTTAGTACATACTGGGTATTAAGATCTATTTACAAAGATCTTATAACATTGTTTTGGATTAAGTAATGGCATTTACTAAATCAAACACGAAAGACTCCTTAGGAGATATTCGACCCATGTGAATAAATCTAAGTAAAGAATGTTTGAACTATGTATAAGCATTTAGTAAGTTAAACATCAAAGGATCTAAATGAGATTCTTCACCTGTATTATATGTCAAAGAATTTAGCTGGATTCAGTATCTGCCGAAATTGAATGATCTAAAGTTACATGGATAGAATTCAATTGAGAATTATTCTGCAAACGAATTTATCATGTATGATATAATATAAGGATCGCCAAAATGTATCGTATGGCTTTAGGCATGACGAACACATACCAATCTCTATTGATCTAAGTGAAGATCAACTAGATTGAGATCAAGGAGAACTTATGGTACTGGAAAAGGTACATAAGAATAGTTCTTGATTCAAGGAAATAAAGATATGCTAAATATTGATGCTACACGCATAAACACTAGGCAAAGGATCAAGAAAGATCCTTTGGAGTTAACCATTGGCAAGGACGAGCTATAGAGCATCGTGTTTTGAAATGGCAACATGGATTGGAGACCATGAGTTGTTGCGTGGGAAATTAAATATTAATTTCTATGTTCTAAGATACAGCTGGAAAGTCTTCCACATATCTGTGAACTACTTGGATAAGTAAATCCAAATAAAGCATCACTAGCAACCTAAACAGTTGAAGTAAAAGTACTTATTGCCTAAAAAGCAATAAAACAGGGTTGTTTATGTTAAAGAGTTCTTCACTGAACTTCGGTAGATCACATGTCTGTTGACTTAATGGTTCTTCATTGCAAAATGCGTAGAACCACTATTGTAGCAAGAAAGACTAGATCACAAAATAAACAAACTCAAAAATATCTTATCATCTATCTCGAAGAACATTCGATGAAAAGGATATTAAGATTGGCAAAGCATGATAACTAAACCTATGCAACAAGTGAGAAGCAACACTCACATTGTAGCACTGGAAATCAAGCATAGCTTTGAAATTCCATGAACTGTTTTAAAGATGGTTTTGAGGCCCATGGTTGTAAAACATTGGGGTTGAACATTTATCATATATGAAATGTATTTTCATATTCCATTTAATCTTGGTTTAGTATTAAATGACGAGTCCCTTCAATTTGACAATATATTCAAGATAGACTGTCAGGACCAGTCCTGTGACTAAGAAATGTCTATCAAGTGAACTTGAATGTCAAAAGTTGAAAATGGTCCCTGGTCGGAGTTTTCTATAAAGATGGACGCATAGAAAACGTTAGACAACTAGAATGCAAGATGACTAGTAGTTCTGTTTCTTGAACTATGTGGACATGGCAATGTCGTAATCATTTGCATAGATACTTACTTTGGGAAGACTAGTATCGGACAGACCTATGAAACTTTACTGTAAGAGATGAAAATCTGTCATAAGTAAATTTCATTAAAATTATTAGACACTAAATCCTCAATACCCGAGTGATTTGAGATTACTTGTTTGAGAACTGCTTACTTTGACGTTGACCAACCGTCGCACCGTAAAAGGAGGCTATAAAGGCAACGCTCAGGTAATCACCTATCAAACGAAGTCTAATCTCAAGATCGCAAGATTGGGATTGTCCTCCCATAAATCGGGATGAGATGCTGAAAGTTATACAAGGCCACTCGGAGAGCTAGAAACTGTAAAATGCATGGCCGTGCTTAGATGAATCATAGGCTATGATTATCTGTTTATTTGATCAGTTGAACTCTGAAACCGAGAAACACCTCTGGACGTAATAAGGATGACAACTCTTACCTTATGTTCAAGAGCAAGCATCGAGCGACAAAGGAATTGGAAAATGCACACTTGTCCCTAAGGACAAGTGGGAGACTGAAGGAAATAATTCCCTTGGTCCAAGTATGCATATAATGTTAAGTCTAATAAATGCGGTTCAGTATTAATTGACAAGTTAATCAATTCAGTGAGATCAAATGAGCTGAATGCCTAGCTAGAGGCCGCTTCAGTTCAAGTGGAATTAATGATATTAATCCACAGCTTACTCTTGATTGAATCCGTAGGGTCACACAAATAGTACATAAACGGATCAAGTATTTAATGGCATTAAATACTCCATCTATGGATATTCGGAATCGACGGATCTTGGTTTCAGTGGGAGCTAAGATCGTCAAAGGCAAGCAAGTGAATACTCCGGAAACGATGATATTGGCGGAAACGGAAATATGGATCGTATCGGAAATATAAATATTATCCAAGTCGTAGATGTTGCCGGAAACGGAAACATGGTACGTATCGGAAAATATTATCGGAAATGGAAATATTACCGGAATCGGAAATATTACCGGAAACGGAAATATTGTCAGAAAATGAAATATTATCGGAATCGGAAAATATTTCCGGAAACGGAAATATTAAATATTTGTTCGAAACGGAAATTAATTCCGGAATCAGAAATGTTAAATATTGTTCGTATCGGAAATAAATTCCGGAATCGGAAATTTAATCGGAAGCGTATCGTACGAATTAGCATCTGACGAGGCCTGCCAGACGAAGGCCCAGCACGAAGCCGGGCCATCGCCCAGCAAGCCACACGCATCAATCGCACACAGCCAAGCCCCGCCAGGCCCAGCGCAAGGCCAGGCCCAGCAAGGCCTTGGCGCGCACAGAGCAAATCTGGGCTGCGACATTTGGGCTGCGAGCGAGTGCAGCTCGCGTGGGCCGCAAGGCTTGCGCGGGTGGTGCTCGTGCTCGTGCTCGTGTACGGTTGTGTGCAATAAAAATCCTAAAGCTATTAGAATTTTTTCTATGATTAAATCCTAATCCTAGTAGATAGATTTTTTTTTTAATAAGAGTCCTAATAGGATTCTAATTAAACTAAATTGGTATTCTAATAGGATTCTAAGTCCTTTTCCATAACTCTATAATTATGTGCCTAGGGTCACAAATTTATACACGTAAGATTCAAGTATTCAAAGGTAAGATTTTCGCAAAAATCAGCCATACACTCTTGCCCTATTAGCCGAAATTTATAGTACCTTAAGGGAGATTCTAGTTGGTCAAGCTTAAGGCGGATCCGGACGTGCTGTGGACTATCTACGGAGGGACGACACTTGGAGTCCTAAAGACTTGTTCTTGTTCGGTTCGGTCGCAGCTAGGGAGGGCACGCTACAAAGTGTATGCATCTGAATTATGCTAAATGATTATGTGTAAATAATATGTTTCCTGGCATTAAGGTTTTTCGCATGATTTATGTTTTGTCATATGTATCATAACCTAACAGTGGTATCACGAGCCTCTTATTATTTTCATAATCTAAATTGCATGAACATGGTTAAATTTTACAAATTTGCAAGGAATTAAAGGGGTGATTAGTTTTCGTAATTAATTGCAAATTGATTTTATTTAATTATATATATGCAGTTTTTCGGCAGAATATTTGTTACTCAACCAAATCGAGTGATTTTTGTGTCAATTTCGCATGTAAAAGGCATTCTAAAATTTTCGGAGGTTTAAGTTTTTCGAACGCAAAAGTTTGTAAATTTAAGATGTTAAATTGAATATTTGCGATTCTTGTTGATAAATCTTGAGTTTTTTATTGACCTACAGTATATGTTTAACAATTATGAATGCCTAGACTTGTTAATTATACAACCTAATTTGTAATTATGATTAATTTGTTGAAATTCAAATAATTTAGAATTGATTTGTTTTTCATAATTAATTAATAATTTAATTAGGTATCCATGATTAAAATCCACCATAAAAATTGTTAATTTATGTTAAATTTTAAATTTTTATGACCTAAATTTGAATCCATGTTAATCGGAAATTAATTGATTAATAAATTTACGATTTTTAGCCCTAAAATTATAAAATTAATATGTTTTATTAATTTGTCATTAATTTTAAATTAAAAATTTAAATTTTTTATGAAAACGTCCATAAATGTTGCACGCACAAAGCAATGGAAGATACGTGTTACCCTTAAGGGGTGTTGTATAGTGCGGGCACGCGACGACTAGCAAGGGAGCTCGTCGCCCGTGCGGTACGAATGCAGCGAGCAACGAGCGTGGCATGCACAAGGCAATGCGCCTAAGGGGTGTGTGCTATGCGTGTGTGCGATAGGGCAACGGGCGAGCAAGTGCAGCGAGAAAGGCAAGCACGCGTGAGCAGCGATGGATGCTGCGCCACACATGCGTTGCCTCGCCCAGCAGCACGCCAAGGCATGGGCCAAGGCAGCGACGAGCTGTCCAGCAAGCCATGCCCAGCAGCGCGCTAAGGCGATGGGCGAGTGGGCTGCGCGCAAGCGTGGCTCGTTGGGCCTAGCGCATTGGTGCGTTGTTGCTTGGGCTTTGCGGTACGATCAATCGAGTGACAAGGGGTTTGTTGCTTGTTGGACTTGACGAGGTATGGGCGCAAGCCCATGGCCTTGTCTTGACCCGATTGGTTCGTCTTAATTTTAATTTGGAATTTTCAGTTCGGAAATAATTTTAATTAATTTTAAAATTAATAATTTAAATTGTTTTCTCGGATTTAATTTTGAATATTATAATTATTATAAATTTTAATTTATACTAATTATTTTACTAAAATTAAACCTTGAATTAATTTAAATTCATTTAAATCAACTGAAAATAAATTAAATAAAATGGATTCAATTATAAATTTATATGAGCTTTAAATTTTAATTAAATTTGTATGTTTCCGGTTAGACTAGAAATACATTTTTATGTTTAAAATTAGTAAAGCATATGAATTTATTGGTTTAAGTAGGAGCAATTTTAGTCATAAACTCTTGATTAGGTCTACAAATCCTTTAAGGTTAAACAACTTGATTAGAATTAATAAGGACTGAATAATCGGTAGATTATTGGTGCCCTTGATTAATTGCTGCAAATATTTATGTGATGCATAACGTATTTTACTAACCAGCTATGTGAGCCATTCATGATAATGAATGGGTGAATGGTATATATTGTATATGTACTGTTTTGCAGGTTATGAAGTGACTAGTATGGCCCAAATAGGATAGAAAATATGGTTTGCGTACCATTAATTTGAATGTAATTGGTCTAATGCACCAAAGTTTGTTTTTTCAATTCAAATATGGTCTGCGTACCATCAAATAGTTGTAATTAGTTTAATTATAGCTTATCCTATTTGAAGAAAATGGCGCCTCCCACGGTGAAATTCAAGACGAAGTTTTCAACCATTTTCAAGACGGACTTTGAAGTTGAAGCTTCAAGATGAAGTCGGGCCATACTAGATCACATTTATCTTATGCATGTTTTAAGTTATTTATTGCTTTTAAATATGTCTTAAAATATGCATGAGATTGTGGCTTGATTATGTTGCATGATTAAGGATTTTAGTTCACTTAAAATCTAACCAACATAGTAAGAGCCTTATGTTCCAAACTTAAAAATTGAGTTAAAAGGTGCCATGCCAAAATAACACTTACTTGGATAACCTTTACATCAATCTAGTAATAGTTTTACGCTCAGCGAGGTGTTACTTATTGATGCTAAAGGGGTAAGTGAAGGAAAGCTATTAGAATTATTTCTATGATTAAATCCTAATCCTAGTAGATAGATTTTATTTAGTAAGAGTCCTAATAGGATTCTAAATAAACTAAATTGGTATTCTAATAGGATTCTAAGTCCTTTTCCATAACTCTATAAATATGTGTCTAGGGTCACAAAATTATACACGTAAGATTCAAGTATTCAAAGGTAAGATTTTCACAAAAATCAGCCATACACTCTTGCCCTATTAGCCGAAATTTATAGTACCTTAAGGGCGATTCTAGTTGGTCAAGCTTAAGGCGGATCCGGACGTGCTGTGGACTATCTACGGAGGGACGACACTTGGAGTCCTAAAGACTTGTTCTTGTTCGGTTCGGGCGCAGCTAGGGAGGGCACGCTACAAAGTGTATGCATCTGAATTATGCTAAATGATTATGTGTAAATAATATGTTTCCTGGCATTAAGGTTTTCCGCATGATTTATATTTTGTCATATGTATCATAACCAAACATTTTGAAGGTCATTCGAGTTACACTTTACGTTAATTAGTATGTTATGTTCAAGGCGACTCAAGACACTACTCAAAACACGACATACAAACAATTAAACAATTCAACAATGACTATTCATTATTTTACTTCTTTAGGACTTGTGATCAAACATAAACTCAAGTGAAATTACTCTCCCATTGTTCCTTCTCAAAAACACTGTTTGAGATAACCCGACATTGCCCATTATCAAGCGGGGTGTGCCCTTAGCACGAATTGTCCTTAGTTCAATTCACATAGACTCTCTAAACATATTTTACCCCTGTGGTAGAATAAACAATGTACTCCGGCAATATTCAATAGGCTCAACATATGCTAGACATCCCGTACTATAGCATAACCGTAATAACTTGCATGCGCAACACTCATACATGCAAACCAACTTGAACAACATGCTTGACATAATTCAACGATTATAAAAGTCCATAACATGATAGTTCAACAGAATCTATAAAGCATAATTCAATTCATAACATGCTCGTTCACATAGATTCAATAATAATAATCACATGCTTGTCTACACATTAAACATGAATTCCCAACATATAAGTTCACATGATTCGCATTCAATATACTTCACAAAGTCCTCAAGGGATGGGTGGTCACCCTAGTCTTGTACGTACCTGGAATACCTACGTACGGGGGCCATTGTGCGAATCACAACTCACTAGAAATCAACTCCAATAAACACAAAGGAGAAACTTAATTATTAATCATGTTTACTAAATTTTCAGCAACTATTTAAGAAACTAAAACCCTTGGTTTAATTAGAAATTAATCGTTATTCGTTAAATTAATAGTCTCAAATAGTCAACTCAAGTCCTAGCATAAAAACATTGACTTTTTATCTTTAAAATCATTAAAAATCAACTCTTTAAAGCTTATAAACAATCTGAAAATTTAAGTTGATTCCCATAATTTAAATCGTCATTAAATTATGTGAATCAATCTATTGAACACTCGGAATTAAAACCCTACTAATAGATTATTAATAAAACCATGTTTTAACCTTAAAAATTGACACTTTAATTAATCTTGAAATCTGAAAATTATAATTCTTTTGAATCAAAACCAATCTCATCAATTCGAATACTAAATATTAAAACACGGTGTTCATAACCGTTCCCAGCAATTTAAATAATCCAAAACAATTAAATAAGCACAGTTAAATAATTAAAACAATTTAAAAACTGAATTTGAAAAGTTTAAAGTATACGGATTCGATTAACAACAACAACACACACACGCAACAATGAGTTGTTGCGTGTGGGGCAGCGACGCAAAGCACAACAGCAACACGAAGCAACAACAGCCGCAGCACGAGCGCAACAGGGGCGGGGTGCGCGCTGCGGGCGAGGGCGAGGCAGGGGTGTGCGCTGTGGGCGAGGGCGAGGGTGTGGGCTGCTTGGCGCGACGAGAGCGGGAGGGAGTGAGGGTGAGTGTGTGCGGCAAGTCAAGCACGGCACGCGGGGCTAGCAGCAAGCCAAGGCAACACTCGTTGCTTGGGGCCGAAGGCAAGGGCGGGCGAAGGAGAGAGGAAGTGCCGCAAGGAGGAGAGAGAAGAGAGGGAGTGCTGAAAATTTGTGAGGGTTCAATGAGGGGGTGTATTTATAGTTTTTCCTTCCCACATGGGCTAGGTTTTGGGAGTTTTGAGTTGGGCTTGCTTTCGGGCTTAACTAAAATTAATCCTTGGAAGCCTTGTTGGGTTTGACAATGAAATTGGGCTAGGCTTAGATTAGAATTAAATTCGTTTTCAAAATACGACCCAACAATTCCCGAATGAATAAATTCGTTGAATGTATTTAATAAAAAAATACGGTTTTCGTAATTAATTAATAATTAAATTAATTAAAAATAAAAACACATTTAATTCTTATTAAATGGAATTAAATTCATAAAAATACTTTATAAATATAACAAAATACTTTATAAATATAATAAAATATATTTATAAATACAGAAAAATACGAGGTATTACACCTATGATAGTCTGAATTCTCTCTTCCCTCTTTGGTATACTAAAATTATATTGACGTCCCGCCCCGTATTCGTAATAGTTCTGCCGTATTAACTCTTGTTAACAGAACTCTTTCCGTACAAGCATTCAAACCTTCCCAATTACTACCAAAGTTCTAGCCATTTCATAAGCCAAAAAACTAAAGAATCTAAGAGGAAACTCTGCCGAAATTGAAGGAAGGATAAGGATCTAAAATTCAGTATAAAGGTTGTCCTAAAGCTAAAAGGAGACTCTACTAAGGCGAGTGGTAGGTGTTTCTGAGAATCGTAGTATAGCCTATGCTATACTGTAACCTTAAATCTACATTTTATTGCTTTCATCATTACTATAAATCTGTTCACTTACTGCTTATCTAATCACGCCTAATAAGATAGTCTCTGGACAAATCTGATTATTGTTAAGCTCCTTAAATCAATCTAAATCACTGTTTTGACGACTTCTTAGTTAATATCTTTGCATTAAAACCAACAAAAGATTAGTAATGTAGCATAACGCATGTCCCTTTCGTCGTCACATTGAACTAGTAAGGACCACCGCGTGGGCTAATGCTGGGCACTCCCCGTATTAGTAAACATCCCCCGAACTCTCAATCTTTACTCCTCTGGATGTACGTTGAGCGATCTCCACAACAGGGATCACAAGGGAACATATGGCCGTTGTGAGTCAAATATGTTTGCACTCCATGCATATCACGACAACCGGGTTTTGCCAATTTTCCTCAATGTCGTTGAAAAATGAATGGCGACTCCTACAAACTAGTAAAAAAGAGGCTAATGCCCACAGTTAGTCCCTGTTTTACTTAATATTGCTTTCCACATCCCAAGGGAAGATCTTTCGGGCCACTTTTTTCGGAAAGGTGCGCCCGTCCAGTTTTTCGACCCCCTCATAGTGGCGACTCCACTGGGGACAGTATTGGTGTAATTTGTGCAAGTAGTGCGTCGTTGAGGAAGCCGTATAGGAGAAATCGAACGCTACACCACAATTATTTCCTTATTAAGTTGGTTCGACCTGAAGCATTCAATGTGACGAATGATCGCGACATAACGCATACCTAATCTTGGCTTCCACGACATGTTTCATCTCGGAACTTGGGAATAAGTATACATATCACCCCGTGGATGTGCGCGCTTCGAATGTTGTCCACTTTGCACGTTTGCAATGTAGCACATCCACCAAAATCAAACCTCTTATCGCATGGGTCCATTCACGGTATATGCCACTCCAGCACGTACCAGGTAGACCTTGATAAAATTCGTCATGAACCTGGCTACTCTGACAAGGGTCTGTTAGGGAATTGGCAATAGGTTTGGTACACTTTGACACCCAAGCATATTGAACTTTAGAGACTAGAATAAACCTAAATGGGCATTGTATCTGAATCCATGCTCGTTGTTAGTTTCGTGCAGAAATTTTACGTGCTATGTGAAACCAACCAACCAGACACTTAGTTTAAGGTCAACAACGCTGTCAAAATTCCAAAAAACGCTTTAAACATCCAAATGAATAAATAAAGATAAGAATTAGAATAAAGTTCCACAGCCAAGGTCAAAGCGTTAGAATAAAATCAGCGCTACCCTGGCAGCGCTAGAATTTTCCAACGCGCATCTCAGGAGCGCCAGAAATTTCTTACCCCTGCACCGAGGAAATAAACAAGCCAGAATGGCCAGCGCCAGAAATTTAACTACGCTGACCAAGCAAGCACCAGAAAAATCTGGCGCTTAGCTTGAGTGTGCTATTTTAATTCCAACGCACACCCCACTTATTTCTCGCATTCAAGCATGTAAATTAAAGTTCAAAATTTAAAGAGCCAAACATGTGTGCAACTGATTTAAAATATCAAAATATGCATTTTCCTTAAGCATTACGTAGGTCTAACTTACCCGTCACAAAACGCATATTCAAAATTGCTTGCTTGGTATGCGCGCATGGCACGAGGGCGTCGCTCGATGCCTCGTCGCGCGACACGGGGCTGGCATACGCGCATGGCTCGAGGGCCATCGCTCGCTGCCTCGACGCCAGCTCTCGCTGGGTGTGTGCGCGTGTTGACCCTTTCGCCTTGCTCGATCACTCGAACTTGCACACACCACACAAGCCTTGTGCCCGCGCACGCATGCTCGTGCCTTGATAGCTGCCTAGTACCGCATGGGCGACGAGCTCCCTTGCTCGTCGTCGCATGCCCACACCAATGCAACACCCCTTAAGGGTAACACTTAGCTCCCATTGCTTTGTGCATGCAACATGTTAGGTTATGATACATATAACTGAATATAAATCATGCGGAAAAACCATTAAAGCCAGGAATCCAAATTAATTGCCACATAACAATTAGCATAATTAGGATGCATACTCTTTGTAGCGTGCCCTCCCTTGCTGCGCCCGAACCGAACAAGAACAAGTCTTTAGGACTCCAAGTGTCGTCCCTCCGTAGAAAGTCCACAACACGTCCGGATCCGCCTTAAGCTTGACTAACTAGAATCGCCCTTAAGGTTCTACAAATTTTCGGCTGATTTAAGGCAAATAGGTGACTGAAATTTTGCTCAAAAATTCTCTTTTTTTGAATACTTAAAACTCGTTATAAATTGTGAGCATTAATCACATATTTATAGGCTATAGAAAAGCTATTGGAATCCTACTAGGAAACGAATTAATTAACTAGAATCTAACTAAAACTCTAATAATTAATTTATCCATTAGGAATAGGAATTTAATCATTAAACGAATCCTACACGATTTAGGTTTCGTACGGAAGCACAAACACTCACACGAGCACGATCCGCATGCGCAGGCCATGCCCGCGCAAAGCCCACGGAGCACGAAGCCCACGCGAGCGCGCTGCAGCCTTGGGCCTGCCTTGCGGTGGGCCTGGCGCAGCCTTGGGCTGTTTGTGTGGCGTGGTTTGCTTGCTGGACGTGGGTCTGGCTTCACGCTGGGCCTTCGTCTAGCAAGCTCGTCCGATGCTAATTCGTACGACGCGCTTCCGATTAATTTCCCGATTCCGGAATTCATTTCTGATACAAACAATATTTAATATTTCCGATTCCGGAATTAATTTCCGTTTCGAACGAATATTTAATATTTCCGTTTCCGGAATTATTTTTCG
Organism: Spinacia oleracea; assembly: GCF_020520425.1. Classification (NCBI taxonomy): domain Eukaryota; kingdom Viridiplantae; phylum Streptophyta; class Magnoliopsida; order Caryophyllales; family Amaranthaceae; genus Spinacia; species Spinacia oleracea. The sequence goes on from NC_079489.1 coordinate 60,742,721, forward strand.
ATTCCGATAATATTTCCGATTCAGACAATATTTCCGTTTCCGGCAATATTTCAGATTCCAGCAATATTTCCATTTTCGAAAATATTTTCTGTTACGTACCATGTTTCCGTTTCCGGCAACATCTACGACTTGGATAATATTTATATTTCCGATACGATCCATATTTCCGTTTCCAGCAATATCATCGTTTCCGGAGTATTCATTTATTTGCCTTTGACGATCTCAGCTCCCACTGAAACCAAGATCCGTCGATTCCGAATATCCATAGATGGAGTATTTAATGCCATTAAATACTTGATCCGTTTACGTACTATTTGTGTGACCCTACGGGTTCAGTCAAGAGTAAGCTGTGGATTAATATCATAAATCCACTTGAACTGAAGCGGCCTCTAGCTAGGCATACAGTTCACTTGATCTCACTAAATTATTAACTTGTATAATTAATACTGAACTGCATTTATTAGACTTGCCATTAAATGCATACTTGGACCAAGGGCATTATTTCCTTCAGTTTCCCACTTGTCCTTAGGGACAAGTGTGCATTTCCTAATTCCTTTGTCACTCGATGCTTGCTCTTGAACATAAGGTAAGAATTGTCATCCTTATTATGTCCAGAGGTGTTTCTCGGTTTCAGAGTTCAACTGATCAAATAAACAGATAATCATAGCCAATGATTCATCTGAGCACGACCATGCATTTTACAGTTTCTAGCTCTCCGAGTGGCCTTGTACAACTTTTCAGCATCTCATCCCGATTTATGGGAGGACAATCCCAATCTTGCGATCTTGAGATTAGACTTCGTTTGATAGGTGATTACCCGAGCGTTGCCTTTATAGCCTCCTTTTACGGTGTGACGGTTGACAACGTCAAAGTAAGCAGTTCTCAAACAAGTAATCTCAAATCACTCAGGTATTGAGGATTAGTGTCTAATAATTTTAATGAAATTTACTTATGACAGATTTTCATCTCTTACAGTAAAGTTTCATAGGTATGTCCGATACTAGTCTTCCCAAAGTAAGTATCTATGCAAATGATTGCGACATTGCCATGTCCACATAGTTCAAGAAACAGAACTACTAGTCATCTTGCATTCTAGTCGTCTAGTGTTTTCTATGCATCCATCTTTATAGAAAACTCCGACCAGGGACCATTTTCAAATTTTGACATTCAAGTTCACTTGATAGACATTTCTTAGTCACAGGACTGGTCCTGATAGTCTATCTTGAATATATCGTCAAATTGAAGGGACTCATCATTTAATACTAAACCAAGATTAAATGGAATATGAAAATACATTTCATATATGATAAATGTTCAACCCCAACGTTTTACAACCATGGGCCTCAAACGCATCTTTAAAACAGTTCATGGAATTCAAAGCTATGCTTGATTTCCAGTGCTACAATGTGAGTGTTGCTTCTCACTTGTTGCATAGGTTTAGTTATCATGCTTTGTCAATCTTAATATCCTTTTCGTCGAATGTTCTTCGAGATATGATGATAAGATCTTTTGAGTTTGTTTATTATGTGATCTAGTCTTTCTTACTTCGATAGTGGTTCTACGCATTTTGCAATGAAGAACCATCAAGTCAGCAGACATGTGATCAACCCAAGTTCAGTGAAGAACTCTTTAACGTAAACAACCCTGTTTTATTGCTTCTTAGGCAATAAGTACTTTTACTTCAACTGTTTAGGTTGCTAGTGATGCTTTGTTTGGATTTACTTATCCAAGCAGTTCATAGATATGCGGAAGACTTTCCAACTATATCGTAGAACATAGAAATTAATATTAATATTTAATTTCCCACGCAACAACTCATGGTCTTCATTCCATGTTGCCATTTCAAAACACGATGCTTTATAGCTCGTCCTTGCCAATGGTTAACTCCAAAGGAATCTTGCTTGATCCTTTGCCAGTGTTTATGCGTGTAGCATCAATATTTAGCATATCTTTATTTCCTTGAATCGAGAATTACTCTTATGTACTTTTTCAAGTACCATAAGTTTTTCTTAATCTCAATCTAGTTGATCTTCACTTAGATTAATAGAGATTGGTTATATGTTCGTCATGCCTAAAGCCTTACGATAAGTTTTTGGCGATCCTCACATTATATCATACATGATAAATTCTTTTGCAGAATAATTCCCAATTGAATTCTATTCATGTAACTTTAGCTCATATAGTTTCAGTAGATACTAAATCCAGCTAAATTCTTTGACATATAATATAGGTTAAGAATCTTACTTAGATCCTTTGATGTTTAACTTAGTAAATGCTTATACATAGTTCAAACATTCTTTACTTAGATTTATTCACATGGGTCGAATGTCTCCTAATGGAGTCTTTCGTGTTTGATTTAGTAAATGCCATTACTTAATCCAAAACAATATTATAAGATCTTTGTAAATAGATCTTAATACCCAATATGCACTAAGTTTTGCCTTGGTCCATCATTGATGAATAATTTCAAATCTAAGTCATTAGCATTTGAATGTTATTTCACAATAGAGAGATATGTGTGTGATACACATAGGACCAATTAAGTTTTACATACTCCCACGAAGCTTCTTATATATCTATAGGAATCATGTATATTTTATGAAACTAAAATACTTATTAGCTTCACTAAAATACAATTCTAATTCCCAGTTGCTTGCTTAAATCCATACTTAGATTTCACAAGCTAGCTTTCCTTTTCAAGCATTTATTTGGATCCACAAATCCTGTGACATGCCATGTACATAGTTTCTTCCAACATTTGATTGAGGAATACGTTTTGCCATCCAATTGCCATATGTACCAATATGCAATCATTGCTTTAATTATAGACTTGAGCATTACGATTATGCATGAGGCTTCAACACAATCCACGCTGTGAATTTTGCTTGTAACCTTTAGCAACTAATCTAGCTTTGTGTATGAACACAATTCCATGTTTGATGGTTTTTATTCTTAGAACCAATTTGCAACCAAAAGGTGTAAACCATTCTTGTAAATCAACAAAATTTCAATTTTGTCATCAAAACATTGGTTATGTTTTATGGCCTTAACCATCTAAAATATTTGAGTCTATATATGGCCTCAAACCATTTTAGGGAATCTGGATTTGTCATAGCTTTCTTACAAGTCACAAACTCATTAATCTACATGATAATAGTTTGACTGCAAGTTGTAGGTTTCTTCACTATCTAATAGAAGAATCTCATAGCTTCAGTGACCTGAACTCCATGTTTCTTCACTATCTAATAGAAGAATCTCATAGTTTCAGTGACTTGAACTCTATGCCTACTTGGGTATAGAACATCAAACAATAGAATATCAATAGCCACTTGAAAGTCCTTTGAATATTCCGTTCTCCTTGAAGCACTTGTAAAGTCTTCTAAGAGATGTCTATTCTTTTAAGCCACTTCTAAAATCCTTAAAGAATACGTGTTCGGATTTTCTAAAGAGCTTCGAAAAGCCTCCGGAATGTCCGTTTATGTTTGTTGTTTGCCTCGAATACTTTCGAGGTCTATTTTCTCCCACTTGTCATTTTGGAAACGAATCTTCAAAAGGACATTATTTCGAGCAAACAAACATTATGTTCTCAAAATTTCGTGGTAGAAACAATACCCTTGTGTCTCATTTGAATAAATCACAATGAAACATATATCTATACTTGGGCCTTAGTTTGTCGAATAACAAACACTAAGCTCCCATTGAGTTTTGCAACTCTTTAGATATATATATTATTGAAAAGATATTCTGAAATTACTTTTCAATAGCTTTGACGAATTTGGTTTAGTTTGGTGGAAGTTGAGCATTTTGTTTTAGAAATTATAGGAAAAGTCTTTATGATTCATCATTGATCGAATCAAGTACTAATTGACTTCAATCATTCCAACTTAGATATGCCATATCTTATGGAGCTAGATTGTGAAATTACAACACACAATCATAGATTATCATATTTGGTCTTAAAGTAATCATCGACATGATCTAACCTAAATCTTTATGATTTCTTGCCAAGTGGATTTTATACTTCTGAATCTTTGAACTAGCCAAACAGATTCAAACTTATATCACATTGAGTAAATAAACCAATATTCACTCAAATTCAGGTGATATAATGAAGTCATAAAATATTTCTTTAGCTTTGAACTCTATTGTCTAGGCTTTCTAACAATAGTTCATATATTTTGTTACTTTCAACAAGTAAGACTATCTTGTCTTAAATTGATCTAGAAATCAATCAACTTTCAAAAGTCCATCAAAATAGAGCTTTTGAATGTTAACTTGTTGACATGGTCTAAGCAACAATGCCAAAGATTAGTGGAACTCAAATCATGGGGTTGATTTGAACCTAGTAAAGTTTTTATTGTTAAAGCGTTGTTTGTTTTAATCAAGCATATTGACTCAACCCGTAAATGACCATTTCATTCAAATAAACAAACAAACAAACAAGCATTGTTTTTGTTCTTCTGAATGTGAGTCTTTCTGTGTTTGAAAACAGAAATTCAGGTATGCTGATTATGGAACAAAATAGCCATTAAGTTCCAGCCTTGAAAGGACTTAAAACAAACTATATGACCCTACAACTAATGTAGCATTGCCATGATTCATTTTCCACTTGTAGGTCATTAGTGTGGCCTAGCTTCCATTGTTTGAGTTATTACCGAAGTAAGAACCTCAAGCGGTATATGATACCAAGGAAGTTTGATTGCTAGGACACTTCTCTTTAAACATAAACTTATAGGTAGAAACGGAATCGTAAATTCCTTTCATTTGTTCCTTGTTTTCCTATTTCTTGTACCCTTTCTTATGGTCTTAAGAATTGACTTCTCTAGTGTTGACTTTTATACTTCGTTTAGACATGTCCAATGTCACTCCAACAAAGTTCTTACCATTTTATTTATGTTGAATATTTGCTTCAACTAGATGATCTTACCAGAAGCTTCTAAAGTTCTCTAAGCATCGATCTATTCGAATTTCTAGGGACTAGACTCATTCGAGAATTAAATGGACAAAAGATTTTAGGTTGTTAACCATTGGTAAAGTTGAGCGTTTAAACTCAATGCTTTATGATCTCAAAACTACATTGTATTTTGAATTCACAAGCACCAATCGGTTTGCCATTCGACTTTGATACTCGAAAACAACCATAAAAGTCTCTAAAAGAAACGTACATTTTAAATTGCTCATTTTCTCTCATTTCCGTGAATCGTTCTTGGATTCACTACCAATCGAGGAAATTTACTGTTACCTTCTAAAGGATTTACTACAGTGCAAGATATTTAATTATAAACAATAATTAAAACATACATTGAAGCATGCAAAGTCTAAACATTTATCATGAGTAATAACTTGAAAATTAAAGCAATCATGCAATTTAAACAAGTTATTGGCATTTTATTCGAATTTATTGTTCCGGCAGGTGTGAATAAAATGATTCCAAGATCCTTAAATCATTGAAGAATTAAGCACATTATGTATTTAGACTCAATTCTAAAATATTTTAGGTAAGCAAAGCCTTTGCTAATAGTCTAGAAACTACTCTTGGTTGATAGGTACGTCTAAGAACTTATTAGGTAAACCTATCTCATTTGCCACGACATAAAAGGACTCCTTACTTATATCATTGAGTTTCACCAAAACTAACATGTACTCACAATTATTTGTGTACCTTACCCCTTTAGGATCAATAAGTAACACCTCACTATGGCGGAAAACTATTACTAAGATTGATGTAAAGGTTATCCAAGTAAGTGTTATTTTGGCATGGCACCTTTTAACTCAATTTTAAAGTTTGGAACTTAAGTCTCTTACTATGTTGGTTAGATTTTAAGTGAACTAAAATCCTTAATCATGCAACATAATCAAGCCACAATCTCATGCATAATTAAGACATATTTAAAGCAATAAATAACTTAAAGCATGCATAAGATATAAATGTGATTGATATGTTCATATTTTATAGTGTTTTTTCCCCCGTCCCTTAGTACTTTTTTATCTCAAATGAACTCTTCGGAGCGATTTTTAGTACTAATGTGCTCCTTGTAGTGTGTTTGTAGTTTCAGGTTCATCATTGTAAGAATTAGCATATTTTATGCATTTCCTATTCATTTGAATCAATACAAGAGATTATGTACTTTCGAGAGCACACACATTGAGTTGGAAGAGTTTTCGAGCAAAGCGGATAATGAAAGAAGTAGAAAACCAACACTCGTCTACTCTTTTGATCATAACTTACGTTCTACAACTCCAAATTAAGTGATTGCAATTGGGTTGGATTCTAGACTTCAATATTTTTCGAATGAGTGGTCACTCGTCTGATTCCGACGAATAACGAAGGAGATATGGCGTTTTAAAGATAGAGGATTGTGCAGTTGTACGCGCGCCCGGCGGGCGAATGGCTGCCCGGCGGGGGAATGTCTGCCCGGCGGGCGAAAAGAGAAAATTTGAGGAACGTCATATTTGGCCCGGCTGGAAGACCTGCGCCCGACGGGCGGTTTTCGAGCTTCTCGCCCGGTGGGCGGATGTCTGCCCGACCGGGCAACGACAACCCTGGCGCGTTATTTCGCTTAACTTATTTCCGCTTTTTGGGCTTTATGGGCAAGACTATAAACATAGCCCTTAGTTATTTTAGTTGAACATCTTAATTCCTAGTATTGAAACCCTTAGTTTTATTTCCCTTAGTTGAATTCTCTCTAAATTTATGCAAACACTTAGTTTAATTTTCAATAAAAATCGAAGATTTCATTTTCCGTTGTTCTTGAATTAGGTATTGCTCTTATTTTAATCCATTGTCTTGCTTTAATAATGCTTTCAATTATGATTATCACTTTGTTTATGGTTAATATGCTTGAGTAGTCTAATTTCTAGGGTTGGGGATCCATGAATAATATGAAGGGATGATTGGATAATTGTGATTGTTAGCATTGTAATTGATTCCTATTGATTGGTTTATTCTACTATACAATTAGATTTGCGCAGGTTTAATTGTCATAGTCATGCAATATCAAGTTAAGATTGGAGAGATGCAATTTGATGTTTAGGCTTGTGTCAATAGGTGGAATTAGATTTAATACGTAGCGAGAGCCCGTTAATTCTAAGTCTATGATTAGTACCGATTCGAGAGAGCATGCTAGTCTAATTAATTACTTTGTTGATTATTGTGATTGTTTATCGTCCTGGATTGTTATTTGTTGGTGAACCTATGCCCTAGATTCTTTAATTCCTGAATTCCTACTCGTTTAATTATCGTTCATAGTCATAGCATACAAATCACCAACCAATTCCTGTTTCCCAATAGTCTAGTTTAGTTAATTAATAGTAGAAAGAACACTGTTTCCCTGTGGATTCGATCTTGACTTCCCTTGCTACCTAGCTAGTGGATTTAGGTTTATTTTTGATAAGGTGATACGACTTTAGCTTGTCAGTGATCTAGTATGGCCCGACTTCATCTTGAAGCTTCAACTTCAAAGTCCGTCTTGAAAATGGATTGGGATCTTCGTCTTGAATTCTCCATGGGAGGCGCCATTTTCTTCAAATAGGATAAGCAATAATTAAACTAATTAAAACTATTTGGTGGTGCGCAGACCATATTTAAATTAAAAACTTTGGTGCATTAGACCAATTTTACATTCAAATTAATGGTACGCATGCCATATTTTTTATCCTATTTGGGTCATACTAGTCACTTTCAATAACCTGCAAAACAGTACATATACAATATATACCATTCACCCATTCATTATTATGAATGGCCCACGTAGCTGGATAGTAGAACATATTATGCATCACATAAACATTTGCAGCAATTAATCAAGGGTTCCAATAATCTACCAATTATTCAATCCTTATTAATTCTAATCAAGTTGTTTTAACCTTAAAGGATTGTAGACCTAATCAAGAGTTTATGACTAAAAGGCTCCCACTTAAACCAATAAATTTACATGATTTACTAATTTTAAACATAAATTGTATTTCCTAGTCTAACCGGAAACATACAAATTTAATTAAAATTTAAAGCTCATATAAATTTATAATTGAATCCTTTTAATTTATTTTCAGTTGAATTAAATGAATGAATTTAAATTAATTCAAGGTTTTAATTTTAGTAAAATAATTAGTATAAATTAGAATTTATAATAATTAGATTATTCAAAATTAAATTCCGAGAAAACAATTTAAATTATGAATTTTAAAATTAATTAAAATCGTTTCCGAACTAAAAATTCAAAATTAAAATTAAAACAAACTAATCGGGTCAAGACAAGGCCATGGGCTTGCGCCCATGCCTCGTCAAGTCCAACAAGCAACAAACCCCTTGTCACTCGATTGATCGTACCGCAAAGCCCAAGCATCAACGCACCAATGCAGCAGGCCCTGCGAGCCACGCTTGCGCGCAGCCCACTCGCCCACTCGCCCATCGCATTGGCACGCTGCTGGGCAACGCCGCTGGACAGGCCAGCCAACGATGCCCGCGTGCACGTTGTGATGTGCTTGTTGTTTCCTTGGCTGCTTGCCTTGGCGTGCTTGCTGGGCGAGGCAATGCACGTTGTGGCGCAGCATCCATCGCTGCCCACGCGTGCTTGCCTTGCTCGCTGCACTTGCCTTGCCCCTCGCCCCATCGCCCATCGAGCCACACACGACCAGTGTAATACCTCGTATTTTTCTGTATTTTATAAATATATTTTATTGTATTTATAAAGTATTTTTATGATATTTAGAATTTAAAACGCATTTAAATGTTATTTAAATGTATTTTATTTTATTAGAATATTAAACGAATTTATTATTTAATGTTGGGAATTTAAGTGGGTTTCAAAAGTAAAACGATTTTAAATGAATCTAGCCCAATTTAATTCCAAGTTCAAGTCCAAACAAATTAAACAAGCCCATCCTATGTTTAATGAAGCGCGAAAGGGAATCCTAAAGCCCAGCCCATCTTTGAGTTTCCTAAGTCTATAAATATAGGTGCTCACCCTCAAAATCGCTCCCTATTATTCATTAAACCTAAAAACAAAACCCTAACCCTAAATTCTTCTTTCTTTCGTCGAACTTATGTTTGGCCGTTTTTCTCCTACTTCCGTTCGTTTTCAGAAAAAGGTTTCTTCTTCAAAGTTGTAGATCTCGAAAAGTTCTTGAACTTTACCTCAAAAATCGATCAATTCCGAGTTGTAGATTAAAAGTTAGGAGCGTTCTAAAATCCTGCTGCAGTAATTTTTCTCCCTATTGCTCCCTCGCGCGGCGCTCGCCCTTCCCCTTGCGCGCTGCTGCTGTGTGCTATTGCTGTTGCTGTGTGCGCTGCTCTCGCCCAGCCACACGCCCCTCGCCTCACTCTCTTGCTCGCCCTCTTGTCCCGCGCGCCAGCAGCTGCTGTTGTGCCTGCCTTGGATCCTGCCCGCGCGCGCACACACGGAACGTGTGTGTGTGTTGTTTTTGTTCGTTGTTCAATCTTTTTCGCCCAATCAGTTAAATTCGTGGTTGTTCCGTGCTATAGGCCGGATTGGTATAATTCTCTTCTTCCTTGCCTATTCTATTTCAATTCCGTATTTTAAATTATATTAATATTATTGGTTTTGTTTAATTAAAATGTTGGGATCGGTTATGAACACCGAATTTTGAGGATTTGTATGTTTGAATTATTGAAGGATGTTTTGAATTGAAATATTATAATTTTCAGATTTGAAGTATATATTAAAGCTTCAATTTTTATTAGTTTTAATGGTTTTAATTACAAACTATGATTGGAGTTTTAATCTAAGCCTTATGGGTGATTGATTAGCATAATTAGATGATGAATTTAATTATGATAATCAATTATATTTTTCAGAATATTATAAAGACTTAAAACGTCGATTTTTAATGGTTTTATGCATGAAAATAAATTAATTTCATGCTAGGGTTTTAAACGATTGATTAAGACGATTATTTTATTAATGAACGATTAAGTTCTAATTAATTCAAGTGTTTTAAAACTAAACAAAGTTGCTGGAAATTTAGTAAACATGGATAATAATTAAGTTTCTCCATTGTGTTTATAGGAGTTGATTTCTAGTAAGTTGTGATTCGCACAGTGGCCCCTGTACTTAGGTATTCCAGGTACGTACAAGTCTAGGGCGACCATATTAATTGTCAAGGGACATTACATGATTGTTTATGGATGTGAATTGTATTACGTGAACTTGGTGAATTCATAGTTGATTTGGTGGACGATCATGTGAATTATTATTGTTGGAATTATTGAGTTGTTGATTAAACAAGCATGTTGGTATTATTATGAGTATGGATTTCATTATCAATCATGTTGTTCAATATTTATGCATGTATGGTTTGTTTCGCATTCAAGGGATGGATTATTTATTTGTATGCTATTGTACGGGATGGATTATTTATTTGTATGCTATGGTAGTAATTTCACAAGAGTCTTGCTTGGTTGATCACAAGTCTTAAAGCATTAAAATAAGATTGTTTTGGTTGTGTTTATTAATTGAATGAATGTACATTGTTGAGTCTTGAGTTCACCTTTAATAAAATATTAATAAACGTAAAGTGCAACCAGAACAAGCTTCAAAACTCTTGGAACGTATATACCTTGAGTATGAACAATGGGGGGAGTCTTGCCGGAAAGCTCGTACTCCTACTAATGATACAAGACGTTGTTTCATTTATATTATGCGTAGGAATTCCGTCGGTATGGCCCGACACTCGGTATGGCCCGATTTTATTATTATATATTTGGTGTATGGTTGGCTCCCATCACCTTTCATTTATGGAATATTTCTTTGGCCCGTTCGAAGCTTATTCTAATTAAATTGTGAGTCAAGAGTCGAGTCTTGTATTCATGATTTGTTTGATTTATTGAATGGCCGTTGCATGTTGATTAGTACTTAGTAAGTGATACATGTTTTTAGTTTTGTTCACTCTATTCTTGTAAGTACTCAGCTTTTGCTGACTACGTGCTTTGTGTTTCTTTGGCCATGGCCTTTGCCTTAATGACCCTATGATAATCTATCATTTGCACTTGCATTGATGGGGAGTAGAATAATATAGCAGGTTGGTAGATCAAAGTACGATCGAAATCATGTGGCTTGGGATGATTGAGAGAGTTGCATGCTTTCGTACTTTAAAACTATTTTATCTATACTTTAATTATGTTTGAAATTGTTGAACATTTTATACTTTGGTTTTTGGGGCGTCATGGTTCCAAATTGTAGGAGGCCTCGATATTTATTAATTATGTTTTCAAATGTTAGTTGACATTAAATTCCGCTGCGTAATTCTGGTACTAGCCTTAACCGTTATCACGGTGGCGGCAATACTTTAATAATTCCTTTATTTTAACTTGGAAAATGGTTTTATAAAAGCAAGGAATTATTAGGGTGTTACAACCAGCTCCCTTGCTTTGCGTGCCTGCCCCTTGCTTGTTGCTCGTTGCATTCGTACCGCACGGGCGACGAGCTCCCTTGCTCGTCGTCGCGTGCCCGCACTATACAACACCCCTTAAGGGTAACACGTAGCGTCCTTTGCTTTGTGCGTGCAACAATCATGAGCGTATTTCATAAAAATTAAAACTTTTTAATTCAAAATTAATGACAAATTAATAAATCATATTAATTTCATAATTTTATGGCAAAAAATCGAAAATTTATTAATCAATTAATTTCCGATTATCATGGATTCAAATCTAGGTCATAAAAATTTAAAATTTATCATAAATTAACAATTTTTATGGTGGTTTTTAATCATGGATACCTAATTAAATCGTTAATTAATTATGAAAATCAAATCAATTCTAAATTATTCGAATTTCAACAAATTAATTACAATTACAAATTAGGTTGTATAATTAACAAGCTTAGGCATTCAAATTTGTTAAACATATAAAGTAGGTCAATCAAAAATTCAAGATTTAACAACAAGAATCGCAAATATTTAAATTTAACATCTTAAAATTACAAACTTTGCATTCGAAAAACTAAAACCTCCGAAAAGTCATAGTTAGGCTTCGAATTTGGGAATTCTGGGTTCGGCCGAAAACTATTATTTTTGTCAAAATTTTAGAATGCCTTTTACATGCGGAATTGACACAAAAATCACTCGATTTCATTGAGTAACGAAGAAACTGCCGAAAAACTGCGTACATATAATTAAATAAACGCAAATTTGCAATTAATTACAATTACGAAAAATTAATCACCCCTTTTAATTCCTTGCAAATTTATAAAATTTAACCATGTTAAGCAATTATTATAGAATTAATTAGAGGCTTGTGATACCACTGTTAGGTTATGATACATATAACTGAATATAAATCATGCGGAAAAACCATTAAAGCCAGGAATCCAAATTAATTGCCACATAACAATTAGCATAATTAGGATGCATACTCTTTGTAGCGTGCCCTCCCTTGGTGCTCCCGAACCGAACAAGAACAAGTCTTTAGGACTCCAAGTGTCGTCCCTCCGTAGAAAGTCCACAGCACGTCCGGATCCGCCTTAAGCTTGACTAACTAGAATCGCCCTTAAGGTACTACAAATTTTCGGCTGATTTAAGGCAAATAGGTGACTGAATTTTTGCTCAAAAATTCTCTTTTTTTGAATACTTAAAACTCGTTATAAATTGTGAGCATTAATCACATATTTATAGGCTATGGAAAAGCTATTGAAATCCTACTAGGAAACGAATTAATTAACTAGAATCTAATTAAAACTCTAATAATTAATTTATCCATTAGGAATAGGAATTTAATCATTAAACGAATCCTACACGATTTAGGTTTCGTACGGAAGCACAAACACTCACACGAGCACGACCCGCATGCGCAGGCCATGCCCGCGCAAAGCCCACGGAGCACGAAGCCCACGCGAGCGCGCTGCAGCCTAGGCGCGCGCTGGGCCTGCCTTGCGGTGGACCTGTCGCAGCTTTGGGCTGTTTGTGTGGCGTGGTTTGCTTGCTGGACGTGGGCCTGGCTTCGCGCTGGGCCTTCGTCTAGCAAGCTCGTCCGATGCTAATTCGTACGACACGCTTCCGATTAATTTCCCGATTCCAGAATTCATTTCTGATACGAACAATATTTAATATTTCCGATTCCGGAATTAATTTCCGTTTCGAACGAATATTTAATATTTTTGTATCCGGAATTATTTTCCGATTCCGATAATATTTCCGATTCCGACAATATTTCCGTTTCCGGCAATATTTCAGATTCCGACAATATTTCCATTTCCGATAATATTTTCCGATACGTACCATGTTTCCGTTTCCCGCAACATCTACAACTTGGATAATATTTATATTTCCGATACGATCCATATTTCCGTTTCCGGCAATATCATCGTTTCCGGAGTATTCATTTATTTGCCTTTGACGATTTCAGCTCCCACTGAAACCAAGATCCGTCGATTCCGAATATCCATAGATGTAGTATTTAATGCCATTAAATACTTGATCCGTTTACGTACTATTTGTGTGACCCTACGGGTTCAGTCAAAAGTAAGATGTGGATTAATATCATTAATCCACTTGAACTGAAGCGGCCTCTAGCTAGGCATACAGTTCACTTGATCTCACTGAATTATTAACTTGTATAATTAATACTGAACCACATTTATTAGACTTACCATTAAATGCATACTTGGACCAAGGGCATTATTTCCTTCACAAGATTGTGAATGATTTATAAAAATCGAAACTTTTATAATTAAATTTAACGACAAATTAATAATCCATATTAATATCATTATATTTAGGCGAAAAATCGAAAATTTATTAGTCAAATTAATTTCCGATAACATGATTTCTTGGGGATTAAAATCTAGGTCATAAAAGAGAGGAGAGAGGAGAGCAAAAATTCAGAATTTTTAAGTTAGGGGATCTCATGAAGGGGAGGGGTATTTATAGGTTCTCATCCCTTCATGGGTTAGGTATTAGGGCTTAAGGTTGGGCTTGATTTTTGGGCTTAGTTGAATTTAATCCTTGCAAGCTTTTGTTGGGTTTGATTATGGCAAACAACTGGGCCTTAATTAAATTAAATTCGTTTTTGAAATACGACCCAACAATTCCCGATTAAATAAACTCATTGAATTTATTTAATAAAAATACGGTTTTCGAAATAATTAATATTTAATTAAAAATAAAAAGCGCATTTAATTCTCATTAAATGAAATTAATTTATAAAAAAAATACAACGAAATGCTTTATAAATATAATAAAATATATTTATAATTATAGAAAAATACGAGGTATTACAATCTACGGAGGGACGCCACTTGGAGTCATGTACTTGGTCTTGATCGGTTCGGGAGCAGCTAGGAAAGGCATGCACACATCGCATAGTATGTATACTAAATTATGCTAATTGACTATGTGTCAATTGTTTTGGATTCCTTGCTTTATGGTTTTTTCGCATGAATTATATTGTTTATATATTGTTCATAACCCTACAATGGTATCACGAGCCTCTAATTAATTCCATAATCAATTATAGTTAACATGGATTAAATTTTATAAATTTGCAATGAATTATACTACTAGAAAAATCAGATACAGGGGCAAGTCATAATTGCCTCTAAATATGGGGATTTAGCCTCTAATGAGTTTTTGAAGCAAAAAAGTGGATGCCTCTAATAAGTCTGTCGTTAATTAGTGGTTGCCTCTAAAGGCCTATTTTTGAGGCAATATAATGTGTTGCTTCTAAAAGCACACACATTTGGAGGCAACCATATATCCTTGCCTCAAAATATAATTAGAGGCAATATGAAAAGTTGCTTTAAAAAATCATATTTATTTAGGGGCAACCATATATTCTTGCCTCAAAATATAATTAGAGGCAAATAAAAAAGTGCTTTTAAAACCACGTATATTTAGGGCAACTATATAATTTTGCCTCGAAATATAATTAGAGGAAATACAAACAATTTGCTTCCATAACCCACATACATATTGAGGCAACCATATAATTTTGCATCGGAATGTAATTAGAGGCAACATCTTATTTCCTAATAATGATACTAAGATGCAATTTGAGATTGTCGTGAAAGTTTTTTAGAGACACCGAAAGTCATCTAGCGTATACTAAAAACCTTTCACGAAGGCTTTTGCTGACTTCGTGCTTCATGTCTTCTGGTCATGGCCTTCGCCTTAATGACCCTATGATGATCCATCAATTGCATTTACGTTGTTGGGGAGTAGATTTTCAATAAAGCAGGTTTGTAGAGATAACTTGCGGGAGAAGTTATCATGGGATTCGAGTTGAGAGTTTTATGCTTCCGTAATTTATAAACTCTATTTCTATTTATAGTCATGACTAATACTACTATTTTCAGTTAATGGATTTCAAACGGTTTGTTTTAGTTTGGGCCTCAACGGTTCCAACTTGTTTTAATGACCATTAACTATTTATTTAATATGTTTGAAAGTTAGTTAATTCCGCTGCGTAATTCTGGTAAATAGCCTTAGCCGTTATCACGGTGGCGGTAATATCTTGGTAATTCCTGTGTTTTAAGTTGGAAAATATTTTATAAAAACAAGGAATTATTAGGGTGTTACAAAGTGGTATTTGCAGAGCTCTAGTTTGAGAGCTGCTTTGCATTAATTAATAGTGCAAAGTGGTAACTCCTTAAACTACGATTGCGGAACTTTAGGATTTTCGAAAACTATTTTCCTAAAGTCAAAACGTTATTTATGAGTACTCAAAATTTTGAAAAGCCAAATACCAATTATTTCTAGTATTTGAAAATTATTTTAAATTTCGAACTATTTTTCGAATTTCCGAAATATTTTCGGACTTTTCATAAAAAAAAAAAAATTAATTTTATTTTCGGATTTTTCCGAATTTTCGAAAAAAATAATAATAATATATTCTTTCGAAAATTCCGAATTAATTATTTAATTATTTATTTAATTCTTTTAAATTATTTTTGAAAATAATCGAATTAATTAAATTATTCGAGTAATTATTTTAAATTTTCGATTTTAATTTCTAATAATTTCGCGTATAATTGAAGTTATTTATTTAAATTAATTTCGAAATTTTTTAATTATTTTCTAAGTGAGGAATGGGTAGAATAAGAAGGGTTAATTAGTCTAAGTATGTGTTGTCTAAGTATGCCTTTCTAATCAAGTGTTTATGTGATTATGCCTTGATGTTGTGATCTTTTAATTAAAGTTTGATCATGTTTTGTTTGCTTTGTGTGATTAATTGCATCACGAATCATGATTAAGCATGTACTTGTGCATTGAAATTGTATGGCTCAACGAACTTACTTTGTTTTGGAACACTTTTAGTAAGACTTTGTAGTTGTTAACTTTCAGGATTAAGATGTTGATTTCAAAGTACGCAAATCTAGGAAACCTAGAGAAGCTAGATTGTGAGACCCCACACATTTATGTCAAGAAGATTGAGTTTGCCTGCAATTACTTCGCTTCAGTGAAGAACCTACCTGAATTGAGAAAGAAAGATGTTATGGCAGAGATGGTTATTCATTGCTTACCTTCCAAGAACCCATACATAGAGCTTAAGAACCAATTTCGGGATATGCATATGGAAAATGGTATTCCTAATTACTACAAGTATGGTACTCCGATCCAGATGGTAGATGGAGATATGATTTGGAGATTATGACTACGATTATAGAGCTCGCAAAGGAATGTTTTGATGATGGTAAGATGGTAGAGAACATCAACCTTACAGGATTAGATCATGATACAGAGACTCAGATGGATGAGGACAGTGATGATGACGTTGTTGAGATTGAGAACCCTAACCCTATCATTCCTGAACCCACTATTGAGATCTCCAGTGACAAAGAAATTGAGCCTGGAGTCGACAATGATGAGGTAAACAGTGTGTTACAGCAAAACAATGAGGATATGGAGTATGAGTCTGATCCAGAGGAAGACTTTGATGATTTTGAAGACCATGAGCCCTCTTCACCTGTTTGTAAGGGTGGCTGGATAGTTGAGTAGCATTTTAATCTTTGTAATAGCTAGTGCCTAGATTTAGTGAAGCAATAAAGTAGTACACTACTATTTAGGGTTTTAGTAGTTCAGTTTTATGGCTTTCTGAATAAAGTACGATCCAAAGGATGTATCATCTTTTTCCATTGAAGTAATAAAATCTAGAATTCCTTCTCATATCCTTAATTCTAAGTCTATACTATCTTTGAGCGATTATCGCGAAAGGAATTTTATGCATTTCTTCAATGAAATTGTACTTGCAAGGTGGTTCAATCTTTCACCACTTGAACTTTGTGATGCGGACTAAGGGGAAAAGCGGCCCATAAACAGGCGCCTATCCGGCCTAGGGTCCGAAATTTTTTTTGTGTATGTGCACCAATTGAATGACTAGCTAGTGCAATGTGTTAGTAAGGCAGTGTCCAACCTCAGTTGTTAAAGTTAGTCTTTTGTTTTATTCAGGAGAAGGGAAATGACTACCCAAGGAGTTCGATAAGCTTATCGTAGCTGTCAATTGCCCAGAGAACCTTAGGGTTAATAGTGTTGTTTATTACCTTAGGGGAGAAGCCGATCTATGGTGGAAAAGATGTGAGAATGCTTTGAGAGCTACACCTGGATTTGGATGGGAATCATTCAAGGTAGCCTTAAGAAACAAGTTTTACCCACCATATCTGAAGAAGCAGAAAACTCAAGAGTTCATCGAGTTGAAAATGGATGGTATGTCTGTGACAGAGTATTATTCGAAGTTCATCGAGTTGTCTAGGTTTGCGCCGGAAGTGGTGGCAACGGAGGAGCTTAGAGCCCAGAGATTTGAGAGTGGATTGACTATGGACTTGCAACTAATGCTTGCTGGAGAGACCTTTACAACTCTTGACACCCTATACGGAAAAGCTGCCCATCTGTATGGCCTGCAGCAAAGAAAGAATGGGATTGGTGAAAAGAGGAAGGATGTTGGCAACCAAAACCAAGGTGGTGGTCAGCAGAATCAGGGGAATTTTAAGAAAAACAAGGGAAACAACCATTTCCAGTTCAAGGGAAACCATGGTGGAAATAGGAACAACTTCCACAATAACAACGGAGATAAGAATCAGTCTGCAGGGAATGGAACGAGAGTCTATGAGTGTAAACGTTGCCATACTAATCACCCAGGTCGAGACTGTAATGGAAACCAAGTTTCCTGTAGGTTATGTGAGAAGCTAGGCCATAGAGAATTTGAGTGTTGGGCCAAGAATGGGAAACCCAACCAAGGTAACCAAGGCAACAGCCAAAACAACAACCGGAATAACCAAAACCGGAATGGAGGAAATAATGGTGGAAACCAAAGGGGTAACCAGAGTGGAAACAATGGCATTAGTGGCCAGGGTAATGGAAAGCCCGGAGGGAACTATCAACCAAATGGGAACCGAAATGCCAATGGAAATGCCAATGGAAGTGGCTATAACAAGGGAGTTGCCCAAGGAAAGCTGAATGTGATCACTCGGCAGGAAGCCGAAAACTCGTCTGACGTCATAGCTGGTACTTTTTCTATTAACTCCGTTTTAGTTAAAGTACTATTTGATTCTGGTGCGACTTACTCGTTTATATCAAAGGGTATCTTAGAGAATTTAGAACTGAAGGAACCCGAAGAAATAGAAGTACCCATAGTGATACCAACAGGTGAGATCGTCAAATGGACTAAGATCCATAGGAATGTACCTTTAACCATAGCCAAGACCATATTCTTGTCAAGCCTAATTGAGTTTGAGTTAGGAGATTTAGATGTGATTTTGGGAATGGACTGGTTGACCATGTTTAAAGCTAAGATTGACTGTGAGAAGCAGAAGATTCACTTGAAGTCTAGTCTAGGAAAGGTGGTATCGTATCACCGTTTTGGGAAGCCTAGGAGTGTAGGAATCGTCACGGCAATGGAGCTCGTGAAATTAATACACAAAGGGAACCCTGTCTTCTTATGCAATGTGAGAGACCTAGACCATGTAATGAAAGAGTAACCAGGGGATATTGCAGTGGTGAGTGAATTCTTGGACGTGTTTCCGGAGGAGATCCCGGGAATGTCGCCCAATCGACCAATCGATTTTACCATAGATTTAGCACCCGGAACTGCACCTATCTCGAAAGCCCCATACCGAATGGCTCCAGCAGAAATGAGTGAGTTGAAAGGTCAACTTGAGGAATTACTAGAGAAAGGTTATATTAGACCAAGTGCATCGCCTTGGGGAGCGCCAGTCTTGTTTGTGAAGAAGAAGGACGGTAGCATGAGACTCTGTATAGACTACAGGGAACTCAATAAGGTCACAATCAAGAATAAGTATCCTTTGCCTAGGATAGATGATCTATTTGACCAGTTGAAAGGAGCAGGAATGTTTTCGGAGATTGACTTGAGGTCAGGTTATCATCAATTGAGAATCGCAGATCACGATATACCAAAGACTGCATTTAGGACTAGATACGGTCATTTTGAGTTCACTGTTATGCCTTTTGGGTTAACCAATGCACCTTCAATCTTTATGGACTTAATAAACCGAGTATTCCATGCATTCTTGGACAAGTTTGTAGTGGTTTTCATAGATGATATTCTGGTCTACTCTAAGAATGAGGAGGATCATGCGGAACACTTAAGGTCAGTGTTGAGTACCCTTAGAGACAATCAGTTGTATGCCAAATTCTCGAAGTGTGAATTCTGGCTAGAAAGAGTTGCGTTCTTAGGACATTTTGTATCTAAGGAAGGAGTTGCAGTGGACCCTGCAAAGATAAAAGCTGTCAGTGACTGGCCTACACCTAAGAGTGTCACCGATATTCGAAGTTTTCTTGGTTTAGCTGGTTATTATAGACGCTTTGTGCAAGACTTTTCTAGAATCTCCAAATCAATGACAACCTTGATGAAGAAAGAAGCGAAGTTTGAATGGAATGACCAGTGTGAGGAAGCGTTCCAAGCCTTAAAGACGCGATTAACAACCGCGCCAGTGTTAACTTTGCCAGATGAGAGTGGTACTTATGATGTGTATAGTGATGCCTCTAAGGATGGTTTAGGGTGTGTGTTAATGCAGAACGGGAAAGTGATTGCGTATGCATCGAGGCAGTTGAAGCCATATGAATCCAATTACCCTACCCATGATTTAGAGTTAGCCGCCATAGTGTTGCATTGAAGATATGGAGACACTATCTGTATGGTGTGAAATGTAGGATATTTACGGATCATAAGAGTTTGAAGTACATTTCCACACAGAAGGACTTAAATATGCGCCAACCAAGGTGGTTGGAATTGATCAAGGACTATGATCTGGATATTCAGTACCATGAGGGAAAATCCAATGTAGTTGAAGATGCCTTGAGTAGGAAATCAAGTCATGGTGTGAATACGTTAGTAGTTGCTAACGAGCTGTGTAAGGACAGGCAGCGATTGAATCTAGAAATAGTGAGTGGAGGATGCCTTGAGGGTATGATGAATGCCTTAACCATCTAGTCGTCAGTATTTGATGAAATCAGGGGGAATCAGGCTGGTGATGTTAAGCTAGAGCGGATCAAGGAGAAGATTTCGCAAGGAAAGGAGGTTGATTTTAAGATCCACGAGGATGGAAGTTTGAGGTATAAAGGACGATGGTGCGTACCTCAAAAGTGTGATGAACTAAAGGAGAAGTTGGTGAGAGAAGGGTCACAATACGCCATATTCTGTTCACCCGGGAGGTGACAAGCTGTATAAGGATCTGAAAAAGGTCTATTGGTGGCCAAGGATGAAGAACGAAGTGGCTGAATTCGTGGCAAGGTGTTTGACTTGTCAAAGGGTTAAAATTGAGCATAGGAGACCTCAGGGAAAGGTCCAACCTTTAGAAATTCCAAGTTGGAAGTGGGACTGTATCTCAATGGACTTTGTCACTTGTTTACCCAAGTCGAAAAGTGGAAATGACACCATTTGGGTAGTGGTCGATAGGTTGACTAAGTCAGCATTGTTCATACCAATGAAAGAAACCCGGAAAATGGAACAACTTGCCAAAGCTTACATCAAACATGTAGTGAGATTACATGGAGTTCCTAAGGATATCGTATCAGATAGAGATTCTAGGTTCCTTTCGAATTTCTGGAAAAGTGTGTAGAAGAAATTTGGTACCACATTGAAAATGAGTACAGCATTCCACCCAGCCACGGATGGACAAACCGAAAGGACTATTCAAACCCTAGAAGATATGCTAAGAGCTTGTGTGATTGATTTCCAAGGAGGATGGGAAGATAGCCTAGACTTAATTGAGTTTTCATACAACAATAGCTATCATGCCAGTATTGGAATGGCACCATTCGAAGCCCTGCATGGACGAAAATGTAGAAGTCCACTATGTTGGAGTGACATTAGTGAAACTGTTGTACTAGGTCCCCAATTGATAGAGGACACTATGAATCAGGTTAGGACTATTCAATCCAAAATCCAAGCCGCGCAAGATCGCCAAAAGAGCTACGCAGATTTAAAGCGTAGGGATGAAGAGTTCCAAGTAGGTGACAAAGTGTTGTTAAAGGTTTCACCAATGAAAGGAGTGATGAGATTTGGGAAGAAGGGAAAGCTTAGCCCAAAATATATAGGCCCATATGAGATCTTAGAACGGATAGGGAAGGTAGCATATAGACTAGCCTTGCCCATGGATTTGCATAGAGTGCATAATGTGTTTCATGTGTCCCAATTGAGGAAGTATGTCCCGGATAAGTCTCATGTACTGCAACCGGAGACCATAGAGTTAGACCAAAGTTTGACCTTTGAGGAAAGACCTGTCAAGATACTTGATAGCAAAGTGTGTAGCACTCGAACTAAGGATGTTAAGATCGTAAAAGTGTTGTGGTCTAACCAAGAGTTTGAGGAAGCTACCTGGGAAGCGGAGGAGGAAACGAGAAAGAAATATCCCGAGCTTTTTCCCGAGGTTAGTTGAGTTACGTGGCCGTAACTCGTTTTCTTTAAGGGGGGTAGAGTGCGGTAGAATTTCGCGCTTTTTACCTTATTTACCCCAATTTACCCTTAAGGATATGCTTGAATCGTTGTTTCCAGTGAAGTTTCACTATTTATTGTCATGTTGAATTACTTAAAGAGTACAGCAACTAAAACTTTTTGCAAAGAAAACGCACTAAAGTCTCAAAATAGTCTCAAGTTTAGTTTTAAAATTGTGATTTTTGTGCCCAAGTTTCGGGATGAAACTTCTTTTAAGGAGGGTAGACTGTAATATCTCGTATTTTTCTATAATTATAAATATTTTATTATATTTATAAAACATTTCGTTGTATTTTTTTATGAATTAATTTCATTTAATGAGAATTAAATGCGCTTTTTATTTTTAATTAAATATTAATTATTTCGAAAACCGTATTTTTATTAAATAAATTCAATGAATTTATTTAATCGGGAATTGTTGGGTCGTATTTCAAAAACAAATTTAATTTAATTAAGGCCCAGTTGTTTGCCATAATCAAACCCAACAAAAGCTTGCAAGGATCAAATTCAACTAAGCCCAAAAAGCAAGCCCAACCTTAAACCCTAATACCTAACCCATGAAGGGATGAGAACCTATAAATACCCCTCCCCTTCATGAGATCCCCTAACTTAAAAATTCTGAATTTTTGCTCTCCTTTTTCCTCTCTTACCTCCCCTCTTCGTCCGACCCTTTCTTGAGCCACAAGGCACGAGCCGTGCCCTTGTGCTCGTGCCCAGCCGCGCCTCACGTGCACCCCTCTCTCTCCCTCTCGTCGCGTCGCAGCCCCGCAGCGCCCAGCACTCGTGCACGAGGCCGCTGCTGTTGCTGCTTGTTGTGCGCACTCGCGTGCTCGTCCCTTGCTTGCCCTCGTCCCGCGTCGCGTCGCAGCACAACAGTAGTGCTGTGTGTGCGCGCGCTGTGTCCCGCCTGTGCCCAGCACCTCTCGTCTGCCCTTGCGCGCACGTTGTGCTGCGTGTGTGTGCCTTGTTGTGCCCAGCGCCCTCGTCACCCCTCTCGCCCCTTGCGCGCGCGCCACGGCTGCTTGCGGTGCGTGTTGCGTGTGTTGTTGTTGCATTGTTCGTGCGACGTACACGCACACAACACGAATAATTATTGTGTGTGTGTGTGTTGCCAATTGGAAAGATCAAATTTTGTTTTCAAAAATATTAATTTTCAGTTTTAAATTGATTTAAGTATTGTGATTAAATTTAATTATTGGATTGTTTGGATTAATTAAAACGGTTATGAACACCCTATTGGGTTAGTATTGTGTTTTAATTAAAGAGATTGGTTTTGATGATTTAAATTATGATTTTCAGATTTAATAAGTTTATAAAGTGTTGATTTTTGAAGTCAAAACATGTTTTCGGATTAAACCATTGTTAGGGTTTCGGTTTCAAATCGATTGAGCGATTGATTCACATAATTTAATGACAATTTAAATTATGGGAATCAACCTAAATTTTCAGATTGGTTATAAGCTTTAAAAAGTTGGTTTTTAAGGGTCTTAAAGCGAAAAAGTCAATGTTTTTATGCTAGGACTTGAGTTGACTATTTGAGACTATTAAATTACCAATTAATGATTGACTTCTAATTAAACTAAGAGTTTTAGTTTCTTAAATAGTTGCTGGAAATTTAGTAAACATGGATAATAATTTAGTTCTCGTATTTTGTTTTATAGGAGTTGATTTCTAGTGAGTCGTGATTCGCACAGTGGCCCCCGTACTTAGGTATTCCAGGTACGTACAAGACTAGGGTGACCACCCATCCCTTGAGGACTTTGTGAAGTGTATTGAATGCGAATCATGTGAACTTATATGCTATGAATTCATGTTTGATGATAGGGAATGATTATGTTGTTATGAATTCATGTTTAATATTGAGAACAAGCATGTTATTATTATTGTTGAATCTATGTGAACGAGCATGTTATGAATTGAATTATGCTTTATAGATTCTATTGAACTATCATGTTATGGACTTTTATAATTGTTGAATTATGTCAAGCACGTTATTCAAGCTGGTTTGCATGTATGAGTATTGCGCATGCAAGTTGTTATTATGATTATGCTATAGTACAGGATGTCTAGCATAATTATTGAGCCAGTCGAATATTGCCAGTGAGCAATATATATTCTACCAAAGGGGTAGAATATGTTAGGGAGTCTATGTGAATTGAATTAAGGACAATTCGTGCTAAGGGCACACCCCGCTTGTTAATAGGCAATGTCGGGTTATCTCAAACAGTGTTTTTGAGAAGGAACAATGGGAGTAATTTCACTTGAGTCTTGTTTGATCACAAGTCCTAAAGAAGTAAAATATTAAAGAGTCATTGTTGAATTGTTTAATTGTTCAATTGTTTGTATGTTGTGTCTTGAGTCGCTTTGAACATAATATACTAATTAACGTAAAGTGTAACCCAAAGAGCTTCAAAACTCTTGGAACGTATATACCTTGAGTATGAACAATGGGGGAGTCTTGCCGGAAAACTTGTACTCCGATCCTAGAATGATACAAGACGTTGTTTCATTCTCTTTTATGTCGTTGTGCATTGGAATTCCTGTCGGTATGGCCCGACTGTCGGTAGTAGCCCGACTTATCTTGGTGTATGGTTGGCTCCCATCACCCTTTTCTTTCCTTTTGAGGATACTTTACTTTACCCGTTCGAAGCTACTTTTTATTAAACTGTGAGTCAAGAGTCGTGTCTCGTGACGAGTCTTGTCTCCATGTTTACTTGTTTATTTTATGGCTTATGCATGTGGTTTATCTATTTTGTCGAGTGAAGCATGTTAGGATAGAATGTTATTCTATCTTGTTCGTACTCAGCTTTTGCTGACTTCGTGCTTCATGTCTTCTGGTCATGGCCTTCGCCTTAATGACCCTATGATGATCCATCAATTGCATTTACGTTGTTGGGGAGTAGATTTTCAATAAAGCAGGTTTGTAGAGATAACTTGCGGGAGAAGTTATCATGGGATTCGAGTTGAGAGTTTTATGCTTCCATAATTTATAAACTCTATTTCTATTTATAGTCATGACTAATACTACTATTTTCAGTTAATGGATTTCAAACGGTTTGTTTTAGTTTGGGTCTCAACGATTCCAACTTGTTTTAATGACCATTAACTATTTATTTAATATGTTTGAAAGTTAGTTAATTCCGCTGCATAATTCTGGTAAATAGCCTTAGCCGTTATCACGGTGGCGGTAATATCTTGGTAATTCCTGTGTTTTAAGTTGGAAAATGTTTTATAAAAAGCAAGGAATTATTAGGGTGTTACATAGATAGTCCACATCACGTCCGGATCCGCCTTAGATTCAACCGACTAGAATATTCTATAAGGTTTTATGTGCACTCGGGAAACTCACAATACTTTTGATAGGAAATCGTAATTATAATACTTGATTGTAAATTGTGATTATGAACCACGTATTTATAGGGTGGAAATAGGGACTTAGAATTCTACTAGGATTGAATTAACTAATCCTATTAATAGCATTAGAATTGTAGGATTAATTAAAGACTAAGTGTTTCAGATTTATCCCAAATGTGTAATCTTAGTAGAAACGAGAAAACCGATTTCTTAGGGCCTAAGAAACACAAGGCTTGGCAACGCAGGCTACGCTGGCGCGCGCGTTGAGCTCGGCCCAAGGCCTTGCGTGCTGCAGGCCCATCGCACAATGGCTAGTAGCCATTGCTAGGCGCTTGGCCTAGCGCTGTCGCTGGGCCTCGTGCTCGGCGTTGGCGCCGGGCCTTGTGCCTTTGCTTGTCGAGCGATGGGTCGGCTTGCTTGCGAACTTGTCTCTCGTCGTACTTCCGATTCGTTTTCCGATTCCGAAATTTATTTTCGATTCGAACTATATTTACGTTTCCGTTAATATTTCGGATTCCGACAATATTTCCGATTTCGGTTATATTTTCCGTTTCCTGCAATATTTCCGATTCCGGCAATAAATTTTCTATTTCCGATAATATTTTCCGATTCGATCCATATTTCCGTTTTCGGAAATATCTTCGACTTGGATAATCTTTATATTTCCGTCATGAACCATATTTCCGTTTCCGGCAATATCTTCATTTCCGGCAATACCCTTTATTTGCCTTGTGATGATTTTAGCTCCCACTGGAACCAAGATCCATCATTTCTGAAGGACCATAATAGAGTACTTAATGAATATTATATTCACTTAAATACTTGATCCGTTTACGTACTATATGTGTGACCCTAAGGGTTTAGTCAAGAGTAAGATGTGGATTAATATTATTAATTCCACTCGAACTGAAGCGGCCTCTAGCCAGACATTCAGATCACTTAATCTCACTGAATTATTAGCTTGTTAATAAATACTGAACCGCATTTATTAGACTTAGCATTAAATGCATTAAATGCAAAATTGGACCAAGGGCATTATTTCCTTCAACCACCACCTCTGCTTCTTCGTCCTCTCCTTTCTCACTCCTCGACCTTCTCTCCTCCTTCACCATGGCCGCACTCGCAGCTCCTCCTCCTCCTTATCTGTATCTCTCTCTTTCTCTATCCTTTCTTTCTCGAAAATGCAATTGCAATATTTTTGAGTTTTTGCTAAAATTAATTTGTGGTTTTTGTAATTTTTTTTCTTAGGATGGCGATGCTTCTCGGAGTTTCGATCTCTTAGCAGTATTTTCAGATCTACGTCTCTATTATGGTTTCGAAGGTTCATTTTCGGTGAAGCGGTTTATTGGGAGGAGGATGCCGGAGGTTGACGAGGAGTCAAAGCAGGTGAGCTCGAATGCCCTGCTATTGGTAAGAAGATGATGTGGAAGAGATCTCTGCTCAAGTATTCTCTGCTCCTTCACTCTGTTTGTAACACCCCGACAATTCTCTCTTTTCTAAAATAACCTTTTAATATAAAACGTAGAGAATTATCAAGGCATTATTGCCCGTGTGAAAACGTAACGGCTTATTGAGAATTTTGCAGCGGAAAACATAAAACTAACTTTAGGTTTATAAATAATCGATTACAGGTTTAGTCCCAAAAATCAACCAACGAAAATAAGGAAATATAAATAGTACGACAAGTTTAAAGTCCAATTAAACAAACCCAAGTCAACTTAGCAATCAAAACTAAATACAATCTCTCTATTCCCGATCCCAATGATGCAACATCTTCAAACCTGCAGATGGACAATGCTTGTTGATCCTTAGAGACTGCTCACCAAAGATTGGGTCATCACAGGATCAATAAGGCATAGCCATGATCAACATGCTCAAGCAAAAGCACGTAATCAGCAAAGCTGAGTACTACATACTAAATCAATAATAATCCTAACATGATTCTATTAAACGAACAACCCTAACATGATACTAATGAACACAAACAAAGGCAGACAAAACATGATAGTTTGACGACCATACTTGACCAGACTAGACTAGGCTAGACTTTTAGCAATAATATTATTTTAGTTGAAATAGACAATGGACCGAGTTGACCGTCCGACAGCCTTCACTAAGGAAGACGAGGTACGGGCGCGACTCCGTAACCTCAGAGACCTGCGATATCGAGGAACATTTGAATAAAAATAGGACACGGTGATCAATCCGGTCCGAGATAAAGGCCATGGGCTACCACCATGAACCCCAACTCCTGTTTGTCCGTCACTTTAGACGTGCACAGTCTAAAGCTATTGCTACTCAGTTTCACTTTACATGATTTACAAATTGAGACTCTGTTATGACTCAACAATCACATAAGGCATATAATCCACATTCGTTCACAACTGTTTTTATCTTGGAATTAAGTACGTGATCATAAAGGCATCAATCAAGACTCATTCCAATTTACCCAACCTTTCCTTTAACCATGATCAACCCTGTATATGGGTATAAAGTTTCAACTTACTAAACAAGGTCCACCGCCCTCATAAAGTAGTGAAAAGCTAGAAAGGGAACAATAATCAATCGATTCAAACCAACATATAGAATAATCTAGTGTTCCCAACCAACATGTTTGTATCAATCATCCATACTAACATGTTACAATTCTCATAATGCAATATAAGTTCAATATGTCCGTCCAACAGTATTAAACATGCAATTTCAACATAACCAAGTTCAACAACAAGTTCAACATGGTTTCAACAATTAGCACACATTCCAAGCACACAGGTATATACGTACCTTGTGTAAACAAAGTGATAGGCCACTTTAACACTTTCAAAAGTCGCCTAAAGAGAATTCTCCGCCTAAAACAACCAACAAGTAATCCCAATCAATTTCTAATCATTGGCAACCATAACAAAGCATTCTAAATGCATCCTAAACATATTTAGAACTTTCCCCAATATCAAAACTTAAACATTTGATTTCCTAACATCATATTTATTGAACTAGTTATTGAAATTCGTTGAATTTTTTTTGCAAACATCGTACTTTAAATTTTCAGCAATATAAATTCATTTAAAAGCTTCACCAAGGTCAATCTACGTTCCTAGTATCTCAAAACAACAAATTCAATAATCCATACTCGACCTACCATGATTAATAATCATAAAAACCTTGAATTTCATACTTTAAACAATCAAAATTAATATTTCAAAGTAATTTGATAATCTGAAAATTAATAACTTAATTATATAATTCGTATAATCTTAAATTCATAATTTAAATCACAAAAACCATAACTTTAATTCAAGAAAGCATAATTCGAATTAACAAAGCATGATTAAGCCCTAACTTAATTTTTAATTAATCAAAACTGAAAATAATTGATTTATAATAACAACACCCAAATCTGAAAATCATATTTAACAATAAAAATTATAAATTTAATTCAAGAACATCATTTAAATTAACAAACTTTAATTAAAATAATTAGTTACTTAGGGTTTAAGAAATAATCAAGAATTAAGGAGGAGAGAGGAGAGCTAGCCGGCGGACAGGCGGTGGTTCGCGGCGAGGCTGAGCAAAGGGGTTGCGTGCGGTGGCGGCACGCGGTGGTGGTGGCTGCGCGGATGAACAGAAGTCAGCCACGAAAAGGAGGAGGACAAGTAATGAAAAAGAACGAAAATAAAAGAAACAGGAGGAAGAAAGAGTGACTACCGGGACGGTGGTCAGGGCTGTGCTGGCGGCGGCGGAGTATCGACGGCGGCGGGCTCACGGTGGGCTGGTTCGAACAGACACACGAGTAAGGGGTTTGCAAGAACCGAAAAATAAACAAAGAACAATATGAAGGAGGAACGAAGGAGTTACCACGAGGGTCGACGGTGGTCGTCGGTGCAGGTGGTGGTCCGACAGTGGGCGTGGTGCGACGGCTGACAAGGGAGAGGAGAGAAGCAGGAGTTCCTTTACGTGAATGCTGAAACAAGAGGAGGGATTTGAGATCTTTGGTTTCACGTGAATTAGGAAAAGGGGGAGGGAGTATTGTATGGGGTTTATTGGTTTGGGCTTTCCCTAATTGGGCTAGGAGTAGGATTTAGGTTGATGAATCCAAAATTGAATAGGATTTGCTTTCTAATTTCAATAGAACGTGATTTCGAAATTCTAATTCGTTTTAACGTAAAATTCAAAAATACATTTTGATTTCATAAATCATTAAAAGTATTCAGAATGAAATAAAATAATTATATTTTAATTACATATTCATTTCTAAAATCCGTAAGTTATATTTAAATATATTAATATACGTTAAAATATATAAACAAAATGTACAAAATTACGGGGGATTACATTGTTGATTGATTGATTTAATTTATTTGCAAAATTTACTTTAATTAAAATCACTATTAAAAATCAAAAGATGTGAAATAGAGAAATAGAGAAATGTGTGATGCGAAGAATGAATTGTGTATAAACATATGTCAAGACACGAAGCTGAATGGAAACATAAAAAATCAAAACCAATGAACGATGTCACGTGGTATGATGACTTGTAGCTTTCAAAAGCATGAAATCTTAGCCATTTAATTAAATAAATAATTGATAAATATATGTTTGGATAATATTAAGAACGAGGACCACATAAGAAGAGTCATCGTCTAAATATTGTCATATTCAGTTTATAATTCATCATGTTCCAACTTATAAAATATGATGTTCAATTTATAAAAGATGATGTTCACAAATAAGAACACTTTTGTGTGATGTTCAGTTTCTCAAGTCTCATGTTCAATTTATAAAGAATTATGTACAGAATCATGTACAACTAAAATGCAAGCAGCAACCGTAATAAGAAGATGTTCATTATTCTTTACTAAAAGATCAAAAGTGGCGTTGTCTAAATATTGTCATGTTCAATTTATAATTTATCATGTTCAATTTATAAAATATGATGTTCAATTTATAAAAAATATTCAGAAATAAGAACACTTTTGTGTGATGTTCAGTTTCTCAAGTCTAATGTTCAACTTAAAAATTCAACTTATTAATTTGTTAAACTATGATATGTTCATAAATAAGAACACTCATGTGTGATGTTGAGTTTCTCAAGTCTTATGTTCAACTTATACAAAATAATGTTCAACTAAAAACATTATGATTTTCTTGCAGGAATAAAAAGGTTAATAAGAATGCGACAACAAAAGAAAAAAAAGATGATTTAGAAATGAAAGATATGGTATTAAGAGAGGCTGCAAGAATTAAGAAAGAATTGAAGGCAAAGGCAACCAAAAAAAAAAAATCTGCAAATAACGAAGAAGAAGAAAGAGAAAAGAGACTGTTGTTGCGAAAAAAGTGGAAGCCGAAAGGAAAGAAGTATAAAAATTAGAAGCATAGAAAGAGAAAAGAGGCAACAACCTCTAAATAGAGGAAGCAAATAGAAAATAAAAGTCATGTTCATTTTCTTAACATGAATGATCATTAAATTACTTTAAATGTCCATATGTGTGTTCTTTATGTGTGTTTGCAGCTTACTCAAATAATGAGATGTTAGTTTTTGTAAAACAAGCGTGATCAAAAGTAAAATAATTTTTTTTTTTAAAAAAAATTAAAAATAAAAACAAAGAGAGAAACATAATAATGCACTAAAAAAGGAAGGCTGAAAATGGTAAAACGAAACAGTTGTAGGCTTGTTAGCTCATATGCATGCAAAATTGCATGCATACCTATGCAGCCAAAAATTTGGGGTATTCAATACCCAAAACTGTCGGGTTCGGGCCAACCCAACTGGTTGAGAGATTTTAAAACGCGTATTATATTTTCATTAATTTGGGTAATAAATATACGGAGTACAAAATAAGCGCATTAATTAACAAATCTTCATACACAAATTTATATTTATTCAAATTCAACAACAAAAAAGCGTATAATTCATATCAAATACTCAAACATAGTAACAACAACGTGTTTATTATGCTTAAAGTTCCTTATAATATCATTTTTTAATATAACAATAATAATTTTTAATCAGTCGTGTTTTTCCCTATTACTTATCGAGTTATTCCGGTCACAAGATCTTGTTCAAGATCCTGCTTTTTCCAGGTCGATTTTTGAAGTATAGCTATAGAGATATGATCATTATAATTAGAATTAATTAATTACTCCCTCCGTCCCTTAATATTCGTACCAGTTTGACCGGTGCGGAATTTAAGACACTTGAATATTGACTTATTAATTTAATGGATGATAGTTGATAGTGGATATTTTTTTATATAGTTAGTAGGAAATGTGTAAGGAGTAGTGAGGGTGTGAATTTTTAAATGATTTTTTTTTGGGAGTGGATATATATATATATAAATATATATATATATATATATATATATATATATATATATATATATATATATATATATATATATATATATATATATATATATATATTTATATATATATATATACAACTCCAGCCATTTGCATATATATAGATGCTTATTTGCTGAATTAGAGCGCCACATAGGATTACTAATGGTTTCGGCCAATGAAAAGTAAGATTTCTAATTTAATTTTGAATTAAAATATTCGAGTGCCACGTAGATAATTAATTATGTGCCACATACATATTTTAATTATTTAATTATTAAATATACAACTCCAGCCAAAATCAAACACTCTAATAATTAAAAAAATAAATCTAAAATAAAAATCATCCAAAATCAAACACTAATCTAAAATAAAATTTAATCTAAAATCAAACATTAATATTATATTAGAGCGCCAGGTAGAAAATCTAATGGTTTCGGCCAATGAAAAGTAAGATTTCAAAATTATTTTTGAATTAAAAAAGTCGAGTGTCACGTAGATATTTTTATTGATAAATTATTAATATTTTGCATATATAATTTCATGCAAAATCAAATACTCTAATAACTAAAAAATAAATCTAAAATGAAATTTAATTTAAAATTAAAAACTAATCTAATTTACTACGTAATATATAAAATATAGCAGTTGGTATAGGAGTTTTATTTTAACTTAAATTTAATATAAATCATGCATCGCACAGACTAAAAATTAGTAATATATTATAGGAAAAAAATTTACATTTATAGAAGCGGTGCAAGTATTAAGGGACGACCCGAAAAAAAAAGCGGTGTGAATATTAAGGAATGGAGGATTAATTAATGACAAGAAATCCAAACTAAAAAGAAGGTCAGTTTGTCTTTAACATTATTTGGACGAGAAAAAAAAAAGAGAAAAGAAGGGAGAAAGAAAGAGTGACAGTCTCCAATTCTCCATCACAAGGATTTGCTATCGTCTTGTGTTGTTCGTCAAGATCACCTTCAGGATCATTCATAACAGTTTAATTGGTAACGATCTGCTTCAACTTATTTGTGAATTTTCTTCCCATCTTTCTTTTTTTATGATCGCGCTAATTAGGTATTTTTAATTGCAATTTTAAAATGTAAATCAAATTAAGCCGAGGTCTTTGATTCTAGTTGTTTTTCCGCAATTGGATTTGGTATTTTTTAATCTTGCATTCGCAAACTTTTTCAATTTAAAAGTTTTCAATTTTGATTTTTTATTGGGACTGTGAAGAATTTGAGGTCGTATTTGGATGCAAGGCTAGATGGAGCGAAATCATGGGCAATTGGGTGAACATTTGTGATATTTGGATTAAGAAGTTGCTGAAATGTCCTCTGCAAATATAGGAGATGTAGGACCAGGTAGTTCAATGGCTTACAGTGGTCAGAATGGTTCATCTAGTTCTTTGGATTGGTTAGGGAAAGAGATGCTTGAATTAAGACTCGGAGACCGAGCGGACCGCGCTGATGATAGGGTAAGCTTTAGTTTTCTTTTTCTCTACATGTTCTTACAAGTAATTTTTTCATCTTTGTTTTTGGAGTACGAATAGAAATACTGAATTTGTATGTATAAATATTGCATACAAATAATTGGTTACTCCGTATTATTGAAGGGGACAAATACAGTACTTATACAAAGAGGGAAGGAGAAGCCTTGAACAATAAAGCTCCTGCCAACACGCGACACTAAAAGAATTAGGCTAGGAAATAAATTCTAGATTTCTAAACACTATTCAACGCTTAACATAAGGTATTCCACTAAAATATAACAAATAATCTCTTTACTCCCCTCAAGTTGGAGCATGTAAACGCCCTAACTTGCCAAGGAGAAACTGAAACTATTTAGTGCCCAACGCCTTTGTAAAGATATCTGCCAATTGAACTTTAATATGAACATATGAAGGTTGAATACGAAGGTTGAATGAGACCTTCCTGAACCGCATCACGGACAAAGTAACAATCTACTTCAATATGCTTAACGCATTCATGAAGCACATGTTTTTTTTATGTCAATACAAAAACTAAGGAGCATACCTTTGAACCATTTAAGTTCACAAGTGACTTGTGTTACTTCGACAAGCCTCTTTTGGGCTCATACCCGTGTCGACTCGACGCGACACGGATCCGGGTATGCCGGTGGGGATAAATGGCTGGTTGGTTAGGACGTTAGGACACGTGTGGCTGACCCTGCTTTAAAGAAATTTTGATCTTGTTTCAATTAACCCTGGATATGTTAATTAGGAGTAAATTCACTTTCTTTTTTATTTTAAGTATGGTGCTTACGCTAAGAATCCAAATCCGAACTCAAGGAAGTGATTTTTTTCGATAATCATGGCACCGACAATCATCTCCGGCAAGGCGGGATGGGGGTGGTGATGAGTTGGCATACTTGTTGCGATATTAGGATTTGAATTATGAAAATTTGGAGGAAATTTCACATACACTTCTTCCTCCAAATCACCATAGAGGAAGACATTGTGAATATCCATTTGATGCAACTCCTAATTCTTACATGCTGCAATGTCTAAGAAAGCCCAAATTGTAACCATTTTTGCAAATATCGCAAACCTTTCATTATAATTAATACCTTCTTCCCGTTGATTGCCAAAAACTACCATTCGAGTCTTTAAACGATCAATTTTATCTTTTGCATGAAACTTTATTATGTAAACCGACTACCAAGAGCTTTCTTCCTCGGAGAAAGATACCCCATGGTCCATGTACCATTCTTTTCAAGAGCATTAATTTCTTTTTACATAGCTTCATGCTTCTTTTATCGCTTCAATAAATTATTTCGGTACTATGTGTCAACACAAAATACTATATGTAAATGATTACTTGAGGAAATGACAGGCGCAAATGAACTCTGGGAGATGAACTATTTTGTGATATTGTATGAGTGACATAATCACGCAGCTTCACATAGGGAAATTTATCATGTAAACTGATGTGGCTAAAAATACTAGGCCACCCTGAACCAATTACAAAGCGATACGTGGTACTCTCTACGCCTACTTGTCCGATGTTCCAAATATGAATGAACAATAATCGGATGAAGACTAAAAGGCCCAATCACCAAAGGCCCAATCTCAAGAGGCTCACTAATCCCTCTATCCAAATGCATGATGGGGACACATGTCCTCCTCTCGGAAACTAGCCATTCAGGCAATTAGGGTTTGGGAATAAATCCCGAAACCCTAGCCTTATAAATAGTCCAGATCCTAAGGAGAAGGGGAAATCAATTCATTTTCACCTACCTTATTTGTTTTGCTTTGCCTTCTTTCTAGAACGATTTTCTCTCTATCAAATACTTACTTAGGCATCGGAGGAAATATTCCTACGGTAATATTCTTGTCTTGCAGGTTGTAAGAAGATCGTGTCAGCGCATACCTGATACCTCAGGTGACACATCAACACCAAAGTTCCCACAACATTTGGCGCCGTGTGTGGGGAGGTACAGTATCATGGCAGACTTACTATTTGAAGGTGAGGTACATGAGAATAACTCAAGAGAAAGGCGTCAGCACGAGAGGAGCCCCTCGCAAAACCATCGTCACATAGAAGAAGCCAATCGAGTTGCCAATGCCGGGAGCACTCGACATCGCGTCCATTAAGTCGAAGTAGTCAATGAAGGACACCTCAGTCCTAGTGTTAGGGATGTTGTGCTGGATGAAAACCTGGACCTTCCAGTTTTAGTAGGGACATTACGAGAGATCTTAGCTGGGTTTCCACAATAGATGAACCAAACTTTTCAACAACAAATGAGCAATATTCTAGAGAAACATGCTAATATACAATACCAATACTGAGGGACCCCGGTCCCAAGAGGACAATTTAGCCTTGGCTTTAATCGGATAAACATGATGCCGCTTAGATCAAACGTTTGGAGGACTGAGGAAAATTCTCGGCCGACAACCAACAGATGTGTTAATCCCATTGCAGAGCGGCAAGCTTTAGAGCTTGATAGTCAGACTCTCCTTGCTCGACGCGAGCAGGTGGCACGACCAGCTTCCCGAATAGTCCCTTAAGCTGTCCAGCGTCCGCCAATAGGACGACAGGATCACTATTAGGCCGAGTCCGAACTATCAGACACCGGATCGACTCCAGCCGTCGAGAGCCCACCTATCACATCCAGCAGGGGTTGAACAACCTGACATTGAGACACATGAGTACCCCTTTTTGAAGCCATAATGAATACCCCAAAGGAACCAAAATGAAGACTCCTACCATAGAGGCTTATGACGGTACCGCCGATCCTGATATGCATTTGGTCGCATACCGTCACCATATGTATGTACAAGGGACCAACGAAGCTACGTGGTGCAAGTACTTTTCAGCCACACTAAAAGGTGTAGCGTCCAAATGGTTCGAAAGGCTACCTGCAGGCTCTATTGCCTCATTTATCGAGCTAGAAGTCCTGTTATCCACAAGGTTCGTGGCTTACAAAGAGGAAAGGAAGATGAGTATGCATCTAGGCCGCATTCAGCAAGGAAAGGACGAGTCACTGAGGAGCTATGTAAAACGAGTATGCATCTAGGCCGCATTCCTGACTTGCCATGTGGAGTCTCTTTCGACAATTTCATCAGGGGTTTGAAGAAGGGGTCATTCAAGTTTGACTTGGTAAAAAAAAGTGTACGCACAATGGTTGAAGTACTGGACGAAGTTGAAGAATTCATGCATGCAACGGAAATATGTAGCGTATCTAAAGACGGCAAGGAAGGAGAAGCGGCGGAATCCTTTGGAAAGAAAAAAAAAGACAGATCGAAAGACCACAAGAACTAACGGTACTTGGGCAATATCAAAGGAGCAGGATCCCGCGTCTGCAGGACAAAAGAGGGACGCCCACAAGAGAAAGAATTTTTTGAATACAATACAAACCTTCGTACAATCCTTGTAGATGTAGGGACCAGGTTCGACTTAGATCATCCATTCTCGATGAAGTCCCCGCTGAAAGTCGAGACTCAAAGTTATGCTGCCAATTCCGTGAAGACATAGGTCATGACACCAAGGACTGGAGGAGCCTGAAAAGGGCCTTGGACGGCTTGGCAGCCAAGGGTCTTCTGAAGAATGATTTACAGAAGAGCACTCATGGAACAGGGAAAAGTCATTACAAAAAGAGACTATCTGGGGAAGGAAACCAAATTGATGGAGGATTCGTGGCCGTCATATCTGGAGGACCGGCCTCTGGAGGACCCACCATGCGAGGACAAAGAGACTGCCAGGAGGCTAGGACAAGCATAGATAAAAAATGCGGTATCGGTCACGGTCGCGGAGTTTCGGTAACGGAAATGATGCGTTAGTCGCGGACCGTGTCGCGGTTGTTGCGTAATGAACTAGTTTTTGGCCCGTTCGACGAACGTGCTGGTTATATATTGGCCGGGTAATGAAATTTAGAAATTATGTTGTTCTTAAGTAGGTGTTAGAAGGTGTTTAAACCAAATGACAATAATTAAAACTTTAACATATGAAGTCTTGTCTTTTTAATTATTACATTTTTCTGCTCATGTTCATCTTCCCTGAAAAAATAGATCCACTTTAAATCACTTATTACCACTAATAACATATCATTTGTACAAAGACCAAACAAATTTGCAACTGTTACAGTTTACGACTATACTCATGTTATCCAATTAAGGGAAAGACTTAACAAAATCTAACTATTGAACTATACTGACAAAACTTTTTCCTATAGGAGAACCAAAATTAATTGTCAATTCCCCTAACAATAAAAATATACAAATTAAACCCACCTAAAAGTCTCAAAATGTCGATAACGATTTACCCACCTTTAATCATTTGCATGGAAACCATACATTATAAGATTATCCTTCTCTGCAAAATGAATTGCAACTAATTAAGCAAGAAAAATAAACAACATACTTCCAACGTGCTTAAGAAAAATCAAGAACAACGTGCTTAGAGAGAAATAGAGGGGGGGGGGGGGGGAGGTGGTATTACAGCTTGAATTGTATGCATGAAAATAAACAATATAAATGTTGAATTAAAGCACCCTATAATTTCCTAC
This sequence comes from Spinacia oleracea, assembly GCF_020520425.1. Taxonomy (NCBI): domain Eukaryota; kingdom Viridiplantae; phylum Streptophyta; class Magnoliopsida; order Caryophyllales; family Amaranthaceae; genus Spinacia; species Spinacia oleracea. Next base: position 60,780,345 of record NC_079489.1, read on the forward strand.
CGTTTAAAAACGGATAAGTCAAAAAGTCTATTAGTGAGGTTAAATTTTGAATTAATGCTACAGGAGAAGGGGAGAAGATTTGGGGATTGAATTAAATTGACATTGAAAATAATTAAGCTTGGAGAGTTAATGGGAAGGTGGGGAAGATAAAGTAGGGGACGGTAGTTTAGGCATAATCAAGTTGAGTATCGATCCTAATTTTGGGTAATCCCTCCGTCCCGTTTTTGTAGTCCTGATTCTATTTTAAGCGTCCCAAAATTATAATCATGTTTCTATTTCTGGTCATTAAGTTTTCCACTTTCCCATGTACTATATTAATTAAAAATGCACTGAAAACCCAACACAACTTCTCCATGTACTATATTCTTTTTTCCATGTATTATATTTCACTTTCTCATACAAATCAATTATCAATGTACTATATTCTAAATTTCCGTGTACTATAGACGAAGATTAGTAGTATACTACGTAATAACTAATGATAATAAAGTAGAATAATGAATGACCATTACTTTCTTATAACAAAAAGTAAATAGAACGATTAATAAGATTGAGACACGTGTCATCAAAATAGTATTGCTTATGTGTCATTGAAATTGGTGATGGTTATGCTTTTTAAATACTAGGTATTGATTCCTTTGTCCACCTTCTCTCTCCTCTCTTGTTTTAGATCTTACAATGGAGTTTTGTACTCCATTCCAGTAGATTTTCTCCATTTCTTTCCCTTTTCCTTTTCTTTTTGTCGAAAACATGGGGAATTCGGCTGAAACTGAGTAGCTGTGAGGCTAATAACGTTTAATGCGGACAAAATTGGTTCGGATCGGTTGTACCGGCCTAAATCTCGCCGTTTTTAAAAACACCTTTACAACTCGGCATATCTCGTATCGCCAGCCTCCAAAACCTAGTTAACTCGGGCGATACGAGTTAACTCGGGCTAGTTTTTACACCATGAAGACAAGTAATGATCTCAGGAAAATCACCAATGGACCCTTTCACAAGAATCGAAATCAGCGAGTCCGATGGTGGACGGATATCTACCCCACATGATGACCCACTGGTTATAGAAATCAAGATCTCTAATATGAGGGTAAGGCGTATACTTGTCGATACTGGAAGCTCGTCCGACATTATGAGTGTTGAATGTTTAACCGTCTAGCTCACGATCCAAAAACCATCGAAAAGATCCATTATCCTATCATTGGTTTCGGAGTAAGTATCATACACCCAGTAGGTGTCATATCATTATCTGTGAGGAAAGGAGGCCGCAATGACGGTAGAAAAATGAATGTGAACTTCTTGATTGTGAAGGACCTTACGGCATACAACGTCCTCTTGGGACGTCCTACCTTAGAACAAGATAAAGGCTGTGGTAGTCACCCACCTAATGCTATATGGACCATTCATGGTGACCAGTAACAGGCACCAGACTGTTATTTAAACCATTCCTTATAGACTGTTACGTAAGCGCCAACTAAACGACCAATATATGTAAGAGCCAACTAAAACGGCCAATATTTGTAAAGCGCCCACTAAACGGCCAAGACTTTGTAAGCACCGGCTAAACGGCCAAAATATTACTAAGAGCCAAACAAAACGGCTAATATTTGTACTAAATATTCTCATCATCAATTTAAGCTCGATTTAAACATTTTACTAATCACTGAATTACAAAGGACGTCAATAACTATTGACGCCTATTCACTAACTGACGTCAGAAAAGACTAATTGATTGACGGCCTGAGGAGTAGCCTAGATTAGCGCCCCTATTAGACTGATCACCTAAAACACAGGGGTTACCTTCCAAACTCGGCCTAATAGGTTTTTACTCATACTAACCTGAGTAAAAACCCTCACCTTAAGAGGGTAAGGCGTCCTAAAGAGCCTCCAGAAGGCCACTTAAACAAATCCAGTTACCCATCATAATAAAGACATATCCCGAAAACATGAACGAAAATAAATAAATAGGCCTCAGAAGGCACCAATATTCTTACATGCGCCCGCCGCGCAGAAAAGCCAAATGACGGGTGCTCAGAAGGCACTAATGTTAATACATGCTCTCAGGGCACAAAAAACCAACGAAACACAAATTAAAAAGGGGGGCGGCTGTGCTACCATCTCGGACGTCCTGCTCGGCAGGAGAATTTACTTCTTCCTCCTCATCTCCATCAGAGTGGAACTCAGGAAGTTCCACGCCAAGGTGTTGGCTGCCAGGACGACCATCCGATGTGAGATTCGAGCCTGGAACCACTGGAAGTCTTTACCTTCCATCTCTTGGTCCCAAGTTCGCCGGGAACCTTCCATCACGACCTCTTCACCAAGCTTAAAAGAGCTGGCCGCCTCTCGTCGATTAATGCCCACCTCATCCTGGATCTCTTGGCCTTTCTTTTCAAGGACTTTCACCTTCTTTGCAAGATTGGCAACTCGGTTGGAGACGTCCGCATACCCAGATCTTAGAGTAACCAACTTCTCCTCATGCTCCTTGAGCTTATCCTCGTATTCCTTGCCATTGGTCTCAGCCAGCCGAAGAGCGGATGCCTGTGAGTCGATCACTTGCATATCAACACGAATTTCTTCAGCCTTTACTTCTCATGGTTCTCTATCCGATACTTTTGCTCAAGCAACTCATGGTGCATGTTAACACGGTACCGCCGAGCCTCCGCTATCCTGTTAAGCGATCGGAGCGAAGTTTTTGGAAAGTAGAATCGCAAGGGCTTCTTCCGCTTCCCAGGAATGAACAATTGGAAAATCTATTTTTCCCCAACCAAACTCGCAGAGGCCCCAGGTCCTTTCTATTCCTCGGTAAGCGAACCTTTAGTGAAAAGACTACCCGAAAGCTTCGCGACGAAGCAATCTTGGACCCTCTTGGCTGCGTCTTTCTTGGTCGGACCAACCCAATCGGTGATTTTCGACTTTTTCTCATTTTTTGAGAGACTTAACTCTAAAGCGAAGCTTTCGGGTAGTCTTTTCAAAAATGACACCATGCATCCGAGCATGGCGCTCCGAAAGACGATGATGTAGAAAACCTTTAAAATGAAGGATCAAAACTTTCCAAAACCCACGCAAACGGAGGCCGGAGCGGAAGGAGGGACTTGAACCCTCAACCACGGTATTCAGCAGCAACCTTACTGTCAGCTAAAATTCCACCCTCGGGCCTTCTAGGCAAAGGTAACTACATAGACAAAACTATTAGTATGAAGTACAAAAAGTGAAAAATTCAAAAGAATACTTGGGAACTCATGTCCAATACGAGGATTGCATGGCCCGAAGTAGACGTCTTCTATCCCAGGAAGAGACTCCAAATATTGTTTGGGGATTGAGGCGCATACCGAGGAAAGGATTTTATCCTTTTCCTCTGAGCTGAAACCGCCAGAAACCGTCAGAAGGCGGTTATTCTGCAATCTCGGCTTCCTCATCCGTTGGGGATCGAAGCCCTATGTACAAACATGCAAGCTAATATTAGCAAATGATCACTAACCATATACGATCACTAACTACATGAAAGACGCCTTGCCCATCTTGGCAAGGATTTCTCACCAGGGTTCGTCGCCTGAGGGGTAGATGGGGACCGGGCACCGCCTTGTCCCCATCAGGGTGAGGACCTTCCTCCTCTGTAGAACACCCTTCCCAGTTGTCTCCTCGGTGGCGACATCAGCAGCCAATTTAGCATCCACTGTCACTTCGGCCTACGTCTCCTTGACATCCACGCTGCTCGCCTTAGATGCCTCTCTTTCCACCCCGGCGGGACTAGTACCACCAGCCGCCTTGGTAGCAGACGAATCCCCTTTTTCGGGCTAGGACTTTCCTAGGCCCACAACGACGGGTGGAGTGGCTGGAGGGGCATTGGTTACCCCAACATTAGCTGAACCCCCTTTCTTCTTGAAAAAAGGCCGCTTAGCTTGAGGAGGCGCCAGGGAAGAATTCCGACCGCTTAACAGACGCAGACGTCGCTGATCCCTACCAATAGAGACAAATTAATTCTGTCCAAGTTCATAAAATGAAATATACTTACACCTGGAACATTTGGCATACCTTGGGAAGGTCGCCGGGGCAGTCTCGTCACTTTTCTTTGAGGTCTCTCTCTTCTTGGCCTCTACGGCCCGAAGAACCTCGTCAGCATACACCCGAGTCAGCCACTCAGGTAACTCGATCTTCCCCTTGTCTTCTGGAGGCAAACGACTCATGGCTCGCTCTGCACAACCTAAGGAGAACAATGAGAAAAAAAAGAAGAGAAATTTCAAACATTAGATTAAAATTCCAGACTAAACTACCTCTAGGCGTATATGGACACAGGCCAACGGCCGCGAGAAATACTCTATTTGTAAACTGAACTACGTGAGGAAGCCAACTATTTGCACCCACGCATGACGGTTGGAAGACATTATATACATCTCCGCTTGAAATAAAGGTTGTACAAGTCTCCACTCCCTTGAAGAAAGCCGAGGAAGATTCTCATTGGTGGAAATAAAGCGCGGCCTAAATTCCATCGGTTAAGACGTCTGCAGAGCACGACGTCCTCCATATGAATAATAGACCATTTAGTCCTCCACCACACCCAGCTGGACGACTTCCCTACTTCTGTTTTGAAGCCTTTCTGGCTGTAAAGAGTAAACCATCCTTGTGGTGAACGAGAGGAAGGCGCGATGTCCATTAGTCTAACAAAAGACGAGAAAGAAGGGATGACATCACTTAACGCGCACTTGGCTATAATGCCAAAAATGTTTCCCAGGAGTTACGAGAGTTAGTTGGGCTAGGCCAATATCATAACCCTCCAAAACGTCCAGTATGAAAGGATGTAAGGGAAACCTAATCAAGTCTAAAAGCGGCCGTATAAACAACGACTTCACCCGGAGATAGGCGATTTACAGTATTGTTAGGACACTTGAAACTGAAGCCACAAGGCAAAAAGAAAATCGTGCAAAATCACGCCCCTGCTCTCTGCTAGATATCGGAGCCACTTCCTACTAGGAAAAATATCAGACGGAAAAAGATCAAAGTCCTCTTTCCTAGAAACCATGGGGGGTGGCTGCCTTGCCTCGCTTCCCCACTGTCTGAGGAACTGGACGAGTCATCCTCAATGTCCTCCCTTGGGACTGGAGGACGGCGTGTCACACTCTTATGTCTCCTTGGACGATGGACCGCTCTGGCTCCTCCCCCCTCATAATGCCGTAAAGGGTTAGCCCCTCTCCTCACCACATGAGGAGGGTTTGAAAAAGGAACACGCCTCTCCCGGGTTGCCTCCCAAGCACCCACATTGGCCGTCTGGTTAATTCGAGCCATGGCTTCCTCCATTAGGAACAAAGCGTTTGACTTAAAAAGGAAGAAAAGCAGCGACGACCTCGGCCAATACAATAGTTGAGGAGCACGACCATAGTATCACATCTCCCCAAAGTTTGATAATGAGAATGTATAAGAATTAACATATAAAGTAAAAACAAAGAAATGACAACCGAAGTGTACTTGTGACGATTGAAAAGGCAAGGCAACTGCCGAGATCTTGTTCTCTAAAAACAAAATGCAAAGGAAGAGCGGAGGCAATGAAGAACACCTCAATCTTGGGTAAGAACAAAAGAAACTCCATTCTCTCTCTTGAACTCTAAGAAGTTGTCGGAACAAAAATGGAAGAGAAAATGAATCCCTGCCTCGGTTTATGAAGAGAAACTGAAACCAGCAGATGCCAACACGTGGTACTCAGCTACATCAACACAAGTTAAAAAAATGCTCTAAACGGTACATAGCACTCTTCTTGAGGGGCAAATGATGTGGCTAAAAATATTAGGCCACCCTGGACCAATTACAAAGCGACACGTGATACCCTCTACGTCTATTTGTCCGATGTTCCAAATATGAATGAACAATAATCAGATGAAGACTAAAAGGCCCAATTACCAAAGGCCCAATCTCAAGAGGCTCACTAAGCCCTCTATCCAAATGCATGATGGGGACACATGTCCTCCTCTCGGAAGCTAGCCAATCAGGCAGTTAGGGTTTGGGAACAAATCCCAAAACCCTATCCTTATAAATAGTCCAGATCCCAAGGAGAAGGGACAATCAATTCATTCTCACCTACCTTATTTATTTTGCTCTGCCTTCTCTCTAGAACGATTTACTCTCTCTATCAAATATTTACTTAGGCATCGGAAGGAATATTCTTGTTTTGCAGGTTGTAAGAAGATCGTGCCAGCGCATACTTGATACCTCCGTGGAAGAGGTGATACGTCAGCACCAACAAAAGTTCCCACAACATAAACCTTACCCCGAATTTTCTTCACCAACCATTTCCACAATCAATAGTTGTTCCATAGGAGGTACGAGCTAGAAATTAATGTGGTTCCCTACTAGCCCTGGTCGGTGTGCATCAATCGGTTGCACCGTCGGAGGCAACATCGCACCTTGCGCTCCCTAAATTCCACATTATCTTCTACATCTCCTGACGTACAAAATTTCTCTACATTACTCTCATGTATTGCTCCACCAAACTCCTAACTAACATCTCCCAGCGTACCAAATTCTTCCAAAAAATCATAATTATTACCTCCAGGGAAAGGTGCGTCATACGTACATCACAAAATTCAATGTTGTCTGATCTATAAACTAAAAATTTCAGCAATTGAGCTTATGGTTCCTGTGGGCAACCTTTCGAACCATATGACGCGACCCCTTTCAACATGGCTTGAAAATACTTGCTCCAAGTAGTCTTATTTCTTCCTTGGACGTATATATGGTGATTGTAGGCAAGTAGATGCATGCCGGGGTCGGTCGTTCCATCATAGGCGTATATTGTGCTGACTTGATCTTGGCCTCCTTGGTGGCATTCATGATAGCTTCACGGAACGGTGTGGAGTGGCCGAGCATCATGTTGGCTACACCTTGCCGTATGTGACATATGAGATCACGGAACGCCACCTGTCTTTGGCAAGAGGAGGGTCCAACTTAACTGTAATGAGTGTGGGTGATATTGCCTAAGGGATGATCTAGGGTTTGGATTTTGGAAGGTGGTGGAACTACCACACAATCCCACTCGGCTCATGCTCCGTCTATTTTCTCCCTTTGATGATGTTCCTCTCTGGTTGTTTGCCTCTCTCATGGCAGTTTCTCCTTGACGACTCCGACTCTTGACGAGGGTTCATTTTTTTGCGAGGTAGACGGAGATGTTGTGGTGTCCTCTGGCTACAGGTTAGTCTCCTTGCCGTGGCCTTACCGCCTCATCTTCATCGTGTCTTAATGGCACCTCCGGCCTCCATAGCTCATGATTGATGTGGCCTTCGATCGCCGCTTACATTAAATATCAACGTATTTCTCCTTATCTCCTTTTGAAATGTACGACTCATTTGTTCTTGGAATCACCCTAGAGTTTTCCGTAATGTCCGAGACAGGACGATCCAGGTTCTCCGTTTTCATCCAACACTGTTTTAGCGTTTGGGTCTAGGTGTCCTCCAGGTGAAGGTGGAGGTTGTGTCCCACATGGGTCTTCTTCATTTAGCACTTTTGGGTCCGGTGGTGGACGAGCGGTGCCTACAGCCGTATTGTGAGCAGTATTCGTCATCGGCATTCACTGCTGCCTAGTGAATTCTGCTGGGTGCTCAGGATTGTCCCTTTCGCGAGGAGGTTGCTCTCTTGTGGCTTGATTGCCTTGTTTCATACCTCTCGTGAGCAGTATTCGTCATCGGCATTCACTGCTGCCTAGTGAATTCTGCTGGGTGCTCAGGATTGTCCCTTTCGCGAGGAGGTTGCTCTCTTGTGGCTTGATTGCCTTGTTTCATACCTCTCGTAGACACTGCCGCCAAATTTTGTGGGGTTTTTTTCCTACTGATGTGGAGTTATCTGGTTCAAGGAGGGTCGATCTTTGGTTCAACCTTCTAAACAAGAATAATCTTCAGAACATTCCCTTCGATGTTTTATAGAGAGAAAGTAGAGGAAAGGGAGAGAAAATAGGAAAGTAGGTGAGAATGTAATGAGTCTGTCCTCCTCTCATTGGATTTGGAGTATTTACGGTACTAGGTTTTAGGAGGAAGCCCCAAAGACAAGGGAGACATCTGATTGGCTAATCATTGGTGATAGGAAAGTGTCATGTCACCTTGAGCCGTCATTTTGATAACGACTATATGGGCTTATTTGGGGCATTTTGGAGATATGCATTGTACACCATTGACATGTGGATGGAGGAGATATGTTCTCCCTAATCCTTTGTGCGATCCAGTTTTAGGGTGCGTTTTCTTAACTTATCGGAACTTATCAGAACTTATCAAACCTGATCGGAAATGATAGGATCTTATTGGACCTGATTGGAACAATAACAATAGCAATAACAATAAAACTAACGTATTGAACTTATTAGAATTGATGATAACAAAACTTATTGAACTTATTAGACCTGATGATAACAAAACTTATTGAACTTATTAGACCCGATTGTAAATTTATTGAACTTATTAGCTCTAATTATAAATTTTTTGAACTTATTAAACCTGATTGTAACTTATCTGGACTTATTATTGGACTGAAACTTATTTATTTAAGGTGAAGAGAACACCCCTTCTTGCCAATTGTAAAGTCAACAAGCCTCTTTCTTTATTTTGACGGGACACGTGGCGTATCCGAGTTGGGCCACGCTGGCTTACTCCTTTTTGCCACATCACAAGTGACTGTTAAAATAACATAATTTGATCATTTCAGCAGGATAGTGAACCAGATGTAATAGATGGCGTTGGTGCCGAAGCAGGACATGTTATCAGGACAACTATTGGCGGACGAAATGGTCAGCCTAGGCAGGTTGGATGAATTATATGCATAAATTAAGGTTGTAGGTTCAGAGAGATGATCATTGTGATCTCACCAAGGTTATCTGATTTTCTTGGATAGACCATCAATTATATTGCAGAGCACGTGGTTGGCACCGGTTCCTTTGGTGTTGTGTTCCAGGTATGTGTATCCATGTTTTTGTTATGTTTGTCTATATTTCTTGGGATGTATTGGCTTCTGTCTCGTAAAAATGATTCCTGTATACAGGCAAAATGTAGGGAGACTGGGGAGATCGTAGCCATCAAGAAGGTGTTACAGGACAAACGCTACAAAAACAGAGAGTTACAGATCATGCAAATGTTGGATCATCCGAATATTGTAGCTCTAAAGCATTGTTTCTTTTCAACCACAGATAAGGAAGAACTATACCTTAATCTTGTTCTAGAATATGTGCCTGAGACTGTCAATCGCATTGCAAGGGGATACAACAGAATGCACCAGAAGATGCCTTTAATATATGTCAAACTCTATACGTATCAGGTACTTCCTATCTAGTGATTCACTTTATGTTTCTTATTTCCTTTGTGGCTCCTTGTGCAAGTCTTGTATGTTTTTTCTTTTTGAATTAATTAATTTTTTAATACCAAAGTGTTTTCAGTTGACTGCTTAAAAAGGAATAGTGGAGCAAAAAATATTTTCTTGTGGGGGAATGGATGTTTTTTCCATTTAAGTAATGGAAGGAAGATATATATATTTTTTTTCTGTAGAAGTTGAGTGGCATGTGTGAGGCTTTATATAACCTTGAATTCAGTCAAAATGCTTTCCTTTCTTAGGAAAATATGGGCTTATTTGGGCAGTCACATTCTCTGTTTCCTAATCCTTTTTGGTTTCTTTGTTTGAGGCTTTAAACCCATATCATGTAGCTCAACTGACTTTGTAATTTGGGATTTCGACAACTACCTTCTCTCTCTCTCCCTCCCTCCCCTACACACTATCAAACACAAGTAGCGTGAGTAGTGGATTATCTTCTTGAACCTATGTTGCTCAGACACGGGTGTCAGTGTCGTGTCCGACAAGGTGTCGGAGTGTCTGACACTCCGATCCAAATATTTACCGACACTCCGACACGGTCAAAGGAGTGTCTTGACTTGTTTTTTAGACACGGGTCTTTTACAAAGTGTCGGATAAAAAATCGACACTTTTTATAAAAATATAAAAATAAATAGATAAAAAAAAAGATGAGGGTAAAAAGATAATAAAAGTTAAAATTAAAATTAAAAAACATGATATAAAAGGGTTTAACAATGGAAATAATTGAAAAGTCCTAAAGGGTTTAAAGTTATTTAAAAAGAAAACGAATACGGAGTAATAAATTACAAACAGAAAGCTGAAAGTTGAGATTTTGGGTAAAGAGATCACGTGGGTGTTCCCACTTCCCCACAAAAGTACAAAACCCACAACCTAGTAGGCCTAGTTTATTTATAAAAAGAAAAGGTAAGAAAAAAGAAAAGAAAAACAAAAGGTGTAATGTAAAGCCAACCACCACTCATTCAAAACAGAAAAAATAACGTGGAGGAAGGAAGAAGACGCCAACTCACCAAGCCATAGCCATGGCCGATCTCAAGCAGTAAATTATCAGCAAAAGCAAGAATTAAATAGTGTATCTTGCTCGTTTTTTCTTCTACAACCAAAGCCCTAACATATTTTTTATTTTCTCGCCTTCCCCGACCTTCAATTGCTAGATCTAGGGTTTTGAATACTTCAAGATCCAACGCCTTTGGTTTTGGGTAAGACAAAATTTATCACATATGATGTATATCTTTATCTTGAATGAAGATTTTTGAACATTTTTTACTCCTTTTCTTTTCTCCTCCCGATTTCGACACTGCATTTCGGACTCTTTTATGACACCGGTGTCGACACCTCTCCGGACACGTGCCGGGTGTCGTGTCGTGTCGCAGGTCGGGTTGGGTCGTGTCGACACTGACACCCACTGTCAGCCGCCGTGTTGGAGTAACATAGTCTTGAACTTTACGATCCTTTTACTGAAGACAAAGTCATGGTTGAGATCCAATACTCAATATTCACCCACATTTTTATTTCAATTATGAGTAAAACAAAATCATCAAACTAGAAACCCTAGAATTTTTTTTAATTTTTTTTAAAAAATTTTGTATGTCAGCATTTTACACGTTCAAGGGTCCTGTAAGCATGTTTACACAGAAAAAATTTGGGCTCAGATGATGGCTTTGCCTTGCAAGTCCTTCCTAAAATGTAAGCTATGTGCAGCAATAGCATTTATTCTAGTAGTTGGGACTCCTGGGAGCTGTCTTTCCTAGTCTTGACATAAGCAGTGGTCTCAATAGAGTTACTAGTCTGAAAAAGTCTTCCTGACTCTTAGGGTAGATAATTGTTACGGTTGGAACTCACTATCGTCTTTTCCCAAATGTTTGAGTACAGCTGGCAAATAAGTCATGCCTTTCCGGATGCAAATACATCTATGTGTAAGAGACAATAGGTTAAAGATTCCTTGAACTATTATGGGTTTGATCACTTGATGCTTACCTAGCCTGTTTACCCGGGTTGAATAAAAGTTAATGTCAGAACTTGAAAATACTCTAGCTTATTTAAGTGAACCACTTTATTTAACAGGTTAATCACGTAGACGTTTAGGGGCGGACCTACATGGTCTTTGAGGGGACCAAAGGGCCCCCCATTTTTCTGGCAAAATAACAGTAAAATTATATTAGTAATTAATGTCCGCTTAGAGCAATAACGAATTGCCGTAGCTCAATGGTTAGTGGACTTGCCCAAAACCCAAGTCTTGCAGCACGAAGATCTTTAGTTCGAATCCTGATACCTTGCACTCTTTAAAGCTATTTCATTATTTTTTCTTTACCCGTGACCATTCATCTTCAATCTTCATGGTTTCTTATTATTTTTTTATGTCTTCATGATTTCTTCCTTGCACTTTTTTGTTTTTGTTTTCTCGCAATAAGATGTTAGTATTGTGCTTTATATTTTATAATTGTTTTATTTTATTGAACTTTTAGGGGTCTAATTATATAAAAACACAATGCCCCATAAGCATTGAAAAAGATGCAACTTTTTTTAAAAAAATTGTGTAGTTCTGTCATTCTTTTTGCTACTTGTCAAGTGTAATTGTAATGAATTAAAATTCTTTTAACGTATCAAAACTCGTCGTATATGTACACTCGTAGTATTTTCTCTTTGAAATGAATCGCTGTAACATATTGTTGTAATTTGGACTAATATATTGATTTCTATTGCTATTTTCCCTTAATAAAAGGGGAAAAATAGAAGGATTGCAAAAAGCAAATAAAAAAAAAGTAAAAAGTTGGACCCCCATTTCTGAATTCCTGGGTTGTGTTTGACGAGATGGGTTAAGAATTTTCAACACTTGTAAATGTTATTTAATTATTTATTGAAAATGGCTTGTTTATTGAAATATGGCTTGTAAATGTTTCTGGTGTACCTTGGTGCCAAATTACCTTTTGCAAATTTTGCTGATATCCAAATCGGAAAGGGTTTAATCATGGTGATTTATTTCATAGGATCTTTTATCTAGCATCCTTGGGGCTTGAGCAGCAAGGTTTTCTATAAAAAAGGAATCAGAGCTTCAATGTTCAATTATCATCGGAGGAGAGTAGGAGACATATTTATTGGGAGTGCATGCGCAAGTATACACACACTTATAATAGTTCTACTAGATTAGGTTTCGTGCATGCACGGATATTCTTAAATTATTTAACCAATTTTAATAGTATTTGACTGAAAAATTTCTCTACCTAAAAATATTGCATCATTAATAAATCTTGAACATACTCACATATCTAATACAATTTCCGTTCTAGTAAGTATTACATATTCTAAATGTTTGATTAGCTGATTTGACCAAATATTCGATATACTAATATATTTGGTCAAAATATTAAGTAAATATATTTTCCATTATTAACGATTTGACTAAAACATTACCAAAAATCATTTTTAGCATATTATTATGTGGCATATAATTATTTTCATAATCTATAATATTGATTTTTCCATATATAAACCTTTTGATAAAAAAGATAGGAAAAGATAATAAAATAAAGAAGAGAATTTTAGGAAATAATTTTTTGGGGGGAAAATTTTGCCCCTGGAAGTGACACGTGTCATTCCTGGTTTCTCTTTTAGTATAATGTAATAGATAATAGATATATGGAAAAATCATTTTATGTGGCTTGATATTTTACGTATATATTCAAATATTGATTTTTCCAGATATCTAATTAAAACTCGGCCGTTCCGTTACGTAAAGGCCGTTCTGTAACCTATTTTGGATTTTCCGTTCCGCGAAAACCCGTTACGTTACGGTTTGACAAAAATCACGTATTTCTCCCCGCGTCGTCCGTTACGTAACAGTGACTCGCCGCGTTTGACGTTTTTTTCTCCGTTACACCGTTCTTACATAAATTGACCAAAAATACTTTTGTAATTAGTTATGTAGTTTATGAAACATGATATTTCGAGTGCTTATTTATTCACAGAATATAATACTCACTCATATTAGGATAGATTTGGTTATATTGTGTTGATATAATACTTTATAGACTAAAAATGTAATAATAAGGCTTAGACATGTTAATGTGATTTTTTTCTAAAAATTCACACCGCGTCAGCCGCAATCCGTTCTTTTCTTCCGTTACAAGCGGTTTCCGCGACAACGCGACCGTTATCGCAAACGCGACCGCATCCGCGTTTTTTTTCTATGTGCGTAGTTATATAAAATAGTTGATATGGAAGTTGGCACAAATTTGTTGTTGATTCCAGTTATGCAGGCACGTATAAGAAGAGGTTACTTGGCTAAGCTGAAGCTTGATATTAATCTAATTATTGTTGAAAATGTAGGGTATCAGTTGAAACTTGAAAGTTGAACACCCCGTTCCCCAAAAACCATTGTATTTTTTTTTTAAGTTAACTCACTTCTTTATGTTTAATCTTCTGTGTGTGTGTGCAGATCTGCAGGGCACTTGCGTATTTACATAATTGCATAGGTATATGCCATCGGGATATTAAGCCTCAAAATCTACTGGTAATATTTTGTGGATTATGAAGTTAGTTAAATTTGTAACTTGAATATATCTTCAATTGCAAAGAAAACAAATTGTGGGACTTGAGATCCTCTTGTCACCGGCCCAAAATTTTAAATTATAAGATGTATCTGACACCAAATTCCTAATTTCCTAATACTACAAATTTGTCAATAGCTATGTGAGCAAGCGCCTCAAATGTTGTCGAAGAGTTGTAGTATCTCTGTTGATGTATGCTCTTTGGGGGCGTTTGGTATGGAGTATTCAGGAAAGGGAAAGAGAATGAGATAGGCTAATTCCCTTTGTTGTTGGTTGTAATTATATTTTAATCATTCCCCCAAAGTCCTCTATTTTGACTCCCAACACCTCCAAGGTATTTTCATTCCCTTTCCCACACACCAATGCACTACCATACCCACCAAAATTGCCCCACCAACAAAGCCCGAGCATTATCTAGTCATCAGAACCACCTGACCACCACGATCCTCACAAGCACCACTGTCGCCGCCCTACCACCACCCATAACAAATGAAACTACCCTTAAAACTCCATCTCAACCTCCCAAAAAATCACCTCCAACCGCGAATCCCCACCACTACCCACCTGAATAACACCCTCCACCTTTGAAACCCACTCGCCCACCGGATAAATTTCCCACTCCTATGAAAAGTCCATCCCACCGTGAAAACCACCACCACCTAATAAAAAACCACTACCCAATAATCTAGAAAATAAAATTTCAAGAGTGAAAATGAAAAATACCTTTCCTTATCATGAATTATAGTTTTATACGGTCAAATTCGACCGTAGAAACACCAATTCTGATGTTTTCATGTTTGAATTTAACCTTTAAAACCTTAAAGTTAACCCACCCATGGTGGTAAAAGATAAGAGAAGGAAGAGAGAAAGGGTGATCACTTTGCGACGGGAAGGGGGGCAAGGACGGGGATGTTCGGCTGCAAGGTGGAGGGAGCGATGGAAGGTCGGCGACAACATGGAGAGGGGGAGGCGAAGCCGACAACGAGTGTAGCAATGGTGAGAATGTGGAGGAGCAATGATGAGATAAGGGAGTGAGTTTGAATGATAAAAATACCCAAACAACACCTTATATCAAAGGGATTTACTTCCTTTTCCCTCCCCATCCCTTTCTTGATTTCATTCCCGTTATTCGTGTTGTTGTTTTTTATCGTTAGCAATGAGGTAAATGAGGTAGATGCCTGGTTACATGGGAGATTGGGAGACACGTCTAGAAGTTGGAATACCATGATGCCAAGATGCAATTTGATTTGTCCGATAATTATCTTAAACTAGCATTTTGGCCTCTTCTACGCGTGGGCTTCCTTTTAGGAAAAACGGTTAGTTGGCATACATGAGTATTATAGTTATAATAATTGTGTTACGATTGAAAGTTAGTAGGAACTATATGTATTGTAGTGTATTGTCTGTTTTTTCTCTAAGTATTACAAATTAGATGAATAACATAAATAAATTTGCATTAAATTGAAAGGATTTAAAGTATCTCATATATGTATGAAATGAATTACAAAGCTACGTGTTTCTCTAATTATATCCCAAATTCCCAACATAAGAAGATTGCAAACCCTTGTGGACCTATCTTGTTGGTCTAATACAAATATTCGATATAACTTTGTACAATTTATATTACTTCATAGATTGTTGGAGTAACATAAACAGCAATAAAAAAATTAAACCTCCAGGCTCCACCTCCATCATTGTAGAACATCCCAAATTATCAAATTAGACAAAGAAGTAATGGCAAAGCTTGTATTCCAGTATCTAAATCCAGAGATAGTAATGGAATGCATCGTTATCAATATATGAAGATCTGGTTTAGACCAGTATTCCCCACTCCTACGATCACATAAAACACCAAATATTAACAAATTATTAGATAATAGACAAATTATTATTTATTCAAACACCAAAGGTATCAATGTATCCTAATCAAACTAATTTTCTTCATGGTATACAACCCAACTTTTCCTAAAAGAGCAATGCCACACCTAACTCGGTACAGAAGCAAAAATGTATATATATATATACACATATATATATATATACATACATATATATATATATATATATATATCTCCTGATAAAGTGTATCTTTTTCCCCAAATTGAACAGGGAGAATAGAATTCTTAACGAATACTCACCTCATGAAAAAGAGCAAAATTCTCAAGAAATAAGAAATGAAGTGAGAAAAAAGTTCGGAGGAATATCTAATAAAAGTTGTAACGATGGTTTTTTGTAAATAATTTGAATCCATTAAACTCTCAAATTTTGGCCGTTTGAGATTTCTCTCCTTATTAATTCATTTACTAGTGTGTAGCCCGGGAGATGCCCCGGGTTTTTATTTTGAATAATATAATATGATTTTGGCATGAAAATTTGTTACTTTGAACTATTTTCTCTCCTTGAAATTATTTGGTATCAAATTAAAATGTCTTGTCATCATCTAGTGATAGTAAATAACCGAAAAAGTTAATTAGTACATAGTACTTCGTAATAAACATTCATTCTTTCAAGTTATATATTTATTTATGTGGAGTAAAAACCATACGTTAAGAATTCTACCTTACATCTTGTTGGTCTCATGTTTGAGCCTAATATTGGAAATTTTTTTATGCATATTTCTTGCTAAGTAAATGACATGTCACGTGAATGCGAAATATTTGTATGTATATTTTTGCTAAGTAGATGACATGCCATTCTTCTAGTGAGGGGTTTCCGCGTGGCATATATATTTTGTTAGAAACGCCTTTGAATATATTAGTATAGATTAATGGTTTTAATTGAATTGTTGAAAATGGTGAAATCAAAACTGGAAAACGGAGAAGGGAAGGTTGAAGGGATATATTATGTGGTAAATGGAGAATTCATTTTGAAGGGAGAAGATGAAGGGGAAGAGACATGACATATTGGTTAGTGTTAAATTGAAGATCATTTAAAGGAAAAAAAAATAGATGAGACGAAATGAGAGAATAACATGTGGCTATTTCCGTTTCCGTTTTAATAGACTAATTTTTATTGAGAAAAAGTGGCAACCTAAAGTTTACTTAAATCATGAGTTTCATTTTTATATTAAAGTCACACTGGGAGAAGAAAGAATATTGTTTTTTAACTGATATGCTTTATATTACACATGGAAGTTTGAATCTTTGGTGGTTGGCTAATCATCATGAGGTGATAAAAATACTACCAATTAAATTTCAGGTCTTTATCTTGTGGTATTGTTTGTTTAAACTTGTCTATTTTTGTGAAAGGTAATGAACTAAATAAATATAAAACGCTTGCCTCAGTAAGAAAAAATTGTTGGAAGAGAAGGAAACTACGAATGTAGGGTTTTTATGTTGCTGAATTGCCGAGTTATTAATGGCATTAGAATAGCAGCAATCATGTGATAAGGTGTAGCCATTTCTGTCAAGGTACTTTTTGTTCTCTGTTGTATTGTCCTTTCTTCCTTTTGTGTATGACTCATTTGACATCTTAATTTTTTTGATGAGGACATGTACTCCCTTTGTCCCAAAATTAGATGCTACATTCTCCATTTTAGAATATCATTATTTTTGGTATAGTTTTATTATCTCTACCTTTTCTCTAAATTGGGCCACGTACTATTTCGTTTTTGCCAAAAGCTCCATATAAATCACCATCTTTGCATTTAGCCAGAGCAAATTATTCTCCACCAAACCCCAGAAATGACTGTTACAATTCCTGTGTGTTTGAAGGAGTTACACAAGCCTCTCTATACATCCGTAAGTAGTCTTCTAAAAGGTAACAAGCCATATCACATTGAAAGAAAGCATATGAGCAGGACTCCCAAATGTCGTGATAGCTATCCTGGACCTTCATTCTTTGAGCATATTGTTCGTATTGATTTTAAAGCTGATTTCTACCCAAAAGTTCTCACCTTACAGAGGACATCTCTTTGACGTTTTTTTTTGAAAGGGAACAAAAGAATTTATATTCAGCACTAAGGAAGCTTGGATATATTTCATTTTGTCTAGATGTAGGTTGGGTTGGAAGCAGGAGACTAGTAGCAACTAAATTTTAAATTGCTTCTAGAAGTACTAATATTCTATTGTGGAATTTATGAATGTAAGGACAATATTAAAACATCTTGCTTTCTTTGAGTGCTTCACTATTGTTTAGCTCTCTGTATTTTGGAGATTATCATGACTCATGAGGGATATCACATTAATAAATATGCTTAGAACACTATTCAATGTTTCTACTGGTCATATGGAATCATGGTTTGCCCTTTTTGGAGACATAATTACCTTGTACTGAATCGCTATGTTGTGGTACTAGGTGAATCCACATACACACCAGCTCAAACTCTGTGATTTTGGAAGTGCGAAAGTATTGGTATGCATTTCATTTGCTGGATAATGAACAAGAAAATTCAATTTGGGCTTTATTTATTTATTTTTTCTGATTTTCCATCCTCTTCTTTTGTAACTCTTTTCATTTTTGCTTGTTAGGTTAAAGGAGAACCAAATGTTTCTTACATATGCTCTAGATACTACCGTGCTCCAGAACTCATTTTTGGTGCTACCGAGTATACCACTGCAATAGATATATGGTCTACAGGATGTGTTATGGCTGAATTACTTCTTGGGCAGGTGGTTGATTCTTTTTCAACTATATAATATTAATCGTTAGAAATCCACTGCTATATGTGCTGTTAGCTCTGACTGATGTTTTTTTTTGTAGCCATTATTCCCTGGAGAGAGTGGGGTGGATCAATTAGTGGAGATTATCAAGGTAAGAATATTTTCAACTCGTGATTTTTTCTGCCTTCAAAATACATAAGTTTAAATACGTGAGTTTGCATCTCTAGAAACCAAGGATAAACAATGTATATGAGAGTTAGAGGTGATAAAGCTCATAAAGGCGAAAATTCTCAGCCAAAAGAGAGGTAGGCGAAAAAAGGGAAGTAATTAGTGTAGGGAGTTACTCATGCAGCCACCAAAGGGAGAGAAATAAAAAAAATACCAGAGCTGTCATACAGTTGCCGAACAGCTAGCGTTAACCACTATTCTATCTTTTGCTTAATTTGGGATTCTTTAAGACCCTGTAAGACTTGGGAATGTTACTGGGTTGGTGGAAAAGAAGGTTGGTCATCTTGTGAGTGGAGGTTTATTTTTATGATCTGAAGAAGAGAGAGGCTTTGTTCGTTAGTATTGTGATGAATGCCTAGGATACTCTTTGCTGGGTAAATGGCTCTGGCAATTCTCTTTTGAAACTGATTGTCTTTGACATTGAGTGATCATGTAATACCGTACCAAGTACTCTTGTATGAATTCAAGTCTCTGATTTAAAGTCCATGGAAATTTGTTTCCTGTGTCTCATCATCTCTAAGATTTGAAGTTTGGGACTGAGGTTAGCTATTTGTGAAGGTTCTTGGCCTGGACTATTTACTTTCCAGACTTTTCACCTGCCACCTCTGCAAATTTGAGGTATGATACCACTTCTTCAATTATTCATGAGGTACCTGTACTGAAAAAGACATATTTTTGGACAAGTTAAGTGGAAAGGTTATTTCTATTTTATCAATTTCCAAGATTGGGTAAAAATAACGTGGGAGAGTTATTGACTTGTTGAAGGCATGAGTTCGAGGATCGGAGAGCTTGATTTTAATTTTTTGGATTTGTGGGGGGTGGTAGTTACTTATGAAGGATTGCAAGAGGGGTTTTGGTTGGTTGTACTGTTGATGATATTGAGTATTATATTTTTGCGCTGTTAGGTGGATGTTTTCTTCTTTTTGTTCGGAATATGATGTTTGGGACAGTGTACTGTGGAATGATGTGGGTTTGTTCAGTGTATACTGGTTTGGGTTTGCAGATCAATCATTCAACTTCAGAGAAATAAAGGGTGCGAAGATCTTTTAGCAATCTCCATAATATCTAGTGCATGTGTATAATTGCTTCCCTTTATTGCTATTCTATGAGGATTCCAGGATTATTTTGGTTGATGTACAACATATCCCTGAGTGAATTTCTTTTTACTTTGATTTCTAAACTCTAGAGCAGTGTATGAAAAAGTGTATGAAAAGCGTGCTGAGCGCTAGGGCAAAAGTGTGAAGCGCTTAACTAGTCCTAGCTTCCTAGGCGAAGCGTTTTGGAAGAAGCGCATCGAAGCGCATGACGCATGCTTTTCTGCGCTTCATTGAAATTCTTTTTTCGGTTTTTATTTTATGTTGTTACTGTGACCACACTATTAATCCTTAACAATAGGAAGTGGGCTGAGAGTCCAAAAGAAAAGGGAAAAGTAGAAAAGAAGAAGAAGAAAAAAAAGAAGACAGCAACCAACCCTAGCTCCTTGAACAGAGAAGCAAATCTGATGTTATAAATACTCTACTTTTAGTCGGATATATATGCATAATACTAAAGAAACCTTTAATTTTTAAAAAGTGCGCTCACTTTGATGAGGCGTGCACTGTGCGCTTAGGCTTTAGGGCTCTTGTCGTTTTAATGAGCCTTGTGCTTTTTTATACAATGCTCTAGAGTACTTCTGGCCATCTTCTTATCCGCTTTATAATATTAAGTGCTCCCTCCGTTCCTTATTAGTTTTCTTGTTTGGAGAAAAATACGGGTATTAAGAAATGAGAATCATGTGTAAGAATAACAATGATTTAGAGTGTTTTTATGGGGAAGGGGATAAAGTAGAAGACTGTTTATTGATAAAGTACAAATAAAAATGGATGTGGGGATGGTTGGGTGAGAAAAAGGCAAATTTGTGTTAGAAAAAACAATCATGATTTATGGAAAAGTGAGAAAAATGTATGTCCAAAAAATAAAAATAGGAAAAGTATTGGATAACGCCCGATTAGGAAAACAAGAAAATAATAAGGAACGGAGGGAGTACAATTTACTTATTGAAAACAACATTTATGTTGGCCTTCATTCTGTAGTCAACCTTGTCTTTTTAAGGTTTTGTGATATAATTTTGCTGCAGGTTCTGGGAACACCGACAAGGGAGGAGATAAAGTGCATGAATCCCAACTACACTGAATTTAAGTTTCCACAGATAAAACCTCATCCATGGCATAAGGTATGACTAAATCCTGTCCATTGTCTCTTCTCTTTTATTGCATGATTGGTGCTTTTATGAAACTTTGGTGGTTTCTGGCCCTGACAACAATCTTCTTACGGGGAGTAATATGCCCTTAAATTGCTTCTTTCACATGTTGGAAAATAGAAACAATTGGTTTTCTATAAAATTCTGGTTTAATAACAAAATGGATATGGATGCCGAAATACGAAGTACAAAAAGAAAACAGTAAAGAGAAACTTAGTCAAGCCTTCAGAGGAGAAACTCAACATTTTACACACTAGTCCGAATATGAAGGTGAGTGTCAGAATGAACTGGTGACACCTACACTACCTGCATAAGATCCCTATACTTCTTTCTTACTTTTCAGTACTTCTTTCTTGCTTTTCAGTACTTCTTTCTTGTCTTCTAAAATCTCAGAACTATTACTCTTTTGGTTAATGAAGAAGTAAGGTTCATTTGGAAATTGTATTTCCTAGGATTTGAAATTTTTCATGAATTCCCTGATGTCTGCTCCAAATAATTTTTGAGTGAGAGTGCTCTGAATTCCCTGATGAGTGCTCTGAATATTATTGTTAACTAGGTTCATTTGAAAACATTTTGGAGTGAATTCCCTGATGAGTGCTCCGAATTAATTGGTGAGATTACTAGTAACATATATACTTGACACATCGATCGACCAATTGTATTAATAATGAAGATCAATCAACCCGTAAGTATTTTATTTCATCACGCTCGGTAGATAGTATATTAGTAATGATGATCATATAGGTCAGTCTAACGTACACCCAACCAGTCAATATTGAATTTCATAACGTTGAATCGACAATGTACTAGTTAAGATCATCATATTAGTCGGTCTAACCATAGAAAAAAAAACGCGGATGCGGTCGCGTTGTCGTGGAAACCGCTTGTAACGGAAAAATAGAACGGATCGCGGCTGACGCGGTGTGAATTTTTTGAAGAAAACCACATTAACATGTCTAGGCCTTGTTATTACATTTTTACGCTAAAAAGTATTATGTCAACACAATATAACCAAATCTAGTGAGCATTTTGCTTGTGTTATTATATTGTTAGACGAATCATATTCCAAACTACGAAGTGTAATATTGGTAAAAAATATAAAGAAAATGTTAAAATTGATGCTCATTGGCCAAATATGTAATTAAATTCAAAGTCCCAAACTGGAGAAGTCTGAAGTAATATAAAAAGAACTGAGAATAATAATTAATAAAATTTCATCGGTATATTTTCTTCTCAATCCTTGCTGACCCTCAATATGTAAAACTTGGGTTTCGAATTCGGCATGACAACACCAATGATTTGGTTCGCGAACCTTTGCGAATTGGATAGCCAGAGAACCAGGATTCGGTACAAGCAAACCAACTTGAGATTCGTGGGGGGTACTAGCGAATCTGGTGACGTTGATCTTGAAACATAATCAATGGTAACTAAAAGTTTTTTCTGATGGAGATTGATTTAGTTCTTTTGTGAAATCCGAGGGGCTAAGGAGAAAGAAAAAAACGAGTGCAGAAAGGGTAGGAAAAGGAGGAAGAAACGGGACAAAAAGGTCAACCGTGGGAAAGTAAGTCAACTCACTGTAGTCTGGGAGGGGGTACTTGTTTTCTACCAAAATGTTTTAAGAGATAGTTTCCCATGATCTTTTTTAATCCGGTAGTTTTTGACAAAATGTATTAAAAAAGTTTCTAACTAATTAATGTTCCTTTAGATATTGAAAATAGGACTTTGATAAACAAACAATATATTTACCTGTTTTGAAAATTATAAGCTCAATAATTATTGATTTATTTTCTTATTTTATTAATTGATGAGGTGGGAAAGCAATTGGATTTTAGTTTTACAGAATTTTTAGTTTAGATTGACTTGTTTTAATTGGATTCCAATTCGGATTTTCATGTTTTCTTAGTCAAATTGAGAATATGTTTTTTCCTTTGGTGCGAGTCAGAGTTGCATTATGGACAAGAATGGAGCACACCATAAAAGAAGTGGCGAAAGAGGTTCTAGGGGAATCTAAAGGAATCATGCCACCAAGTAAGGACACATCTTGGTGGAACAAAGTTGTGCAACAAGCTATAAAGAGCAAACGAGAATGCTATAAGGAGTTGGGAAAATGTAGAAGTGATGAAAACTACGAGAAGTACAAGGGAAATTTTTACTGCACGGCAATTCGACCGGCTTTGTTATACGGCACGGAATGCTAGGCAGTGAAACATTGTCACATGCACAAGATGAATGTGGCGGAGATGCGCATGTTACGTTGGATGTGTGGGCATACAAGAAAGGATCGTGTGAGGAATGAGATTATTAGGAAAAAAATAGGGGTTGCACCGATTGAGTTTAAGATGATGGAAAATCGTTTAAGATGGTTTGAACATGTAAGCAGAAGATCAAGTGATGCCCCGGTTAGGAGGATAGAAGGGTGGCAAAGTGATAGAATTGCAAGAGGTAGGGGAAGACCTAAGAAAACTTGGAGGAAGGTGATTGAGCACGATATGAGCTTTCTTGGAATTGAGGAAAATATGGGGTTGGATAGGACAGAGTGGAGGGAGAGGATATACATTGATGACTTCATTTGACTTATACAGCTTTCATGTTTTTGTTTCTTTCTATTTTTTATTTTATTTTTTATTCAAATTTTAATTTTTATTTTATTTTTAAAATTCTTTTAATTTTTATTTTTTAAATTTTTTATTTTTTTTTATTTTAATTTTACATGCTATTTTGAAATGTACTTATTTTACTTATTCATTTATTTTAAACTTTACTTATTTTTTATTATCTCTTACAATATTTTTCTATAATGTATATACATTTTTCTCTTATCTTACTTTTATTAATTCCACTTTCTTTTCCTTGTTTTTTTCTTTTTACTTCCTGCTCCTTTCTGGTTTGATTGGTGACAATGACGATCTCCTACGACGATTCATGTTAGCCGACCCCAAATAATTTTGGGACTAAGGCTTTTTGTTGTTGTTTGTTGTTGCGAGTCAGAGTTGGACTTGTGTGAAACTCAATTACCTTCCCTAGCATAGTCACTAACTTTTAATCTCCTTGGTTCCGAAGGAGCTCTCAAGTGTGTTATGGGAAGAGTGCTTTGAAGCCCAGAGTTCCGCAACATTTTCTATACACTACTACTACCGAAGAACATCCAGCTTTGAGTAAAATTCTGAGTCCAGATGAGCCACATACACATCAAAAATCTTTTCCTGAAGTTGCCCCTCAGCTTGTCTTTGTTGATACGCTTATTGTTGGCTGAATGAGTAAAATGATATTCTCTACTTAACATAATTTCCACCCGTATCGGGGACAATGTCCATTTCCAATGGAGCAAAAGATTCATTTGTTCTTTTGGCTATGTGATGTAATGGACTAAATCAAAATGGCTCTAAACCTCTTTGCTTCATTTCCATGAAGTAGAAGATGGTCGTCCCGTTATCGCTTTTGGGTTAATTGGAAACATCCTCTCTGCAATTGCAGGGGTAAGGTTGCGTACACCCGACCCCCCTTACCCCGCTTCTTGCGGGAGCTTCTTTGAGGCAATGGGGTAATGATAATGATGATCGGGGACAATGAATCCTTTGAAAAGAATCCTTCCATAGTGTTTAAAAATTCTGCCTCTTTAATTTTATGTTAAAATATTTGTTTATATTGTTTTTTTTTCTCGGGGGGGGGGGGGGGGGGGGGGAGTATTTTGGTTGTGTGTTTTTCTTAGCTCTTGATACACTGGTCAGAGTAATTTAAAATGAGGGAAACAGATTACTGATTTATGTTCCGGGGATAGTCATTTTTTTCTGAGCTATAATCATTTTGTCTATGACTATTTATTCCAAATCAGGCAATATGTTTCGTCACAGATTTAGGAGTCTTAGGTTTTGACAGGTTTGTCTGTTTCGTTTGGTTGTGTTCTAGAACCACATTGGTTTCTTTTTGTTTTTAATTTATACCATTAACAATTTTCTTGCTATTGGCGGTTCTCTTTTAATTCAGACCATTTACTATCTGTTGGCTGTTGTCAGGTCTTTCAAAAACGGTTGCCTCCTGAAGCAGTTGATCTAATTTGTAGGTTCTTTCAGTACTCTCCCAATTTAAGGTGCACTGCTGTAAGTTGGCTTCCATTCTTTGATGCTCCTTGTCGTTCCTTTTTTTTAAAGTCTTCCAAATAACTGTGGAAGTGTAGAGATAATTAAACAAAGTATCATGTAGTAGTCACTGTATTTATCCTGTATGACTGTATCAATGTACTACAGTTGGAAGCTTGCGTTCACTCTTTCTTTGATGAATTGAGGGATCCAAATACACGACTTCCTAATAGCCGCCCTCTTCCTCCTCTGTTCAATTTCAAGCCACAAGGTACAATTTTATTGTCAATGCAAGCTTGGATTGACTTTTTATGGTGTTCTTATTTTACATCTTTTGGGATATAATTGTTTAAGGTAATTTTTGCTTTGACCAAC
Source organism: Spinacia oleracea (assembly GCF_020520425.1). Taxonomy (NCBI): domain Eukaryota; kingdom Viridiplantae; phylum Streptophyta; class Magnoliopsida; order Caryophyllales; family Amaranthaceae; genus Spinacia; species Spinacia oleracea. Next base: position 60,805,738 of record NC_079489.1, read on the forward strand.
CTTTTTATGAACAAAGGACTACTTGGGAATAGGGCTGCAAATGAGCCGATACGTTCGCTAATAACTCGTGAAAAAGCTCGGTCAAAACTCTTTTATTAATTAATGAATGAGTTTGAACAAAACTTCTAAGCTCGATAAGTAAATGAGCCAAGCTCGAACAATATCACGTTCGGTTCGTTAATGTTCACGAGCACTCGTTTATAGCTCATTAATTACTCGCTTATAGGCTTGTTTATAAGCCCGTTTATAACTCGCTCAGGCTCGAATAAATAATTTAATTGAATAAAATTTAAGTTTCTTTTTAAAAAAATAACCCTTAAATGTCAAGAAATGTATAAAACGGAAGAATCTATCATGTAGTATACTTTTCTATAGAATATTCTAGTCATACATATATTTTGTGAAGTTTCTCCTTGATTATATGATTTAAATCAATTTGACGATTTCTAAAAGCTTGTTTATTAAGCTCGAATAAAGCTCGTTTAGCTCGAGCTCGAACTCGAGTTCAAGCTCGAGCTAAACGAACGAGTTCGAGCCGAGCTCGAGAAATCCTAATGCATAGCGAACAAAGCTCGAACAACAAATTGCAAAGCTCAGTTAAACTCTAGACAAGCTCGAACAGTGAAAATCCTTATCAAGCTTTAGCTCGAACAAGGTAAAACTCGGATCGGCTCGGCTCGTTTGCAACCCTACTTGGGAATTCTAGGCTTCCGTAATCATGATATTGAGGAATAATTAGGTTTTGGTTAAGAATAGTGTTACTCGGAAATCGGAATCATCATCTGGCACTTCTAACACAGATGATAAAGAAGAACAAACTTTATTTTTGAAAAACCTTTCTTGCTTCTCAGTTGACGTTCTCACTGACCATAAAGTTAACCTTCTTAGCATGAATATCATATTGGTTTGAACTTGGAACAAAGTGCATGACCATAAAGTTCAAATGTCTTCAATTTGCAATGTTTATTTGATGTATTTTCAATAGTTACTTGATGTACTTGAATTCATCTCACCCTCTCACCTGATCCTAATTACTCAGTATTTTCAATAGTTACTTGATATTGTACGTGATGGATCACCCATTATGCCAAAGCAAACTTGTATTTTTGTCTACAGAGGAAGCCTTTATGCAATTTTCATTCCCCAAAAGAAACATTGTATTTTTCAGATGACCTTATATGGTTAAGTTTGGTAAATTGATGTATTGTCTTTTGTATTGACTTGATCAGGTTCAGGCCAAATCTGGATTTTGTTCTGTTTTTGTTTGCTATCCTACAAGCTGAGCCACTGTTTCAGTCCATTTATTGTGATGATGAGAAGGGTCTCTTATCTAACTTGTATCTTTATTCTACTGTCACAGAGCTCTCAGGCATTCCACCTGATATGGTAAACCGCCTTATCCCGGAGCATGCTCGAAGACAGAACCTATTCATGGCATTGAACTCTTGAGGAGCTGCTGGAAATTGTAGTCTAATATTCTCTGTGGAATATTAGAATTTGCTCGTTATAATTGTGAGCGTATAGAAAATTGTTTGTTGGCCATGGAAGAGGCTGCAGGACATGAAGAAGTTCAAAGGGCTGGTGGAGGTGGTTTCAGGGTATAAAGTAACAAAATGTAATCACGGCATGCATGTATTTTACACAGATATTTGCATAGTACTCCGTATATTAGTTCATTACAAACTACATGGGAATGTATTTTGTTTGTGACCGAGGTTTGGGCATCATTTTGTCTCCTGGTGTGTCTTGTTCGCTAATTGCAAATAGGCTCTACTTATTGTATCTAAAAGATTGTATTTATGAATTTCTGGTATAGGGACTGATGACAAGTTTCTATGGATGTATTTGAATGTGAAAATTTTCTGAACGATGCTTGAATGAAAAATATCTATTTCTCTTTACACAAGTGAGTTCATTAATCAAAAACCATACCTCTTCATTGCTAGTAGTTTCATCTATGCAATTTCAAGTGGCCAGTAGGCGGCCTTCACCCTTTGTCGTCGCTGCAAACAAGCTATTGTGGTGATTTTATTTACAAAGACGTATTTGTTTCGTGCTATCAAATGCACCATGAAAGAAATATGTATTTTTGTTTAGTCTTTGCATCAAGCTTCTTTCGACTCTCCACTAAATCACACATACTACTAACTAGACCTGGTTATTGGGCGGGTCGGGGCGGGTCGGGGCGGGTCGTTAGAGGGGCGGGTCATTTGCGGGTCATAGTAAAATACAAGCGGGTCAGGGTCAGGGTCAGGGTCATAAGGGTCAGGGTCATAGCCAAAAGCTAATAGGGTTAATAGCGGGTCAGAAATGAGCCAATATTCAAGGAAGCATGGAAGCCAGAAATGGGCAAATATTCAAGGAAGCATGTTGTATTCCAGTACCACCAAACTCATCCATGAATAGAATACACGTGCATTACTAGTATTTCATAATGTAATAATCTAACTACATATGTATACGAATCATCTCATACCGCCAACTAGCCAAACAACTATGTAAATCCAAAAGTTGTGCCTTTTTTGTAAACTGAAATTAAATTACAATAAATAAAAAGGGTGGAATTGTTTCCTAATTGCCTTCAACAACCAATACACTAGCTTGTGCCTTTTGAATCCACTCTGCAACTACTGATTCACTTTAATAGCCCTGACTGAATTTTCCCATCAGAAGTTGTTGAACATGGAGAAATCAGCCGGCTTGCTCTGTCAATATATACAGTCTAAAATCAGAACTAAGTAACTCAAAACCCCTATGAACTAAGTTGATAACAAGCTCAAGAATTACAAATTACAGCATACCATATAAACCTTGGATACCAAAAGAATAATGGAAGTGGGGAGGACAAACTTGACAACTTAAGTATAGGGACAGTAACAGGAAACTAATTCATGCACATCTTTCAAAATATAATTGGGAAACACAAATTTAAAACTCAGTTTTCTTTTGTTATCCTAAAGGAAATCACAAAGAAACTAAAAGACTTGCAGACAGAACACCAAGTTATGTCATTAAGGAACTAAAGCCAAAGCTACTCAAAGATGTTATACGTGAAATGTTAAACGGAAGTTCATCTCATGCCACCTAATCTAACACCAAGTAATATCAACTGATGTTCCATACTCTCTTCAGACAGAACACAATTTGCTGAAGCTTCACATAACTAATTTTTTGCTTCTTTCACCTCTTTATCTCCAAGAACCCAATGTATAGCAGCCTTTCCCTGTTCCAGAATGCAGAGGGTACTATCCTATTGTTTTGTCCAGCTTGTGATTTCCCACAAACCTGGACAACTAGATTTGAAATTATACACATAGAATTTCCAAATTGCATATATTCTGATTATCATAAAAACCCACATATATCAGAGTTCAAGCAGATTAAAATGGTACCGGCAAACCCTGCCTAACCAACAAGAAAAAACAGCCAACAAATGCAACTTAGCTAATTAAGAAACATCATTACCTAGAAAAAGGGGTCTGCATCATCATCATCTTCTTCTTCTTCTTCTTCTCCTCCTCTGACTATCTCGTCATCAAACTCAAGATCAAACTGCTCTTGATCTTCAACAGAATCTCCACGATGCCAATCTTGCAAACAAATTAAAGCTTGAATTGTTTTGGACTTCAAGGAACTACGAGATGCCGAAACGGTCTTTCCACCAAAACTAAAGGCGGACTCCGAAGCTACGGTACTCACAGGAATAGTTAACAAATCCCGTGCCATCTTTGAAACCACAGGATATCTCACAGAACTTTGATGCCAAAACTCTAGAACATCCAATTCTGAGTTGAGATCAAGAGCATCATCATCTAAGTACATCTCAAGTTGTGACTTTCCTACTTGAGACCTTGAACTAGTGCCAACAAAATGGTCATAATCATCAAAGTAGTTCTTACTTCCTAAAGTAGTGGCAGGAGAAGGAGAGACTATTGTAGGTGAACTACTAGCATATTGTAATTTGTAATCCATAAACAAGGAGTTCATAGTCGCTAACACCAAATTTAATCGTCTTAAAGCCTCGTCATTACCAAATAACTTACTAAAACAATATTCAACAAATTTGACCTTATACCTTGGATCAAGAATGGCTGCACAAGACAAGTACAGGTTGTATTCGGACCAATACTTGTCAAATTTTATAAGCATTGGTTGAACCATCTCCTTTAAAAACACATGAGGACCATTTCCCGCTTCAAACAAATGACGATGCACCATCCATGCACCTTTGAAATACAAGTTAGCAGTAGGATATTTCACGCCCGAAAACATACAAGTAACTTCGTAAAATAACTCCAAAAAGTTGTGAATCACACTAACTTTTTCCCACTCATCCTCTGAAGGAGTATATGCCTTAAATGGTGCATGATCCGAACTCAAATGAAGAAAAACATCTTTATAATAAAGAGCAGTGCCAAGCATTTTATAAGTAGAATTCCAACGCACTTGCATATCAAGGTTCAATTTCCTTTTTCCATCTAAGTGAAAAATCTTCTCCGCACAATCATAGAACTCATCACCCCTATGAGAAGATTTAGTGACCATCTTTGTCAATGCACGAATTTTGTCCAATATTTCACTAATGCAAGACAAACCTTTTTGCACAATAAGATTAATAATATGTGCACAACAACGAACATGAAACAAAGCCTCACCATCTAGTAGCCCTCCTTTAGGAACTAGACGTTTCTTCAAGGTGGACACCATCACATCGTTATAAGAAGCATTATCAACCGTGATAGAAAGAATTTTATCATCCAACTTCCATTGATTAAGAAACATACTTATCTCATTAGCAATACTTATTCCATCATATGGAGGAGCTAAGGCCCTAAACCTAAGAATTCTTTTATTGAGTTTCCAAGTATCATCAATAAAGTGAGCAGTGACACAAATATAATGTTGTCTAGTATGATTTGATTTCCAATTGTCGGTTGTTAAACAAATTCGACCAGAAACTTTAGACAACATATCCTTCATTTTGTCCCTCTCTAAGACATACAAGGACAATGTATCTCTTTTAGCAGTGGCACGACCAAATGGTATATACTTAGGATTAGCACGTGCCATCATTCGTTTAAATCCTTTTTCTTCAACTATTGTGAATGAATGAGCTCCATCAACAATGAAGCTTAGAATATCTTTTCGAAGCTCATTCATATCAAACACATACTCTTCATCACTATCATCATCATTTCTAAGTTCATTAGGTCTTTCTACACATCTATCTAGGTGACGCTTTAAGTGAGAAGTCCCATAATCACGATTTGCAGACAATAATGAACCACAATGCATACACTTAGCAATTCTCTCACCTTGATTATTTTTTCCTTCAACAAGTTCTTTCCACACTTTGGATCGTTTCTTCCTCTTACGTTCGGGAATTACATACTCTGTAAATCCGTCATCCCGTGGAGCAATATCATTTTCCATAGCTGCAAAAAGTAAAACTAATTGTCAATACAAGATTATAGTCAAGGCTAGAATAGGAGAAAGTTTAACTGCAAAATAAAGTTCATGCCCAGTAAATTTTACTAAAGCTAGTCGGACATAATCATTTCTGGTTGTCTATTGAAGTTGGACATTTCTGGTTAAAAAGAGTAAAAATCTCTCAATGCTGACTTACTAAGCATCAAATTAGAAATGTAAACAATAAAATCTCTCAAGAACATTACCACTAACAAGTTTCCAAATCATCAATTACTTGCTAACGTAAACAATAAAATCCCTTAATATGCACATTAAAAAGAGTAAAAATTATCAACACAATTTTTACACAAAACTAGCCCCAAAAATCAATTTAATCCCTCCATGTATAAAAAACCCCACAAAAAAAGGACTATTAAAAAGAGTAAAAATTATGTTGATAATTGTTTTTAGAACTTTACAATTTATAGATGACAAGGAAGCAAGGCAAAACCGCACGAGAATCAAACACCAATAACTCGCCATTCTCTTCCCCACTGACTGAGTCAAAATCAACCAACTCGCCCGATTCTGTCACTGACTCAAACCCACACCCTACTCGTTTCGAAACGCGGCCCACTATCACCAAAATCAGAAAAAATTCGTCCAACACAGATAATCACAGATCATTCAATTAGTTCTTAAATCAAATTATCATTTATTACTAAAACACCAATTAACAACATCCCACTTAGAAAATTGAACACAAAACGAAACATGGAAATCTAGGTCAAATGCATAAAAGGGGAAAAGACAATTTACCTTAAAAGTGACGAACTTGAAGGTGCTTTCGATCGATTTCGTCCGATGGATTGGCGAGAATGAGGAGAGAGAACGGTGAGAGCCTGAGACCCTGAGATACGATTAGGTTTTTTTCGAAAAAATAATTTCGATTTTTTTTTTCAATTACGTATTTGGGAGGAGAGAGAAAGAAAAGAAAGTGTATTTTATTTAACCATGTGTTGACCCTTTATTTTTGTTTTAAGTTATTGGGCTTATAAACAATACCCTATAAGAGCCCTATAAGCAAAGACCCTATAAGGACCCTGTTCAATAAGAAGGTAAAGGGTCAAGACCCTTTTAAAATTGACCCGACCCTTATACCCATTGGGCTACCCTGTCCAATAACCAGGCCTACTACTAACAGACTCTCCACTAAACCTACATTTGTCACGCAATGCCATCAAACTCGTCCTTCAACTGCCACCACAAGCAGCGTGCATCCTCAATGAAATATGTATGTGTGCAAATTCTTTAGAAAACAAATGTCCTACTTTTGGACTTGCCTCCGTGCTCCAAAATTCCACCCACGCTTGACCCAAATGAATCTAGATTCCACCCTTTCCCCTCCAGCTAGCTATTCCGATCACTTGATGTAATACCTCATATTTTTCGTAATTTATAAATATATTTTATTATATTTATAAGGATTTTTATGAATTTAATTGCATTTAATGGGAATTAAATGTATTTTATTTTAATTAATTTAATTATTAATTATTTACGAAAACCGTATTTTTATTAAATAAATTCAACGAATTTATTTAATCGGGATTTGTTGGGTCGTATTTTGAAAACGAATTTAATTTAATCTAAGCCCAGTTAAATTTCATGATCAAACCCAACAAGGCTTGCAAAGAATTAATATTAAACAAGCCCGTAAGCAAGCCCAACCTTAAACCCTAAAACCTAGCTCATGAAGGGATGAGAACCTATAAATACCCCTTCCCTTCATTAAATCCCCAACCTTAATTTTCAGAATTTTTCTCTCTCCTCTCCCTTTGTCCGGCTCTTTCCTTCGGCCCCAAGGCACGAGCTTGTCTTGCTCGTGTGCCTGCCCAGCCGTGTGCCAGCCCGCGCCTCACGCGCACACCCCTCGCTGCCCTCTCGCATTCGCAGCCCGCAGCCAGCGCACACGTTGCTGCTCGCTACTGCTGCTTTGCCGCACACCCTTGTCGCCCCTCTCTTGCCAGCGCCCACGCCCCTCTCGCCCACGCAGCGCGCAGCCCGCCTGCGCTGTTGTTGTTTGTGCTGTTGTGTGTCCCGCGCTGCTGCCTAGTCGAGTGCTGCGTGTCGTGCTGTGTTGTTGCCCACGTCGCTGCCCACACACGCAACACATCAATTGTTGCGTGTGTGTGTGTTGTTGATCGTTGATAATCAAATTGTATACTTTCAAACTTTTCAAATTTCAGTTTTAAATTGTTTTAATTATTTAATTGCGGTTATTTAATTATTTGGATTATTTAAATTGCTGGGAACGGTTATGAACACCGTGTTTTAATATTTAGTATTCGAATTGATGAGATTGGTTTTGATTCAAAAGATTTATAATTTTCAGATTTAAGGGTTAATTAAAGTGTCAATTTTTAAGGTTAAAACATGATTTTATTAGTGACCTACTAGTAGGATTTCAATTCCGATTGTTCAAGCGATTGATTCACATAATTTAATGGCGATTTAAATTATGGGAATCAACTTAAATTTTCAGATTTGTTATTAAGCTTTAAAGTGTTGATTTTAATGATTTTAAAGCCAAAAAGTCAATGTTTTTATGCTAGGACTTGAGTTGACTATTTGAGACTATTAAATTGACGAATAACGATTAATTTCTAATTAAACCAAGAGTTTTAGTTTCTTAAATAGTTTCTGGAAAATTAGTAAACATGATTAATAATTAAGTTTCTCCTTTGTGTTTATAGGAGTTGATTTCTAGTGAGTCGTGATTCGCACAGTGGCCCCCGTACGTAGGTATTCCAGGTACGTACAAGACTAGGGTGACCACCCATCCCATGAGGACTTTATGAAGTATATATATTGATTGTGAATCATGTGAAATTAAGTGTTGAGAATTCATGTTTGATGTGTGAACAAGCATGTGAGAATTGTAATTGAATCTATGTGAACGAGCATGTTATGAATCAATTTGTGCTTTATAGATTCTGTTGAACTATCATGTTATGGACTTTTATAATCGTTGAATTATGTCAAACATGTTGTTCAAATTGGTATGCATGTATGAGTGTTGCGCATGCAAGTTATTATGATTATGCTATAGTACGGGATGTCTAGCATACAATGAGCCTATTGAACATTGCCTCAGCGTATCGTTTATTCTACCGCAAGTGTAGAATACATTTAAGAAGTTTATGTGAATTGTACTAAGGACTATTCGTGCTAAGGGCACACCCCGCTTGTTAACAGACAATGTCGGGTTATCTCAAACACTGTTTTTGAGAAGGAACAATGGGAGTAATTTCACTTGAGTCCTATGTTTGATCACAATTCCTAAAGGATTAAAATAAAGTGTCATTGTTGAATTATGTGTTGGTGTAATTGTTGAATTATTTGTGAGTTATGTCTTTGGGTTGAGTCTTGAACATAACATACTAATTAATGTAAAGTGCAACCCGAATGAGCTTCAAAACTCTTGGAACGTATATACCTCGAGTATGAACAATGGGGGGAGTCTTGCCGGAAAAGTTGTACTCCTTGAATGATACAAGACGTTGTTTCATTCTTCTTTTTATGCTTTTATGCACTGGAATTCCGTCGGTATGGCCCGACTGTCGGTAGGAGTCCGACTTATTATTATTTGGTGTATGGTTGGCTCCCATCACCCTTTTCTTTCCTTTTGAGGATACTTTATTTTACCCATTCGAAGCTACTTCTTTATTAAACTGTGAGTCAAGAGTCGTGTCAAGTGTCAAGTCTTGTCTCCATGTTTACTTGTTTATTAAATGGCTTTTGCATGTGGATTATTAATTCGTTGAGTGAAACATGTTAGGATAGAATGTTATTCTAGATTGTTCGTACTCAGCTTTTGCTGACTTCGTGCTTTATGTCTTTCGGTCATGGCCTTTGCCTTAATGACCCTATGATGAACCATCATTGCATTTGCGTTGTTAGGGAGTAGATTTTAATAAAAACAGGTTTGTAGAGATAACTTACGGGAGAAGTTATCATGGGAATTTAGAGTTTATTTCTCTTCCGTACTTTATAAACTCTACTTTTATTTTTAGTCATGACTATCATTACTACTATTACTATATTTGAAATGATTTATTACTTTGGTTTGGGCCTTGATGGTTCCAAGTTGTTTTAATGATCATTAACTATTTAATACGTTTTGAAAATTAGTTATTTCCGCTGCGTAATTCTGGTAAATAGCCTTAGTCGTTATCACGGTGGCGGTAATATCTTGGTAATTCCTTTGTTTTAAGTTGAAAAATGTTTTATAAAAAGCAAGGAATTATTAGGGTGTTACAGTTCTGGCCTTCCTGGACTCGCGCTCCTGTTGGGCTTTACCAGCTCTGTGTTCTCTATTTGGGCATGTGACATTGTTGGGCTAACTTTGTTGTTGGGCTTCAACTAATTTAAGTCCATTAACCTATAATATACCTTGCTAGGGGTAGGTTTTAAAATGTATACAACAGTCTCCGTTCTTATTCAACTGGTTGCACCATTCTCATCCCAAACTCACTCACAAATTCAACTTCATCAGGAAGGGAGGCTCCACTACAACCTCAACCATGACCCTAGCATAATCAAGGATATATCTATGAGAAGTACCTCAATTTGTTTCCTCCATTTAAGTTTCTCAATTTCATCATGAACACTCCACTTTTCAGCAGATTTACTTTCTCAATTCCAAACATTTCCTGTGTTCTTCTAGCCAATTGCATTCACAATATTAAATGGAGGCTTGGTTCTCTAAATATAACACATTGACAGACTCCCAATACTCAATCGTAGACTTTACATCATCAACAATATTATGGACAACACAGGGGTACCTAGGTAGCAGACAAGTCAAAAACATCCTCTTGAATACTCTGAAACAAAGCAGCCCTCCATTTTGAGCTATTGGCCATCGAGATGTACGTTTAAGTTTTGAATCAGATGCACCGGGGTGTTTGTTGGCAGTGGCACTGAAAGGAAATGAATCTAAAATATTCTCAGAGTAACCTTCATTTCCAATTGATCCATTCCTCTTTTCTCTTAGTTACTAAAACCTATAACAAAGACATCTGGACAGTATCAGTGTAACAATGGCATGATGAGATTGATCATGAACAAAGAACATGAAATGTTCATAAACAAAGGAATCTGATTCTTTTGAGTCACGAAAGTGCTTTATATAGAACAGTTCCATAGAAGTTTCAGTTTTTGAAAGGAAGTTTTCAAATATGACATTCCGATCTTAAATTCTTCGAAAACATTCAGATAATCTAGTTTTAAGAGAGGTTGGTGAACTTAAAAACATCATGGATTTTGAAACTTCGAACTTAGAGAAATTGGATATTTTTGCACATAAAGAAAAAGAATGTTCAAGTATGACGTCTTAATCATATTTTGAACAAGACCTAGTTAAAAGAAGAAGTTTCTCTTCTAAGAACATCTTTGGTAATAGAAAATTTGAATTTAGAACTTGAAAGTTAGAAATTATGAGACTTAATGTTAAAAGAAATGAATGTTCAAGCATGACAACCAAACTTTTATATGCTCCATATATTATAGGAATTCTAGTTTAAAAAAGAGTTTGCTCATCTTTAAACATACTTGAACATTGAAAGCTTTGAACTTTGAAGATAATTTATGCAAAAGAGAACTTTCAAGTTTGAATTCTCTTATTCTAATCATGAAATAATTAAAATGACAAAGAAATAACTAACTTTCAGATTGAAAGAGGAGTCTTGAATCACTTGAAGGAAACATTCAAGTTTGATGTTCCTCCAAATATTACTCCTAAGTGCTCATATTTTCCTAGTTTAAGAGGGTTGGATAAGAGAAATGGGAGAAAGAAAAGAGCAACAACTTTGTATTTATTGTCATTGATTTGGATTAGGAGGCATGTAATTTTCCACATGTAAACTCATTATTGAAACTAGAATTCCATTCGTATTTTAATCATTGATTTTACATAAACTAATTTTAGCCCCATTTGATTTAAATTCAAATTAAATTTGATTAAATTTTGGATTTTTTCCTTTAAATTAATTAATTGATAATTGAAATATGGAATTACCTAATTTATGCTCGGAAAAATTACAAATTGTAGGACTAAAGTTCATGTGGGGCAAAGAGATGGCTCAAGGCCATCCTTGATGATCGCAACTAGGTTTTCTTGAACACGTGTGATGAGGGGCAAAGCCTCGTGCCTGTGCGATAACGCGGATGGCTCGCGCATAGGCGCGTGCGGGCTAGCTAGGGAGCATGTGGTTGCGGTACGTGCGAGCAATGGTCTGAAGGGAGCGATTTATCGTCCAATGAGCGAGTGGGCGAGCAAAGACGAGTGAGCAAGCGAATGACAGTGAGTATTCACAGCAAATCTAGAATAATGTTTTGCCAGTGACCCTATGCGCTCCAAGCAACATTAGGCGAAACCTTGTTGGAATTGTGCATGCAATCATGCATGTCCCATTCTTTAGGAATTGGTATTTCAGATGTCATCAGAATGATAACGAAAATTCAACTAACTTGCATGAATTTTACTTCTTACATGAGTTTATCATGTCCAAAGATCTTTACAAAATTGTGAACCAAAAGCATTTACATGACGCTTCTATTATGTATAGTAGCCAAAGTAATCAGTTGGCTTATAATTATAGGTTCAATTCTGCTCACAAATACAACAATTTACGAGGAAACGGAGAAGCACTTGGAAGACAGCACCAACGATCACGAAAAAGCATATCCTTATCCTAAAAGGAACTATTGTTTAGATTCAAAAGCCAAAAGCATACACCTGCAGCCACATAACATAATTATCAGAACCAGTAAACAGTCAAACAATGGTCTCAGAAATAACAAACTATTATTCCTTACAAAGAGAATACTGGACAACATTTCAAAATATTAAATAACGATTAAGGAACAGCAAACTGCAGTATGGTCAAAACAAAGCATAAAGAGACATGATTGTTCGCTTAATCTTTGACGAACAAAAAGAGAAATCCATAAAGCTTTTAGGGTTTCTTCTTCATCCCTTTCTCCTTACTTCCTTGTGTTGGTTATACACTAATTATACAACATTATGAGATTTTAATAACTGATTTCATAGGTAGTGATAATGATTTACTTTTACTAATGGAACTTTGTACTAAAAATACATTGGAAAGAAAGTGAAAAGTTTAGATTAAGAAATACATTGGTAACAAAACGACCTTGTTACTTCAAAAAACATAGAATGAAAAATAATGTATTTTATTTCTCCCCTTGTCCCTCACTTCCTCATACACCATAAGCTAATCCATACCCTTCGCCCTCCCTTCCAAGGTCATAACCACCACCATTTTTCTTATCCTACCTCACTCCATTTCATTAATTCAACTTCAAACCCATATTTCCATACCATAAGACTATCAAATCCGCAAATCAAATACCATCAATAAAATCGAGCTCTATTAATCCACTTGAGATGCTGTTAACTCCACTATAGTTGATATGCTGTTAACTCCACTATAGTTTAGATGCTGCAAGGGAAGATCGTGTTATGCAATCATTTCTGATTCCAAGCTGCAATTGCTTGACTTGTTCTTGGACTACCTCGTCTAAGGATGCCCTCTTGGTTCATTCTGATGGTGGTCAACATAGTACGGAAGTGTTACATTACTATATTATATGCTACATTACCTACATTATGTGATATAATTATATTGTTTGATTAAATTATACTGTATTATATTATAGGAGACAATGAAGCAACAGAGGATGTGTTATTTATACATGGGTTTATATCATCATTTATCTTTTGAACAGAAACTGTCTTCCCAAATTTCACAGCAGCAACGAAGTCTAAGTACCCGCTTTACACGGTGGATTTGCTGAATTTGAGAGGAATCCGAAGCTGACCTGATTCATACACCCTAAGAGAGCAAATAGAGATGATTGAGTGTTCTGTGTTGGAAATCCATAGTCAACTCTTTCCACAAATCTCATCATTTATGAAAACTAATCCTCCCAGTTCCATCACTGAAGACAAAACCTACACCAGTGATAACACCGACACTGACAGGGAAGGCCTCTGTTGATTTTGTACGAACAAAATACGAGTCCAAAAGCAGGTAGGCGAGGAATCACTCTGGAACCTATTTCTTAGAGCCTTCAACTTCGCCGAGCAGACTAGCATCATTTTCCACTACGCATTGATCGAACAAAGAAGACGACTATAAGATAGCATTCGGTTTTCGTGGCGTATTACCCCTCTCGTTAGAAGCTAAAAGAGCTTCATTTATCAGCATCACAGTTGTAATAAAAAACTTGATTACTCCCTCCGTCTCAATTTACATCACGCCTTCCTTTTACATCCGACCCAATTCCCAATTTAATTGTCGCACTTTGTTTTATAGCGTGAAACCTACTTATAATCTCCTACTAAAATATACTACCTCTCGAAACCAAAGAGAACCCAAAATTGAGACCAGTAGATGAGTACTTTTACATGTGGGAGGAGTAAGATAGAGAGTAAGAGGATTACTTCATCAAATATGATTGGGTCCCACAAGTGGGTTGGGAGATGATAAAATATATATAAAAGATTGACATAAATGGAATAAAGTAAAATTGAGTATAACTTAGAAAAACACCTCAAAACGGAAAGTGAGTATAACTTAGGAAAACGGAGGGAGTAATAGGTATGTAAACAATAACTTATCGCATAAAACTACGTGAAATGTAATCATCAAAAAATCAACTACGCGAGATGTTTGGTGCGACAACTAAATGGAACGGAGGGAGTAGTATAAATTCCCAATTTTACATCAATTAACACCAAAACAAAGAGCGGATATTATCTTCAAATTGAATACGAAAAAATGGACAATGAGGGAGAAAAGGGGGTGGGTTGTTGGAGGGTTTTTGGTTGATGGGGTGGGGATGTGTCTAGGTTGGTGGTGGTGGTTTTGTGGTGGGTGGGCAGTGGGGAGGTGGTGGCCTGGTGGGAAGTGGGGTGGAGGGAACAGGAGGGACAAGCATGAGGTTTGGTGTCATAAGACCTTTGAACAATAATTTTAGAAACGAAAAATATTGATGAGAACTAATGAAAATATGTCACATGGTCTATTTAACCGGACTAGCAGGTAAGTTCAGGTGCACCGTTGGAAGAAAATACGCATGATAGTTGGGAATGTCCTAAGTTATTTAAAAGTTTAGACCTCTTAGAGAAGGTCACCATTAGTTGGGGCTTTTGTTGCTAATATTTCCTAATATAAAACCAAGTAAAAATTGCTTCTCTCCCCTCCTTTTCCCTTCCTTCCCATCACAAGAAATTAATTCAAAAAAAAAAAAAAGCATTGAACAAATGTTTTGTAATTTGTATAAAGGTATAAACATCACTTTGATTATAAATTCCCTTTTTAAACACATCAATAAAGGTTTCTTACATAAATTAAATACACGCCTTCTTGAAGCCTTTTCATACCTATCAACCCAATGCATATCGATGATGTCCTTCTTTCTCTCAATTTTTTTTTTTGCACACTTACAATCCACAACACACAGGTTGCCCAGAAATCTATCCAGGTTTCGATCATTCAATCCACAATGGTTACATGTAAACGCTTCCAACACCACAAGAACTTTTCACCAAAACAGCCATTCTGAATGGAAATAAATTTTATTTTCCATAATAAAAAAGTCCAAACATATTAAGTGAACCGGGCCTAAAAATGCCAGAATAAAACTAAGCAACAGAAGATAAACCAAACTGTGTTATTATCATTTTTCTTCCTTGCCTTCTCTCTAGAGTATTCTTACTCCAGCAATTCAGAGAGAAATTCAGTCCAATTGGCTGTATGAATACGAAATTCATCTCTTGGATCCAGTCTGCAATTTTCAAATTTTAGCTTCATTGTTCCATGTATAATTACGAAGGTTTGAATTACTTCACACTTTCCTACTTCCCTTCTCTTAAAAAGTGATGTGATAAGAAAACATCAGAACAAGCTTGATATGCAATAGGTAAATAATTATTTGAACATAAAAGCGGCTTGTCCAAATTAAATTCAGTTTCACAGACAAAAACGATGCACTAAGTTACTAGAGAGAGAATAGTGGAGAGGAACACATGAAATATAAAAATAACAAAGAATTCCCTTGTTTCTTCAACAATTTTGCACTATCACCAGAAAGTAATTTTCCTTCCTTTCTTCTTCGTAACTATGGTGCGGCTCATAAAACATATACCATGCATCATTACGCTGACATTTTGCAGAAATATCGTTTCAAATTACTACTATGAGAGATAAGGTTCCCGGAAAAAGAAGAAAATGTTAAGGTGGATAAAATGGAGGACTGAGAGACAAGGTTACAGAACATAAAATATCCGTCTTTTTTCATAGCTCTGTAATTTTATGAAAGAGTTATGAACAACTTTAAAGGGCATGTATAAAATAGTTTATGAGGATACTATCGAAGCTGATACAAGTTAATCAAAAGCCGAGGATAAGGTCCTTACTCTATAAACAGAAAATCGATGTGCGCAGTCCAAACTTTTTAAAACCTCTAGCTAAACCCCCAGGCAGGAAAACCATTTACCAAAATTTAAGGCATATAAAAAATCAATCTCCTAGAACTAACCCCAGGCCCCCCTTTGCATAAACCTCTACAAACCATCAGTCATAGTTCTAGACACCATTTGCGTCAGTGCTCTTCTATTCTTCAAATTTTATGACTCATAAGGCAAATATATATACATATACTTCCTTCTTTCCACAAATATCGTACCATTTTGACTTTTAGACTATTCAACGTTATTTCTTTGACCATCTTTTGTAATATATACGTAAGTAATGATGTATCATGTAGGATCTTGTTAGACTTGTATCAATATATACTTTCTAAATATCAATTTGTTTAATTTTTACTTATGCATAATTCGAGAGATGGAGAGTCCAAGTCATGTGTTAGGGAGCGTAAAGTCAACATGTTGTAATATTTAAGGAATGGAGGAAGTATATTCGACATCAGTAACTTATTCATTAAACAATTATCCGTTTCAAAATAGATGCATCATTGACTTTTAACGTTATTTATGTACTAAATTTGACCATTGATATTTTTAATTACATATTAATAAAAATTAGATAATTTGAAAATATGAAAATATATATTGAGATTAACCCATTACAATTATAAAATACAAAATTTGACTTTCATATTAGTAATAAATGTGGTAAAAGCAAGTAAATGAATAGTGTGAAAAATCAATATGATGCATCTATTAAGAAACAGAGAAAGTATTTAATAACCGTAAAAAAAATCTATTTCACAATTGGCCTTTGTACTCTTAATTTTTGTTCAATAGTTAACCATGGTTCTCTGAAAATAGTTTGGCAACAAAAAATCTGAACTTTAGACCAACCACATCTACAATAACCATAACTGGTATCAATCTTCTTGAACATTAAGCAACAGAATCTCAAAAATCGAACTATTCGTCGACAACACACCAAAAACTTCCACCCAACTGGCCACCAATTTCCCACTGCAAACAGCTCAAGCAAAAGGAGTATCGAGATTTTGTTAATTGCCTATTGCTTAATCTACTGCGGTTTTCTTTAACCCAAGACAATATGCTCTTTGGCTCTTATCATTCCCACAATTACATCTGCCAGATTCTCCCAAGGTTTGAATACTTTCAAGAGTTTCAACCACAACTATTGTTTTTACTTCATTTCTAGTGTTTGTTGGAATAAAGTATGTCCAAAACACCAAATTTAAAAAGGGAGGCCATTCCTACGTGCATTTTCTCTACTTATCAATTAGGTTGTCGAACTCATCTGCAAAGGAAAATGGAGAAAGGGAGGAGGGTGGGATGCTTAGAGAATGAGATGATAATTAGAATTCAGAGTGATACTGAGAAGGTGGAAGTAATTTAGCCATTTAGGGGTGTTAGTGTAATTTGATGAAAGAAATTTATGAAGAAAGCCTTACTAATTCGACACTACATAATAGATAAAAACATAAGGCTATTTCATAAGGTACTAATTTTTTTGGCTACCGAGTATAAAATACAAAACAAGGGTTACCAATGAGAATTCCCTACAAAAATAAAAATAAAATATAGTACAAAATAAAGGAAGTGATGACGCCATGCTTATCCCGTAACCGAAACATTGAACTAATACACTGAAAGCTCTATGTTTTTCGACTATGATATAATTAAGTACCCAAAAGTGCACATCTTCTAGTACTTTTCAGTTTTACTATGTTATTGACTTCTTGGGTTGTTAGTTAGATGAATTTAGAGTCATTTCTTATACTTTCGTCATTCAATGATCCTAATCCATTATTTTTATAATTAAGTAGGTGATCTGGAGACTTGTAGCTGAAACTATTTTTGAACAGTGTTGAAACTAGAGTTTAAAAATCTCTATCACTTTCTTATATTCCTCACATACAAAAACCTAGCCTTCTTTGTTAGCAGTAGAGCATTGAAATCACAAAAGTCAAGTGTCTTAAACATTTCACGAAGATACCATACCAATATAGCAACAAAACAGGAATTTAACATAATGCATATATTTCAATATTCAAACTAGAGAATGACTCAGTATATTTCACCTTTTCAATAAGTAATCCACTCAAAATGAAGTTTTATAGACACCAGGAGAAGAAAGTTAACACATAAAACTCATGTCATTGTTAAACAATAGCAAAGGACATGAGATGCAAACTTAGAACACACCTTGGACTCCCCGAGTGATAGAATGCGAACTCAATCTCTGAGACCCAGTTCCACCTCGAGCTCATCATCCTCTTCGAACAACTTTAGAAGGCGGGCATATTGTTCTTCTCGTTTCTTTTTTTGCCATAGCTTGAAGAGGAAAAAAGAAAACAGCACTACAGTTGCAACAGCAATGCATATGATAGCAACCTTGGTCCCAGTACCACCGCTGTGAGTTTTCTTTGAACCCTCTGTGCTGTCATTTTTGGCATTTGGCGGGTTGTCTGAAAAACCTGACAGAAAGGAAGAAGCATAATAATAAAGTAAAGGAACCCAAAAGGGAAATGCATGACTACCCAAAAGAGACACTCAAGGCTGGGCAAAGAAGTAAAGAAACAAGTACACATGATTATGCAGTCATGTGAGAAACTTGGACGGAACTAAAGGAAATGACATACTGAGTATATTTTGTGATGTTAAGCCAGTAAATAAGCAGTTAGATCACAGATATTCATGACTTCCAAGGTTGAAAGTGTTGACTGATTTTACCCTCTCACAATGCCAATAAAGGGAGGAGATCATCTTGAAAGTATGACAGTGATCAAATTTTCGGACGCGTCCAGAGAGAGAAATGCTATATAAAGAGGAGACCAAAGAGAGAGAAAGCGTAACGAAAATTGTGGAGTTAATTTTCTATCGCTTTGTTTGGCCACTCGAAAGTCTGGGATTCTAAACCCCATTCTATGATTTAATCGCATCGAATTACTATCAACTATCAAGTCTTACCCCAAATTCTCTTCTTTTTCCTTTTATCTATAAATTTGATTTTCCAGTCTATAACAGTGCCAGACCCTAGAATCAATCATCCTATAGCCAGTGCCTGAATTTTGCAACAAAAAGAAATTTTGCGCCATGGTGCTTTAAAAAAAAGACAATAAACAATCTGCTTCAATGATATTGCTTAAGATTATGCCAGAGGGAAAAAAATGGAACTTGTCTTGTGTATGCCAAGGATAGCTCATATTTGTAAAGTTGGAGGCTGGCTCAGTAACATACCTAAATATATAAAAAAATCTCTTACTATAAATGCCTAAAGCTTTTTTTTCAAAGGATGGGGACAGAATCTTTAGGAGTATGGTGGAAAGCTAGTAACTAGTCGTGCACTTCCATTTTAAGATACCAAAAAAGTTACTCTATATCTAATGCAGATGGTATCAGGTCAAACTACCTTCACTAGAACTTCACTTTTAAACTAACGTATTCAACATTTCAACCTTCAGTCCTTCACACATGATTCAATGTTGCAGGAAAGAATGTTGCTATGCCATGCCATGCTCACTCCCTCCCCCTTCTCCCTCTCTCTTCCTCCCTCTCCCTCTCCCTCTCCCTCTCTCTCCCTCCCCTCCCTCCCTCCATCTGCCCCTCACCCTCCATCTCCCTCCCCCACCCCCACCCCCACCCCCTCCCCTCACTCTCCCCCTCCCAATTGCACATGTGATAAGATTCCACGAATAGAAACATGAAAAATAGATACGGATGGAAAAAATTAAAGTTCCACTTGTGCCAAAAGAACATTTAATATGTACTTGAACTTCCATAATCCTAATGGATAAGAAAAGATTTGGTCAATGCCCATAACCGTAAGGGATATTTCATGGTGAGACCTAATGTCTCAACACCCCCACCCCCACCCATCCTGGGACTGTGAACGCAATGTTAATACAGGCAATAAAATACAAAGCACATTGAAGCCCAACGACATCTATTGATAAGAAAATAAGTAAAGTCAACCTTGCGAAAACGTAAACTGACAGCCAGGCAGCGGAATGAAAAATAGAGAGGGAAACCAACTGGACTTAGCTAAAGGATGGAGAAACTGACATAACCACTGTAATAACAGTAGATACAATTTACTTTTAGTTCATTTAAAAGAATAATCCTACGAATGTTCAAAATCTAGCAGCCTTGATTTAGTCAACAAAATACCAAGTTCAAGTCCTTTCACGTAATATTCTTGATTCAGCATGATCTTTGTTACCCGGACTTTTCAGTTTACCTAAATACCCGTGTCGGATCCTCGACACTCGGACATGGACATGGACACTTCGACACTTCATTTTCGACCAAAATCATGCAATTTTTTCACCAAACAGACGTGTCGGACACTTGGACACATACCCGTGTCCGATATGGGTATCTGAGTCCGAGTATAGAGCATGATAGTAGCTATAAAATGACTAATTAAACCTCAACAGGTTCTTATTTTCCAAAATTCACATTTGCGATGATATCAAAACAACTGCTAAGTGCTAACACTGTGATTGAGTGCCCAATTCACACAAATAACAAATTTAGATCATTTCCATATATTTCTATTTTGCTTCCCTACGCCAGAAATCTTATCAAGTACAAAGCAAGAAGTTCACAGAGTAAGTATGTGTACTTATAACAGAAGCGCAAGGCAAAAGGGTGGTTGTCTGAGGCCATATAAGATTGGATACTCGGACAAGGCTATCAAGGTTGTCCTAAAAGGTGCTAAGGCCTAGGAGCTAAACTAAGATGCCGTATTAAATTATGGGTATGCCTAAGTCTTAACTAGAAGGCAAGCATGTTATATTGTTATGTTCTTTTTCTTATTATAATTTTCTACCATGATGTGAGGTCTTTGGACGTCCAATTCGCAGCACAAAAGTGTAGAGACATGTTTCAAAAGGGGAAACTTACAATGTCATTAAACTTATTAAGACATGTTTCAACAACTTTTTGTATAGACAATTAGACTTCACTATAACATTAAGAATTATAAAGGTATATGCATCCGCATAAAGGAGTGTGACTATATACTCGGGTCTTTTCAAACGTTTGACTAACTTATTGCTTATATAAGGTATAACAACATAACAAATATAGAAGTTGTTTAGCGCCTTGGCAATTGGTATGTATAAGTATTTCCATGAGGCTTTGATGTCCTCTAAATCTCGGCTGGAAAAAGACAGCAAAGTTTCAATACATGCCTATTGACATTTCACTAAAAAGAGAATACAACCTTCAAGGCAAGCAGAGGGAGTGTATTTTAGCTGCCAGAACCCCAAATTGACAACATTAAAAGCTTTCTTCCGTCTTTGATTATATTAAGAAGACCACACCCGTAAAAATAAAAAATAAAAATAAAAAATAATAATAATAATAATGTTTGGCACACCTAAGAACATAGAATTAATTCACTTATATGTCCGTACCTTATCATACTCCTCATAACAGCAGTCGTTGAAACTGAAATCTTGAATTACCAGTGAACTAACTAAAAGTATCTCCGTTTTTCACTTGATATGGTAAGTTTGGGTGTGTAGAGGGGATGTGAAGAGGAACCCCCCCCCCCCCCCCCTTTTCTAGTGTGCTACGATGGCACCTTGAATCTAGAATTCCAGTGGGGAGTTTATCACTTTTACACGAAATTAACCTGGTTGTTGTAGAGCACATAATTGAAAAGGATAACTTAAAAATTTTGTTGAAAACAACTTCTAACAGCCTAACACTGTGGGCAACCCTCCTGTGGTCAACTCTCAGGCAAATATACTTATGTCCTGTTTGGAAACTAGAATTTCAAATGAGGTTTTGGATTTGGAATTTCACTTGTTGGAAGATACATGGAATTTGAATTTAGATTTGGCCCAAATCCAAGCCAATAATGAAATAAAAATAAGTCTAATAAATTTCAATTTTCAAGTCAAATGACATCATTTTAATTCCCTGCTCATCCTCAACTCTTATCTCTCTCCTCCCCTCCGCCGCCTCAGCCACTTGTTCGCGCCACTCTGACTCCTCTTTTGTAATGAATATTCTACTTCAGCCACCTGAAAACATGCATCATGGATATGGTTGGTACTAAAAGCAACGAAGTAGGCAGCACCTTGATGTAGGGGACAGCGGAATCTTCAATCGGCGAAGAGACTTCATCGCCTGTCCATCACCCGCAGATGATGCATTATTGATTGTGCAAGCAATTGGTGTGAATCCCCTTGAACATCCTCATCTTCCTGCTACTGCTGCTCTTCTACTACTGGTGAAGATTTTGGAGTTGATCGAGTTTTTCAGATGGACAAGTCATCAGTTATAAAAAGCGCGCTTAAGCACACATAAAGCGAGGGGAGACACAGCTGGGAACGCTCCAGGAAGTAATAGTGTGGCGATGTACAGGGTGCGCGCGCATTTGTGGAGGCGCAAAGCGATAGAAGCGCACGCTTTGTTGTTGGAAGAAAGTCCAGCAGTTTTGAATTAATAAACGAGCATGTGATACTCATGTGGCCCATTTTCAATTGCTTTTTGCTTTGTTAAATTGGAAAAATAGTAAGTTTTAGGATAGAGAAAACGTAACAGTGAATTTGGGGGTATTGGAGAGACCCTAACTGCGATTTAGGGAGCCGTCCAACCACCTTGTTGCTGCCGAGAATTTCTCCACCGTCTCGCCGGGAAATCCCACTTCTTTAGATAAGTTTAATTGTTTTTCTATCTTCTTTTTCGATTTCTCTTTTTTTCCCTCTTTTTTATGATTTTTCATTCTTTTTCCCATCCTTTTTCCGACTTCTCATCTTCTCTATTCTTCTTTTTAAAATTCCATCGTCTCTCATCATCTTTCCACTTCTCATTTTCTCAGGCTTTTTTTTAATATTCTATTATGTTTACTCTGCTTCTTTTTTCTTTTAGTTTGTGTGTTTCTTTAGGTTATACGAAGTACATAATGTATGGGTTTTAGACTTTTAGGATAATTTGTACTCCGCTTTTTTTTATTATTTTGTTTTTTACTCTTTTTTTTTTTGTTTTTTTTTTTTTTTGTTTTTTTATTGGAAAATTTGCCAAAATGCCCAAAACAGACCTTTTATAGCTCAACATTTGCAAGAAAGAACCTTATAAAATTTTCTGGTAAGGTCAGACCTTAAACTAAAATTTCTTTGTGAGGGACAACCTTTTCTCACTTTCCGGCATTGACTTCAATTTTCCGGCCTTTGGCCATCACATGCAGGGCACGTGCCACTTACTTTTGGCTAGTTTCGCCATTTTCCCTCCAAAATCTCATGTACAAACAGAAAAACAAAAAAAAAAGTCGAAAATAAAATAATTTGGATGAAGAATTATTTTTTTTGGATGAAGAACTTTTGTTTTCGATATTCTAGGTTCGGGGGGAGAAACCCTGAGGGGAAAAAATTTCAATATTTTTTGTTTTTACTATTTATATGTAGGAATTGGAGGAAAAATGGTGAAAATAGCCAAAGTAAGTGGCTCGTGCCCTGCCAGAAAATTTCTCGCTGGAAAATTAAAGTCAATGCCGAAAAAAGGGAACAGATGGTCTCTCGCAAAGAAATTTTAGTTTAAGGTTTGACTTTGCCAGAAAATTTTGATAAGGTCCTTTCTCGCAATTATTGATATATAAAAGATTTGTTTTGACAAATTTTCCTTTTTTATTCTGTTATTTTTTTAATTGGTACTGCGTTTTTCTTTTCTCTGTTTTTATTTACTTTGTTTTAGTTCTGCCTTTTCGTTTTCTAACTTCTGCCTTTTAATATTAGGATGGCTACCAATGAGGGGGGTTGTCAAGTACAAATTCCTTAGATACCGTGGATCCGGCCAGAAAGTTTGGTAAACTGGAACCTACTAATAAGACCAATTGGCAATGTAAATTTTGTGGTAAAGTAACAAAAGGAGGGGCTACGAATGAAGAAACATTTGGCAGGAGATTTTAGAAATGTGGCTAAATGTCCTTATCCCGAGCATGTGAGGAAGGACGTGAAATCTTTTATGATCAAGAAAGCACAAGCTATAATTGATAGTCAAATGATGTCAATGGTTAACCAATTTGATGCAGATGATGATGATGAGGAAGAACAAGATTGTGAAATGTGAACTCCAAAAGTAGCCAAACACTTAGTAAAAAAAACCAAAAGTTAAGGGTCCCATGGATTTTTTGTCACTTCTCCTTCCGAAAATGTCTTGAAAGGTAGAAATGATAGAAAAGGTATCTTAAGTGCTTGTGATAAGAAATTGAGAGACAAGACATGTAAAGATGTTGCAAAGTGGTTTTTGATGTGGGAAATGTCTTTCATGCGGCTACTTATTATAGTTTCAAAGTCATGCTTGATTCAGTTGCTCAATATGACATGGGATTCAATCCCCCAAGCATGCATGAGCTAAGAGTTTCTCTCCCTAAGAGTGAAGTAGAGGAGATTGATAAAATAAAGGAAGAGCACAAGAAAGAGTGAGCAACAAAAGGTTGTTCAATTATGTAGATGGCGTGATTTGATTGCCTCAAAAGATATCGTGAACTTTCTTGTCAATTCTCTTAAGGGCTCTTTCTTCATAAACTCTATGGATGTTTCCGATATTGTAAGAGATGCGGATTTGTTGTTTCATATACTTGATGACATGGTAGAGGAAGTTAGAGAACAAAATGTAATCCAAGAGGTGGCAGACAATGCATCCATTTATGTCAAGGCTGGTAAGAAATACAGATCTCCTTACATGTTATGTTACATTTTATTTCTTTTTATTTGAAACTAATTAACTAAATGTCTTTTCTTTTGTTATAAATTTGTAGGAAGATTGTTGGGGCATGGAGGCTAAAAGACAAATCTAAAACATCTATCTTTATTGGACTCCTTGTGCCGCACATTGTTTGGACTTGATGTTGGAACTTGGAAGATATCTGGAAAATTCGTAAGGTCAAGGTGCTTTGAAGAAATGCATCTTCGTGAATGGTTATATATATAACCATATATCTTTTGTGAACTTGATGAGGAAACTCACAAATCAAAAGAACAACTAGGAATTGAATATCAGTATTTGAAATTCCAGATTGAAATGAGTCATTTGAAATCAAATGATTGTATCAATGAGAAAAATGTATATATACAATACGAAAAATATTTTTATTCTTCTCAAGAACAACCAAAAAGAAAACACCCATAGTCTTCAATGACAAACAAACCACCTCAAACAGAACACAAACCCAGCTAATACTTTCAGACTGTTTCGAAGTGACTTAGACTTTGGCAACAATAAAACTGGACTATCAGGAGCTAATTCAAGCAACAAAATCATCAGAAATTTAACATAGACAAAGGGCAAAAACTTATCAAAAATGAAAAAACGACGCCAATCTACCACCTTTTCGGCAAGATCCCCAAATTATGAACACAGCACGCAAAATCTCAACATGTTGTTTTCCTCCTCTAACCCACGGCATTGCCCCAGAAATGATATCGAATTTAATCACAAACATCAAGAAATCCATAAAAGAAAAACTATAAATTTCAGCAAAATTAGGTTAACAAAAATCAAAACAATCAAACTGGAAAAGGGGAATTAGTTTCCTAAAGTACGGTTCAAATGAAAGAAATTGTTGAGAGAGATCTGCAGCACAAACCTGTAAAACAGTAAAGAAGGAATGAAGATAAGAAAACGAGAAGTCGAAGCGATCTTGCAATGGGAATTTCAGGCATGGCTTCCGTTCGATTGCTTTCCAAACAAGGATTTTCCCCTGTCTCTCTCTTTCTATTCAAGGGAAGGTTTGGAGTTTGGACGACGAAGAATGTTGAAAAAGAAAAATACAGAAAGTTAGTTGGACGATAAAGTATTGAACAGTAGTGAGTCAAAATTTATGGCGACAATTATCAAGTTGTTTTTCTAATTCACCTTAATTTCACCCTCAACTTTTTCATTTTTTTTTTTTTTTTTTTTTGGTAAATTTGTTAAAAAGGACCTTGTATAACGCAAATATGATAGTGTAGGGGTGTGCACGGTGCTCTTGGTGCACCGGTATCAAAACGACAGGCAATAAATATAAAACGCGGATTTCTTATTAAATCTGGAGAAGAAAAAAACATCTTTTGTTGAACAAAAGAACAAACGAACTTTTTTTGCTAAAAAGAAGAACAAGGAATTCTCTGTTCTATTCAGCTGTGTTTTATTATGTTCTTTTGTTTTCACTCCTTTTTGTGTGTATATATTCCTGTATTTTTCATAATTTTGAAATCAGAATTTGTGAAGAGGAGAGAGAAACTGTGATAAACTGTAAATTTGATTTTAGAGAGAGAAAGTAATTGAAAATTCTCAGATATTGGTTGATTTTTCTACTTCAATATTAAATTCTATTGATTCTTCTTCTTCAAATTTGAATTTCTCAGCTGATAATCAGATTTGTGAAGGTAATTTTCAATTTTTTTTAATTACAAATTACATATTTTGATGATTTTGATTTCGCAATTATCGTGTTTTTGATTATTTTGATCCTTTTGATTTCTCAATTACTTTGATTAATGTATTTAGATTATATATTTTGATGATTATGATTTCGCAATTTCGCAATTACTTCGCAATTATTTTGCAGTTCTTTTGGTACTGTTTTGAAATTCTTTATAATTGTTCGTTTCTCTATCTTAATATGTTCGTTTAGGCTTTGTTGTTGTTCTTTAATGTACTGGTAATGTTCTTTCTTTCTTTTATTAGTATTCATGCAGATTTTGAATGTTCTTTTCTTTAACTTTTGTTGTTCTTTCTCATATGTTGCTTCCCCCCCCCCCCCCCCCCCCCCCCTATAGTTTTCTGTTTTTTATTAATTTTGAGTTTCTTGTTCTTTTATTTATGGTTTATGTTCTTTTTAGGTTTTTCAACGTTTTTATTTTTTATTTTTCAAGTATTATTATCAATATTTGATTATCTTGTTCTATTTATCATGCATTTTTCTCATGATGTTCTATTTATAAAATTTTAAATGAGAACGAATATGTTCTTTTCATATTTGTACCCAAAAAATAAGTGCATCGTTCTGATTATGAACACTGCTTATATTTCTTCTTCTCCTTCCTCCTTTTTTTTATTTGTTTTATTTTTCATTTTCTATATATGTATATAATATTTCTCCTATTGAATTCAATCATTTCTCATTTTAGAAACACACTTTAGAGAGAAAAAGATGAGAGGTTTTATTTTCTCTCTACAAAAGGGAGATTTTATGAGAGAGAAAGTTCGAAATACATTTTTTCCTCCTTCTATCTCTAACATGTGATTTTAATTGAATTTCGTTTATCGAAAACTAGCTAATTAAGCAAAATACTAGTTTAATTTCGCTAGTTTTTGTATCTTTTTATCGATTCAAAGATATTGATGCTGCTGATGAATGTGCATCGGGTGATTAAGGTACACTTCCTTGTTCTTATTTCTATGTTCTTTTTAAATTCTAATGTTCTTTTTTATAACATATTATTTATGTGTCATCAGCATTGTTTGTTCTTTTATATCTTCACTAATTGTTGTTTTACATATTTACAGTGTTTTATTGAGTTATTTTTGATAAATAAAATAACGGAATTAAAACACATTTTTAATCTTAAAAATAAATTGTATTAGAAGTACAAGAACTACTTTAAAAAGAACATACATATAATTCTTTCTTTGAAAGATAATTTCCATCCTTCCAAGTATCGTCGTTTTATTAAAAGAACAAAAAGACTTTTTAAAAGAACATTAATCTTAAAAATAATGTTGTTCTTTTTTCCAGACTTTGTGGTTCTTTTTCATTTACATTCTTTAAATAAAATTGTTCTTTTGTTGTTCTTTTACATTTGTTTATTGTTCTTTTCTTTTACTTTTGTTGTTCTTTCTCATATGTTGCTTTTTTTCCCTATAGTTTTCTGTTTTTATTAATTTTGAGTTTTTTGTTCTTTTATTTTTAATGGTTATGTTCTTTTTAGGTTTTTTGACATTTTTTTTAAAAAAAAATCAAGTATTATTATCTTTTTCTATTTATCCTGCATTTTTCTCATGATGTTCTTTTTATAAAATTTTAAATGAGAACGAATATGTTCTTTTCATATTTGTACCTTTTATCTGATTTGTTAATATTAGTGTTTTACTTGATATGTTCTTTTCAGGTTTTTGTTAATGTTCTTTTCAGGTTTTTGTTAAATGTTCTTTTAATTTACGTTATTATGTTCTTTCCGATTTTTTTGTTTTTTTTTCTGTTGCACTTTTCACATGATGTTCTTTTTGAAAAATAGTTGTTCTTTTTATAATTTACCAGGAGAGAGAATATATTCTTTTCGTTTTTTACCTTTTCTTTGGTTTTTTAACATTAGTGTTCTTTTCAGGTTTTGGTTAGTGTTCTTTTCGTTTACTCTATCATGTTCTTTCTGATTTTTTTATTTTTTTTTTGTTTTTCTGTTGCATATTTCACATGATGTTCTTTTTGAAAAATAATTGTTCTTTTTATAGTTTATCAGAACAGAGAATATATTCTTTTTGTTTTTTACCTTTTCTTTGGTTTTTTAACATTAGTGTTCTTTTCAGGTTTTGGTTAATGTTCTTTTCATTTACTCTATCATGTTCTTTCTGTTTAGTTTATTATGTTCTTTTTCGTTTTTTTGCTTTTTTGCATTTTGCTTTAATATTTTTTGCGTTTTATATTAGTGTTCTTTTTGGATTTTTGTTAATGTTCTTTTAGTTTACTTGTTAATGTTCTTTTATGATTTATTTTCTCCGTTCTTTTTTTTTTTGCGGTTTTTATTTTTGTTGCGTTTTATTGTTATTTATGTGCGTTTTTGGACAGGTGCACCAAGAGCACCATCCACTGCACACCCCTGCACAATCTGAGCGTTGCTTTTATAACCCAGATTTTGCTAGAAAAGACCTTATATAATTTTTTTTTGTGGAAACACACCTTAATGTAATTTATTTATTTTTGTGAAAAAATACCTTAATGTAATTTTTTTTTGCGAAAGACGACCAAATGGAAGTTTCCGGCATTGACTGAGCTTTTATGGGCATTAACTTGCACGTGAAAAACACGTGTGGCTTTCTTTTGCTAACTACACCCAATTTTCCTCCAAAATTCTAAGCTTTAAAACCTAAAGTTCAAAAAAAATCGAAAAAAAAAATACATTAAGGTGTGATTTCACAAAAAAAAAAAAATTATATAAGGTCATTTCTCGCAAATTTTGGGTTATAAAATGTCATTTTTAACAAATTTGCCATTTTTTTATAATCAAATTAATTAATTGATCAACTCTACAACAATAATATTAGAAGATACAAAATTTTCTAAAATATATTCATATTATGTTAATTTTCATGCTACCATCCACGTAAGTAAGAGTTAGTATAAAGTTGTTTTTTTCCGATTCAACATTAAAAGCCAATTAAAATAGAGGTTTATTCCAAAACAAAACCGCCAACTGATCATTGTTAGTTATCAGTTTTTTTTTTTTTTTTGGTTTTATAAGTCATGTGATTTATATTGAATAATGAACTAAAAATTAATCATACTTGTAATAATCATGTTAATTTTGAAAACTGACAACAAAAAACTGAAAACTACTTTTTGTGGTTTTCATATTTTGGTTTTTAGTTTTGTAAAAAACAGAAAACTGGAAGCAAAAAACGATACCGAACGGGCCCGCCGAATTAGTGGTTATGTATTAAATGAAACCGTCATTTGAGTTGACGGTTTCATCTGCAGTACCTTTCAAAACTCTCCTGCCAAAACTCGTTCTTATTTAGAAGACCGGAAACTTTAACTCTTTGAAGTCAATGGGTTTGATTGCCCTATGATTGACACTCTGTCCAATTAAATAACCCATTTTTAGAGAAATTTCTAAACAATCCCCTTGACTAGAGAAATATGTAATCATGTGGCATTCTCGTAAGTATAATGAACTAATATACAATCTATTTGAAAGTTTTTTTTAAAAAATTAATATAAAAAGACATTGTATATTTAATATTCTAATTGTATATTTTGACAATCAATATCAATAACTAGTATTTAAAAAAGAAAACCAACATCATTTTAGGATACGTAAGCAATACCATTTTGAAGACACGTGGCTGACACATAATTAGGGATGTCGATGGGGCGGGGCGGATGCGGATGTAGGTCCCTCCATCCCCATCCCCACCTAAAATTTTCATCCCCATCCCCGCCCCATCACCCATGGCGGGTACAAAATTCATCCCCAGCCCCGCCCCAACGGGTGTAAGCTAAAATCCATCCCCGCCCCGCCATCCAACTGGGTATCCATCCCCGTCTTATCCCCGCTTCATACCCGCGCTAATACCCGCCTAATTTTTCTTATTTAGCAAATATTTGCTATATATACGGATTAGTGAAAGTTAACTATAGAAAAAAAAAAATACTAATGACTAAAGTAACCTATATAATCAAAAAATACTCGTCATAAAAAAATTCAAACAAAAAACATAAAAATCTCACCTAAACTTATATTATCACCTAAAGATGCAAATAAATCCAAACTCACCCCATCACCCATGGCGGGTATGAAGCGGGGCGAGTGGGGATGGGGCGGGGCGGGCGGGGATGGGGCGGGTTCAACACAAAATCCACAACCGCCCCATCACCCATGGCGGGTACGATTTTTATACCCATCCCCGCCCCATCACCCGCCAAACCTACCTCCATCCCCGCCTACTTGGGGCGGAAGCGGGGCGGGTCTCCCGCGAAACCCGTCCCACTGACATCCCTACACATAATCATCACCACTTAGAAGACACATGGCCAAGAATACATAATCAACTCTTCATTTCATCATTCCCTTTCCAATTTTAGTTTAACCGTTTAGAACAATTTAATTAGAGATTGATTAATACATTGGCGGTTATGGTGAATCAAGAATGAGAAACGTTTCAAATTGTTATAATTCTCGGGTTAATGAATTTGACTATTTACTAAACCTACATGTTTACAATTTTTTATAGACCGATATTCCCTGACTTATTTTGCTAAATTTCTTCATTCTAAAGAATTTTACTATTTTCCTATAGGTGGGTGGAAGTTAAAATTATGTTATAAACTTCTAATTCATGCCCACCCCATTGTTTTCTGGAAAAATATTTTTTCTAATGAGGTTGGTATTAGTTAATGCTATCATTATGTTCATTTTTTTAGCCCATTTAAATCAACTGTGCATCTACTTTGCATCTCGTTGCCTGACTTGCCTCAACCGTCATCATATTAAGTTCTTTTATAAACGACTTCAAAAATCGACAAACATGGATGCATTTTTATTTTGAAATTTGTATGACATCTACTACTACCACACCCCTAACTCTATAAGTATAATTTCGAGTTTTTAAAAAATGATTTAGTCTTTGATATTTTCTAGATTTTTGACATATCACGTTTGGTTAGCTTGATCATCAACTCTTAATTCTTAGGTCATTTTCCTTTTTGGTAGTTTTCTTGATTGTGATGCAAAGGATAGGGTGCAAAACCTCATGTATACTTGGCAGATGAAACATAGTTTTTAATCCAACAAACAACAATTAATGGTGAATTTCTTAGCATATTGAAGATTTGTGGATTTCTTTGGTTTAATCCAAAGAATACATATGCTTAACTTAGTTACTTCGTACTAGCATATTTCTCTTATTCTCATTTTTTTTAAAACTTGGATAAAAAGATATACTCCTAAACTAAGAATGTATTTGTGGTCTCGTGGGAGCTCATAATATATTCCATAAAAGTGATGCTTCCACCCAATATATCTTGAAATTTTAGCTTGTCTACGTACTATCAAAATTATTAGTGAAAGTTTTTAGTGATTTATACATTTATACCTTTATCATTTTGATATGTCAATTTACCATTCTGTTTTAATTGAGTTTCTAATATAGCCCGTGCGTAAAACGGGTCAAAAGCTAGTTTATTTACGAAAACATCACTTGATATGCTTTGCTCGATAATCATCGAGATTAACTGGGTGTAGCTCCCCGTTTTTTATGTTTCTCATAATGATTTGTAACTTGATACGGAGTACTACCATTGGCTCTCTTCAATGCTTTGCAACTTGAAAATTTACTTTTTTTTTTGATATGATTTTCTTTTTTCATTAGCATTTAATGGGTGTTTACTTTTGAAGTTCTTTTCTTGTATAATGTACACCGCCAGTTCAAATGCCATAAGTAAAAAGACAAACCGTTAAGTGAGATAGCAGTTTACCTATTTAAACCGTTATTTCAGTTGACAGTTTTGTGTTGACTGGTAAAAATAAAATAGATCGGGTTACTTCCTTATGTGGACTGTGGAATGAGAATTATGATAACATGAGGAATATTTTGAAAATTTTAGCATCTTCTAGCATTATTGTCGGAAATCGCTCTTGGACTTAACTTATCTGAAATTATTAAAACTTTAATCTAATATATATATATAGGGGAGGGATCCGGTGAGAACACCTCCTTATGTAAGAACACTTCTTATGGTGAGAACACTTTTACACTCTCTATGTTTTATATTTGTTCAACAATGTTCTAAATTTTCAAACTCATGTTCTAAATTTATTCAACCATGTTCTAAACTTATTTAACCATATTCTAAATTGATTCAGCCATGTTCTAAATTTATTCAAGCATATTTTAATTTTATTCAACCATGTTCTAAATTTTAACCTCATGTTCTAGATTAATTCAAGCATGTTCTAAAATTATTCAACCATGTTCTAAATTTTTAACCTCATGTTCTAGATTAATTCAAGCATGTTCTAAAATTATTCAAACATGTTCTAAATTTGTAAGCTCATGTTCTAAATTTATTCAAGCATGTTCTAAATTTATTCAAGCATGTTCTAAATTTTCAAATTAATGTTCTAAATTTATTCAATCATGTTCTAAACTTATTTAACCATATTCTAAATTGGTTCAGCCATGTTCTAAATTTATTCAAGCATGTTTTAATTTTATTCAACCATGTTCTAAATTTTTAACCTCATGTTCTAGATTAATTCAAGCATGTTCTAAAATTATTCAACCATGTTCTAAATTTTTAACCTCATGTTCTAGATTAATTCAAGCATGTTCTAAAATTATTCAACCATGTTCTAAATTTGTAAGCTCATGTTCTAAATATATTCAAGCATGTTCTAAATTTATTCAAGCATGTTCTAAATTTATTCAAGCATGTTCTAAATTTATTCAAGCATGTTCTAAATTTGTTCAACGATGTTCTAAATTTGTTCAACCATGTTCTAAATTTATTCAAAGATGTTCTAAATTTAGAACATGAAAACCACCTAGTCAACACATATACATATATACATGTTCTAAAATTTCAAGCTTATGTTTTAAATTTATTCAAACATGTTCTAACTCCATCCAACAGTGTTCTAAATTTATTCAAGCATGTTCTAAATTTATTCATACATGTTCTAAACTTATTCAAGCATTATTCAACAGTGTTCAAACTTCATTCAAGCTGCACTGAAATATTTTTACAGGAAAATTTGTTGAGCTGAAAATAACATCATAAAATTTATGGCATCGTGATTAACCATTCAATAAAAATCAACATGAAGTTTATTCAACTGTGTTTCAAAATTTATTCAAGCATGTTCTAAATTTATTCAAGCATGTTCTAACTTTATTCAAACATGTTCTAAATTTATTCAAGAATGTACAAACTTTATTCAAACGTGTTCAAATGTTATTCAAGCATGTTCTAAAATATATTCAAGCATGTTCTAAATTTATTAAAGTATGTTCTAATTTTTGCATTTTGCAAAATCCGAGTACATTTCGAACAATCAATTGAGAATGCCACCACCACCACCACATACCAGTTCAGCCACCACCACCACCATTGACCAGTTCAGCCACCACCACCACAATCAATTCGATTTTGCCGGATTTTTTGTTTGATTTTGCTACCTCCCTCGCTTCCAACTCCGTCGCTGCCGCCACCGCTGCTGGATTGGAAATGCTAGGAAGAACACCGACGATTTCGTATATCCAAACAACAACTTGAAACTGGCCAGAAACTGCATCAGCAACCTGAACCAGTCACACCTGCAACAACAGGACACAACTTACATCAGAACAACGCCTGAAGTAGCAGCTCAGACGCAGAAAAATCGATTTTAATTCAAAACGCCTGATTGTTCATCCATTTTGTGAATTGAGAAATCTATTTCAATTCAAAACTCGATGCTCGTAGATTGAGAAGTCGAATTTTCCGGATAATCGCATCAATTCGATTTCGTTTTTTCAATCAATTTCAATTCGGTAATCTATTTCAATCAATCCATTTCAATATATTTCAATCAATTCTCCGATTCAATCTATTTCAATCAATCAATTTCTTACCAGATAACCGTGAAGTCGCCGGATTGCTGCGATCGGCGAGCGGCGATTTGGAATTGATGCGAGCGGCGCGGCGAGTTGCGAACGGCGAATTGCAAGCGGCGAGTGGCGAGCTGTGGGCGGTGACCGGAGATCTACGATCGGCGGCGATTGAATTCAGCAATTTAATTGTTGCGACTGGCGGCGGCGAAAGGAGAACATCGGCGACGGAGAGAGGCAAGCAGTGGCGAGAGAAGAGAAGAATCGGCGACGAGAGGAGAGCAGCGCCGGAGGCTAGCGGCGGCGGCGGCGGCGATCAGCAAGTAAGATCGTCAGTGGTGTTCGAATAGGAGAGAGAAAGGAATTGAAGAGAGAGAAGGGTGCCCGAAATAATGAAAGAAAAAACGCGAAAAAATAATTAAATTGTTATGAAATGAGATGAAAACAGATAGTTTTGCAAGGAAGTTACAAGCAAATAACTATGGAAAGTTTTTCTACCGGGTTTGCTCTTTTGCATTCCCCTCTATTTAGAGTGCAAGTTTTACTATACTCTTAGGTACTATAGTCAAATATTGCAACACCTACATGCCTCCCCTATACATAGGTGAAAGAAATTCAAGAGAAGCATTAAATGAAGGAGTAGAATGTATTCAACTTTTGTGGGCATTCATACTTTGTTTCTCAACACTCCCCCTTGAATGTCCACTCTTCATTGGGATATTAGTTGCCTCATTAGAACCTTACTGGAATAAGAACCATAGTTCGGGAAGAAGAGTATAATTTCATGAGTTTATATGCCTTTGTATACTGCCTCATTAAAAACCTTGCCAGGAAAAACCCAATGGGATAAAAACCTGATCGAAGGGAAAAAGAGTGCAGTGCATATAATACTCCCCCTCAATTTAATATAGCTCACGAAGACGACACATTCCAATTTTATGTACCAACTGCTCAAACCTCTTTGAAGGAAGGGATTTGGTAAACAGATCAGCAAGATTGTCACACGATTGAATTTGTTGGACGTTTATCTTTCCTTCTTTCTGGAGATCGTGTGTGAAGAACAACTTTGGGGATATTTGTTTTGTTCGATCACCTTTGATGTATCCTTCAGTTACTTGTGCGATGCATGCAGTATTGTCTTCGTAGATGACAGTTGGATTTTCTGTTACCGAGTTCATTCCACATTCTTCTTGGATATTACTGATCATTGACCTGAGCCATACACATTCTCGCCCAGCTTCACAAAGAGTAATCAATTCTGCATGGTTTGATGATGTAGCAGTCAATGTTTGTTTTGTCGATTTCCAGGATATTGCAGTACCTCCATAAGTGAACAAATATCCGGTTTGTGACTTGGCCTTCTGTGGATCTGATAAGTATCCAGCATCTGCATATCCAACGAGAGTAGCCTCTTTTCTTGACTGATAGAGTAGACCAAGATCTGGTTTTCCTCGTAGATAACGGAATAAATGCCTTATTCCATTCCAATGTCTCTTTGTTGGCGAATTGCTATACCTGGCTAACAAGTTCACAGAAAAAGCAATATCAGGTCTAGTATTGTTAGCTAAATACATTAAAGCGCCAATTGCACTTAGATATGGTACTTCAGGACCAAGAATTTCTTCATTTTCTTCTCGAGG
This sequence comes from Spinacia oleracea, assembly GCF_020520425.1. Taxonomy (NCBI): domain Eukaryota; kingdom Viridiplantae; phylum Streptophyta; class Magnoliopsida; order Caryophyllales; family Amaranthaceae; genus Spinacia; species Spinacia oleracea. The sequence goes on from NC_079489.1 coordinate 60,841,627, forward strand.
TCTGAATGGATCATCTTTCATATTCAAAGATCGAACGATCATAGGGGAATTCATTGGATGTGATTTGTCCATGTAAAAGCGTTTTAGTACCCTTTCTGTGTAATTTGATTGATGGACAAAAATTCCCTCTTTCAAGTGCTCAATTTGTAGTCCAAGACAAAATCTGGTTTTTCCAAGATTTTTCATCTCAAATTCTTTCATCAAGTATTTTGCAGTTTGTTCAAGTTCTCTTGGAGTTCCAATGATATTTAAATCATCCACATATACTGCAATGATAGCGAATCCTGACTGGGATCGCTTAATGAAAACGCAGGGACTGATTTGGTTGTTTTTGAATCCTTCTTTCACAAGGTATTCACTAAGACGATTATACCACATTCTTCCAGATTGTTTTAGCCCATAAAGTGACCTTTTCAGCTTTATGGAAAGCATTTCTTTAGGTTTTTGGTTTTCTGGTAATTTTAGTCCTTCAGGGACTTTCATATAAATGTCTGCGTCAAGTGACCCATATAAATATGCGGTCACAACGTCCATTAATCGCATTTGCAGTTCTTTCAAAACCGTCAAGCTTACCAGAAATCTTAGTGTAGTTGCATCAACTACTAGAGAATATGTCTCCTCATAATAAATCCCTGGTATTTGAGAGAAGCCTTGGGCAACTAGCCTTGCCTTGTATCTTGTAACCTTATTGTTCTCATTCCTTTTTCTCACAAATACCCATTTGTGTCCGACAGGTTTTACACCCTTTGGTGTAGTGCATATTTTCCCAAAAACTTCTCGTTTTTCAAGGGATTTCAATTCTGCCTGAATTGCCTCTTTCCATTTTGGCCAATCATGTTTGCGACGACATTCATCCACTGTTTTTGGTTCAGGGTCATCATTATCAGATATCAATTCAATTGCAATGGAGTAAGCAAATATTTGATCTACGATAACGTTTTGTCGATTATAATGTTTCTTAGTTGAAACATAGTTCATTGAAATTTCATCATTATCGACTTCTTTATGATTTTCTTCCTCTTCTTTAGGAGGATCATCTTTATCAATATTTTCCTCTTCATTTGGTCTTTCATGACCTTCTTTTGGAGGATCAATGTTGATTTCATTTGTTACTCCATCATGCCTCTTTACTTTTCTTGGTTTAGAATCTTTTGAACCAAATGGCCTTCCACGTTTTCGTCGTGCCATAGACTTATTTTCGATGGCCTTATTATCAGTGGGAATTTCAATGCGTGCAGGTGCATTCTCTGCTGGAATATGTGACTTTGTCACTTTCTTTGTATCCGTGAATGCATCAGGCAATTGATTTGCAACACTTTGTAAATGAACAATTTTCTTAACTTCTTGTTCACATGAATTTGTTCATGGATCAAATATTGATAGTTGTGTTGCGTTCCATATGATTTCAATCTCCTTTTTCCGTGGGTCCACTTTCTCTCCCCCTAAGGCTGGGAATACTGACTCATTAAAATGACAGTCAGCAAACCTTGCCTTAAATAAATCGCCAGTCATTGGCTCAAGGTATCTAATTATGGATGGGGACTCATACCCAACATAAATTCCCAGCCTTCTTTGTGGACCCATTTTTGTGCGTTGGGGTGGAGCAATGGGAACATACACGGCACAACCAAATATTTTTAGATGTGAGACATTTGGTTCTCGACCATATACCAACTGTAGAGGTGAGAACTCATGATAAGCTGTCGGTCTCAATCTTATTAATGCTGCCGCGTGTAAAATAGCATGGCCCCAAGCAGATGATGGTAACTTTGATTGCATTAACAATGGTCTTGCAATCCATTGTAGCCTCTTGATCAGTGACTCGGCGAGACCATTTTGTGTATGTACATGAGCCACTGGATGTTCAACAACAATCCCAATCGACATGCAATAATCGTTAAAAGTTTGGGATGTAAATTCCCCAGCATTGTCGAGTCTTATTTTCTTTATTGTGTGGTCTGGGAATTGATTTCGTAATTTGGTGATCTGGGCAAGTAGAATTGCAAATGCAACATTTCTACTTGACAAGAGACTCACATGTGACCATCGTGTTGAAGCATCGATCAATACCATAAAATATCTGAATGGTCCACTTGCAGGATTAATTGGCCCGCAGATGTCTCCCTGAATTCTTTCTAAAAATGATGGAGATTCAGTGGCAATTTTGTTTTTGGATGGCCTTATAATCAGTTTGCCAAGCGAGCATGCAGAGCATGTCAATTCATTTGATCGGGGTATTTTAACATTCCTTATTGAATGCCCGATTGAATTTGCTACAATCTTGTGCATCATTCCTGTTCCAGGATGACCGAAACGGTCATGCCATAATGTAAGCAAATTTTTGTTATCTAACTTCTTGTTAGATATCATATTTATTTCAATTGGCCGTATATCCATACGATATAGCCCTGAAGAGTATGCTGGCAATTTCTCATAAATATGTTTCTTGCCACATTTTTCTGCCGTGAGGCATAAATATTCTTTTTGATCCACTGTCATTGTTTCTAGATGATATCCATTTTGACGCACATCTTTGAAACTTAAGAGATTTCTTCGAGATTTACTCGAATATAAAACGTCTTTAATAGTCAATTTTGTTCCATTTGTGAGCACAATGCATGCTTTTCCGGATCCTTCTATTAGCTTTGCTGTCCCGGAAATTGTATTGACATTTGCTTGGTACATTGTTAGTTTTGAAAAATACTTCCTATCTTTTAAGATAGTATGTGTTGCTGCACTGTCCAGAAGACATTGGTACTTGGAATCAACTTCAGCTAGATTCATATCTTCATAAATAAATATGCAATTAGTTTAGAGAAACGATTATAATAAAATACTTTATTCATGAAAATTAGAAATTCATAACAAGGTAATCGAAAAATACATAAAAAAAACGATACATGACATAGTTTAGATGGGGTATTTATATGTTACTATTATCCCCAAATATCAGATCATTGCCACTGTCAGGGTTATCATTGAAGAAATTAGATACATCAAAGCTTGGCCCTGAGGGATTTTCCTCATCTACATAATTTGCCTCAGCAACTTTTCCTTTGCCTTTTATGGAGGCTTGGTACAGATCTACCAAATGTTTTGCAGTACGACATGTTTTCCCCCAATGGCCAGTCATGCCACATCTAAAACATGTGTCTTTCTCTTTTGAGGGGGTGTGCTTTTGATTTCCTTGTTGATGCCCTTTGTGATTATTATTTATAGGGCCCAGATAACCCCTGCCACGACCACGACCACGGCTACGGTGGTTTCCGCGTCCTCTACCGCGGTGGTTAAATCTTCTACGTCCACCTCTATGGGCAACATTTGCCTCAGGTGGGTTTGGGCTTTCAACGGCATTCGCTTCATTGAATGCCATAGACCCAGTTGGTCTAAGATTATGGTTCTTTAACAGAAGATCATTATTCTGTTCAGCAACCAACAATAGAGAAATCAGCTCAGAATATCTCTTAAAGCCCCTCTCTCGGTATTGCTGTTGCAATAGAATATTATTCGCATGAAAGGTGGATAGGGTTTTCTCTATCATTTGATCTTCCGTGACCGCTTGATCACAGTATCTCAGCAATGATACAATTTTGAATAACGTGGAATTATATTCACTAACACATTTAAAATCCTGGAACCTCAGATTAGTCCAGTCAAATTGAGCCTTTGGCAGGAGCACCCTTTTATGGTGTCCATATCTTTCTTTAAGACTATCCCACAACTCTTTGGGATTCTCCATCATCAGATATTCAGTTTTCAGGCTATCATGTAAATGATGCCTTATGAGGACTGTGGCTTTGGCCTTTTCCTGCTCGGTGGCAGTTTTGATTTATGTGGTGCCTGGAACCATTATATCTTTTATGGTATGATCCAGTCCTTGGGCCTTTAAGTTCATCTGTGCATCAACAGTCCATTCCAGAAAATTGTGCCCAGACAATTCTAGCACATTGAATTGTCTTTTCATCAAATCTCCCATTTTAACTACAATCAAATAATCATTAAACTTAGTAATCAAGATTATAATTAATTAATCATATTCATAATAATTAACTATTAAAATTTTATGTTTTCTTCTCCCCTTTAGTTTATTATTATGAATCCCACATAAATAAATCAAATAATTCATGGTAATGACGTTAATTAAAGGCGAAAAAAAATAATGATAACATTAATAATAATATTATACATATGGTAAAAAAAAATTAAAAATGCGACAAAATGCAATTAATACATCAAAATGGAGAATGAAGTACTACAAAAATTATGCATTTTGTTCTTACTTGCCGGAAATAAACAAAAAAATGGAGATCTTCATTTGTTGAAAATTATGAAAATCATTAATGCCATAAGAAGGACTACTAAGGCCATCATTAAAACAAAATATTGTTTTAATTTTCTTAAATCTTCCTCGAAGGTGAAGACGTGTGGAGGGTCGGGGTTGCCGGCCGGAAACATGTTTGATCGGAAAATTGGAGGAGGAAAATTTTGTGTGGTTTTGGATAAAAAGTAAGAAGGAGATAAGATGTTGTGTGGTGAAAATGGGACGGGTAATCCCCCTTTTATAGGGGATAAATCATGATTGTATTATACAATTTGTTACAGTAAACTGGTATATTATAGTCTAAAGAGGTTAATAGTTTTATTACTTACTGCCAAAAAAAATATCACTGTGGATTTGAAAAGAAATAATGGATATATAGAATTAAAATGGTAAAAAGATATCCCCCAGGATGCAAGCCGTAATGGTCCGAGAACCCTAGTCTGTTTAAGAGATCGTGGGTTCGAAAAACAAAAAAATAAAGATGTAGCTGAAAATAAAGGCTACATCGTTTTTACCAAAAAAATTATTTTATTTTAAGTATAGTCTAGCTATATGCATGTAGGCATGAAAAGGAATAGTATATATATATATGTAATGATAATGCATGGCTAATATTATTATGCATGCAGGTAGTACGTAAGAGTGCATATATACAACTATGCATGAATGAGAAAGAAAAAAAAAAACAACCAAGTGTCTTAAATGTAGTACACAAGCATATTCTCCTTTTACCAAGTTGATCATAATACCGGTAGCAATGTGAACTCTCTTTTATGATTAAAACGGGTGTTTAGAGTTTCTGATATAGAGGATTTTTCCGATTTTTCAAAAAAAAAAAAAAAATCCGAAATATTTATTTATTTATTTACTTATTCCTTTTTAATTATTTTCGAAAATAATCGAATTAATTACTTAAATTATTCGCTTACTTATTTTAAATTTTCGATTTTAATTTTAATAATTTCGTGTATATTTGAAGCTATTTATTTAAATTAATTTCGAATTTTTTTATTTACTCTAAGTGAGGAAAGGGTAGATTAAGAGGGGCATATTTAGACTAAGTGTGCATTTAATCTAAGTATGCATTACTAATCAAGTGTTTATGTGATTATGTAACACCAACTCTCTTTTCTAAAATAATCTTTTAATATAAAACGTAGAGAATTATCAAGGCATTATCGCCCGTGTGAAAACGTAACGGCTTACTCAGAATTTTGCAGCGGAAAACATAAAACTAACTTTAGGTTTATAAACAATCTATTACAGATTTAATCCCAAAAATCATCCAACGAAAATAAGGAAATATAAATAGTACGACAAGTTTAAAATCCCAATTAACAAACCCAAGTTAACTTAGCAAATCAAAACTAAATACAAGCTCTCTATTCCCGATCCCAATGATGCAACATCTTCAAACCTGCAGATGGACAATGCTTATTGATCCTTAGAGACTGCTCACCAAAGATTGAGTCATCACAGGATCAATAAGGCATAACCATGATCAACATGCACAAGCAAAAGCACGTAATCAGCAAAGCTGAGTACTACATACTAAATCAATAATAATCCTAACATGATTCTATTAAACGAACAATCCTAACATGGTACTAAATAAAACATAAGCAGGATATTCAAGATATATTGACTTGAAGACTATACTTGACTGAACTAGACCTTTGTATCATTAACATTATTTTAATTGAAATAGTCAATGGACTGAGTTGTCTACTAGAAAGTTCTTCTTCTTCACTAAGGAAGACGAGGTACGGGCGCGACTCCGTAAACCCCAATGACCTGCGATATCGAGGGACTTTTAAATAAAAATAGAACCGGTGATCAATCCGGCCCCAGAAAAAGCCATAGGCTACCCATGACCCCAACTCCTGATTGTCCGTCACTTTAGACGTGCACAGTCTAAAGCTATTGCTACTCATTTACGCTTTACATGACTTAACTTTTAATACTTGGTTATGACTCATCAAACATAAATATTATATTCAACAAGTAAACACAACTTGTTTTATCTTTGAATTAAACCAGTGATCACAACATTCAACCAAGAGCCAATTCCAACTATTTTAATCCTTCCTTTATCCATATTTAAAAACCTTTATTAGGTATAAGGTTCAACTACCAAACAAGGTCCTCGGCCCTTATAAAGTAGTGAAAATCTAAAGAGGAACAACGATCAATAAAGATCTAAACCAATATTAAATAATATAAAGTTCCACAAAACCAACATGCTTGCATCAATATTCCATGCTAACATGATTCAATTCCTATAAATAGAGTTCTATGCTCAACGCATTAATTCAACGACATTGAACATGAAATTCCAACATAAACAAGTTCATAAATATATTCATCATATTCTCAATACAACACACATCCAAGCACACGGTATGTACGTACCTTGTGTAAACAAACTGATAGGCCACTTTAACGAATTCAAAAGTCGCCCACAAAGAATTCTCCGCCTAAAAACAACCAATAAAATTCCCCAATCAATTTCTAATAATTTACAGCAACACTAACGTACTCTAAAAACATCCTAAACATATTTAGAACCATCCCAAATATCGAAACTTAACTAAATAACCTCCAAGCATAATAACTATTAAACTAATGATCCCAAAACGTTCTAAACTCCAATAAAACATCCCTTTTTAAAATTTCCAGCAATATAAAATAATTTCAAACTAATCTAAAATATATCCAACATACTTAAAATCATAAAAATAATAACTTTAATAACTTATAATCATTCTATCATGATTTTAGAATATTAAAACCTTAAAAATCCATGCTTTAATAATTAAATTCCTTATTTCAATTCAATTACATAATCTGAAAATTAAATTTATTATTTAAACATAATATATAATCTGAAAATATAATTTAATCATGCTAACTTATAATTTACGTTCAATAAACATGAATTAAATAAATAAAACTTCATTAAAACCCTAACTTAAACGTAGTTAATAAATCTGAAAATAATTAAATTAATTTCAACAACATATAATCTGAAATTTCATAACTTAATCATAGAAATCATAAATTTAATTCAAGAAACATAAATTCAAATTAATTAAATTAATTAAAAACATTTAAATAACTTAGGGTTTAAGAAAATCAACCAAATAGGGAGGAGAGAGAGAGCGGCCGGCGGTCAGAGGCACGGCGGCGCGGCAGCGACGCTGCAGGTGGGCGGTGCAGCGAAGGGGAACGACGAGTTGATGGCGGTGCTCGGTGGTGTTTTGCGTGGCTGCGCAAAAACAGAAATAGGTGAGGAGGAGAGCAAGAAAACGAAGGAGAAGAAAAAAGAAATAGAGGGGAGAGAAGAGTTACCGGCGGCGGCTAGAGAATCCGGTGGCGTGCAGGTGGAAGGGTGGTCGTGGATGGCCGCGGCGGCGGCTGTTGATGGTGGTTGACGCAGGCAGAGAGGAGGGCTGCAAGGAGGAGAGGGAGGAGGAGTAATGTCGTGGGAGAGAAGAAGGAATGAGAGGATTGGTTTACTGGCGGCAGAGGACAACGGTGGGGACGACGGTGGTCCGACGGTGGTCCGACTGGCGGCTGAGAGCAAGGAGAGAAGAAAGGTTTTGGGTTTTGCTGGTTCACGTGAAGGAGAAGGACTAAGGAGGGTTTGGGATTTGAGTTTTACGTGAAGTAAAAAAAAGGAGAGGGTTATGGGTTTACTTGGTAGTTTATTTAACTTGGGCTTTACTACTTGGGCTAGGATTAAGATTTAGTTTGTTGAATCCAAAATGGTTAGGATTGCTTCCTAATTTCAATCGAATGGAATTTCGTAATTCGAATTCGTTTTAACTTAAAATTCTAAAATCATTTTCAATTTCGTAAATCGTTGAAAATATTAAAATGTAATAAATAAATATACGTTAATTATATGTTTATTACTAAAATTCATAAATTCTATTTAAATATAAATAATATACGTTAAAATATATTAACAAAATTTATAAATTTACGGGGGATTACAATCTACCCCTCTTAAAAGAAGTTTCGTCCCGAAACTTGACACGAAAATTCTCACATTTTCCCAAAAGATTCTAACTTATTCTCACTAGAGGAGTGCTTGTGCCACCTATGTGCACTCTTTTGCCAACTCAAAGCTGTTTGTGTTACTCATGAACACCTTTTCTTATGCGGAGAATCTATTTGCTTTGCATCAACTTGTAAAATTTTCTAAAATGAGCATAAAAATGCATAAAAATGCCATAAAATAGGTAAAAAGCGCGAATTTCTATCGCATTCTACTCCCCTTAAAGAAAACGAGTTACGCCCTCGTAACTCACCTCAGGGAATAGCTAACCAAAATTCTCTTTCGACGAATTCCATCCTCAAAATTCATATTTCACTAAAACTACTAACTTTAGACCTTTCACAACAGATGACGAAACAAAAGAACAAGTCACCACGAATTAAATAATGCTTAACTTGCACGGAGTTAATAGAAAAGTACCAGAATCTATATCGGCAGATCGTTCATCCTCATTCTGATTCATCATGTACAACTTTCCTGGAGCCTTATTCGGGTTGTTGTTATCATTTGCAGGCTTATTATAGTTCTCTTGATTGTTTTGTGCCCCTCCAGGCTTTGAATTTTGACCTCCAGACTGGTTAAACTTCACTTGGTTTCCACCTCCATTACTATTTTGTTCCTTTCTGTGCTCAGTGAAGCACTCATACTCCCTATGTCCCCTTTTCTGACAATAGTTGCAGGTCACTAATTCTCCTTTGCAGTTCTTACCAGGGTGATTGTTACTGCACATTTTGCAATGATGCACTCTCTTAGATTGGTTCGAGTTGTTGTGGTGCCCCTGATTGTTTCCTTCTTGGAAATTTCCATCTCCATTTCTGTTCTTATTCCTTTTAAAGCTCTCTTGGTTTCCCCCAGTATTAAAATCTTTCCTCTTTTCCCCAATTACCACAGTTTTCTTGTCCCTTCTAGACTGCAGACCATAAATATGAGCAGCTCTCCCATATACTATGTCTAAGGATGTAAAAGTTTCTCCACCTAATCCCAATTGAATTTCATCAGTCAGCCCTTGCTCAAACCTTTGAGCCTTTAGCTCCTCAGTAGCTACCACTTCAGGTGCAAACCTCAATAAAGCTATAAACTTGCTATAGTATTCAGCAATAGTCATATTCCCCATCCTAAGGTTGATGAACTCCTGCGCTTTCTGCTTTCTCATAAAAGGAGGATAAAACTTCCCCCTCAAGGCAACAATAAATGAATCCCAATTGAATCCATCAGCAGCACTTAGTCTAGTTCCATTTTCCTTCCACCAAAGGTCGGCCTCATCTTTCAGGTAAAGGACAGCTTGACTTACTCTCATACTCTCAGGGCAACCCACAGCCTCAAATAGTTTTTCAAACTCCCTAATCCAGTTTTCCAGGAAGGTTGGGTCTGCTTGCCCATTGAAATACGGTGGCTTAACCTTAGAAAGTCTTTCAAACATTTCCCCTGCAGAATCGGGGCGCTCAGTTCTCTCATGGGTTAGGATTCTCTGCCTCAACACCTACATTCTCATTCTCCACGGCTACATCATTTTCCTCTAGGTCATTATTTACACTAATTCCCATAGGTTCTTCTGTAACTGAATCCCCAACATGACTCCCTACGATTTTACCGTCTCTAAACCCACTTTCTGCCGCTTCAATAATGGTGGTCAGAATTTCTGAATCATATTTCCATCTACCATCCCAAGTCCTATACTTAGCCAAGTTTGGAGTTCCATTATCAGAATGCATGTCTTTAAACTTTTCCTTGAGTTCTAGGTATGGAAATTTGTTAGGTAAGCAATTAATGATAGTGGCTGCTATGATATCCTTTCTCATTAAGATAGGTTGCCCTTGAACTTTAGCATAATATTCACATCCAAACACAATTTTCTTCACGTAAATATCAGGGGTTTCTATATCAAGTTTCTCGAAGGATCCTATGTTGGTATACTTGGAAAGAAACATTTTATTCCTGAAATAAACAATTCAAGGTCTCACTAACGATTTTCCAGCCAAAACATAAACAAGGTTCAATAATCAATAAGTTATGTGGAATCAAACAATTCTTTATGCACATGTAAATGTAACACTTGAACAATTAGCACATGCACATACATAACAATCAATTTCTTATAATTGACTAGCTACTAATGCACATATAATTCTATCTTATATGCCCTTCTTATACTACCCATCTCTCATAAACAAAAGCATTAGGATCATTTATATAACGAAATAAAAGAACGAAAATATAATAAAATTATAACATAGAATAATAACATAAATAAAATATAAAATAAATAAAGTGAAATAAGTTAAGAAAATGCATAGCGAATAAATTCGAGAATAAAGTTATTAATTCGAAAAGATTTATATTTCCTAATTAACGAATTCTAACTCTTGAAACAACTTAAAAAAAATTGAACTCCTTTTTTTTTTTTTAAAAAAAAAAAAAAAAATGTATTCATATTATTTTTATGTATTTGTTTGAATAAGAAATAATAAGAAAAATAAAAATGTCGAAAGTATCACTTTAACTTGGAAAAATAATCTGATTTCGAACGTAAATAAGGAATATCGTATACTTTCAAACAAGATAAAAGGAAATCGGCCCCCCAAAAAAAAGTACCAATTTTTGAACACTATAATACGTAGAAGCTCGATTTTTTAAGAAATTTATTTTAAATAACTAGATAGTTAGGCGCCTAAAAATTAATTAAAGTAAAACCTTAGCTTCTAGATACAACTTTGTAACACCCCGACAATTCTCTCTTTTCTAAAATAATCTTTTAATATAAAACGTAGAGAATTATCAAGGCATTATCGCCCGTGTGAAAACGTAACGGCTTACTCAGAATTTTGCAGCGGAAAACATAAAACTAACTTTAGGTTTATAAACAATCTATTACAGATTTAATCCCAAAAATCATCCAACGAAAATAAGGAAATATAAATAGTACGACAAGTTTAAAGTCCCAATTAACAAACCCAAGTTAACTTAGCAAATCAAAACTAAATACAAGCTCTCTATTCCCGATCCCAATGATGCAACATCTTCAAACCTGCAGATGGACAATGCTTATTGATCCTTAGAGACTGCTCACCAAAGATTGGGTCATCACAGGATCAATAAGGCATAGCCATGATCAACATGCACAAGAAAAAGCACATAATCAGCAAAGCTGAGTACTACATACTAAATCAATAATAATCCTAACATGATTCTATTAAACGAACAATCCTAACATGGTACTAAATAAAACATAAGCAGGATAATCAAGATATATTGACTTGAAGACTATACTTGACTGAACTAGACCTTTGTATCATTAACATTATTTTAATTGAAATAGTCAATGGACTGAGTTGTCTACTAGAAACTTCTTCTTCTTCACTAAGGAAGACGAGGTACGGGCGCGACTCCGTAAACCCCAATGACCTGCGATATCGAGGGACTTTTAAATAAAAATAGAACCGGTGGTCAATCCGGCCCCAGAAAAAGCCATAGGCTACCCATGACCCCAACTCCTGATTGTCCGTCACTTTAGACGTGCACAGTCTAAAGCTATTGCTACTCATTTACACTTTACATGACTTAACTTTTAATACTTGGTTATGACTCATCAAACATAAATATTATATTCAACAAGTAAACACAACTTCTTTTATCTTTGAATTAAACCAGTGATCACAACATTCAACCAAGAGCCAATTCCAACTATTTTAATCCTTCCTTTATCCATATTTAAAAACCTTTATTAGGTATAAGGTTCAACTACCAAACAAGGTCCTCGGCCCTTATAAAGTAGTGAAAATCTAAAGAGGAACAACGATCAATAAAGATCTAAACCAATATTAAATAATATAAAGTTCCACAAAACCAACATGCTTGCATCAATATTCCATGCTAACATGATTCAATTCCTATAAATAGAGTTCTATGCTCAACGCATTAATTCAACGACATTGAACATGAAATTCCAACATAAACAAGTTCATAAATATATTCATCATATTCTCAATACAACACACATCCAAGCACACGGTATGTACATACCTTGTGTAAACAAACTGATAGGCCACTTTAACGAATTCAAAAGTCGCCCACAAAGAATTCTCCGCCTAAAAACAACCAATAAAATTCCCCAATCAATTTCTAATAATTTACAGCAACACTAACGTACTCTAAAAACATCCTAAACATATTTAGAACCATCCCAAATATCGAAACTTAACTAAATAACCTCCAAGCATAATAACTATTAAACTAATGATCCCAAAACGTTCTAAACTCCAATAAAACATCCCTTTTTAAAATTTCCAGCAATATAAAATAATTTCAAACTAATCTAAAATATATCCAACATACTTAAAATCATAAAAATAATAACTTTAATAACTTATAATCATTCTATCATGATTTTAGAATATTAAAACCTTAAAAATCCATGCTTTAATAATTAAATTCCTTATTTCAATTCAATTACATAATCTGAAAATTAAATTTATTATTTAAACATAATATATAATCTGAAAATATAATTTAATCATGCTAACTTATAATTTACGTTCAATAAACATGAATTAAATAAATAAAACTTCATTAAAACCCTAACTTAAACGTAGTTAATAAATCTGAAAATAATTAAATTAATTTCAACAACATATAATCTGAAATTTCATAACTTAATCATAGAAATCATAAATTTAATTCAAGAAACATAAATTCAAATTAATTACATTAATTAAAAACATTTAAATAACTTAGGGTTTAAGAAAATCAACCAAATAGGGAGGAGAGAGAGAGCGGCCGGCGGTCAGAGGCACGGCGGCGCGGCAGCGACGCTGCAGGTGGGCGGTGCAGCGAAGGGGAACGACGAGTTGATGGCGGTGCTCGGTGGTGTTTTGCGTGGCTGCGCAAAAACAGAAATAGGTGAGGAGGAGAGCAAGAAAACGAAGGAGAAGAAAGAAGAAATAGAGGGGAGAGAAGAGTTACCGGCGGCGGCTAGAGAATCCGGTGGCGTGCAGGTGGAAGGGTGGTCGTGGATGGCCGCGGCGGCGGCTGTTGATGGTGGTTGACGCAGGCAGAGAGGAGGGCTGCAAGGAGGAGAGGGAGGAGGAGTAATGTCGTGGGAGAGAAGAAGGAATGAGAGGATTGGTTTACTGGCGGCAGAGGACAACGGTGGGGACGACGGTGGTCCGACGGTGGTCCGACTGGCGGCTGAGAGCAAGGAGAGAAGCAAGGTTTTGGGTTTTGCTGGTTCACGTGAAGGAGAAGGACTAAGGAGGGTTTGGGATTTGAGTTTTACGTGAAGTAAAGACAAGGAGAGGGTTATGGGTTTACTTGGTAGTTTATTTAACTTGGGCTTTACTACTTGGGCTAGGATTAAGATTTAGTTTGTTGAATCCAAAATGGTTAGGATTGCTTCCTAATTTCAATCGAATGGAATTTCGTAATTCGAATTCATTTTAACTTAAAATTCTAAAATCATTTTCAATTTCGTAAATCGTTGAAAATATTAAAATGTAATAAATAAATATACGTTAATTATATGTTTATTACTAAAATTCATAAATTCTATTTAAATATAAATAATATACGTTAAAATATATTAACAAAATTTATAAATTTACGGGGGATTACAGATTATGCCTTGACTATGTGATCTTTTGTTTCAAGTTTGATCATGTCTTGTTTTGCTTTATGTGATTAATTGCATCACGATTCATGATTGAGAATGTACTTGTGCATTGAAATTGTATGGCTCAACGAACTTACTTTGTTTTTGGAACACTTTAGTAAGACTTTGTAGTTGTTAACTTTCAGGATTTAAGATGTTGATTTTAAAGTACGCAAATCTAGGAAACCTAGAGAAGCTAGATTGTGAAACCCCACACATTTATGTGAAGAAGATCGAGTTTGCTTGCAATTACTTTGCTACAGTGAAGAACCTACCCGAACTAAGGAAGAAAGATGTTATGGCAGAGATGGTTATTCATTGCTTACCTGCTAAGAACCCATACATAGAGCTTAAGAATCGATTTCGTGATATGCATATGGAAAATGTATTCCTAATTACTACAAGTATGGTACTCCAGATGGTAGGTGGAGATATGATTTGGAGATTATGACCACGATTATAGAGCTTGCGGAGGAATGTTTTGATGATGGTAAAACAGTGGAAAACATCAACCTTACAGGATTAGATCATGAGACAGAAACTCAGATGGATGAGGATAGTGATGATGATGTTGTTGAGATTGAGAACCCTAATCCTATCATTCCTGAACCTAATATTGAGATCTCCAGTGACACAGAGATTGAGCCTGAGCCTAACGATGAGGAAGTAAACAGTGAGCTACAACAGAACAATGAGGATATGGAGTATGAGTCTGATATAGAGGAAGACTTTGATGACTTTGAAGACCATGAGCACTCTTCACCAGTTTGTAGAGGTGGTTGGATAGTAGAGTAGCATTTTAAAGACTTTTCTAATGTAATAGCTAGTGCTTAAGTTTGAGTGAATTAATAAAGTAGTAAACAACTATTTATGGTTTTAGTAGTTCAGTTTTGTGGTTTTCGAATAAAGAACAATCCAAAGGATGTATTATTCTTTCCATTGAAGCAATAAAGTTTAGAATTCTTTCTTTTACCTTTAATTCTAAGTTTATGTTCTCTTTGAGCGATTATCGCGAAAGAATTTCATGTATTTCTTCAATGAAATTATACTTGCAAGGTGGTTCAATTTTCACCACTTGAACTTTGTGATGCGGACTAAGAGGAAAAGCGGCCCATAACAGGCGCCTATCTTGCTTAGAGTCCGAAATTTTCGTGTATGTGTACTAATTGTATGGCTAGTTCGTGCAATGTTTTAGTAAGGCAGTGTCCAAACCCAGATGGATGTAGGATCCCATGTGTTCAAGTAGTAAGTTGGGCTTTCTCATACCCATTAGATCTAATGCCAGTCCATTCCTAAAGGGATCCATTTGACTGGTTGACAATGTTCAAAGCTAAGATTGACTGTGAGAAGCAGAAGATTCACTTGAAGTCTAGTCTAGGAAAGGTTGTATCGTATCACCGTTTTGGGAAACCTAGGAGTGTAGGAATCGTCACGGCAATGGAACTCGTGAAGTTAATACACAAAGGGAACCCTATTTTCTTATGCAAAGTAAGAGACCTAGACCATGTGATGAAAGAGCAACCAGGGGATATTGCAGTGGTGAATGAATTCCTGGACGTGTTTCCGTAAGAGATCCTGGGAATGCCGCCCAATCAACCAATTGATTTTACCATAGACTTAGCACCCGGAACTACACCTATCTCGAAAGCCCCATACCGGATGGCTCCAGC
The DNA here is from genome assembly GCF_020520425.1 of Spinacia oleracea. Classification (NCBI taxonomy): domain Eukaryota; kingdom Viridiplantae; phylum Streptophyta; class Magnoliopsida; order Caryophyllales; family Amaranthaceae; genus Spinacia; species Spinacia oleracea. Next base: position 60,857,325 of record NC_079489.1, read on the forward strand.
AGAAATGAGTGAGTTAAAAGGTCAACTTGAGGAATTACTAGGGAAAGGTTATATTAGACCAAGTGCATCGCCTTGGGGAGCGCCAGTCTTGTTTGTGAAGAAGAAGGACGGTAGTATGAGACTATGTATAGACTATAGGGAGCTCAATAAGGTCACAATCAAGAATAAGTATCCTTTGCCTAGGATAGATGATCTATTTGACCAGTTGAAAGGAGCGGGAATGTTTTCAAAGATTGACTTGAGGTCAGGTTATCATCAGTTGAGAATCGCAGAGCACGATATACCAAAGACTGCATTTAGGACTAGATACGGTCATTATGAGTTCACAGTTATGCCTTTTGGATTAACCAATGCACCTGCAATCTTTATGGACTTAATGAACCGAGTATTCCATGCATTCTTGGAAAAGTTTGTAGTGGTTTTCATAGATGATATTCTGGTATACTCTAAGAATGAGGAGGATCATGCGGAACACTTAAGGTCAAGTGTTGAGTACCCTGAGAGACAACCAGTTGTATGCCAAATTCTCGAAGTGTGAATTCTGGCTGGAGAGAGTTGCGTTCTTAGGACATTTCGTATCCAAGGAGGGAGTTGCAGTGGATCCTGCAAAGATAAAAGCTGTTAGTGAGTGGCCTACACCTAAGAGTGTCACCGATATTCAGAGTTTTCTTGGTTTAGCGGGTTATTATAGACGCTTTGTGCAAGACTTTTCTAGAATCGCCAAACCAATGACAACCTTGATGAAGAAGGAAGCGAAGTTTGAGTGGAATGACCAGTGTGAGGAGGCGTTCCAAGCCTTAAAGACGCGATTGACAACCGCGCCGGTGTTAACTTTGCCAGATGAGAGCGGTACTTATGATGTATATAGTGATGCCTCTAAGAATGGTTTAGGGTGTGTGTTGATGCAGAACGGGAAAGTGATTGCGTATGCATCGAGGCAGTTGAAGCCATGTGAATCAATTACCCTACCCATGATTTAGAGTTAGCCGCCATAGTGTTTGCGTTGAAGATATGGAAACACTATCTGTATGGTGTGAAATGTAGGATATTCACGGATCATAAGAGTTTGAAGTATATTTTCACACAGAAGGACTTAAATTTGCGCCAACGAAGGTGGTTGGAGTTAATCAAGGATTATGATCTGGATATTCAATACCATGAAGTAAAATCCAATGTAGTCGCAGATGCCTTGAGTAGGAAATCAAGCCATAGTGTGAATGCCTTAGTAGTTGCTAACGAGCTGTGTAAGGACATGCAGCGATTGGATTTAGAGATAGTGAGTGGAGAATGCCTTGAGGGTATGATGAGTGCCTTAACCATCCAGTCGTCGGTATTTGATGAAATCAGGGAGAATCAGGCTGGTGATGTTAAGTTAGAGCAGATCAAGGAAAAGATTTCGCAAGGAAATGAGATTGACTTTAAGATCCACGAGGATGGATGTAACACCCTAATAATTCCTTGCTTTTATAAAACCATTTTCCAACTTAAAATAAAGGAATTACTAAAGTATTACCGCCATCGTGATAACGGTTAAGGCTATTACCAGAATTACGCAGCGGAATTTAATGTCAACTAACTTTTCAAAAACATAAATAATAAATTATTGAGGCCTCCTACAAATTGGAACCGTAATGGCCCAAAACCAAAGTATTAAAAGTTCAACGAATTCAAAACATAATTAAAGTATAGATGAAATAGTTTTAAAGTACGAAAAACATGAAACTCCCTCAATCATCCCAAGCCACATGATTTTGATCGTACTTCGATCTACCAACCTGCTATATTATTCTACTCCCCAACAATGCAAGTGCAAATGCTGGATCATCATAAGGTCATTAAGGCGAAGGCCATGACCAAAAGACACAAAGCACCTAGTCAGCAAAAAGCTGAGTACTTATAAGAATAGAGTGAAACAGAACTATAAACATGCGTCACTCACTAAGTACTAATCAAAATGCAAAAGCCATTTAATAAATAACAAGTAAATCATGAATACAAGACTCGACACTTGACTCGACTCTTGACTCACGATTTAATTAGAATAAGCTTCGAACGGGCCAAAAGAAAGTTCCATAAAAGGAAGGGTGTTGGGAGCCAACCAAACACCATAATAAATAATAAATATCGGACCATACCGAGTGTCGGGCCATACCGACGAAATTCCAGCGCATAAGTTAAATGAAACAACGTCTTGTATCATTAGTAGGAGAACGAGCTTTCCGGCAAGACTCCCCCCATTGTTCATACTCAAGGTATATACGTTCCAAGAGTTTTGAAGCTTGTTCTGGTTGCACTTTACGTTTATTAATATTTTATTAAAGGCGAACTCAAGACTCAACAAACATACACACATACAATTAATAAACAACAACCAAAACAATCTTATTTTAATGCTTTAGGACTTGTGATCAACAAAGCAAGACACTGTGAAATTACTACCAGGTTCCTTCTCACAAAAGGTGAGATTCCACATTATGCCTATTAACATGAGGGTTGTGCCCTTGCACGACAAATCCTAATTCATTTCATACACAATATTCCCAACTGAACCCTACATGTACGGTGGCTTACGTGAGCTAACCCTTCACATGTGGTAAAATAAATAGTACAACGTGGTACGAATAATTGGCTCAAAAGCATGCTAGGCATCCCGTACAATAGCATAACAATAAATAATTCATCCTTTGCATGTGAAACCAAACCATACATGCATAAATATTGAACAACATGATTGACAATGAAATCCATACTCATAATAATCCCAACATGCTTGTTCAACCAATAATTCAATAATGCCAACATAATAATTCACATGATCGTTTACTAAAACAAATATGAATCCACATAACATAATTCACATCAACAACAATCATGTAATGTCCTTGACAAATGGTGGTCGCCCTAGACTTGTACGTACCTTGAATACCTAAGCGTAGGGGCCACTTTGCGCTAACGAGCACTCACTTAGAAATCACTTCCTATCATCAAAATAATGAAACTTAAATTATTTCCAGCAACTTTATAAAATATCAAACCTTGTTTAAACTTTAGAATTCAATCGTTCTTTAATAAAATAATCTTCTCAATTTGCAAAACTAATCCCTAGTATGCAAACATACTTTTTCCACCCTTAAAATCAATAAAAATCAACACTTTAGACCTTTTTATAAATCTGAAAATATAATTGATTATCATAATTAAACTCATCACCTAATTATGCTAATCAATTGACTCATTAGGTCTAGGTCAAAACCCTAACTTGAAATTCCCAATAAAACCAATTTAACATCATAAAAATCAATTCTTTATTAAATAAAAGAATCTGAAAATTCATGCTTTAATAATTAAAACAAGCCTCATCAATCACAACATATAAATCCTCAAAGTACGGTGTTCATAACCGATTCCCAGCATTTTAATTATTCAAAACAATAATAATAATATAATTTATAATACGAAATTGAAATAGAATAGGTAAGGAAGAAGAGAATTATACCAATCCGGCCTATAGCACGGAACAACCACGAATTAATGTGATTGGGCGAAAAAATATTGAACAATGAACGAACAAGCAACAACGTCAACACACAACGCACCACTCACGGGCGTGTGTGTACAGCGACGAAGAGGAACGGGCAGCAGGGGGCGCGCAGTAGCGCTGGGCGCGGGCGAAGAGAATGAGGGAGTGTGGGCGTGAGGGCGAGAGAGAGGGAGTGTGGGCGTGCGGTTGGGCAAGGCAACACCACACAACAACAACACGCGCACAAGGGGGGAAGGGGGTGCTGTGCCGTGCAAGGGCACGAGCAGCAGCGGGCACTCGTGTGCGGGACGAGGGCCGGACGAGCAAGGAGGAGAGAGGAAGAGTGAGGGGCAAGCAAGAGAGGGAAAAGGGTTTAGGAAAAATAAGGGGGATCATTTAATGAGGGGAGTCCTATTTATAGGCTCCCAAATTTCTAATAGGCTAGGCTTAGGAAATTAGTATTAGGCTTAGGGAATTAAATGATTGGGCTAGCTTAGAGCTTTGAATTAATTCTTTTGATTGGGCTCGTTTAATAAAACGAGTTGGACTTTTCATTTAAAACCCAAACCTTTTAAAATTACTTGCGACCCATTAAATTTCCCCGACTCAAAATTTAAATTCGTTTCGTAATTAATTAAAACAATAAATATTCTAAATAATTAAAATACATTTAAATAATATTTAAATGCGAAATGAATTCTAAAAATCGTAAAATGCTTCATAAATATAATAAAATATATTTATAAATTATAAAAATACGAGGTATTACAATGGAAGCTTGAGGTATAAAGGACGATGGTGCGTACCTCAAAATTGTGGTGAACTAAAGGAAAAGTTAATGAGAGAAGGTCACAATACACCATATTCTGTTCACCCGGGAGGTGACAAGATGTATAAGGATTTGAAGAAGGTCTATTCGTGGCCAAGGATGAAAAACGAAGTGGCTGAATTCGTGGCAAGGTGTTTGACTTGTCAGAAAGTTAAGATTGAGCATAGGAGACCTCAAGGGAAGGTTCAGCCTTTAGAGATTCCGAGTTGGAAGTGGGACTGTATCTCAATGGACTTTGTCACTTGTTTACCCAAGTCGAAAAGTGGAAATGACACCATTTGGGTAGTGTGAGGGGGTCGAAAAAGCACGAGGCTAATGCGTGACCTCGTCCCTCGTGGGTGTGACGATTCTTTTTATTCAATCAAGTGTAATTGGATTTCCTGTGAGTTTACACCCAATTGACTAGTAATATAGGAGTCGTCATTCAGTTTTTAACGACAATGAGAAAAACTGACAAAACCCGGTTATCGTGACATAAAGGGAGTGCAATTATGTTTGACCACGACGGCCGTAGGTTCCCTTGTGATCCCTGGTGTGGGGATCTCTCAACAGACACCCGCAAGGTAGAGATTAAGGGTTCGGGGGACTGTAACTACCGAGAGGAGTACTTCGCTCGTCGATAACTCCAGAGGCAGGACATCCTTACTAGCTCAGCATAAATAATTGAAGGGACATGCGTTAACTATTAAACTAATCTGAGTTAATTTTAGCAACATGCAACATATAATACTAGATCGATCGTGATTATCTGATTTAAATAGTATTAAGGGACCTAGCATGATAATCCAATTTCCCAAAAATATTATATTTATTAAGCGTGATAGACTAATCAGATTTAGTTAGTTTAACAGTTCATAAAAAGGGCGAGGAAAGCAATTAAATCATCGAAAAGGGACACATTACGACGCACCCTTGAGAGGTGCGTCACGGTTCTCAGAAAACTAACCACTTTGACTTTGCTATTTCTCCTTTTTATTTAACGAATCTCAAATTATGGGACAGGATACGTTCTGTTCGATTTATGGATCGATTGCGACAGAACGCGTGAACAATTTCGCAGCGTGAGGCTTAGGCTAAGGGTTGGAGTCAATACTCAGAATATGAATTGTGTGTTGTGTCTTTTCACGTCGAATTTGGGGCTGTATTTATAGGGAAGAGTTTGTGGAAAGATAGAATTGCAGAGCTCTAATCCACAAAGAATTAGGAAAAAACACGTACCAAGGTATTTTCAGCGCCCAGGGATGGGCGTCAAAGATTTCGGCGCCCAGCTCTGGGCGTTGAAAATAGGATCCAGGCAATTTCAGCGCCCAGGGCTGGGCGGTGAAATTGATGTCTGGGCTGTTTTCTTAGTCAGATTCGGATTCCTGAAATCCGTAGTGTTTGAGACTTAATCGAGTCTTTTAGTGCGTATCAATTTCATGACGGAATGCGTCTGGGCCCGTTACGAACTCTAGGCTCGTTAGGATTTCAATTAATACGTAACTCTTATTTCCGAATCATATTAGGAATAGGATTCTCGCAGTTTTCTATCTCATTTAGGATTTATGTTGGAGTGCAACACGTAATTCTGACAGGTTTCTATCTTTTATGACTTGCCACTTTTAGAAGCTACCCTTTACGGTAGTTACTATTTTTAGCAGGTTTCCATAAATTGCAGTTTTCTATAAATAGCAGGTTTCGGGTGAAATGAAAAGGGGAATTGAGATTCGTTATTTTATAGGAGATGCGTTGTTAAGTGGAGATTTACGTTTTCATCATCGAACCTTTCCCTTTCGGGAATGGGGACAAAAGTAGGTGTCTACAGTTAGCCCCCACTTTGACTGAGTCTTGGAGTAAGACGATGGTCAAAGTACTAGACGGAGTGCGTCACACAAGCCATGATGTATGTGACCTATTTTGCGAGGGTCTCACGAGCCCCCGAGTGATAACATTTGACTTAAGGGTCATCACTTGAAATGTCGACATATCCCTCACGTGTCATTGGGATTTGTCAACTGATAGTATAGAAACTTCCTCACTTTGTCATTGGAAGGATCTAAAGGTGCGTAGAAACCCCCTCACTTTGTCAATTGGAGTAGCTACAGATGTTTTCGAAATCAAAGCTATAAAGTGTAATTGGGCCTGGCCAAGCCCAATCACGAGGTAAAAATGTTTTTAAAGATTCTCATTTTCAGGGCTAGCTAAACGAGAAAACCCCCTTGTTTTTATGGGACGTAAAACGAAGGAAAATCCAACACATCACTCTTTTTTGGAAAAAAACGGAAAACCAATCCTTTTAATTTTTGGAAAAGGGAAAACCAGAAAAAGTTATCGCTGCAGCGACTAAGGATCTGCGCGGTTAGTGGCGCAGACCCCGCCGACTAAAGATGGCGAGCCTGTCCGCTAAGGGTGGACACCCCGTCCGATAGAAGTGGACGAAGCTGTTTTTGAATTTTGAAAATAAGGACCTACGCGGTTTGTGACGTAGACCCCGCCGGCTAAAGATGGCGAACCTGTCCGCTAAGGGTGGACACCCCGTCCGATAGAAGTGGACGAATCTGTTTTTGAAATTTGAAAATAAGGACCTACGCGGTTTGTGACGTAGACCCCGCCGGCTGAAGATGGCGAACCTGTCCGCTAAGGGTGGACGCCCCGTCCGAAAGAAGTGGACGAATCTATTTTGAAATTTGTTTGTGCTTTTTTGAAAATAAGGACCTACGTGGTTTGTGACGTAGACCCCGCCGGCTGAAGATGGCGAGCCTGTTTCATTTTGTTTTTGAAGATTCTATTTTTCGAAAACCGAGGACCCGCGCGGCTAGTGACGCAGACCCCGCCCGCTGAGGGTGGGCGAGCCCTGTCCGCTGAGGGTGGACGTCCCTGAATTCGTTTTTTCGATTTGGGAACTCGCGTGGTTTGTGACGCGATTTTGCCAACTGAAGATGGGCAAGTTTCTATTTCTTTTGTTCTTTGTGATTTCTTTTGAGAATTTCTTTTCTTATTCATTCTCGTAGGAGCGAATTCTTCGAGGGATGCTCGGGTTTAGTTGTAACCTGAATGTGGGTTGACAACGTGCTTAGACGGACCATTGTCTTGTGGTCATCATCTTTCATGGTTTTGAGCTAGTCTTTACGGCTCAATCTTGCCACTACCTGGGTCCTTGATTAGGGGACTATGTATAAGCATCAACGGCGACCTTTGTCTTGAGGTCGTAAACCGGTTTTATTTTTTGAGACATCCAAAACACGGGACTTCGTACAGCGTAGTCTGGGAATATTGTTTTTACTTTGCATAATATATATTTTCTTTCGGGCTCCCCAAGCATTCGTGCTTGACGGTCATTTCTTGTCAAAGAGGTTCCTTGGGGATACGCATTCTGTAATGTCCTTGATCGTGTTTGGGATTGTGCTCGTAAGTGAGAGCGATCTTTGTAGTGGTGTGCTACTCTTAACAAAGCCGTGAGGTGCGACTTTCAGTAAAGAAATCGGCAACTTTCAAGTCAAATGAATATGGCAGGGCCCTATAGAAGTCAGAGAGGGTCTGGGATCATTTTCGGCGCCCAAGCCTGGGCGTTAAAGATTTCGGCGCCCAGCGCTGGGCGCTGAAAATAATTCCTGGCGAGCTTTCTTGATGACACAGTTGGCCTCTTGTTCCTTCGTTTATTTCACTTGGAAGTTCTATGTATTCTCTTTTCTTTTGTTTTTTCTTTATTTTTAGAACGTGATGATTTTCTTGAGAAGCCGTAGCCGATTGGTGGACTACGGTGCTTGTCGCTTTGGGGCGATTATTTTAAGGAACCTTTGCTCTTTAAGGCGTACAGTTATTGCAACAGTTGGGCGAGTCTATATGGCCCGAGGAACATACCCTGAGGCGTAAGACTTTGATCGCTCTTGTAAATATTTTTTTCTTTTGAATGCGTTCGTGAATGATGACATGTATGTGCGAACGAGTGCTCATAGAATATAATGGCCGTTGTGTGCGGTCCATTAATCAGTTTGCTTGAATCATTTTTTTTTTTGAGCAGTGACTGATTTTGAATGGTTTGCTTAGAAGCTTGATAGGGTTCAAGCCCATTCATGAAGTGGGCTCAAACATCGTGCCCTTTCGATTGTTCAAACATTTGTTTCGAGATTTTTTATTTTGCTATGGTTGTTTCGTAGCTTGGAGCCCCCAAGTAGGCATGTTGGGATGCTTCCTTTTGGCGTTCGATTTTTATAGGTTCTTTCGAGAAAGATGCCTTGGGGTTCCTGCTCGTGTAGGTACGAGCTATCCCTTTCATGGTAGGTAATATTTTGCTACCTTTAATCCTTAATGTAGAAGTAGTGTGGCTTGCATTTTGAATTTGGGCGATAAGTAATCTTTGCCTCTTTCACACATGCTCTTTGGTCGTGCCCGCATTAGCGCAATATGCCTTACTCTCCTTTTTTAGACTTGTACCGTGGGATGGTTGAACTTATGGTGCAACGTAGGCTTGTGTGGCCTAACGGCATGTCTTAGAACATTCCTCCAGGCGTTAGGATATCATTATTATTTTTGCATTGGAGTACTTCATCATGCCTTGTTCAGGTGCTCGAATAAGTGTGGCACCTTCCGCGTGGGTTTGCACGGCTTATTACTTCGTTCGATGCGAGGAATCATAGATGTTTATTTCTTGTTTTTATATCTGGGCAAAACTTGGCTAGTAGAAAGATTCAGCGCCCAGGCTGGGGCGTTAAAGATATCGGCGCCCAGCTCTGGGCGTTGAAATTGATTTCTAGGCAGAATTTTGACAGTTTTTTTCTTTCTTGATTTTTCCTTTCGCTTTTGCTTTGGAACGACTTAGACTGTGTAACGAGCGCTTGTAGGGCGAGCGTTATGTGCAGTAGTTTGATCGGAGTTTTGGTGACTCGCGATTTTCAGTTACCCTTGTTAGTGGGGTGACTTTATATATTCTAAGTAGCGCTTAGAATTTGGGAGGGGTTGTAGCCATTCTAAGGTTCGTTTTACACGATTAAAGCTTAGGATTGTGCCCCTATGACGTGTGTATAGCATTAGTGTCGAGAATTTGCGATAAAATCGTCATTTCGAGTATTTTTAGAGTGTTTTTCTCAAGCCTCCAACTGTAGCTACGGGATTGGCTTGGTGCTATAATGCCTTGCATACGTTTTTATGCATTCATGGTGACATGGATCATGAATAGTTTGAACCAGACTCGTTTAGTGCGAGGTACGTTCGAGTAGTGATCTGCTACTTCTCTTGTAAATGTCGTATTATGCGACATTGCCATGGTCAAGGTAGTCACATGTTGAAGTATGCCTTGACCAAAAGCTAGGTGCCTTTCTTTACCCATAATCATATTTAGAAATCTTTTTGACTCACTTGCAATATCGAGATAAACACATACTTAGCTTAAACCAACGATACTTTATTATGTTCGAAGAAGTCTTTGAAAATTATTTGAAATCCGAGTCCTACTGTGTACAGTCCGAGGTGTCCTAAGTAAGTTGACTTATAGAAGGGTTCGTACAGGATTACATGAGTGAATCAAAAATACTGTTACGATTTTTGGAATGCTGTATAAGGATTTGCTGGAAGCCAGGGTGCATGCGTCAAGATATACTTGCGTCCGTTTGGCATATGCTTCAGGCTTTTAGGGCTATCTTTTCCAGAATTGCGGGAATATAAACCGTTTTCAAATTGACTTAGATTTACTTGGTGTATGTCTGCACAAAAGGTCAAGGTACACTTAGTTCTTTCCCTAGCTCTTTCATTTCAATTTTAGCCCCCAGTTGCTATTATGTCTTCCCATCAATGATGCTTTTAGATTTCGATTTTAGATGCCCGTGTCATATGTCTGAGTAGGGTGAGCCTTGGTTAAGTGCCAAGTCCTATTGACAATGTCTGTTGTTTTTTTTTTCAAAGGGGATTAGCAAGCATTTGAATTACCATGAACGGGTGCCCCGAGTTCGAAGGAACAATGGGGCGATGCCGTAGAACAATCTTTTCCATTGCAAGCTTACTGCCTTTACTACTTGTTGGCGATCATGACTGTGTCTAGTGGTGAAAGAAGGTCTTTAAGCGAACGACTATGTCTAGTGGTGAAAGAAAGTCTTTAAGTGAGTTAGTTTGCTTTAGGGAGGGTCAAGTCGAGTACTTTAGAGGTCATGGACGCTTGCGCTAGCCCCCATTCAATTGAGGCAAAGCGATCTTTTTGGGTCTTGGCTAAGTGCCTAGGAGTGTGAGTGCTCCTTCTGGCAAGGGTACGTGCCCTTATTATTTTTCGATGTGTGCTCGTTTTGGCATCTTGATGACTTGGATTCTTCCTTTGACTTAATTTTTTTTTCGACTTGGGTTGCAAGTAATTAAATTTCAATAAGGGACTTCTATTTTTTATTCTTGCTTTTCTATAGGCTTTAATATTTTTGCAAATTGGTTGGACCGAATCATGGATTGCCTACGTATCCGCCTTTAAATAGATTTAATTTGGAATCAGGTCTTGCGTAGTTCTTAGCCTAGAAAATGGTTTCTTAGAATGCCGATTTTAAACAAGTACGTTCCGAGGTGGAAACATATTATTTGAAATGGTAGAATAAGTGAAGTTTATTATTATTTTAATCTGCTGCCTTGCTGTAAGCCAAAAATTTGTTTTATATTTTTTTTGAGTACATGTATTTCTTGGTGGTACGTATATCTGAATACGATGTATTTCTTGGTGGTACGTATATCTGAATACGTGTTGTACCCCTCCAAGTGTTCGTTATTTTTCCGTGTATGTGCGGATAAAATGACGAGCACTTCTGGACAAATTTTAGTAGGTAGAGAGATTCGGCGCCCAGGCAGGGGCGCTAAGGATTTCGGTGCCCAGCTCTGGGCGCTGAAAATGGTTTCTGGGCGGATATTTTTTGGTGCGCTAAATGCTTCTTTATTTTTCTTTTTAGACTAACTTTAGAGGCGCTTTTGCAAAGTTTCTTTTTTATTATTCACAATTTTTTTTTTTTTTTGCACTTTTCATTTGTTTCCTTTTTTTTTTGTTTGTGACTCAAGACGGTTTGAAATATGGGTTGAATGAGATAGGAGAATTTGTATAGGTGTTGGTCAAGCATGAGGATTATATCTGCTAGGGCTCACAATTTGCAGCTTCGTGCTAGTGTCACGAGTTTACATCAACCAAGGCCAATGAGTAGCACGGGGACGGCTCAAGGGTATATCAACAGGATGTATCCACACAAGTTATATGGTCATTATGCTAACGGTGGTGTAATAATGGGTTTGGGCTTTGGAAATAACGGGTATGACGCACGTGTCAATGGCCGTGCGTGGTTTGCGGTTGACAACAAGTTCAAGAACAAGAGTCGAGGTAATGGTTTCTTGGGTTATGGCAATGAGAACATGGATGGGTTAAATGAGCTGAACAGGGACCCCAGAGCGAAGGCGTCTAAGAGCATAAGGATTGGAAAGGGTAGATATCGTAGAATCTTATGATTTGGATTGGTTGACTCAATTCTTTTCCTTCGTTTACTTGGGTAGATTTCGCACTTTGGGAGGTACGGGCTAAGTATTTCATGGCTCTTTCTTTTCTCTCTCCCTTGTCTCTCTCTTTTTAAGTATTTCATGGCTCGCTCTTTTCGCTCTCCCTTTTCTCTTTCTATTTTTTCTTTTTGCTTGGGATTTCTTCCCAACATAAATCCTTAAATTTTTTATTTGAGATAAAAGGTAGATGGTTGTGGTCTTTGAGTCACGAGGCGAGACTGAGTGAGCCTCGTTTGGTAGGCCTATAGTGGACCTTTAATTTTAGTAGGCCTAGGGTGGACCTTTAATTTTAGTTGGCCTAGGGTGGACCTCTTAATTGTCTTACTTTGCAAGCGTATTTAGTCGTTTCTTAAAATGTGCAAATAGCGTAGATTCAAAATGTTATTTTTACCTTATTGAATTTTAACGAAAGAATTACATCGAAAGTATTTTTTTGTTTCTTTTCAGATTCCAGTTTCTGGGATTTAATTGGAAGTTGTGATTTAGACTCAAACTTTCATTAATCTTTCTGATTATAACCCGTGTATGAATACAAGGAGGTGGCCTAGACTCAAAATAATGACATGGCGTAAGCCTATAATACTGGACCAAGCGACTCTCAGACTTAGGCTAATTGGACCATAACTTTCGTTGGTTGACACTTTAGATTTTAACCCTTGGGTATTCATTTGTCATGCGCCATTTTGCTTAATGTTGGCAAGGTAGTTAATTGGGGAGATCGAATTTTTATTTTTGCAAGACTAGAATCATTAGTGCGGCTTCTCTCTTAGTGTGTATTGCTTTACCCCAATGGTAGCCTTATGGCATGCCGATTTGGGTATTTTCATGGTTTGTCAGGTTGCATTCATGGAAAATCTTTTAGTCCGTACTTAGTAGTATTTCAAGGAGCGAGTGACTCGAGAGAACTATGATAGTCGTGACCCAATGTGATTATAAGCCTCGAGGCCATTAATTTTGTGCCAATGGTATTGATACCTTAGGTTCACTTTGGGGGTTGTGCGACTATGGGGGATGATTTTCAGAATGTGACCGTTTCCATTTTGCAAATACTATAATATATTCTTTTTATTGGTGAGAGAGAGTATTGAGGTCGTAGACTCTTAGCAAGGGATGACAATTACATATGGGTGCTTATTGATTTAAATGTTAGGGAGGGAGACTCAATATGGTTTAACCTTTTGACTTGCAGAATGACACCACGCATTAGGACCGATTCTATGGATAAGACAACTAAGACTTAGGATTTGGATTGTACTTTGGCATAGCCTAGTCTAGACTCGGATTTTTTTTTTTTTATTTGAACATTTATTTTTTCTTAAAGACTTTATTCGAACATATTTTTTTTAATACTTCGCCCCTGTGACATTCAAGGTCGTTTAATTAGCATGTTCGGTTTTGATGCCGAGCATTGTCTTCGTAGGAGGCCTAACAACGACACAAAGAGTTATTATTTTTTTTATATGAGTCGCTTTTGGAATCGAGTGCTTTTTCATACGCCCTCGTAGCAATTTTTTTTTTCACGAAAAGTTTTTTTTTTACTGCTACGTATACTTCATGCGCGGGCACCGAGGCTGCTGTGCCTGACCAAAAGGCCAGGCAGCAACTTCAGCACCCAGCAAAGGGCGTTAGAAATTTCAGCGCCCAGACAGGGGCGTTGAAAATGCATCCCTGGCTGGTTCTCGTTTTCAGTTTTCGTCTACTTTTGTTTTTGCGACTTTAATTTTGCGTGCCTGCCTAATAACGTCCTTTACGTGTTGTGCAGCGTTTGTGGGATTCGTTACAGCCATCCCGAGCGTCGCTTATTTTTGTGGCGATCGTTCGGGCTTGCGGAACACGTATTTTGGTATAACTCTTTGGCCAATTGGTCCATGAATGTTTGGGCAATTTTTAAGGTCGTTGGTTTTCTAGCATTATTTGTCTAGCATTATTCGTACGCACAATCATAACATAGTCACATAGTTCGCTACACATAACTACATTACAAACATGGATTTGAAAATTAAATATGTCACGTAGTTTATGATAGGCTTCTATGGGTAGTATTTGCGCCTAGCTTGGTACCGCTTCTATCGTAGATCCAACACATGCGCCGGTCGAGGTAGTATCTTCAACAGACGAATTTCGCTCAAGAGGCCAACCCGCAAGTGCAAGCCAAGGGGGCATGCAGGCGAGAGGGACCTAATGAGCGAGCGATTGGGTTCGGGATAGGTGTACTACCTGCACAAGTACCGAGTGGGCAACATGCGCGGCGTATGCACCCCCTATTGGCGAAAAAGGTATCCTTAGTCCTAATTCCCGAGGGAGCCGAGATTCGTTATGCGGTTCTGCCCGTTCACATTAATATGCTGATTTTCAGGTCGTCCCACCTTGATGGGGAAATAAAAGCGGGGTAGGATCGTTTCACCCTTCGGCTATTTTGATTACCTATAAGCACGAGTATTTCCTTCACTATCCCCAGTGGAGTCGCCACTGTGAGGGGGTCGAAAAAGCACGAGGCTAATGCGTGACCTCGTCCCTCGTGGGTGTGACGATTCTTTTTATTCAATCAAGTGTAATTGGATTTCTTGTGAGTTTACACCCAATTGACTAGTAATATAGGAGTCGCCATTCAGTTTTTAACGACAATGAGAAAAACTGACAAAACCCGGTTATCGTGACATAAAGGGAGTGCAATTATGTTTGACCACGACAGCCGTAGGTTCCCTTGTGATCCCTGGTGTGGGGATCTCTCAACATACACCCGCAAGGTAGAGATTGAGGGTTCGGGGGACTGTAACTACCGAGAGGAGTACTTCGCTCGTCGATAACTCCAGAGGCAGGATATCCTTACTAGCTCAGCATAAATAATTGAAGGGACATGCGTTAACTATTAAACTAATCTGAGTTAATTTTAGCAATATGCAACATATAATACTAGATCGATCTGATTATCTGATTTAAATAGTATTAAGGGACCTAGCATGATAATCCAATTTCCCAAAAATATTATATTTATTAAGCGTGATAGACTAATCAGATTTAGTTAGTTTAACAGTTCATAAAAAGGGCGAGGAAAGTAATTAAATCATCGAAAAGGGACACATTACGACGCACCCTTGAGAGGTGCGTCACGGTTCTCAGAAAACTAACCACTTTGACTTTGCTATTTCTCCTTTTTATTTAACGAATCTCAAATTATGGGACAGGATACGTTCTGTTCGATTTATGGATCGATTGCGACAGAACGCGTGAACAATTTCGCAGCGTGAGGCTTAGTCTAAGGGTTGGAGTCAATACTCAGAATATGAATTGTGTGTTGTGTCTTTTCACGTCGAATTTGGGGCTGTATTTATAGGGAAGAGTTTGTGGAAAGATAGAATTGCAGAGCTCTAATCCACAAAGAATTAGGAAAAAACACGTACCAGGGTATTTTCAGCGCCCAGGGATGGGCGTCAAAGATTTCGGCGCCCAGCTCTGGGCGTTGAAAATAGGATCAAGGCAATTTCAGCGCCCAGGGCTGGGCGGTGAAATTGATGTCTGGGCTGTTTTCTTAGTCAGATTCGGATTCCTGAAATCCGTAGTGTTTGAGACTTAATCGAGTCTTTTAGTGCGTATCAATTTCATGACGGAATGCGTCTGGGCCCGTTACGAACTCTAGGCTCGTTAGGATTTCAATTAATACGTAACTCTTATTTCCGAATCATATTAGGAATAGGATTCTCGCAGTTTTCTATCTCATTTAGGATTTATGTTGGAGTGCAACACCTAATTCTGACAGGTTTCTATCTTTTATGACTTGCCACTTTTAGAAGCTACCCTTTACGACAGTTACTATTTTTAGCAGGTTTCCATAAATAGCAGTTTTCTATAAATAGCAGGTTTCGGGTGAAATGAAAAGGGGAATTGAGATTCGTTATTTTATAGGAGATGCGTTGTTAAGTGGAAATTTACGTTTTCATCATCGAACCTTTCCCTTTCGGGAATGGGGACAAAAGTAGGTGTCTGCAGGTAGTGGTGGATAGGTTGACTAAGTCAGCAGTGTTCATACCAATGAAAGAAACCTGGAAAATGGAACAACTTGCCAAAGCTTACATCAAACATGTAGTGAGATTACATGGAGTTCCTAAGGATATCGTATCAGATAGAGATTCTAGGTTCCTTTCGAATTTCTGAAAAAGTGTGCAGAAGAACTTTGGTACCACATTGAAAATGAGTACATCGTTCCACCCAGCCACAGATGGACAAACCGAAAGAACTATTCAAACCTTAGAGGATATGCTAAGAGCTTGTGTGATTGATTTTCAAGATGGATGGGAAGATAGCCTAGATCTAATTGAGTATACAACAATAGCTATCATGCCAGTATTGGAATGACAACATTCGAAGCCCTGTATGGACGAAAATGCAGAAGTCCACTATGTTGGAGTGACATTAGTGAAACCGTCATACTAGGTCCCCAGATGATAGAGGACACTATGAATCAGGTTAGGACTATTCAATCCAAAATCCAAGCCTCGCAAGATCGCCAAAAGAGCTGCGCAGATTTGAAGCGTAGCGATGAAGAGTTCCAAATAGGTGACAAAGTGTTTCTTAAGGTTTCACCAATGAAAGGTGTGATGAGATTTGGGAAGAAAGGAAAGCTTAGCTCAAAGTATATAGGCCCATATGAGATCCTAGAACGGATAGGGAAGATAGCATATAGATTAGCCTTGCCCATGGACCTGCATAGAGTGTATAATGTGTTTCATGTATCTTAGTTGAGAAAGTACATCCCGGATAAGTCTCATGTACTGCAACCGGAGACCATAGAGTTAGACCAAAGTTTGACATTTGAGGAAAGACCTGTCAAAATCCTTGATAGTAAAGTGCGTAGTACACGAACTAAGGATGTTAAGATCGTTAAAGTATTATGGTCTAACCAAGAGTCTGAGGAAGCTACCTGGGAAGCGGAGGAAGAAATGAGAAAGAAATATCCCGAGCTTTTTCCCAAGGTTAGTTGAGTTACGGGGCCGTAACTCGTTTTCTTTAAGGGGGGTAGAGTGCGGTAGAATTTCGCGCTTTTTACCTTATTTACCCAATTTATCCTTTAAGATATGCTTGATTCGTTGTTTCCAGTGAAGTTTCACTGTTTATTGTCATGTTGAATTACTTAAAGAGTACAACAACTAAAACTTTTTGCAAAGAAAACGCACTAAAGTCTCATAATAATCTCAAGTCTAGTTTTAAAGTTGTGATTTCCGTGCCCAAGTTTCAGGACGAAACTTCTTTTAAGGAGGGTAGACTGTAATACCTCGTATTTTTCCATAATTATAAAAAATATATTTTATTATATTTATAAAACATTTCGTTGTATTTATAAAGTATTTTTATAAATTAATTTCATTTAATGAGAATTAATGCGCTTTTATTTTTAATTAATTTTATTACTAATTAATTACGAAAACCGAATTTTATTAAATAAATTCAACGAATTTATTTAGTCGGGATTTGTTGGGTCGTATTTCGAAAACGAATTTGATTTAACTAAAGCCTAGTCGTTTTGTTTTGATCAAACCCAACAAAGCTTGCAAGGAGTAAACTTAAATGAGCCCGGTAATAAGCCCAACTCAAAATTACCCTAACCTAGCCCACATGGGAGAGAAAACCTATAAATAGACCTCATATCAAACCCTCACAAGGAAAAATTCAGAACTCTCTCTCTCTCCTCTTTTTCCTCTCCTTGCGGCACGCCCCACACCCCTCTTCGTTCGTCCTTGCTTGCGGCGCAAGGCAGCCGTGCGCGCCAGCCCTCTCGCCCATCCCGCAGCCGCAGCGTAGCACTCCGTGCCTGCGTGCTGTGTGGTCGTGCTTGCCCAGCGCTGCCCTCTCAATGCATTGCCCTCGTCGCGTCGCAGCACAGCAGCAGTGCTGTGCGCGTGTGTGCCTCGCCTGTGCCCTGCGCCTAGCCTCGACGCCTGTCCCTTGCGCGCGCACGCGCCCTTGCTGCGGTGCGTTGCGCTGCTGCTGTTGTTGTTGTTGCTTGTCTTGTGCGATGGTCGGCACACACACACATGATCAATTAATCTTTATGTGTGTGTGTGTGTGTGTGTTGATCAATTGTTTAATCAAAATTTATTTTCAAAAATATTAATTTTCAGTTTTAAATTGATTTAATTGTTGTGATTATTTTAAATAATTGGTTGTTTAAATTGATTAGAACGACACTAGTAGAAAAAACCCTTATTGCAGCGGGCTTTTAGACCCTTGTTGCAGCGTATATCGTATGCTGCAACTGGGGGGCCTCCAACAAGTCTAGACTTGTTGCAGCGTACAATGTTCGCTGCAAAAAGTACTTTTTGCAGCGTACATATACATGTACGCTGCAACAAGTATTAAAAATTTGGCCAAAATCTTGACTTGTTGCAGCGTACAAATTCATGTACGTTGCAAAAGACCCCACCTGTTGCAGGGTACATCTATTTGTACGCTGCAACAAGTCTGAAATTTTGCCAAATTTTACACCCTTGTTGCAGCGTACACATATATATGTACGCTGCAACAAAGCACTTTTGGCGGGAAAATTTTAGTTTTGTTTAGGGATACCTAGAGTGCCTTGCACCAAATATAGAAACCTGTCACAACAATGATAGAATATCGCAACCTGTACAACAAATATAAAAAACAATAACTGTTGTTTTGTATATATTCCAAAATCAAAGTGCACGTACCACATAAATTTAAATATATATACGTTCCAATTTCAACGTACGCATACATTTTAATATAAAAGATTGTTATATGACATCTAAACCAACTCGATCAAGCGCGCTCAGACAAATTAAATAATAAATACTTCCTAGCTGGTAAAAAACTTAGCCCATTGCTCACGAACCACATCAATTTCCTCACTAGCATAAGGCGCATTCCTCGGAGTATAGACCTTCACAAAAGCAGAAATTTCAATTAAACAAAAGATTAAATTAAATGCAAATTAAATAACGTCCTATAACGACCCAATAAGCCTTAAATGTGCATAAATAGATTGGAATGCATTTTGAAAACTTAAAACTAAGCATATGAATCGTGTAATGAATTTGAAATGAGTTCTTAGGTTCGTTAGTTCAAAGTTGGGAGCGAGAATATCATTTTAGCCTTAAATGTGCGTAAATAGATTGGAATGAGACTTGGAAACTTAAAACTAAGCATATTAATCATGTAATTGGTTTAAAATGAGTGTTTAGGTTCTTTAGGTCATAGTTCGGAGCGAAAATGCCTCATTTTAGCCTAAATATGACCTATAATGGACAAACTAATCATATGAATCATGTAATAAGTTTGAAATGAGTTCTTAAGTTCGTTAGTTCAAAGTTGTGAACGAAAATGTCATTTTAGCCTAAATATGAACTATAACGGCCAAATAAGTCTCAAATGTGCATAAATAGATTGGATTGAGTCTTGAAAAGTTCAAAATAATCTTATGAATCATGTAGTAAGTTTGAAATGAGTTTTTAGGTTCGTTAGTTTAAAGTTGGGAGCGAAAATGTCATTTTAGCCTAAATATGACCTATAATGGCCAAACAAGTCTCAAATGTGCATAAATAGATTGGAAAGAGTCTTGGAAACTTAAAATAAGCATATTAATCATGTAAAGGGTTTAAAATGAGTCTTTAGGTTCTTTATTTCAAAGTTAGGAGCGAAAATGTCTCATTTTAGCCTAAATAAGACCTATAACGACCAAACAAGTCTCAAATGTGCATAAACAGATCGAATTGAGTCTTGGAAAGTTAAAAATAATCATATGAATCATATAATAAGTTTGAAATGAGTTCTTAAGTTCGTTAGTTCAAAGTTGGGAGCGAAAATGTCATTTTAGCCTAAATATGACCTATAAAGATCCAATGATCCTTAAATGTGCATAGATAGATTGGAAACTTAAAACTAATCATATTAATCATGTAATAAGTTTGAAATGAGTCCTTAGGTTATTTAGTTCAAAATTAGGAGCGAAAATGTCTCATTTTAGCCTAAATATGACCTATAACGACCAAACAAGTCTCAAATGTGCATAAATATATTGGATTGAGTCTTGGAACCTTAAAACTTATCATATGAATCATGTAATAAGTTTGAAATGAGTTCTAAAGTTCGTTAGTTAAAAGTTGTGAGCGAAAAATGTCATTTTAGCCTAAATATGACCAACAACGGCCAAACAAGTCTCAAATGTGCATAAATAGACTGGATTGAGTCTTGAAAAGTTAAAAATAATCATATGAATCATGTAGTAAGTTTGAAATGAGCTTTTAGGTTCGTTACTTCAAAGTTGGGAGCGAAAATGTAATATTAGCCTAAATATGACCTATAATGGCCAAAAAAGTCTCAAATGTGCATAAATAGATTGGATTGAGTCTTGGAAAGTTAAAACTAATCATATGAATCTTGTAGTAAGATTGAAATGAGTTATTAGGTTCGTTAGTTCAAAGTTGGGAGCGAAAATGCCTCATTTTAGCCTAAATATGACCTATAATGACCAAACAAGTCTCAAATGTGCATAAATCGATTGGATTGAGTCTTGAAAACTTAAAATAATCATATTAATCATGTAATAAGTTGGAAGTGAGTCCTTAGGTTCGTTAGTTCAAAGTTGTGAGCGAAAATGTCATTTTAGCCTAAATATGACCTATAATGGCCAAACAAGTCTCATATATGCATAAATAGATTGGATTGAGTCTTGAAAAGTTAAAAATAATAATATGAATCATGTAGTAAGTTTGAAATGAGTTCTTAAGTTCGTTAGTTCAAAGTTGGGAGCGGAAATGTCATTTTAGCCTAAATATGACCTATAACGATCCAATGATCCTTAAATGTGCATAAATAGATTGGAACGAGTATTGAAAACTTAAAACTAAGCATATTATTCATGTAATAAGTTTGAAATGAGTCCCTGGGTTATTTAGGTTAAAATTGGAACGAAAGTCCTTAGGTTCTTAGGTGGCCTGAAGTATAAGATTAATTAGCTCATATGTTTCAGTTATGTACTTCACTTTAATAGCTTCATATTGTTTTTCACTTTTTTGTTCTTCTATAAATAGCGCTTATGAGAAGTACGGACAAAGTGAAAAGGAATACAATGCTTATAATTGCCTTAAATGTGCCTTAAATAGATTGGAATGAAGAGTTTCCCATCTTTCTCAGCATTAACTGATTCTATTCTGATTTATGCATATCACCTTGTCTACAATGCACTGATATTTCTGGTGTCAACACAAGTTTTCTTAAATTATACCTCTTGAACTAAGGTGGGCATATAGATTGTTTACCAGTTGTTGGGATGTGTGTAGTAAAAGCATAGTGGGATAGACATGGATGTATTAAGATAGAGTGTCGACTCACAATAAGATGGAGAGCAAAGGACACGGGAACCAAACTCTGAATTCTGCAATCGACCAGAATTATGCATGCAAAAGTAGAAATAAAAAACAGATCTACTAACCAAGTGGAAGATGAATCAAAGTTGGGGAAAGGATACGTCCAAAACAGCACGAACGACTGCATAAGTAACATTACATCAGTAAGTAAAAGGTTAGAAATGAGTAAGTTGCTTGAAATCTGTGTTGGCTAATTACAGGTTTAGCTTGGCTAGGAACCTAAGGCTGTTATCAAGTGCAATCATGACTAGCTTGTGCTTGTATGAGCTAGCTTAGAACCTGTAAAATAAGCTTCTTTGGTGGCACTACAAAGTACAGAAGATAAAGTGCGAAAAATATTAGCAAGGTCTCAAACACGACAGTGGAAAATAGAATATGGACAATATATATAACCTGCAATGCAATATGCTGTTGGGCATGCATATATACACTCTCTTGCTCTGGCTTTGGTTGTTAAGTACCCTGGTTAGCACGCCGAATAGTAAGGGGTTTTATCACCCATCTTGATTCCATTTAATGCTTGACAAACAATATCTGTAACAGACATATCACTATTTATTTGTTTTTATCATGGAGTTTGTAATACAAGAGGTGAAGTAAATCATTGACAAATTCAAGTATTAACTTTCTGGTAGGGAAATTCTACATTGAACAAATTAATTGAGGGATATATATGATTAGAGTACCTCGATCGTCTACCAAACTAGGGTGCACCACTGCTATTTACCAAGAATAACATCCTTAAGGGTTAAAAAGGCTCCAATTATGGACTTTGAAGCTGGAAACAGAAAGCTTGAAGACCTCAGCCATTGGCATATGTCCAGAATGTTCAGCTGACACTACTACTCCAGCACCAACAGTACCAGCACTCTCACTCAATGGACTAAAATCAGAAGATGGAAATATTTTATTAGTTGCAGAAAAAACCCAGACAGTAAATGAAGATATTATTATTGTCTTAATTTATGGCAGAGGGCAGCAAAACAGGCAACAACTACTTTACATCCGCTAGATACTATTTTTGTACTATCACGTTTTTCTCCCTAAAACCCAGTATATATGAAGCTCCATCCAATATCCAATCAACAGAAAGCATAATACATAATTTTCAGACGAGAATACATTATCATATGCAGCCAAATAAAACGTTTTTCAATACTGCAGTCTTCTAAGCAGGTGCAGAAGAAGAATAAAAAATTAACTTAGGGGAACTTTTGTGGTTACTTTTGAGTTTCATATCTCATCCTAGATGGGTAACAATGTTTGAAGTATTGTCAGTATATAAAGATAAGCAGCAAATATGAATATCATACGAAGGCATATGTCATTATGGTGACCAACTCAATTTGAACTTGGGAATATTTACTTGGATGCGGCTGAAAGAGGAGATTAAGGTACTTCCCTAAAAGATAGTGTGAGAAATATAGTGGTCTATAAGTCTCTAAGAAGTAGGTTAACATAGAGGGCACTTCAATCAAAATTTGCAATTTAAAACTAAGCACATTAATCATGTAAAAGATTTAAAATGAGTCCTTAGGTTCTTTAGTTCAAAGTTGGGAGCGAAAATGTCGTTTTAGCCTAAATATGTCCTATAACGATCAAACAAGCTTTAAATATGTATAAGTAGATTATAATAAGTCTTAGAAACTTAAAACTAAGCATATTAATCATATAATAAGTTTAAAATGAGTCCTTAGGTTCTTTAGTTAACGTTGGGAACGAAAATGTCATTTTAGCCTAAATATGACCTATAAAGACACAATGAGCCTTTTTTTTTTTGATAAGTAAGATTAGCTTCATTAGCAAAAAAAGTTGAACCAATTTACAACCCAGGATAAGCTTTCAGAGAGCTCATCCCCTACCAAAAAACAAGACAGCAGTCTTGTGAAAGACCCAAGCTATACAAGCATTTTACTCTGCCACCAATCCTGAACTCTACTACTGATTCTGGGAATCCCTAATTGCTGCATTCTATCTATTACACTTTGCTGTACAAATCTAACTTTATGAGTCACAGTAGGAAGCTTTTGGTTCCAAAGAACCTCATTTCTAGCTCTCCATATTGTGTAAACTGTTGCATTAATAGCAGCATACATGACATGCTTCTGAAATTTGTATCCTCTACTCTTCCAGTGTATCCATCTCATCAAAGCCATATATCTAACAATGTTCACTGGTATTCCCAGCCATTTCTTAACCTCCAAAAGACACTTCCTACTGTATAGACAGTCAAAAAACAGATGCATATGAGTCTCCTCATGACTGTCACAGAAAAGGCAGCTTGTAGTATCACACACCCCAAACTTACACAATCTGGTTCTTGTCTGAAGTCTACCTTGTAACATCAACCAGCAAATGACTCTGGTTTTCGGAATAGATGATCTATTCCAGACTGCACTACACCAAGATACATGCTGAGTGTGCTGAAGTAATTGCTGATAGACCTTTTTTACTGAGTAAAAAGGCATAGCACATATAGCACTCTCATCATAATGCAGTTTTAAAGTGTCCTTAACTTCACAAATCTTTCTCCAATACCAACCACTACCAGCCCTTGGATGATACTCCCACCAATTCCCCCCTTTAATATAGATGGCATTCACCCATCTCATCCACAAGGAATCCTGTTTTTTAGCAATAGCCCAGACATACTTCCCCAGTGCAGCAATATTCCATATCTGAACATTTCTGATCCCTAACCCCCCTTCTTTCTTCTCAGAACACACTCTTCCCCAAGCTACATATCCTGGTTTAGAGCTAAAATAGGTACCTTGCCATAGAAAGGCTCTACAGATTGACTCCACTGTGTGTAACACATGTTTAGGCAACACAAACACCTGAGCCCAGTAAGAGTGAATGCTCATAAGCACAGCATTAATCAGAGTAATCCTTCCAGCAAAAGAGAGATTTCTAGAACTCCAGATTTTGATTCTGGCCAGCATTTTGTCCACAAGGCATTCACAATCAGCATTAGTTATTCTCTTGAAGTAGATTGGGACACCTAAGTATCTGAAAGGAAAAGAACCAATTGTGAAACCAGACAGCTCAACAACTTGGTCTATCACCCCTTGCTGCATACCAGCACAATAAATAGCCGATTTTTGAATATTAGCCTTCAAACCAGAAGTGTCTGAGAACAATTTGAAACACTGCAGAAGCATAGAAATGGAAGCTAGCTCCCCCTTGCAACAGAGAATAAGGTCATCAGCAAAACACAAATGGTTGAGTTTTGTTGATTTGCACCTAGGATGAAACTTGAAGTCACTCTCCTGTCCCAGTTTTAACAGAATTCTGGAAAGGTATTCCATACAAACTACAAATAGTAAGGGTGACAGTGGGTCACCCTGTCTAAGCCCCCTTCTTGAAGCAAAGAACCCATGGGAAGAGCCATTCAGCATGAGAGAGAACTTGGGTGTAGTAACACAAGTCATAATCCAATCAACAAACTGCTTAGGGAAACCCAAACCAGTGAGCATTTCTTGTAGAAAATCCCATTCTATGGTATCATAGGCCTTCTGCATATCCAACTTAATTAGGCAGCTGGGAGTAGCATTCTTCCTACCATACTGTCTAACTATTTCTTGGCACATCATGATGTTGTGCATAATGAACCTCCCATGGACAAAGGCTCCCTGGTTTTCAGCAATTAACCCAGGAAGAACACCTCTCATTCTCTCACAAATCATTTTGGTGATGCATTTGTATATAGCATTGCAACAAGAGATGGGTCTGAATTCAGTTACACTAGATGGACACTTGGTTTTGGGAATCAAAGTTATGGAAGTAGCATTGATTTCCTTTAATAACTTACCAGTTCTGAAAAAGTCAAGCACAGCAGCAGTAATATCTCCACCAACAATGTGCCAATTTTCTTTGAAAAAGTGGCTGCCAAAACCATCAGGTCCAGGAGCTTTATCACCATCAATAGAAAACATGGCATTCTTTACATCATCCCCAGTGAAGGCCAGAGTTAAGCTTTGCCCTTGAAGCTGATCCAATACAGGGCCAACGCTGACTACATCAGATAAAATCTTGCTTCTGTGAGAGCTAACAAACCCCAGTAACACTTGATAGTTGTAACGCCCCGACTTCTAGACACCATTAATTAGGTTAATTATCTTTAATTAGCAGCGGAAACCCTAATTTAGTCGGAGTGTCACATGCCTATTTCCCTCGTGGGAAATACAAGGCGACATAACCTTTTTAAATTACTAAATAAACTTTAATAAATATTTCTAACATGTTTAACGTTAATTTAAAGATCTAACTCAAATCGTGAAATCAAACTTAGAGTTTAATTAATACATCCCTTCATTACTAATGACATAGTTATCTTTATTAAACATCGATCGTGAATTTGATGGTTGCATCCTCACTCTAAGGCATCCCACGATCTTCTTCGTACCTAAAACAAAAGCAACATCGTGAGCCGAGGCCCAGTAACATACTACCCTAACATCGTAAACTCATTTCAATTCATTTTATTTACTTTGCAATCAGGGAGAATAGAACATAGTAAAACATTTTCATAAATGCAATAAAACATCATTTATAACTTGAAACTTTGATAGTTCCCATTATCTTTCTTAAAACCTTCTTTTTACTTGGTAATTGACAAGTTAGCCTTGCGGGACGTCTCCCACCTTGCGATAGTCCTCAAGGAGCACTCTCCCTTGTTGGACATACGCCCGTACCTAAATAGTTTCTCTTTTAGCTTGCGGTAACCCTCAAGGAGCACTCTCCCTTGTCGGGTGTCCCGCGGTACGGCGGTACGTGCACGACCTAAAAATAGTAACCCCACTAACTGCCAGAACCGGTTACACTTGTATTTATCATGTTTCGTATCTTATTATTAACTCATAGACATCGTTCTTATAAAATCATACATAAACATGCTTGAATATAATCATCATAAAACATACTTTATAAACACATTTCATATCCCACAATCCAATAAAAACATATCATTATAAACATATTTCATAATCTCATCAAAACACATTTCATAAGGGGATTGTGGGTGTTAGCAATAGATGTTACCTCAACCGTAGTTTATACTTCCTGTTCGATGGACCGTTCTTCCTGAACTCCGAGTCCAATTTCTTTCAAAATATTAAATAATTGAATTAGTTACTAATATGGTAATAATTTAACTTAGAAATTTCGAATTATTAAAAGTAACGAATTTCCAAAAGAAAAGTTAGAAATATATAAATTCATAGTTTTAATGAAAATATAATTAAACACCAATTTTAGTGATAAATATAATTTCATAAATCGGTTTTCAGGAAATATATTACTTGAATTTCATAAATTAACGAAAACATTATTTAAATCAGATTTCATAAAATCAATATTATTTTAAGTAACCATTTTATTTCATAAAACACTAAGATTTAGTAAATGGACCAAGGTGTCAAAACTTACATTGGGAAAATTGGGCTAAGTGATTTGGGCTTGGCTTGAGAAATAAATAAAACAAAGTTCCTAAATGGAACTTGTTTTCTTTTTTTTTTTCTGGGAAGGGAAACACGGGAGCAGGGGAGGGGAGGGCTCGAAGGAGGAGCAGGGGAGGAAGAAGGGAGACAGGGGTGGCGGCTGGGCGGCGCACTGCGGAACCACGGTTGAGAGGCGACAGCGGTGGTGGTTTCGCGGCGGCGGAGCTGCAAGGAAAAGGAAAGGGGTGTTCGAACAAAACAGAGAAAAAGCACGGGAGGGGTGTTTCTTGGTCGAACCCGGGGCGGCGCAGCAGCCTATCGCCGGGGATTGTGAGGCGGAGGTGGTTATAAAAGGTGGTGCGGTGGCCTGGGGGGTGCGGCAGCGACGAAGAAAGAGGGAGGCAGAGGTGTGCGAAACAGAGAGGAAACAGGGAAATTGGTGGTGGTGACTTGGGGCGGTTCTGGGCGGTTGACGCGGTGGCTGGTGGTTCGTGGGTTGGTGATTGGTGATGGACGGAGTGGTGGTTGAAGGTGGTGGGTAGTGGTTCGAACAGGAAGGGAGCAAAGGAACAAAATTTCAGATTTTGTTAATTTGATTTTTGCATTGAAATAATTCTGAAATTGATTCAATTTGTAATTAGGTGGATTTCTAGAAGAATAAAAGTTCTTGGGCTCCAAGGAAATGAATGTAGACTGAAATAAGGGAAGAGAGGAAGGAGAGAATGGCTTCCTTCTTCCATGTACGTGGAAGGCAAGGGAGGAAGAAGCAAATTGAAAATTTTGTCCTTTAGGGGCATTTTAGTAATTTCAAGTAGTTAGGCCAAATTTCTGAATTTTAATTGCTATTTTAGGAAATTACTAAATATATAAATGTTTAATTAAAACAAAGTCTCGTAAAATATATCGTTAACGAAAAATAAATAAATTTTCGTTTATAAATTTATCATTTAAAATAAATCGTAAAAACGTTTAAAATAACGAAAATTTTAAATTATTTCTAATAATTGAAACGAAATTACGTTAATAAAATATTATTAATTTTTAATAAACGAGTTTAAAAGTTTCGGGGTATTACAATAGTACTCAAGGAAAGCATTGTTAACTGCATCAGCTTGATTCACCCAATTACCATGCATATCATGGATAAAGTAGACAGTATTGTGCATTGCTCTAGCTCGAATACTTTTATGAAAATAGGCACTGTTTTCATCCCCTTCTTTAATCCACTTCTCCTTTGCTTTTTGTCTCAAGTAAGACAGATATGCTGCATGTGTGATTCTGTACTTATTTGCTGCATCAATTTCCTTATCAGCAAGATCATTATCACCTGGGTGATCATGTAACTCTTTTTGAATCTGCTGTAACTCAGTGAGAGCTCTCAGGTCTGCCACATGGATGTCATTGAAGCCATCCTTGTTCAATTTCCTAAAGACACCTTTCATTCTTTTTAGCTTCAGAACCACTTTGTACATCAAAGTGCCAGCATCAGCTACTCTCCAATTTTGTTCCACCAGATTTGCATATCCATCAGCCATTTTCCACATATCAAAATATCTAAATGGCTTTTTGGCATTTTGAGTAGGATAAACAGAAACCATCATAGGGCAATGGTCAAAGAGTCCTTCAGATAAGAACTCAGCTACTGCACTTGGAAACAATTGAATCCACAAGTCATTTGCCATTACTCTATCAATTTTGGAGAACACCCTAGCATCACCAGCCTGCTTATTACTCCATGTAAAAATGCCCTGCAGCTTTGATATCCTCCACTCCACAAGCATTCACACAATTCCTAAAGTCCACCATCTCCTGATGTCTCACAGGGGAACCCACTCTCTCATCCACATTCAACACACAGTTAAAATCCCCCATGATGACCCAAGGCTTATCACACTTTGCACCAATATCACACAAATCCTTCCATAGCACCTCTCTCCCAGAATTCTGGTTAAAAGCATAAATGAAAGAACACAGAAATTCAGTATTTCCCCCCCTTGGATACACCCTACAATGGATCATTTGGCTAGACATACCCAACACAGACAGATTGAAAGAATTGGGATTCCAGGCCACAATAACCCTCCCCCCTTTACACATACTACTATTAGAAGTGAAACACCATCCACTAAACATATTCACATACAAGGCCCCAAGTTTAGCACTAGGTACCTTGGTTTCCAGGAGGCCAACAACACCAGCACCATGAGAGTTAAACATAGCTTTCACCTCATTCTGCTTTTTGGTGGTGTTGATCCCCCTCACATTCCAGCAAAAGACCCTATCCATTGCATCCAGAAGAGTTCCCTCCTCCAGCTGCATGAACTTGGTTGATATCCCCCATAACACTCCTCACACTCAGATCATCATCTAAAGCTTGGAATTGGTTAACAGTATTGACCCCCACAGGTCTTGCCAAGACTCTCCTACTTGGATTAGACACAGTAGTGAATGTCTCAGTAGTATCACTATCATTATTAGCAGCATTATCAGGTGTGTTATCCTTCACCAGCCCAGTGCTCCCACTAGGTATGGTTGTAGATACAATCTGCCTTGGAACCCACACCCTCCTACCAGTGATTTTCTTGCACTTAGCTACTTCATGGCCAACACCTTTACAATGAGCACACACAACAGGTCTCCATTCATACTCCACTCTCACCTCCATTTGTTCCCTCCTTTCATTAATGAACTTAATTACATCAGGGAAAGATTGCTCCACCATGACTTCAATCTGAACCCTTGCAAATTGAAGTTTATCTCTCTTAGCAGTGGCACTATCCACATGTTTCATCACCCCCAGTTGCCCAACAATCTTTCTCAAACTCTTCTCACCCCAGTACTTGAATGCCAATTGATGCAGCTTTACCCAGATGGGAACAGAACGCAGATCTTCTTTGGTGAAATCCATATCCTGAGTCCAAGGTTTCAGCACTACAGGTTTACTATCAAAAAATGGTCTGGTAGAAGCCAACACTTCATCCCTCCTATCCATGGTGGTGAATCGAACCAGGTAAACCCCTTTCGCAGCCAACACCACCTTATCCACCCCCTTATTCCTCCAAATTCTTAGAACGAATCCCTCCATGACATAACTTGGTGGATTAGCACCTACCACATACAGCATGACAGCCGAATTCCAATAATCGACCTCCTCCTGTATATCCTCCATCTCAATCGTAACACAATCCTCTGTTTCTGAGTTTATCGGGTTCAATGGAATTGAAGAATCATTCACATTAACAGAAGAATTGATTGTACTAGGTTGATTGTTATTAGCTACATTCTCAAAATCAGCATTCAAATCCCCCCTAATTTCCCCGAATTTCAAGTTCGTAGCGTTACCTTCAATCTCATCCATCCAAGGGATTGGGGTCGAACGCGAATGAATGGAAGACAACCACTCCGAGAACGACCTCCTCGTCGCTGATTGAAGTTGTAGATCATTCAGCGCAGCATTTGGTGATAAAATTTCACCAAAACCTCCATCTCCAACAATCTGGGTATCGATAATCAAGGGGTCCAGAGCTTCCATTTCATGGCTAAGATCATCCAGTATCTTCGCAGAAGGTCCCTTTGATTGAGTATTAGTGTGTTCCTGGTTCGATGTTGTTGCTTTCGTCCGAGCTTTAGCTTTTCTAGCCATGGCGTCACTGCAGAGCAGGAGAGAAAAACTAGAGAGAGAAACGTGCGAACCCACTCGCCAATTTTCGTAATTGTTCGACACAATGAGTCTTAAATGTGAATAAATGGATTGGAATGAGTCCTAGAAAGTTAAAACTAAGCATATAAAACATTTAGTAAGTTTAGAATGAGTGCTTAGGTTCTTTAGTTCATAGTTGGGAGCGAAAATGTCGTTTTGTACGACTTCGAATTGCAACTTAATAGCAATTTCAAAATGCAGATAATAGGAATCAATAAAGATTTTATTTTAGTAATTGTTGTTCATGTTCTCAGGCTTAAAATCTAACCTAGTTTATACTTTCTACGTAGTGTTTACACAACCATAAGCAATTAAACTAACCTTCTTTAGAGTGTAGAAGAAATAATGGAATCCATCACCAAAGGTACTCCATTTCATAGACCATGTAAAATTAGGAGCTTCAAATAACGGACGCCTGAAGTGTGGCTGCAACATATAACAGAAAGTTAAGGAACAGTAAAGAGAAGAAATGGCAAACCTTTTAAACTTATGCACTAGCTCAGAAAACAAAATTTCGAATGCATTTACCTGCCCAAAAGAAATTGATATGTAGATACCATCTGGCTTCAAGACCCGATGATGCCTTGAAGCATTGTCGTTACCTTGCTTACGGTTTCAGGTTTTGGGTTCCACGGATCACCACTGTCCACGAACAATACATCCTTGAATCACAAGTTTATTCAAACTTGGAAGATTAAAAGCCAAATTGCACTTTTGAAAGAAAAAAATGAAGTCCAGACTAGAAATGGTGTTCTTACCATTGTTCCTTTCTCAATAACCACATCAAAAGAATCATCTGCGAAACGCAAGTCTAGCATGTCAGCAACCATGGCTTTAATTTCTGACATTGAAGGAACCACCATTCACCAATCATCCTAAAACAAGAAAGAGGGCAAGAAAGAGGGATAATCAGTATGACTAAATCGAAATTGATTCATGA
Organism: Spinacia oleracea; assembly: GCF_020520425.1. Classification (NCBI taxonomy): domain Eukaryota; kingdom Viridiplantae; phylum Streptophyta; class Magnoliopsida; order Caryophyllales; family Amaranthaceae; genus Spinacia; species Spinacia oleracea. The sequence goes on from NC_079489.1 coordinate 60,888,620, forward strand.
TTCAACCAGACATCAGTCTATTAACTTAAAGCCTGCATACCATAAAGCCAGACCAGGTAATCCATTGCTTAATTCATTAATTTCCCAACTGACCACTAAACTGATACTTTGGTTAACTTGCCAACTCCAATTAACTAAATCAAACCAACCTACAATCGCAGTGCACAAGGCTCTCGATTCTTCAATTTATATTTACAAAGTATAAAACATAATTGCACAAAATAATTCAAATACAATTTAATTAGTAATTTTAATTGAAAATACAAAAATAAAAAACAGACCTAGCAAGCTCCGTCAACCACCACCGCGGGCTGTCGTCCGTCACTCCGCTGCTGTTGTGGAGTGGTTCCGAGTAGTGCTTTGCCGCCGATACGAAACGCCCGAACTCCCAAATCCCGAAATTCTTCACAAACCCTAATTTCTTAAACTTAATTACAAATCAAAATCCCGGCAAGAGAAGGGAATGGTGCCGTCGTGCTAGGTTTGCTTGTGAAATCCCGGCAACCTAGGTCTCCGTGGTTGAATTACGGCAAGTTAGGTCTGCTTGCGAAATATTTTTCTACCGCACCAGATAAGAGGAGTAGAGGAGAGTGACTGAGAAGCAGAGGAGAGAGAAAAAACCCAAAGTTGAACAAAGTAGAGAGGAAGATGAACAATGTAGATGGGAAGGTGAACAGAGTTGAGAGGAAGATCGAAGAAGAAGAAGAAGGGTGGTGTTTCCGGTAGAGCTGAGGTGAGGGAAGAATGGAAGATTTGAAAATTTTGAAAATGAAAAATAAAATTAAGTCCCTTGAACGCGAGTAAATTTTTGAGATTGTTACAGGGAACAAATTAATTTTAGACTGACCTGTCGCAGCGAACAAAGAGATGTACGCTGCAACAGGATAGAGGCTATTGCAGCGAACAAATAAAAGCCCCCTGCAAAAATGTTTATTGCAGGGAACAATTAAATTTTACGCTGCAACAACCCTTTAAAGGGTTTGACCCGCGTTGATCGGCTGGTTGTTAAAGCGTATTAATACATGTACGCTGCAACAAGGGAGCTGCAACAGGGGTTTTTTCTACTAGTGCGGTTATGAACACCGTATTGGGTTAGTGTTGTGTTTTAATTAAAGAGATTTGTTTTGATGATTGAAATTATTATTTTCAGATTTAATAAGTTTATAAAGTGTTGATTTTTGAAGTCAAAACATGTTATTGGGATAAACTATTGTTAGGGTTTTGATTTCAATTAATTAAGCGATTGATTCACATAATTTAATGAAAATTTAAATTATGGGAATCAACTAAAATTTTCAGATTGTTCATAAGCTTTAAAAAGTTGGTTTTTAATGGTTTTAAAGCTAAAAAGTCAATGTTTTTATGTTAGGACTTGAGTTGACTATTAGAGACTATTAAATTAATGATTAATGATTGATTTCTAATTAAAACAAAGGTTTTAGAATCTTAAATAGTTGCTGGAAATTTAGTAAACATGGATAATAATTTAGTTCTCCTTTTGTGTTTATAGGAGTTGATTTCTAGTGAGTCGTGATTCGCACAGTGGCCCCCGTACTTAGGTATTCCAGGTACGTACAAGACTAGGGTGACCACCCATCCCTTGAGGACTTTGTGAAGTGAATTGAATGCGAATCATGTGAACTTATGTGATATTATGAATTCATGTTTGATGATTGGGAATGAATATGTTATTGTGAATTCATGGTTGATATTGAGAACGAGCATGTTATTATTAGTATTTAATCTATGTGAACGAGCATGTTATGAATTGAGTTATGCTTTATAGATTCTATTGAACTATCATGTTATGGACTTTTATAATCGTTGAATTATGTCAAGCATGTTGTTCAAGTTGGTTTGCATGTATGAGTAGTGCGCATGCAAGTTGTTATTATTATTATGCTATAGTACAGGATGTCTTATTGAGCCAGTCGAATATTGCCAATGAGCAATATATATTCTACCAAAGGGGTAGAATATGTTAGAGAGTCTATGTGAATTGAATTAAGGACAATTCGTGCTAAGGGCACACCCCGCTTGTTAATAGGTAATGTCGGGTTATCTCAAACAGTGTTTTTGAGAAGGAACAATGGGAGTAATTTCACTTGAGTCTATGTTTGATCACAAGTCCTAAAGAAGTAATATAACGAAGTGTCATTGTTGAATTGTTTGATTGTTCAATTGTTTGTATGTTGTGTCTTCAGTAGAGTCTTGAGTCGCCTTGAACATAATATACTAATTAACGTAAAGTGTAACCCAAAAGAGCTTCAAAACTCTTGGAACGTATATACCTTGAGTATGAACAATGGGGGGAGTCTTGCCGGAAAACTTGTACTCCTAGAATGATACAAGACATTGTTCCATTCTTCTTTTATGCCGTTGTGCATTGGAATTCCTGTCAGTATGGCCCGACTGTCGGTTGTAGCCCGACTTATTTTGGTGTATGGTTGGCTCCCATCACCCTTTTCTTTCCTTTTGAGGATACTTTACTTTACCCGTTCGAAGCTACTTTTTATTAAACTGTGAGTCAAGAGTCGTGTCATGTGCTGAGTATTGTCTCCATGTTTACTTGTTTATTATATGGCTTTTGCATGTGGATTATTTAATTTGTCGAGTGAAGCATGTTAGGTTAGAATATTATTCTAGCTTGTTCGTACTCGGCTTTCGCTGACTTCGTGCTTCATGTCTTCTGGTCATGTTCTTTGCCTTAATGACCCTATGGTGATCCATCAATTGCATTTGCATTGTTGGGGAGTAGAATTTTAATAAAGCAGGTTTGTAGAGATAACTTGCGGGAGAAGTTATCATGGGATTCGCGTTGAGAGTTTTATTCTTCCGTATTTTATAAACTCTATTTTTATTTATAGTCATGACTAATACTATTTATAGTTAATGGATTTTCAAATGGTTTTATACTTTGGATTTGGGCCTCAACGGTTCCAACTTGTTTTAATAACCATTAACTATTTATTTAATGTGTTTTGAAAGCTAGTTAATTTCGATGCGTAATTCTGGTAAATAGCCTTAGCCGTTATCACGGTGGCGGTAATATCTTGGTAATTCCTGTGTTTTAAGTTGGAAAATGTTTTATAAAAAGCAAGGAATTATTAGGGTGTTATAGGAGTCCTCTACCTCCTTACATGATAAGGACACATGTCCTCATCTCCGAGGTTAGCCAATCATATAAATTAGGATTTTAAATCCTAGCCTTATAAGTAGATCAGATCCCAAGGAAAAAATGGCAATCAATTCCTTCCCGCCTGCTTTAATTATTCTGCTCTAACTTCTTCTAAATAACTTTCTCTCTCTGTCAAATTCTTACTTATGCATCGGAGGGAATATTCCTTCGGGAATATTCCTGTTTGCAAGTTGTAAGAAAACTGTGCCATCGAATACCTGATACCTCCGTGGAAAGGGTAACACGTCAGCATCAACAAAATTTCCACATCATTTGGCGTCGTCTATGGGGAGGTACAATATCATGACAGACTTACAATCTGACGTTGAAGAACATGGGGATGACTATAACATCCCGACAATTCTCTCTTTTCTAAAATAACCTTTTAATATAAAACATAGAGAATTATCAAGGCATTATCGCCCGTGTGAAAACGTAATGGCTTATTCAGAATTTTGCAGCGGAAAACATAAAACTAACTTTAGCTTTATAAATAATCGATTACAGGTTTAGTCCCAAAAATCAACCAACGAAAATAAGGAAATATAAATAGTACGACAAGTTTAAAGTCCAATTAAACAAACCCAAGTCAACTTAGCAAATCAAAATTAAATACAAGCTCTCTATTCCCGATCCCAATGATGCAACATCTTCAAACCTGCAGATGGACAATGCTTATTGATTCTTAGAGACTGCTCACCAAAGATTGGGTCATCACAGGATCAATAAGGCATAGCCATGATCAACATGCACAAGCAAAAGCACGTAATCAGCAAAGCTGAGTACTACATACTAAATCAATAATAATCCTAACATGATTCTATTAAACGAACAACCCTAACATGATACTAATGAACACAAACAAGGGCAGACAAAACATGATAGTTTGACGACCATACTTGGCCAGACTAGACTAGGCTAGACTTTTAGCAATAATATTATTTTAGTTGAAATAGACAATGGACCGAGTTGTCCGTCCGGCAGTCTTCACTAAGGAAGACGAGGTACGGGCGCGACTCCGTAACCTCAGAGACCTGCGATATCGAGGAACATTTGAATAAAAATAGAACACGGTGATCAATCCGGTCCCAGAAAAGGCCATGGGCTACCACCATGAACCCAACCTCCGGTTTGTCCGTCACTTTAGACGTGCACGGTCTAAAGCTATTGCTACTCAGTTTCACTTTACATGATTTACAAATTGAGACTCTGTTATGACTCAACAATCACATAAGGCATGCAATCCACGTTTGTTCACAACTGTTTTTATCTTGGAATTAAGTAAGTGATCACAAAGGCATCAATCAAGACTCATTCCAATTTATCCAACCTTTCTTTAACCATGATCAACCCCTGTATATGGGTATAAAGTTTCAACTTACTAAACAAGGTCCACCGCCCTCATAAAGTAGTGAAAAGCTAAAAAGGGAACAACAACCAACATATATAGAATAATCTAGCGTTCCCAACCAACATGTTTGTATCAATCATCCATACTAACATGTTACAATTCTCATAATGCCATATAAGTTCAATATGTCCGTCCAATAGTATTAAACATGCAATTTCAACACAACCAAGTTCGTCAATAATATCAACATAACCAAGTTCAACAACAATCTCAACACAACCAAGTTCACCAACAAATTCAACATGGTTTCAACAATTAGCACACATTCCAAGCACACAGGTACGTACGTACCTTGTATAAACAACTAGTAGGCCACTTTAACACTTTCAAAAGTCGCCTACAAAGAATTCTCCGCCTAAAAACAACCAATAAAATTCCCCAAATCAATTCCTAACAATTTACAGCAACAATAACGTACTCTAAACACATCCCAAACGTATTTAGAACATTCTCCAATATCGAAACTTAACTAATTAATTTCCTAGCATCATAATTATTGGATTAGTGATTGAAATTCGTTGAAAACTCTTTGCAAACATCGTACTTTAAATTTTCAGCAATATAACTAATTTCAAACTACTCCAAAACATAATTAACATGTTTGAAATTATAAAAATAATAACTTTAATAACTTATAATCATCCTACCATGGTTTCAAAACTATAAAAACCTTGAAATTCATGCTTTAAATAATTAAAATTCTTTTTTCAACTCAATCACATAATCTGAAATTTAAATTATTAATTAAGCAAAATATATAATATGAAAATTCATAATCATTAAATCATAAATTTAATTCAATCAAAACATATAAAATATAATTAAAACAATTTTATTAACTTAGGGTTTAAGAAATTAACCAATTAAAGCTTCAAGGGGATGCTGGCCGGCGGCAAGGGAGGCGCGGCAGCGGCGGCTGGGCGCAGAGTGAAGGTGGTTGCGTTCGGTGGTCGAACGGGAGACGCCGTTGGAGGTGGTGACTATGGAGGTCGCACTCGGTGGTTGCGTGATTGAGCAAGAAGCACAGAAGAGAGAAGGAGAAAGGAGGGACAGCCTGACCGGGAGACTGCGGCGGCTAGTGCAACGACGCGACTGGTGGTGTGCGTTGGTTGCGCGGGTCGATGGTGGCAGCGGCTCGGTGGTGGCTGCCGAGTAAACAGAACAGTCACATAAGGATCGAGAGGAGGAAAACGAAAGGGAAAAGGGAAAACGAAGGAGAAGGGGAGGAAGAAGAAGTACCGACCGTCGGATTGAGGAGCAGCGTCGTGGTTGACGGCGGTGGTTGGTGCGGCGGTGCAATGAGAGTCCACGTGAAGTTGAAGCAGGGTTTGAAATTTTGTTTTATTTTTCTAGTTCACGTGAAGTAAAAGGGGAAGAGAGAAAGGTTTGATTTCTTGTTTTTGTTTTTACGTGAAGTTGGAGCAAGTAAAGAGAGTGGTGGGATTATTTGTTTGGGCTTTACCAAGTGGGCTTAGAATTAGGATTTAGTTTTAGGATTTCAATCCAAAATCAATTAGGATCGTTTTCTAAATTCAATCGGTTTTCGTAATTCGATTTCTTTTCAACGTAAAATTCTAAAATTACTTTTGATTTCATAAATCGTTGAAATATTTAGAACGTATAAAAATAAATTACGTTAATTACATTTTTATTTCTAACTTCGTTAATTCTGTTTAAATATAATTAACTATACGTTAAAATATATTAATAAGATTTATAAAATTACGGGGGATTACAATGACTCAAGAGAAAGGCGTTCACACGAAGGAGCCCCTCGCAAAATAATCTCCACATAGAAGAAGCCAATCGAATTACTAATGTCGAGAACACTCCGAATCGCTTCCATGAAATTGAATTAGTCAGTGAAGAGGATCCTGACACTAGGCTACCTCCTCTTGGTGGACACCTTAGTCCAGTGTTAGAGACTTTGTGCTGGATGAAAACTTGGACCTTCCAGTTGCAGTAGGGACGTGACGAGAGATCCTAGCTGGGTTTCAACAGTAGATGAACCAAACTTTTCAACAACAAATGAGCACCACCCTGCAAGAGGAAATTCGGAGAAACATGCTAATATACAATACCAGTACTGAGAGAGCAGTCCCAGGAGGACAAGTTAGCCTCGGCTTCAATCGGATAAATAGGATGCCGCTTAGATCAAATGTCTGGAGGGCTGGGGAAAGTTCTCAGCAATAGACAATAGACGTGTTAGTTCCATTGCAGAGAGACAAGCTTTAGGACACGATAGTCGGACCCTCTTTGCTAGACATGAACAGGCAGCATGGCCGACTTCCCGAGTAGTTTCTTCCGCTGTCCAACGTCCGCTAGCAAGAAGGCAGGAGCACTACGAGGCCGAGTCCGAGTCCGAGTTATCAGACAAAGGATCTACTCCAGTCATGGAAGACTGTCCTTTCTACCCCTCCGTCCGAGGACAGACTCAAATGACCTCCCTAGAGTTGGCTTGCGACACGGAATAACCTCAAGTCGTCGAGAGCCCACCTATCACATTGAGCAGGGGTTGAAAAACTTGACATTAAGACACATGAGTACTGTAACACCCTAATAATTCCTTGCTTTTAAAAACCATTTTCAAACTCAAAATGAAGGAATTACTAAGATATTACCGCCACCATGATAACGGTTAAGGCTATTACTAGAATTACGCAGCGGAAATAACTAACTTTCAAAATATAATTAATAGTTAATGGCCTCCATACAAATCGGAACCATAACGGCCCAAAACCAAAACATTTATTAATCCAAAATCCATTAACTAGCAGTTTAAATAATTTAAGTAGTCTAGACTAATAAAAATAATAGGTTTAGAACGTAGGAGAAAAACATCGCTCAACACAATTCCATGCCAGATAACTTCTCCCATAAGTTATATCTACAAACCTGTTATTCAAAATCTACTCCCCAACAACGCAAATGCAATGGTGGATCATCATAGGGTCATTAAGGTAAAGGCCATGACCAAAAGAAATATGAAGCACGAAGTCAGAGAAAGCTGAGTACGAACAAGCTAGAATGAAATTCTAGTCTATCATACTTCACTTAACAATATAAATAATCCACATGCAAAAGCCATTTAATTAACAATCAATCATGGAGACAAGACTCGACACTTGACACGACTCTTGACTCATAGATTCATTAATAAGCTTCCAACGGGCCCAAAAGAAATATCCATAAAAGGAAGGGTGTTGGGAGCCCACCAAACACCAAAATAAATAAAAGTAACCAATCGTCGGACCATACCGACGGAATTCCAACGCATAAAAAGAATGAAACAACGTCTTGTATCATTCGTAAGAGTACAAGTTTTCCGGCAAAACTCCCACCATTTTTCATACGCAAGGTATATATATACGTTCTAAGAGTTTTGAAGCTTGTTCTGGTTGCACTTTACGTTAATTAATATTTTATTCACAAGGTGAACTCAAGACACAACAACATGACGTATAATAAAAGCAACCAAACAACACTCTTCTTTTAATTAATTAGGACTTGTGATCAAACTGAAGGAAATAATGCCCTTGGTCCAAGTATGCATTCAATGCTAAGTCTAATAAATGCGGTTCAATATTAATTAATTATGCAAGTTAATAATTCAGTGAGATCAAGTGAGCTGAATGCCTAGCTAGAGGCCGCTTCAGTTCAAGTGGAATTAACAATATTAATCCACAGCTTACTCTTGACTGAACCCGTAGGGCCACACAAATAGTACGTGAACGATTCAAGTATTTAAGTGAATTAAATACTCCATTTATGAATATTCGGAATCGACGGATCTCGGTTCCAGTGGGAGCTGAAATCATCAAAAGGCAAAATATGAATACTCCGGAAACGTTGATATTGCCGGAAACGGAAATATGGATCGTATCGGAAATATAAATATTATCCAAGTCGTAGATATTTCCGGAAACGGAAACATGGTACGTATCGGAAAATATTATTGGAAATGGAAATATTGCCGGAATCGGAAATATTGCTGGAAACGGAAATATTGACGGAATCAGAAATATTGCCGGAATCGGAAATAAATTCCGGAATCGGAAATATTAAATATTTGTTCGAATCGGAAATAAATTCCGGAATCGGAAATATTAAATATTGTTCGAATCGGAAATGAATTCCGGAATCGGAAAACGAATCGAAAGCGCGACGTACGAAACGATCGTCGGACGAGCTTGTTAGACGCAAGGTCCAGCACGAAGCCAGGCCCGCGCCAAGCGAAGCCCGCGTGCACAGCAGCAGCGAGCAGGCCTAGTCGCGCCAAGCAAGGCAGGGCCGACCGAGCACGAAGCAAGGCAGGCCCAGCCGAGCAAGGCGAGCAAGGCCAGCAGCAGCGCCCAAAGCTTGGCCGCAGTCTGCCAGCGCTGCTTGGGCCGAGCCGCACACAACGCGCCCCTCGTGGGCTGCGTGTGTGTGTGTGTTCGTGCAATGCTATGAATCCTTATTCGCTTAGGATTGTTCGATTAATTGTTTTCCTAAATCCACAAGAATTTTATGTTTGATAAAGCATTAAATTCTAAAAGATTAATTGAACTAAGATTCTAATTGAATTAGTAAATTGAATCCTAGTGGAAATCTAAGTCCGATATTTCCTCCCTATAAATAGGTGATTCATAATCAAAATTTATACATCACAATAATCATAAGTATTCATATAGTTTTAAGTTTAAACTAACTTAATAATTTGCCAAAATAATTAAGCTTTCGAATAACATAAAACCTTAGATAATATTCTAGTTAATTGAATCTAAGGTGGATCCGAACGTGCTGTGGACTATCTACGGAGGGGCGACATTTGGAGTCCTAAACTTGTTCTTGTTCGGTTCGGGAGAAGCTAGGGAAGGCATGCGTCACATGTATGTATCCTAAATTATTCTAATTAACTATGTGGAAATTAATTTGGATTCCTGGCTTTATGGTTTTTTCGCATGAAATATATGTTTTATATTTGTCATAACCTAACACAAACATGCAAGACTCAAGTGATATTACTTCCATTGTTCCTTCTTAGTATACTATTGAGATAACCCGACACGCTTGTTAACAAGTGGGGTGTGCACAAGGCACGTAAAATCCTTAGTTTAATAAACACAGACCTCCCAAACATACCCTACAGACGGGGTAGAATAAATAGTGCAACGAGGCACGAATACTTCGCTCAAAAATATGCTAGACATTACGTACAATAGCATAATAATAATCCCTTGCATGTGAAACAACCATACATGCATAAAAATACTTGAACAACATGCTTGATATTAAACTCAACGATTATGAAATAATCACAACATGCTTGTTCACATAGAATTCATAAATTCAATAATAATCCATAACATGTTTGTTCACAACATCAAACATGAATCCATAATTATAATCCAAATCACATGATTCACGATAATAAAGTATCACAAGTATTCTCATGTGACGGTGGTCATCCTAGACATGTACGTACCTCGACTATCTAAGTACGGGGGCACTTTGCGAATCAAGGCTCTAGATTAGAAATCACCTCCTATCATTAAAATAATGAAATTTAATTCTTATTCATGCTCACTAAATTTCCAGCAACTTTTATAAATTCTAAAACCTTTGAATTAGTTAGACATTCATTGCCCATTAATAAAATAATAGTCTCAATTGAAAAACAAAAACCATGAAATTATAGGAGGTGATTTCCATAATTGAAATTAACATTAAATTATGCAAATCAATGAACCATTAAGTTAGGATTAAAACCCTAACCCTAATTTAACATTAAAATCACTTTAAACCTTTAAAAATCGACACTTTATTAAATAAACGAATCTGAAAATTATAGTACTTCAATTTAAAATACTCATCAAATAATCCAAGCATACAAATCATCAATATTCGGTGTTCATAACCGATACCAACAATTTAATTAATCAAAATCAATAATAATAATAATATAATTTAAAATACGGAATTGAAATGTAATAGGTAATGAAGAAGAGAATTATATCAAACCGGCCTATAGCACGGTACAATCACGAAGTGGATGTGATTGGGCGCAAAAAAGATCAAAAGAATACGGAGTTTAGTATTCGACGCACCACACACGAGTGCTCGTGTATGCGGTGGGCGACGCGAGCTACAACAACAGGGCAGGGGCACGCTGGGCGTCGAGAAGAAAGGAAACAACAGTCGTAAGGGGTGCGGTGTTGTGTGAGCAATAGAGAGCACGGGGGTGTGCGTGTGGTTGGGCGTCGAGTGCAGCGACGAAGCAAGACAGCAGCACGGGCGAGGGCCACGAGTTCTGTGCGACGAGGGCGAGAGAGGGAGTGCAAGAGTGTGCAGGGGCAAGCGACGAGAGGAGTGCAGGTGTGCGAGGGCACGAGCAGCAGCAAGGCTCGAAGGGTGTGCGCGGCTTAGAGAGACGAAAGCAAGAGAGCCGGGTGTGAGGGAGAAAGAGAGAGAAATTAATGAAGGTTTTTATTAGGGGATCAATTGAATGTAAGGGGTATATTTATAGCCTTCCCCAATCGCTAATGGGTTAGGCTTAGGAATTAAATATTGGGGTTGCTTTGATGGTTGGGTTTAGATTAGGAATTGAAATTAGAAATTCTAGTTGGGCTCAACTATTAAAACGAGTTGGGTTTGGAATAAATTCAAACCGTTTAAAATCAAAATCCAATTAAATTTCCGGACTTCAAATAATAAATTCATTTCGTAATGAATTAAAATAATAATTAGTTTAATTAAACAAAAATATAGTTAACTAATATTTAAATGCGATTTAAATTCTAAAATCGTAAAATGCTTTATAAATATAACAAAATATATTTATAAATACAGAAAAATACGAGGTATTACAGTCTACCCTCCTTAAAAGAAGTTTCGTCCTGAAACTTGGGCTCGGAAATCAAACTTGAAACTCAAAACTTGAGACTTTATTGCGTTTTCTTGCAAAAATTTTAGTTGTTGTACTCTTTAGATGATTCAACATGAGAACACGGAGTGCAAATTCAATAGAATGCACTAAATTAAGCATAAAATACGGAAAATGAGGTAAAAAGCGTGAAATTTTACCGCACTCTACCCCCCTTAAAAGACACGAGTTACGACCCCCTAACTCAACTAACCTCGGGAAAAAGCTCGGGATATTTCTTTCTCATTTCTTCCTCGGCTTCCCATGTAGCTTCTTCTGATTCTTGATTAGACCATAACACTTTGAAAATCTTAACATCCTTAGTTCACGTACTACGCACTTTACTATCCAGGAATTTGACTAGTCTTTCCTCAAAATTTAAGCTTTAGTCCACTTCTATGGTTTCCGGTTGCAACACATGTGACTTATCCGGAACATACTTTCTCAATTGATATATATGGAACACATTATGCATCCTATGCAAGTCCATGGGTAAGGCTAGTCTATAAGCTATCTTTCCTATCCGTTATAGGATCTCATATGGGCCTATGTACTTTGGGCTAAGCTTTCCTTTCTTGCCAAATCTCATTACACCCTTCATTGGTGAAACTTTGAGCAACACTTTGTCACCTATTTGTAATTATTTCATCCCTTCGTTTCAAGTCCACATAGCTCTTTTGGCGATCTTGTGCTGCTTGAATTTTGGACTGAATAGTTCTAACTTGGTTCATTGTGTCATCTATCATTTGTGGTCCTAACACAACATTTTCACTAATATCATTCCAACAAAGGGGACTTCTACTTTTTTATCCATACAAAGCCTTGAATGGTGCCATTCCTATATTGGCATGATAGCTATTATTGTATAAAAACTCAATCAGATCTAAACTATCTTCCCATCCACCTTGGAAATATATCACACATGCTCGAAGCATATCCTCAAGTGTTTGAATAGTCTTTTCAGTTTGTCCATCTGTAGATGGATGGAACGATGTACTCAATTTTAATTTCGTACCAAAGTTCTTCTGTACACTTTTCCAGAAGTTCAAAAGAAACCTTGAATCCCTATTTGATACGATATCCTTAGGAACTCCATGTAGTCTCACAACGTACTTAATGTAAGCCTTGGAAAATTTCTCCATCTTCCAGGTTTCCTTCATTGGTATAAACAATGCCGACTTAGTCAACCTATCTACCACCACCCAAATGGTATCGTTTCCGGTTTTCGACTTGGGTAAACAAGTGACAAAGTCCATTGAAATACATTACCATTTCCAACTCAGGATTTCTAATGGTTGGACCTTTCCTTGAGGTCTTCTATGCTCTATGTTGACTTTCTGACAAGTCAAGCATCTGGGTACAAATTCAGCTACTTCATTTTTCATCCTTGGCCACCAATAGATCTTCTTTAGATACTTATACAGCTTGTCACCACCCGGGTGAACAAAATACAGGGTATTGTGACCTTCTTTCATCAGCTTTTCCTTCAAGTCTCCACATTTTTTAGGCACGCACCACCTTCCTTTGTACCTCAAGCTTCCATCATCATGGATCTTAAAGTCTACTTCTTTCCCCTGCGAAATCTTTTCCTTGATCCGCTCTAACTAACATCTCCAACCCAATTCTCTTTAATCTCATCAAATACCGACGGTTGGATAGTCAGTGCATTCATTATTCCCTCCAGACATTCACCATTCACTATTTCCAAATTCAATCATTGCATATCCTTGCACAACTCATTAGCTACTACCAACGCATCCACACTATGGCTCAATTTCGTACTCAAGGCATCTGCAACTACATTGGCTTTTCCTTCATGATATTAGATGTCCAAATAATAATGTTTGATCAATTCCAACCACCTTCTTTGACGCATACTCAAGTCCTTCTATGTGAAAATGTACTTCAAGCTCTTATGATCTGTGAATATCTTACATTTCACACCATACAGATAGTGTCTCCATATCTTCAATGCGAACACTATGGAAGCTAGTTCTAAGTCATGGGTAGGGTAATTTGTTTCATACGGCTTCATCTGTCTTGACGCATACGCAATGACCTTCCCGTTCTGCATCAATACACATCCTAAACCATTCTTCGACGCATCACTGTACACATCATAGGTATCATTTCCATCTGATAGAGTTAACACTAGCGCGGTTGTCAAATGCGTCTTAAGAGCTTGGAATTCTTCCTCACACTGCTCATTCCACTCAACCCTAGTTTCCTTTTCCATCAAAGTAGTCATTGGCTTGGATATCTAAAAAAGTCTTGCAAAAAAAGCCTATAATATCCAGCTAAACCAAGAAAACTTCGATTATTGGTGACACTTTTAGGCGTAGGCCATTCAGTAACAACTTTAATCTTTGCAGGATTCATTGCAACTTTTTCTTTAGACACTAGGTATCCCAAAATGCGACATTCTCCAACCAAAATTCACACTTCAATAATTTGGCATAGAACTGGTTATCCCTAAGTGTAATTAACATACACCCTAACTGTTCAACATGCTCTTTATTTCTCTTCGAATACAACAAGATATCATATATGAAAAACACTACAAACTTATCCACAAAAATGCATGGAACACATGATTCTTCAAGTCCATGAATATTGTAGGTGCATTGGTCAACCCAAACGGCATAACAATGAACTCAAAATGACCTTATCTTGTCCTAAATGTATTATTTGGTATATCATTATCCGCAATTCTCAATTGATGATAACCTGATCACAAATCGATCTTCGAGAAGATTCCTGCTCCTTTCAATTGATCAAATAGGTGTCTATCCTAGGCAAAGGATACTTGTTCTTGATTGTGACCTTATTGGGTTCCCTATAGTCTATACAGGGTCTCATACTCCTGTCCTTCGTTTCACAAACACAACTTGTCCTCCCCATGGTGATGCACTTTGTCTAATATAACTTTTCTCCAATAATTGACCCTACAACTCACTCATTTCTGTTGGATCCATTCTATACAGAGATTTTGAAATAGGTGCGGTTCCAGGTACTAAGTCTATGATAAAGTCAATAGATCGATTGGGAGGCATTCCCGGGATCTCTTTCGGAAACACATCTAAAAACTCATTTACTATTGCAATGTCCTCAGGTTTCTCCTTAACTTCACTATTGAGGTCTCTTACATTTTGTAAGAATACCGGGTTTCCTTTAATGGCTAGCTCCATGAGCTATATTGCCGTGATGATTCCTACACTCCTAGGTTTACCAAAACGACGGTAGGATACTACTTTACCTAAGTTATATCTCAAATGAACTTTTTGTTTCTCACAGTCAGTCTTGGCTTTGAACATGGCCAACCAATCCATACTTAAAATTACATCCAACTCCCCTAATTCAAACTCAATCAGGTTAGAAAGGAAAATGGTTTTGGCTATGATCAAAGGCGCATTCCTATGAATCGTGGTACATTTCACTATACTACCAGTTGGTATAATTATGGGTACCTTAATGACTCTGGTTTCGAACATCCTTTCTCTTTTGCCAGTTTCATTATCAGCCTTGTTCTTCCTCACATGTAGTCCATACAGATGAGTAGCCTTTCCATACAAGGTATCTAGAAAAGTAAAGGTCTCTCTAGATAGTAACTGTAAGTCCATTGATAAGCCATTCTCAAACCTTTGAGCTCGAAGGTCCTCCGTTGCCACCACTTCAGGTGCAAACTTAGATAGCTCGATGATCTTAGAATAATACTCTGTCACGGTCAAACCATCCATCTTCAGCTCCATGCACTCTTGGGCTTTCTGTTTATTCAGATAATGTGGGTAAAACTTGTTTCTCAAGGCAACTGTTAATGATTCCCATCCAAATCCATGTGTAGCTCTCAAGGAATTCTCACACCTTTGCCACCACGTATCAGCTTCTCCCCTAAGGTAATACACAACACTATTTACCCTAAGGTTTTTGGGACAGTTTACAGCCACTATTAACTTATCAAAATTCCTTATGTGAGGCAATAATGAATACCCAAAAGGAGCCTAAAGTGAATACTCCCAACATAAAATCCTATGATGGCACCACTGACCCTGATATGCATCTAGTTGCGTACCGCCACCACATGTATGTGCAAGGAACCAACGAAGCCACATGGTGCAAATACTTTCTAGCCACACTCAAGGGCATAGCGTCCAAGTGGTTTGAAAGGCTGCCTGCAGGCTCCATTGCCTCCTTTGCCAAACTAGAATTCCTATTTTCTACGAGGTTCATGGCTAACAAAGAAGAGAGAAAGACGAGTAAGCATCTATGTAATCCCCCGTAAATTTATAATTTTTATTAATATATTTTAACGTATAATTAATTATATTTAAATAGAATTTACGAATTTTAGAAATAAAAATATAATTAACGTATATTTATTTTATTACATTTTAAATATTACAACGGTTTATGAAATCAAAAATAATTTTTGAATTCGATGTTGAAAAGAATTCGAATTACGAAAACACGATTAAATTTAGAAAACAATCCTAACCGGTTTTGGATTCAAACAACTCTATTCTAATCCTAGCCCATATCGGTAAAGCCCAAAAAAAATAACCCATAATTCCCCATCATTGTTTCAATTTCACGTTAAACAAGAATCTCACTCCTCTCAATTCTCAAACCCACAAAAAAAAAAAAGAAAAAGAACCACCTCCTTCCCTGCTTCACATGAATATGCAAACCCTCAACCTCCTCTTCCTTTCACGTGTACCTTGATGAACTGCTGCACCCTTGCAGCGCCGCCACAACCGTCGACCAACCACCACACGACCACCAGTCCTCCTCCACCGTCTGGTATCTCTCCTTCTCCTTCTCTTGTTCTTTCTTTCTTTTTCTCTCCTTCTTATTTCGTATCCTCCTTGCTCACAGTCACCGTGCTGTCACTCTCCACCACCAACAACGCACACCACCGCCGTTGCTGCAGCTCCCCTTGTCGCGCCGCACCACCCAGCCGCGACCAGCTTCCCTCTTCTCTCATCCACGCACGCAAGCATTCTCTTTCTTCATTGCGTCTTGCTTCCTGCTCCGCACACGCAGCCACTACTGCACGACCACCGCGACCACCTGCAGCCACCAGCCGCACCGCCCACCGGCCTGCTGCTGCCACCCCTTGTCCGCCGGCCATCTCTCTCTCTTGGTTAATTCCTAAACCCTTAAATTTAATTAATGTTTTAATTATGTTTTATTAATTTAATTTATGTTTTCTTGAATTAAATTTAGAATCTTATGATTTAATTATGAATTTCATATTTATATGTTTTGCATAATCAAATTATTAATTTTCAGATTATATAATTTGATTGAAATAAGAGTTTGAATTATTTAAAGTATGAATTTTAAGGTTTTAATGGTTTTAAATCATGGTAGAATGACTGTGGATTATTAAAATTATTGTTTCAACTTTCTAGGCATGTTAAATTGGCCTTGACGAAGTTTTAAACGAGTTTATAGTGCTAAAAATTTAAAATATGATACTTTGAAGAGTTTTCAACGAATTTTAATAATTAATTCAATAATTGTTATGCTAGGAGATCAAATATCCAAGTTTTGATATTGGGGAAAGTTCTAAATATGTTTAGGATGTATTAAGAATGCTTTATTATTGTTGTGAATGATTAGAAGTTGATTGGGAATCCTTGTTCGTTGTTTTAGGCGGAGAATTCTCTGTAGGTGACTTTTAAATTATTAAAGTGGTCTCGCAGTTTGTTTACACAAGGTACGTACATACCTGTGTGCTTGGAGATGTGTGTTATTATTGAAACCATGTTGAATTTGTCGATGAACTTGATTATATTGAAATTTACATGTTTAATATTGTTGGATGAACATGTTGAACATATATTTCGTTATGAGAATTAGACCATGTTAGTATGGATGATTGATGCAAACATGTTGGTTGGGAACACTAGATTATTTTATATATATTGGTTTAGATCGATTGATCGTTGTTCCCTTTTAGTTTTTCACTACTTTATGAGGGCCGAGGACCTTGTTTAGTAAGTTGAAACCTTATACCCATATAGAGGGGTTGATCGTTGTTAAAGGAAAGGTTGAATTAATTGAAATGAGTTCTTGATTTATACCTTTGTGATCGCTTACTTAATTCCAAGATAAAAACAGTGGTGATTAATTGTTGATTGTATGACTTATGTGATTGTTGAGTCATAACAAAGTATTAAACTGTAAATCATGTAAAGTGAAACTGAGTAGCAATAGCTTTAGACTGTGCACGTCTGAAGTAACAGACAATCAGGAGCTGGGGTCATAGGTCGCCTATGGCTTTTTCTGGGGCCGGATTGATCACCGGTTCTATTTCAGTCAAAAGTTCCTCGATATCGCAGGTCATTGGGGTTACGGAGTCGCGCCCGTACCTAGTCTTCCTTAGTGTAGGCTTCTAGTAGCAACTCGATCCATTGACTATTTCAATTAAAATAATGTTAATGATACAAAGGTTAAGTTCAGTCAAATATAGACTTCAAGTCAATATGTTTTGGTTATCCTTACTTACGTTTTATTAGTATCATGTTTGGGTTGTTCGTTTAATAGAATCATGTTAGGATTATTATTGTTTTAGTCTGTAGTACTCAGCTTTGCTGATTACGTGCTTTGTTTGTGTGTGTTGATCATGGCTATGCCTTATTGATCCTGTGATGACCCATTTTGGTGAGCAGTCTCTAAGGATCAATAAGTGTTTTCCATCTACAGGTTTGATGATGATGCATCATTGGGATCGGGATTAGAGAGCTTGTATTTAATTTGTTTTGCTAAGTGACTTGGGTTTTCTAAATTGGACTTTAAACTTGTCGTACTATTTACATTTCCTTATTTTCGTTGAATGGTTTTTGGGATTCATTATGTAATTGATTATTTATAAACCTAAAGTTAGTTTTATGTTTTCCGCTGCAAAATTCTGAATAAGCCGTTACGTTTTCACACGGGCGATAATGCCTTGATAATTCTCTACGTTTTATATTAAAAAGGTAATTTAGAAAAGGGAGAATTGTCGGGGTGTTACAAAGTGGTATCTAGAAGCTTATGGTTTTACTTCAATAATCTTTAGGCGCCTAAACTAGCTAGTTTCCTAAAACGAATTTCCTAGGATTGAGCTCCTACTCACTGTATCATTCAAACATGGGTAATTTTTGGGGGACCAAATTCATTTTATTTTGTTTGAAAGTATATTAATATTTCTTATTTAAGTTCGAAAATAACTTATTTATTCGAAACTTTTCGTTTATTAATTAAGTACGTTTTTCGTTCTTTTCGAAATTAAATTAAATATATTCGGGAAAAAAATCTTATTCCTTAAGTATATTTATTCGTTTAATATTTATTCGTTTATTATTTATTCGTTTAATAAAAATTACTTATTATTTATTCGTTTTTAAAAAATAAATAAATATTTATTCGTTTATTTATTCATTCGTTTAATAAAAATTTCTTTCTTATTAATCGTCTTGTTTATTCCTTAAGTGTTTAAATGTTTTACTTATTTTGATTTATTACGAGAGATGGGTAATATAGGAAAGGACATATAGGATAGAATTATATGTGCATTAGTAGTTAATTGCTAGCATAAGAAGTTAATTGCTATGTGCATGCGTTAAATGTTTAAGTGTTGCATTTAAATGTGCATTAGAGAGATTGTTTGATTCCACCTAACTTATTGTTTTGTTGAACTTTGATTATGGTTTGGTTGAGAAATCGTTAGTGAGATCTTAATTTGTTTTTTTTTCAGGAATAAAATGTTTCTATCCATGTACACCAACATAGGATCCCTTAAGAATATTGACGAAGAGACTCCTCGTCTATTTGTAAAGGAAGTTGTGTTTGATTGTGAGTATTTTGCCAGGATACAAGACCAACCCATCTTAATAAGAGAGATACCATAGCATCCACCATTGTTCATTTCTTACCTACCAAAATTCCATATCTAGAGCTCAAAGATAGGTTTAAAGACACACATTCTAATGATGAAACACCAAAGTTGACTAAGTATGGGACTAGGGATGGTAGGTGGAGATACGACTCAGAGATTATGACCACTAATGTTGAGTAATATAGTGTTTTGATGATTATGAACAAATGATGATTATCTAACTAATGTGTGTATTGTTTAGATGTGCATGCACAATTAATGAAGGTCAATAAAGATCATTTAGTTGGAAAATTCTGAATATGTATACAAGAAGAAGTGAAGTTCCTGAAAGGAACTAAAGAAGTGAAGGGAACTTCAGAAGAGAAGTCTAATTATATAAGTGTACCACTAGACTTAGAGTTTGTTTCCTTAACTACTGCATACTTGTTTATTAGTTTAGTTTTCTTCATCTTGCTTGTATTGGTTGTCATCACCGACTTTATGGTTTTGATGATAACTAGAAAACGACTAACCTATGTTTGAGTTCCAATATGTATACTAAAAAAAATATAGGTTTGATGAAAAAACAAACATGAAGAGTTCAAGTCAATAAATCAAGTATCCAAGCAGCAACAAAGTTCTTCAAAGGAACACAAACAGATCAGTTCCTCAGCAGATCCTAAGAGGAACAACGAGTATAAGGTTCCTGAGTAGGAACAAGCATGGAGAAGTTCCAGAGGCGGAACTATCAACATGAGGCTCTTGAGTTGGAGCATCATGGAGCATGAAGAAGAAAATAAGAGTTTATTTTCTAGGATTCATGTAAGTATGTAGAAACTTGAATAATTAAGGAACACAGTGCCAAAAGGAACTTGTCGGAACTTATGAGAAATAACGTCAGTTTATTTTCCTAGAATACTCCTAGTTTTAAGGTAATTTTAAGTGTCAATAACGTGGCTTTTAAAACTCCTAGTTGTTAGGGATTTACCTTTGACTTTGAGTATTTATCTCCTAGTAAAACTCTATTTATTTATGTTTTTAAAATAAAAGATAATTTTTGTAAAATGTTATTTAGGATAGGATTCTGATTTTAATATCATATATTTATTTATTTATTATTGAAATATTGTTTTTAATAAAGTTCTATTTAATCTAGGATTTGTTTTGAATATCTTTTTCATTTTTATGTGTTTAAAAATTCATTTTTATTAAATAAATAAGAATTTATCTTTTTGTAAAATAAAATCTGATTGTTAGTTATTTTATTTTAATAAACTTTATTTTTCTATTTTATTAAAATCATATTTAAAAGGTTTTGTTTTAGAAAATAAAAAATATTGTTTTACGTTGTTTTGGAAAAACCTACGTTGATGGAGAAAGAATAGGAGATCATGGAAAATCTGGTTTTGCTTGGCCCTCACTCCACGATTTTCTCTACTGATTAAAGTCATGGGATCATGCCTTAATTGAAGGACTTGGTGGTTGTTAGTGGAGAAGATTGTGGAGAAAGTGGTTGAGGTTTCTTCCTCTATAAAAGAAGAGCTTTCTCATTCATTCAAGGGGGTCTGACTCTTGCAGTCATTCCAAAGGGTCTGACTTCACAGTAATTCCACAGAGTTTGGTTCACGTGGAATGTAACTAATGAAATATATTTGTTCCACGTTTATGAGTCAGTTCCTCAGTTCCAAGTTCCTTCCATTTCCCTGTTTCTCTTTGTTCTTTCACGTGATACTTACTAGAGGGATAATAATCAATTATCAATCATATATATTAAGGGCATTGGTCAAGGGTTGAGTGAGCTCTTGTATCAAGTTTTGGGCAGGAACTTGAGTGAGTTCCTAATGTGTATGGGGTAGGAACTTGAGTGAGTTACTGTTGTATTTGGGTAGGCTTTGAGTGAAGTCTATAAGAGAGAAACATGGAGGCTTTGAGTGAAGCAAAAGAGTCAAGAGAGACTTCTAGGGAAGTCAGTGAGAGCGTAGTTATTTGAGGAACAACTATTGGGAACTTGAGTTGTAGAGGAACTCAAGTAATGCCCGAGTTCCTTATAGGTTTGTAACTGAGTGGTTTCCCTATAGTGAAAAGAGTTTAAGTTGAAATCCCTAGTGGGTCGAGGTTTTCTTTCTAGTTGGGCCTAGAAAGTTTCCTCGTAAAATCTCTCTTGCATTGTTTCTCTTCTTGCTTTAAGTTTCTTTATAATTCCGCAAAATTGGCTAGCAAGTTCCATACTACAATTCACCCCCCCCTCTTGTAGTGTTCCATCCGAATAATCACCACCATTATTGAAGCAGTAGAAAGTAGTTTCAAGGAGGGTAAAGACATAGGGAGTCATGTTTGGGATGCATTTATAGAGGAACCTATAAGAGTTGGTTTAAATAACGATCTAGAAGGAAATGATGTAGCCGTTGAGGATGAGA
This sequence comes from Spinacia oleracea, assembly GCF_020520425.1. Taxonomy (NCBI): domain Eukaryota; kingdom Viridiplantae; phylum Streptophyta; class Magnoliopsida; order Caryophyllales; family Amaranthaceae; genus Spinacia; species Spinacia oleracea. The sequence goes on from NC_079489.1 coordinate 60,910,391, forward strand.
ATGTAGGGGTTGAGGCAGAAAACCCTAACCCAGGGGCCTACGAGCCTACCATTGAGATCTCTAGTGATTCAGATGTAGACCCTGAAGCTGATGGTGAAATGTCAAGTGAGCCTCATCAAAATTAAGGCATGGGAAAGACTCAGACCCGGAATAAGAGTTCGACGAATAATAAAGATCTAGATTTCACTTCACAAGTTTCCAAGGAAAGAACAGATAGGCAAGATGCCTTAAACATTTGAAGTTTTAATATTTAGTTAGTTCTTTTATGTTTTGAAGAATAAGTAGCAAAGCTACAACAGTTTAAAGTTAAAGCAATAGAAGTTTGAGTTGTTCTTTGTTCTTTTCAAAGATCTAATAAACCTCTATAGAGTTAGCAATAAAAGTTAAAGTATTCTTTTCGTTCTGAGAAGTCCATAATACTCTAAGTTCTAAGTAGCACGCAAGGGATTAATTCTTTTTACTGTTTGCATACTCGATGTGAATTGTGGATCAATTTAATTGCCACAGAAATAGTAAGTGATTTGAGTGCATAAAGGAAATGAGGGGCAATCTAGACCCTTATGACCAATATGATTCAAAATATTATGCCTTATGTGCGGAATGTGGATATGGATGAGTGACGATGATTGCTCTAATATTGTTGTACTTTCTTGAATAAGTGTTTGTTGATGTGATCTCTATGATCAAATATTTTCCTTTAGAGAATACATATGAGTTATGTTTGGAACCTAAAGTAGAATATGTTAATTTCAGGTCGTGTTATAGAATGGCCAACAATAATGACCTAGTTGTTGCTATTCGCCTCTTGGCGGAAAATCTGACCCAAGAGAGAACTGAGCGCCCCGATTCTGTTAGGGACATGTTTGAGAGACTAACCAAAGTTAATCCACCATACTTTAAGGGGCAAACTGATCCTACCTTTTTAGAGAACCGGGTTAGAGAGTTTGAGAAACTATTTGGGGCTGTGAACTGTCTTGAGAACATGAGAGTGGGTCAAGTTGTATTGTACTTGGAAGATGAAGCTGATTTGTGGTGGAGAGAAAATGGGGCTAGACTTAGCGTTGTTGAGGGGTTCAATTGGGATTCGTTTGTTACTGCCTTAAGGAAATTTTTTTATCCTCCTTTTATAACAAAACGAAAAGCGCAGGAATTCATAAACCTTGGGATGGGGAGTATGACCATCGCTGAATATTATAGCAAATTTATAGCGCTATCGAGGTTTGCACCTGAGGTTGTAGCCACTGAGAAGATAAAGGCTCAAAGGTTTGAGCAAGGGTTAACCGATGAGATTCAATTGGGATTAGGTGGAGAAACCTTTACATCTTTAGATAATGTGTATGAGAGAACTTCTCATATTTATGGTTTGTAGTCCAGAAGGGACAAGAAAAATGTTGTTGGGGAGAAAAGAAAAGAGTTTAATGCTGGGGGAAGTCAAGGGAACTTCAAAAGGAATAGGAATGGAAACGGGAATGGACATGGGAATTTTCAGGGGAAAAACAACCAATGGAATATTTACAACAATAGAAACCTATCTGGGAAAGCGTACCACTGCAAGAGGTGCAACAATAACCACCCTGGGAAGGATTGCAAGGGAGAATTGGTGAATTGCCACTACTGTCAGAAAAAGGGGCATAGAGAGTTTGAGTGCTTCACTAAGTAGAAGAGGGAGCAGAATGATAGTGAGAGTGGTAACCAAGGGAAACCAGGGTTTAACCAATCCGGAAATCAGAGTTCGAAGCCTATATGGTCGCAGAATAACCAGGGGAACCACAATAAGTCTGCCAATGAGAACAACAACCATAATAAGGCTCCGGGAAAATTGTTCGCATGAGTAGGAATGAAGCTGAACATTCTGCAGACTTAGTTCATGGTACTTTTTCTATTAACTTCGTGCGAGTTAAAACATTATTTGATTCAGGAGCAACTTATTCTTTTGTTTTGTCATCTATTATTAAGAGTCTGAAGTTAGTAGATTTTGAATGATTGATTTACTTGTTATTATGCCTACTTATAAGATTATTTAAGAACTTGCCTTTGAAGATAAAAGATTGCGGTTTCTTTCTAATTTGATAGAGTTTACTCTGGGAAACCTAGTTGTAATTCTGGAAATGGATTGGCCAAGTTTTTACAAGGCTAAGGTAGATTGTGAAATTCATAAAGTAAGTTTAAGGAACCCTATGGGAAGGTCGACCTCATGTGGATGTTTTGAGAAGTCCAAGAACCTTTAGTGATTTATGTAATGCAAGTGAGGAAATTGATGAATAGGGAGTGTGAATTATTTCTCTGTAGTGTGTTAGAGGTGAGTAAAGAAGTTGGAGTGAAAATCGAGGATGTTGCCATCGTGAGTGGATTCATTGATGTGTTTCCAAGTGAAATTACAAGTATGTTACCTGTTAGAGCCCTTGAGTTCACTATAGAGTTAAATCCTGAAACGAAACCTATATCTAAAGCACCATATAGAATGACACCTCCTGAAATGAGGGAATTAAGACACAATTACAAGAATTGTTCGATAAGGGTTATTTTAGGCCTAGTGCATCACCGCGGGGAGCTCTGGTGTTGCTTGATAAGAAGAAAGATGGGAGTATGGGATTGTGCATCGATTTTAGGGAGCTAAACAAGGTAACCATCAAGAAAAAGCATCCTTTGCCTAGGATAGATGACATATTGGATCAATTGAATTGGGCGAGTGTGTTCTCGAAGACTGATTTGTGTTTGAAGTACCACCAATTGAGGATAGCTGATAAGGGCCTAAGACCTCATTAGGACTCGTTATTGTCATTATGGGTTTAGATTAATGTCTTTTGGGTTAACCAATGCACCTTCCATAATTATTGATTTGATGAATAAAATTTTCCACGAATTCCGAATTAAGTTCGTTATTATGTTATTGATGATATCTTGATTTATTCAAGGAATGAGAAAGAGCATGAAAAACACTTGAGGATTATTTTGGAGACGCTTAGAAAGAATCTAGTTTTATTAAATGAAGTATATAAATCTTGAAGTCATGTGTGTATAAGTGACACCGACGGAAAAGTGAAGGACTAAATTGATTGAAAACTACGTTACGTAAAGGAATAAATTTAAGAGAAGATTCGAGTGGTCCAGGATCGTTAGAAATCATTTGGTGTCTTGAAAAGATGGAGGAATTATATGAATTGGTGAAAGAGCTAAGAGTTAACCCCAAAAGTTATGCATCCATGAAAGGCGTGATGAGGTTCAGTAAAAAGGAAAAGTGAGCAGAAGGAGTTTCTGTAGATCCTGCTAAGATTCAAGCTGTGAGTGAGTGACCTACTCCAAAGAACGCGTTCGATATCTGAAGTTTTCTAGGCCTAGATGACCATTATAGGAGGTTGTGAAAGACTTTTGGAAGAAAGCAAAACCAATGACCAACTTGTTGAAAAAGGAATCGAAACTCAAGTGGAGTGAGAAATGTGAGAAAGCTTTCTAGATTTTAAAGGAGAATTTGACCTCCACACTCGGTGTCGCGTCAGTTGAAACCTTACGACGCTAATTAACCTACTCATGACCTAAAGCTAGCTACTATGGTGTTATCTGCGAATATTTGGAGACATTACCTTTATAGGGCAACATGTAAGATTCTTACCGAGCACAAAAGTCTAAAATTTTGGCAATAAGGTCCAGTTGAATCTTGGGGACAACATTGAAAAAGAGTACTGCTTTCCACCCTGCAATTGATGGTCAGTCTGGGAGGACTAACCAAACTATGGAATATATGTTGAGAGCATGTGCTATTGACTTTAAGGGTAGTCGAGAACCATATAGATTTGATTGAATTTTCGTGCAACAATAGTTATAATGCGAGCATTAAGATTCACATTTTGAGGCATTCTATGGAAAGAAGTGCAAAAGCCCCACTTGCTGGAATGAGTTTCGTGAAAATATGGTATTGGAGACAGAGTTCGTTGAAGCTGAAATATCCAAAGTTATTCCCTGAGATGAGTTACGAGGGCTTAACTCGTTTTCTTTAAGGGGGGTAAAATGCGATAGAAATTCGCGCTTTTTACCTATTTTTATGGCAATTTTATGCATTTTATGCTCATTTTTTTAGCAACTGGCCTATTTTTATGGCAATTTTATGCATTTTATGCTCCTTTTTTTAGCAACTTATACATGTTGATGCAAAGCAAATAGATTCTCCGCATAAGAAAAATGTGTTCTTGAGTAACACAAACAACTTTAAGTTGGCAAAAGAGTGCACATGAGTGACACAAGTATTTCTCTGGTAAGAATGAGTTAAAGACTTTGAAAAATGTGTGAGTTCTCGTGTCAAGTTTCGAGACGAAACTTTTTTAAGAGGGGTAGATTGTAATCCCCCGTAAATTTATAAATTTTATTAATATATTTTAACGTATAATTAATTATATTTAAATAGAATTTACGAATTTTATAAATAAAAATATAATTAACGTATATTTATTTTATTACATTTTAAATATTTCAACGGTTTATGAAATCAAAAATAATTTTAGAATTCGATGTTGAAAAGAATTCGAATTACGAAAACACGATTGAATTTAGAAAACAATCCTAACCGATTTTGGATTCAAACAACTCTATTCTAATCCTAGCCCATATTGGTAAAGCCCAAAACAAATAACCCATAATTCCCCATCATTGTTTCAATTTCACGTGAAACAAGAATCTCACTCCTCTCAATTCTCAAACCCACAACAAAGAAAAAAAAAATACCACCTCCTTCCCTGCTTCACGTGAATATGAAAACCCTCAACCTCCTCTTCCCTTCACGTGTACCTTGCTGAACTGCTGCACCCTTGCAGCGCCGCCACAACCGTCGACCAACCACCACACGGCCACCAGTCCTCCTCCACCGTCTGGTATCTCTCCTTCTCCTTCTCTTGTTCTTTCTTTCTTTTTCTCCTCCTTCATATTTCGTATCCTCCATGCTCACAGCCACTGTGTTGTTACTCTCCACCACCAACAATGCACACCACCGCCGTTGCTGCAGCTTCCTTGTCGCGCCGCACCGCCCAGCCGCGGCCAGCTTCCCTCTTCTCTCATCCACGCACGCAAGCATTCTGTTTCTTCATTGTGTCTTGCTTCCTGCTCCGCACACGCAGCCACCACTGCACGACCACCGCGACCACCTGCGGCCACCAGCCGCGCCTCCCACCGGCCTGCTGCCGCCGCCCCTTGTCCGCCGGCCATCTCTCTCTCTTGGTTAATTCCTAAACCCTTAAATTTAATTAATATTTTAATTATGTTTTATTAATTTAATTTATGTTTTCTTGAATTAAATTTACAGTCTTATGGTTTAATTATGAATTTCATATTTATATGTTTTGCATAATTAAATTATTAATTTCCAGGTTATATAATTTGATAGAAATAAGAGTTTGAATTATTTAAAGTATGAATTTTAAGGTTTTAATGGTTTTAAATCATGGTAGAATGATTGTGGATTATTAAATTATTGTTTCATTGTTCTAGACATGTTAAATTGGCCTTAACGAAGTTTTAAACGAGTTTATATTGCTAGAAATTTAAAATATGATGCTTTGAAGGGTTTTCAACGAATTTAATAATTAGTTCAATAATTGAATTTAATAATTAATTCAAATATCCAAGTTTTGATATTGGGGAAAGTTCTAAATATGTTTAGGATGTATTAAGAATGCTTTATTATTGTTGTGAATGATTAGAAGTTGATTGGGAATCCTTGTTCGTTGTTTTAGGTGGAGAATTCTCTGTAGGTAACTTTTAAATTATTAAAGTGGTCTCGCAGTTTGTTTACACAAAGTACGTACATACTTGTGTGCTTGGAGATGTGTGTTATTATTGAAACCATGTTGAGTTTGTCGATGAACTTGATTATATTGAAATTTACATGTTTAATATTGTTGGATGAACATGTTGAACATATATTTCGTTATGAGAATTAGAACATGTTAGTATGGATGATTGATGCAAACATGTTGGTTGGGAACACTAGATTATTTTATATATATATTGGTTCAGATTGATTGATCGTTGTTCCCTTTTAGCTTTTCACTACTTTATGAGGGCCGAGGACCTTGTTTAGTAAGTTGAAACCTTATACCCATATAGAGGGGTTGATCATTGTTAAAGGAAAGGTTGAATTAATTGGAATGAGTTCTTGATTTATACCTTTGTGATCACTTACTTAATTCCAAGATAAAAACAGTGGTGATTAACTGTTGATTGTATGACTTATGTGATTGTTGGGTCATAATAAAGTATTAATCTGTAAATCATGTAAAGTGAAACTGAGTAGCAATAGCTTTAGACTATGCACGTCTGAAGTGACGGACAATCAGGAGTTGGGGTCATAGGTCGCCTATGGCTTTTTTTGGGGCCGGATTGATCACCGGTTCTATTTCAGTCAAAAGGTCCTTGATATCGCAGGTCATTGGGGTTACGGAGTTGCGCCCGTACCTCGTCTTCCTTAGTGAAGGCTTCTAGTAGCAACTCGGTCCATTGACTATTTCAATTAAAATAGTGTTAATGATACAAAGGTTTAGTTCAGTCAGATATAGTCTTCAATTCAATATGTTTTGGTTATCCTTACTTACGTTTTATTAGTATCATATTAGGGTTGTTCGTTTAATAGAATCATGTTAGGATTATTATTGTTTTAGTATGTATGTAATACCCCGAAATTTTTAAACTCGATTTATTAAAATTAAATATATTTATTAGCTTGATTACGTTTTAAATAATTACGAATAATCGAATTTCGTTAATTATTACGTTTTTACGATTTATTTTAAACGATAAATTTATAAACGAAAATTTATTTATTTTTCGTTAACGATATTTATATATAGAATTATTTTAGCTAAACATTTCTATTTTTAGTAACTTCCAAAAATAGCAAAAATTTCAGAAATTATGCCCAACTCAGTGAAATTACAAAATTGCCCTCAAGGAACCAAAATTCCATTTTGCTCTTTTCCCTTGCTCTCCACGTACAAAGCAGGAAGTGAAGACTTCCTTCCTTCCCTCAATTCTGTCCAAGTGCACTCCTTGGACCCCAAGCAATGCACCTTGTTCTTCACTCTTCTTGAAATTATAATCAGACAACAAATTCCCATCTTGTTTCCCAACCAAAATCAATTCACAAAAACTGAAAATCAATTCCCTTGTTCCTCCATTGTTCGAACCATCACCACCGTCCAACAACCACCTCAACCACCCCGACCACCTAGCCTCAGCCACCCAGCACCACGCCGCCACCACGCCGTAACTGTTAGGTTATGATACATATGACAATTCATAAATCATGCGGAAAAACCATTTAGCCAGGAATACATATTATTTACACATAATCATATAGCATAGTTTAGATGCATACTCTTTGTTGCGTGCCTTCCCTAGCTGCGCCCGAACCGAACAAGAACAAGTCTTTAGGACTCCAAGTGTCGTCCCTCCGTAGATAGTCCACAGCACGTCCGGATCCGCCTTAAGATTGACCAACTAGAATCGCCCTTAAGGTACTAATAATTTTCGGCACTTTTAGGCAAGATATGAAGCTGAATTTTTCTCTCAAAAACTCACTTTGAATACTTGAAAACTCTCGTTTTAAATTGTGAACCCAGGCCACATATTTATAGGGGTATGGAAAGAGAATTGGAATCCTACTAGGATACGAATTAATTAAATTAGAATCCTAGTGAAACTCTTATTTAATTAATTTATCTTTTAGGATTAGGAATTTAATCATTAAACGAATCCTGTACGTTTTAGGTTTCGTATGTGAACACAAACACACACGCACGCACAGCAGCCCACGAGGGGCGCCATGCGCGCGCGCGCACAGCCCGAGCAACGCAGCCCACGACTGCCGCAGCCTTGGGCGCGCGCTGGGCCTGCCTTGCGGTGGGCCTGGCGCAGCCTTGGGCTGGCGTGTTGTGGCGCGCGTTTCCCTTGCTGGACGTGGGCCTGGCTTCGTGCTGGGCCTTCGTCTAGCAAGCTCGTCCGATGCATATTCGTACGACGCGCTTCCGATTAATTTTCCGATTCCGGAATTCATTTCCGATACGAACAATATTTAACATTTCCGATTCCGGAATTAATTTCCGTTTCGAACAAATATTTAATATTTCCGTTTCCGGAATTATTTTCCGATTCCGATAATATTTCCGATTCAGACAATATTTCCGTTTCCGGCAATATTTCCGATTCCGGCAATATTTCTATTTCCGATAATATTTTCCGATACGTACCATGTTTCCGTTTCCGGCAACATCTACGACTTGGATAATATTTATATTTCCGATACGATCCATATTTCCGTTTCCGGCAATATCATCATTTCCGGAGTATTCTTTTCTTGCCTTTGACGATCTCAGCTCCCACTGAAACCAAGATCCGTCGATTCCGAATATCCATAGATGGAGTATTTAATGCCATTAAATACTTGATCCGTTTACGTACTATTTGTGTGACCCTACGGGTTCAGTCAAGAGTAAGCTGTGGATTAATATCATTAATTCCACCTGAACTGAAGCGGCCTCTAGCTAGGCATTCAGCTCACTTGATCTCACTGAATTATTAACTTGTTAATTAATACTGAACCGCATTTATTAGACTTAACATTGAATGCATACTTGGACCAAGGGCATTATTTCCTTCAGTAACCACCTCAACCACTCGACCACCACCCTCACCCTGCTCTCTATCTCCCTCGAACTCCCCTGCCCTTCCCCTGTTTCTTTTCTCTTTCCTTGCTCACAGCACCACCAACGCAACGCCCCACCTCCAGCCACCATCACCACCTTGCCAGCCAACTTCCGCCCCAAAATAACCCGACAAGCCGCCTTACCTCCGCCCAAAAAACCGCCACAAGCGCCCACAAACTCCTCTGTTTCCTCCCTTGTTCGCACCTCCATCTCTCTTCTTTTGACCGTCGTGCCGCCGCCCAGCCTCCACCATCACCGCCGCCCTCCGACGCGCACAGCCGCGGCGTTGAGCCACCCAGCCCAGCCCCTTCCTCCTTCCTCCCTCCTCTTTTCCCCTTCTCTTCGTGCTTTTCCCCTCCTCTGTTTCGTGTGCCCCCTTTCCCAGAAAACCCAAAACCAAAAATCAGATTTTAAGAGTTTGTTTTTATTCACCTCAAACCCATACTTGACTTGGGCTATTTCAACTTGGGCCTATGGTGAGTTAAGCTTTGAATTACTATTTCAGATTTCCTAACTATTAAATTTCAGATTCTCTATTTATTAATTTTCATGTTTTAATATTTTTTTTATAATATAATTATTTACTAATAAATTGTTATTATTTTTCAGGTTTAATTATCAAATATCGATTTTACTAAAATAAATTATTATCTTGGATTAACAAAAACGGAATTTAAATAAGATTTTCATGAAAATCGGTTTATGAAATAAATATATATTTCGATTAAAATTTCGATTAATAATATTTTCATTAAATTATGAAATTATATTTATATTAAAATTCGTTATTTATAAAATTCTTGACTTACAAAGGTAATGATTTATAAAATATTGATTTTAAATTATTTATCAATTTAGTACTAATTCAATGATTTAATATTTTGAAAGAAATTGGACTCGAAGCTCAGGACGAACGAACCAAGGAAAATCCCTAGCAAATCGCAGGGTTAGGTAACGGCTATTGCTAGTACCCGCAATTCCCTTATAAATGCGATAATGAAATTGTAACGTTATGATTGTTTTATGAACTGAATGTTTGAACATGTTTTATGAATTGCGGGAAATGAAATATGATTTGATTGAATTATTTATTATAATATGATTTGATAGAATTATTCCTTATTTTATGATTGATTATAAAATGATATTATGATTGATTGAATTTCTTATAAAATGCTGTTTATAAGAAACCATGAAAGAAAGGATGTTTGATCATATGATCCAAAGGAAATATGTTACTTCAATCGAAGTAAAAAGACTAAAATGTAAAATTAAACGTAACATGATAAATGAAAGTGAAATACCTAGTCCGTTTGGCAGTATATGTTCACAGGTTACGATTCTCGGTCATGCATGTACCCATGGGGCATCCGCCCATTGAGCCAAGGATCTCATGTTTTCGGGCCAAGGCCCCATGTTTTATGGACAGCGGTCCATCGTGGAAGACGTTCCACCATGTCATACTTTTCACGGCTAGCATGTGCATCCAAAAGTTATGAATGAATAAAATAAAGGACTTTATAAAATGTTTTACATTATTCTACTCTCCCTGTGTTCTTAATTAAAATGAATTGAAATGAATTTACGTTGCTAGAATAGTTCGTTACTGAGTCTTCGGCTCACCGTTTTTGTTTTCTGTTTTAGGTACTGCTGGGAACGATGGAAACGAGTAGTGGCGAGGATTTCACTTTAACAATATTCACCTAGTTAATGTTCAAAGTTTTAATAGTTTAATTAAAGATTTTTAGTAAGTTATGTACTTTTACTTTGGGAATATAAAGGATTATTATGTTAATTTTGGAGGATTTAATAGCTTATGATTGATGGTTGCCTTGTAATTCCCAAGCGGGAGTTACGGCTGGTAATGTCCCGACCGGATTAGGTTAATTCCGCTGCTATTTATGCTTAATAATTGAATTAAAGGTCGGGGTGTTACAGTTTGGTATTCAGAGCCAAGGTTCTGGACTATAAGTGCTAAACCTTACGGGTTTTGCACGTCATAGAATTAATTAGGCTTTAAGAAAAGAATTTTAAGGAATTGAACTAGTTAAAAAGAATTTTCTAAAATTTTGTTAAGTTAAAATGAATATGAGTGTGAGTGTAGGAACGGGATTAACGGGTTTATTTTCAATGATTTATTTTCTCCCATTGGTTGAGACATGTTATGTTGAATGTTGTCTATCGAGGCTATGAATGATGTCACCAAGGGCTTGCAACGAGCAATCTGTTCACAATGATTATGTCATATCGATGCAATTATGAGTGTTTTCTTTCCTAGCGATTGTGAATTAGAAATTGTCCTATGATGTTAGAGAAAGTTGAGTTTTAGTATCCTTTGACCCATCCAGATCTGATGTAATTTTGGGAATAAGTTGGTTGAATATAAAGCTCACACTAATTGTTTGAGGCATAGTGTGACCAAAACACCAAATGAGGATAGGATTGCATTCCATAAGTAAGTAAGAAAACCAACGATGCAAATTGTCACTGCTTTGAAAGCTCCGGTGGTGAATTTTTCTGGTTATCCTTGTAGTGTTGTCGATCACCACTCACTGACACAACTATCGTTTGTGAATATGTTTTCCAGAAGAGAAATTTAGTATGCCTCCACCGAGAGAATTAAACTTTAGCCTTAAAGTAACTACAAGATCCACCCCTATTTCGAAAGCACCTATAGAATGACCCCAACTGAGTTGCAAAGAATCGAAGAAACAATTAAATGATTTACTTGGATAAGGGTATATTCAACTGAGTGTTTCACTTTGGGGAGTGTGAGGGGGTCGAAAAAGCGCAAGGCTAATGCGTGACCTTGTCCCTCGTGGGTGTGACGATTCTTTTTATTCAATCAAGTGTAATTGGATTTCCTGTGAGTATACACCCAATTGACTAGTAATATAGGAGTTGCCATTCAGTTTTTAACAACAATGAGAAAAACTGACAAAACCCGGTTATCGTGACATAAAGGGAGTGCAATTATGTTTGACCACGACGGCCGTAGGTTCCCTTGTGATCCCTGGTGTGGGGATCTCTCAATATACACCCGCAAGGTAGAGATTGAGGGTTCGGGGGACTGTAACTACCGAGAGGAGTAATTCGCTCGTCGATAACTCCAGAGGCAGGATATCCTTACTAGCTCAGCATAAATAATTGAAGGGACATGCGTTAACTATTAAACTAATCTGAGTTGATTTTAGCAATATGCAACATATAACACTAATTCGATCGTGATTATCTGATTTAAATAACATTAAGGGACCTAGCATTTGTAATCCGATTTCCCAAAAATATTATATTTGTTAGGCGTGATAGAACAATCAGATTAGGTTAGTTTAACAGTTCATAAAAAGGGCGAGGAAAGCAGTTAAATCATCGAAAAGGGACACATTACGACGCACCCTTGAGAGGTGCGTCACGGTTCTCAGAAAACTAACCACTTTGACTTTGCTATTTCTTCTTTTTATTTAACGAATCTCAATTATGGGACATGATACGTTCTGTTCGATTTATGGATCGATTGCGACAGAACGCGTGAACAATTTCGCAGCGAGAGGCTTAGGCTAAGGGTTGGAGTCAATACTCAGAATATAATTATGTGTTGTTGTGTTGTTTCACGTCGAAACTAGGGGTCTATTTATAGGAAAAAGTGGCGTAGAAAGATAGTTTTTCAGGAATTTGAATACGAAACGGATTAGGAAAAGAATCCGTCCCAGGTACTTTCGGCGCCCAGCTCTGGGCGCTGGAATTTTCGGCGCCCAGGGCTGGGCGTTGAAAATAGGGTCTGGCAGTTTTGTTTAGTCAGATTCAGAATCCTAAAATCCGTAGAGTTTGAGATTAATTTGAGTCTTTTAGCGCGTATCAATTTTATGACGGAATGCGTCTGGGCCCGTTACGAACTCTAGGCTCGTTAGGATTTTAATTAATACGTAACTCTTATTTCCGAATTCTATTAGGAATAGGATTCTCGCGGTTTTCTATCTCATTTAGGATTTATGTTGGAGTGCAACACCTAATTCTGACAGGTTTCTATCTTTTATTATTTGCCACTTTTAGAAGCTACCTTTTACGGCAATTACTATTTTTAGCAGGTTTCCATAAAAAGCTGGTTTCGGGTGAAATGAAATGGGGAATCGAGATTCGCTTATTTTATAGGAGATGCGTTGTCAAGTGGAGTTTTTATGCTTTCATCATCGAACCTTTCCCTTGCGGGAACGGGGACAAAAGTAGGTGTCTACAGTTAGCCCCCACTTTGACTGAGTCTTGGAGTAAGACGATGGTCAAAGTATTAGACGGAGTGCGTCACACAAGCCATGGTGTATGTGACCTGTTTTGCGAGGGTCTAACGAGCCCCTGAGTGATAACATTTGACTTAAGGGTCATCACTTGAAGTGTCGACATATCCCTCACGTGTCATTGGGATTGGAAGGATCTAAAGATGCGTAGAAACTCCCTCACTTTGTCATTGGGAGTAACTACAGATGTTTTCGAAATTAAAGCTGTAAAGTGTAATTGGGCCTGGCCAAGCCAAATCACGAGGTAAAACGTTTTTAAAGATTCTCATTTTCAGGGCTAGCTAAACGAGAAAACCCCCTTGTTTTTATAGGATGTAAAACGAAGGAAAATCCAACACATCGTTCTTTTTTGGAAAAACGAAAAACCAATCCTTTAATTTTTGGAAAAAGGAAAACCGATCCTTTAATTTTCGGACAAAGGGAAAACCGATCCTTTGATTTTCGGAAAAAGGGAAAACCGGTCCTTTGATTTTCGGAAAAAGGGAAAACCGATAAAAGTTATCGCTGCAGCGACTAAGGACCTGCGCTGTTAGTGACGCAGACCCCGCCCGCTGAAGGTGGGCGAGCCTGTCCGCTGAGGGTGGACCCCCCGTCCGATAGAAGTGGACGAATCTGTTTGATGTTTTTGAAAATAAGGACCTACGCGGTTTGTGACGTAGACCCCGCCGGCTGAAGATGGCGAACCTGTCCGCTGAGGGTGGACGCCCCGTCCGATAGAAGTGGACGAATCTGTTTTGAAATTTTATTTTGTGTTTTTTTTTTTTTGAAAATAAGGACCTACGTGGTTTGCGCCGTAGACCCCGCCGGCTGAAGATGGCGAGCCTATTTTAAAATTGAAGATTTTATTTCTTTCGAAAACTGAGGACCTGCGCGGCTAGTGACGCAGACCCCGCCCACTGAGGGTGGGCGAGCCCATTTGAATTTCTTATCTTGCCTATGTAGAAGGGCTTTTGTGATTACAACTTGTTGGTGGGTCGTAATATTTCCTGATTAGATGTGTCCTATAAGTGGGTCCACACTGTGTATATTTTTGTTTTAACAATTTTTTTTGAGATATCCAAACATGATATGGTGTATGGCGCAGTCTGGGAATGTGATTTTGATCGCGCGCTCTTCGTTGGAGTCTATTTTTTCGCGAGCCCCCAAGCACTGGGGCTCGTCGGTTGTTTTTCGCATCTTGTAACCATGTTTGGGGTCATGCTCGTTTGTACGAGTGATTTTTATAGTGGTGTGCTACTCTTAACAAAGCCGTGAGGTGCGACTTTCAGTGAAGAAATCGGCAATTTTCAAGCCGAATGAATATGGCAGGGCCCAATAGAAGTTAGGGCCTTTTGAGCCTGGATTCATTTTCGGCGCCCAGGCCTGGGCGTTGAAATAATTCACGCCCAGGTGGGGCGTTGAAAGTGTTGTTTGGGCTGGTCTTTTGATGACACAGTTGGCCTCTTGTTCATTCGCTTATTTCACTTGGAAGTTCTATGTATTTTGTTTTTAGAACGTGATGATTTTCTTGAGAAGCCGCAGCCGATTGGTGGACTACGGTGCTTGTTGCTTTGGGGCGATTATTTTAAGGAACTGTTGCTCTTAAGGCGTACAGTTATTGCGATAGTTGGGCGAGTCTATATGGCCCGAGGAACATACCTTGAGGTGTAAGACTTTGATCGCTCTTATATTTTTTTTTTTGAACGTGTTCGTGAATGATGATATGTATGTGCGAACGGGCGTTCATAGAATGGCCGTGGTGTGCGGTCCATTAATCAGTTTGCTTGAATCATTTTTTTGAGCAATGACTGATTTTGAATAGTTTGCTTAGAAGCTTGATAGGGTTCAGGCCCATTCATGAAGTGGGCAAACATCGTACCCTTTCGATTGTTCAAACATTTGCTTCGAGATTTTTTTTTATTTTTCTATGGTTGTTTCGTAGCTTGGAGCTTCCAAGTATGCATGTTGGGATGCTTCCTTTTGGCATACGATTTTTGTAGGTTCTTTCGAGAAAGATGCCTTGGGGTTTCGCTCGTGCAAATGCGAGCTATCCCTTCCGTGGTAGGTAATGTTTTTCTACCTTTAATCCTTAATGTAGAAGTCGTGTGGCTTGCATTTGGGCGATAAGTAGTCTTTGCCTCTTTTACACGTGCTCTTGGTCGTGCCTACATTAGTGCAATATGCCTTACTCTTTTTTAGACTTGTACCGTGGGATGGTTGAACTTATAGTGCGACGTAGGCTTGTGTGGCCTAACAACATGTATTAGAACATTTCTCCAGGTGTTGGGATATCATTTGCATTGGAGTATTTCATTATGCCTTGTTCAGGTGCTTGAATAAGTGTGGCACCTTCTGCGTGGGTCTGCACGGCTTATTACTTCGTTCGATGCGAGGATTCGTAGGTGTTTCTTTCTTATTTTTATATCTGGGCAAAACATGGCTAACAGAAAGATTCAGAGCCCAGGCTGGGGCGTCAAAGATATCGGCGCCCAGCTCTGGGCGTTGAAATTGATTTCTGGGTATATTTTGACAGTTCTTATTCTTGATTTTTTTTCTTTCGCTTTTGCCTTGGAACGAGGTAGACTGTGTAACGGGCGCTTGTAGGGCGAGCGTTATGTGCAGTAATTTGATCGGAGTTTTGGTGACTCGCGATTTTCAGTTACCCTTGTTAGTGGGGTGACTTCATATATTCTAAGTAGTGCTTTAGAATTTGGGAGGGGTTGTAGCCATTCTAAGGTTCGTTTTGCACGATTAAAGCTTAGGATTGAGCCCCTATGACATATGCATAGCATTAGCGTCGAGAATTTGCGATAAAATCATCATTTCGAGCATTTTTAGAGTGTTTTTCTCAAGCCCCCAATTGTAGCTACGGGATTGGCTTGGTGCTATAATGCTTTGCATACGTCTTTATGCATTCATGGTGATATGGATCATGAATAGTTTGAACCAGACTCGTTTAGTGCGAGGTACGTTCGAGTAGTGATTTGCTACTTTTCCTGTAAATGTCGTATTGTGCGACATTGCCATGGTCAAGGTAGTCACATGTTGAAGTGTGCCTTTGACCAAAAGCTAGGTGCCTTTCTTTACCCATAATCATATTTAAAAATCTTTTTGACTCACTTGCAACGTTTGAGATAGACGCATACTAAACTTAAACCAACGACACTTTATTATGTCCGAAGAAGTCTTTAAAAATCATTTGAAAATTATTTAAAATCCGAGTCCTACTGTGTACAATCCGAGGTGTCCTAAGTAGGTTGACTTATAGAAGGGTTCGTACAGGATTACATGAGTGAATCAAAATACTGTTACGATTTTTGGAATGCTGTCTAAGGATTTGCTGGAAGCCAGGGTACAGGCGTCAAGATATACTTGTGCCAGTTTGGCATATGCTTTAGGCTTTTAAGGCCATCTTTTCCAGAATTGCGGGAATATAAACCGTTTTCAAATTGACTTAGATTTACTTGGTGTATGTCTGCACAAAAGGTCAAGTATACTTAGTTCTTTCCCTAGCTCTTTGATTTCATTTTTTTAGCCCCCAGTTGCTGTTATGTCTTCCCATTAATGATGCTTTCAGATTTCGGTTTTAGATGCCCATGTCATATTCCTGAGTAGGGCGAGCCTTGGTTAAGTGCCAAGTCCTATTGACAATGTACCATTTTTTTTTTCAAAGGGGATTAGAAAGCATTTGAATTACCATGAACGGGTGCCCTGAGTTCGAAGGAACGATGGGGCGATGCCGTAGAACAATCCTCTTTATTGCAAGCTTACTGCCCTTACTACTTGTTGGCGATCATGACTGTGTCTAGTGGTGAAAGAAGGTCTTTAAGTGAGTTTAGTTTGCTTTAGGGAGGGTCAAGTCGAGTATTTTAGAGGTCATGGACGCTTGCGCTAGCCCCCATTCAATTGAGGCAAAGCGGTCTTTTGAGTCTTGGCTAAGTGCCTAGGAGTGTGAGTGCTCCTTCTGGCAAGGGTACGTGCCCTTATTATTTTTCGATGTGTGCTCATTAATTTTGGCATTTTAATGACTTGGATTCTTCCTTTGACTTAAATCTTTCTTTCGACTTGGGTTGCAAGTAATTAAATTTCAATAAGGGACTTTATTTCTCATTCTTTGTTATTTCTATAGGTTTTAATATTGGTTGCAAATTGGTTGGACCGAATCATGGATTGCCTACGTATCCGCCTTAAATAGATTTAATTTGGAATCAGGTCTTGCGTAGTTCTTAGCCTAGAAAATGGTTTCTTAGAATGCCGATTTTAAACAAGTACGTTCTGAGGTGGAAACATATTATTTGAAACGGTAGAATAAGTGAAGTTTATTATTATTTTAATCTCCTAGACAAAAATTTGTTTTATATATTTTTTTGAGTACATGTATTTTTTGGTGTATTTTTTGGTGGTACGTATGTCTGAATACGTGTTGTACCCCCCAAGTGTTCGTTATTTTTCCGTGCATGTGCGGATAAAATGACGAGCACTTCTGGACAAAATTTGGCGAGCAGAGAGATTCAGCGCCCAGGCTGGGGCGTCAAAGATTTCGGCGCCCAGCTGTAGGCGCTGAAAATAATTTCTGGGCGGATCTTTTTTTTTTTTTTTTGGTGCGCTAAATGCTTCATTTTCTTTTTAGACTAACTTTAGAGGCGCTTTGCAAAGTTTCCTTTTTTATTATTCATATATTTTTTTTACATTGAGCGTAGAATGTACTTTTCATTTGTCTCTTTTTTATTTGTGACTCAAGACGGCTTGAAAGATGGGTTAAATGAGATAGGATAGGTTGTATAGGTATTATTCGAGCATGAGGATTACATCAACCAAGGCCAATGAATAGCATGGGGACGGCTCAAGGGTATATCAACGGGATGTATCCAAACGAGTTATATGGTCATTATGCCAACGGTGGTGTGAGAGCAGGTTTGGACTTTGGAAATGATGGGCATGACGCACGTGTCAATGGCCGTGCGTGGTTTGCTGTTGATAACAAGTTCAAAAACAAGAGTTGAGGTAATGGTTTCTTGGGTCATGGCAATGAGAACATGGATAGGTTAAAATGAGCTGAACAGGGACTCCAGAGCGAAGGCGTCTAAGAGCATAAGGATTGGAAAGGGTAGACATCGTAGAATTTTATGATTTGGATTGGTTGACTCAATTCTTTTCCTTCGTTTACTTAGGTAAATGTTGCACTACGGGATAAGTATTCCCTGGCTTGCTCTTTTCGCTCTCCCTTTTCTCTTCCTATTTTTTCTTTCTTTTTTTTTTCTTGGGATTCCTCCCCAACATAAATTCTTCAATTTTTAATTTGGGCTAAAAGGTAGATGGTTGTGGTCTTTGAGTCACGAGGCGAGACTGAGTGAGCCTCGTTTGGTAGGCCTATAGTGGACCTTTAATTTTAGTAGGCCTAGGGTGGACCTTTTAATTTTTGTTGGCCTAGGGTGGACCTTTTAATTGTCTTACTTTGCAAGCGTATTTAGTCGTTTCTTAAAATGTGCAAATAGCGTAGATTCAAAATGTTATTTTTACCTTATTGAAATTTAACGAAAGAATTACATCGAAGATAATTTTTTGCTTCTTTTCAGATTCCGGTTTCCGGGATTTAACTGGAAGTTGTGATTTAGACTCGAACCTTCATTAATTTTTCTGATTATGACCCGTGTATGAATACAAGGAGGTGGCCTAGACTCAAAATAATGACATGGCGTAAGCCTATAATACTTGACCAAGCGACTCTCAGACTTAGGCTAATTGGGCCATAACTTTTGTTGGTTGACACTTTAGATTTTAACCATTGGGTGTCCATTTGTCATGCGCCATTTTGCTTAATGTTGGCAAGGTAGTTAATTGGGGAGATCGAATTTTTATTTTCGCAAGACTAGAATCATTAGTGCGGCTTCTCTCTTAGTGTGTATTGCTTTACCCCAATGGTAGCCTTATGGTATGCCGATTTGGGTATTTTCATGGTTGGTCATGTTGCATTCATGGAAAATCTTTTAGTCCGTACTTAGTAGTATTTCAAGGAGCGAGTGACTCGAGAGGACTATGATAGTCGTGACCCAATGTGATTATAAGCCTTGAGGCCATTAATTTTTTCTTTGCCAATGGTGTTGATACCTTAGGTTCACTTTGGGGGTTGTGCGACTATGGGGGAATGATTTCCAGAATGTGACCGTTTCCATTTTGCAAATACTATAATATATTCTTTTTATTGGTGAGAGAGTATTGAGGCCGTGGATTCTTAGCAAGGGATGACAATTACATATGGGTGCTTATTGATTTAAATGTTAGGAGGGGAGACTCAATATGGTTTGACCTTTTAACTTGCAGAACGACACCAAGCATTGGGACCGATTCTATGGATAAGACAACTAAGACTTTAGGATTTGGATTGTACTTTGGCATAGCCTAGTCTAGACTCGGATTTATTTGAACATTTTTTTTTCTTGAAGACTTTATTCGAACATTATTTTCTGAATATTTTGCCCATGTGACATTCAAGGTCGTTTAATTAGCATGCTCGGTTTTGGTGCCGAGCATTGTCGTCGTAGGAGGCCTAACAGCAACACAAAGAGTTATTTATTTTTTATTTTTTAGTCGCTTTTAGAATCGAGTGCCTTTTCATACGCCCTTGCAGCAATTTTTACGAACAGTTTTTTTTTTGCTACGTATTTTCTTCATGCGTGGGCACCGAGGCTGCTGTGCCTGACCAAAAGGCCAGGCAGCAACTTCAGCGCCCAGCGTAGGGCGTGAGAAATATCGGCGTCCAGCCAGGGGCGCTAAAAATGCGTCCCTAACTGGTACTCGTTTTCTGTTTGCGTATACTTTTGTTTTTGCGACTTTAATTTTGTGTGCTTGCCTTATAACGTCCTTTACGCGTTGTGCAGCGTTTGTGGGTGTCGTTACGGCCATCCCGAGCGTCGCTTATTTTTGTGGCGATCATTCGGGTTTGCGGAACACGTGTTTCGATATAACTCTTTGGTAAATTAGTCTATGAATGTTTGGGCGGTTTTTAAGGTCGTTGGTTTTCTAGGATAGTTTGTCACACACAATCACATATTTCGCTACACATAAATACATTACAAACATGGATTTGAAAATTAAGTATGCCATGTAGTTTATGATAGGCTTCTATGGGTAGTTTATTTGCGCCTGGCTTGGTACTGCTTCTATCGTAGATCCAACACATGCCCCGGTCGAGGTAGTGTCTTCAACAAACGAATTTCGCTCAAGAGGCCAACCCGCAAGTGCAAGCCAAGGGGGCATGCAGGCGAGAGGGACCTAATGGGCGAGCGATTGGGTTCGGGATAGGTGTACTACCTGCACAAGTACCGAGTGGGAAACATGCGCGGCGTGTGCACCCCCCTATTGGCAAAAAAAGGTATCCTTGGTCCCAACTCCCGAGAGAGCCGAGATTCGTTATGATGTTCTGCCCGTTCACATTAATATGCTGATTTTCAGGTCGTCCCAACTTGATGGGGAAATAAACGCGGGGTAGGATCGTTTCACCCTTCGGCTATTTTGATTACCTACAAGCACGAGTATTTCCTTCACTATCCCCAGTGGAGTCGCCACTGTGAGGGGGTCGAAAAAGCGCGAGGCTAATGCGTGACCTTGTCCCTTGTGGGTGTGACGATTCTTTTTATTCAATCAAGTGTAATTGGATTTCCTGTGAGTATACACCCAATAGACTAGTAATATAGGAGTCGCCATTCAGTTTTTAACAACAATGAGAAAAACTGACAAAACCCGGTTATCGTGACATAAAGGGAGTGCAATTATGTTTGACCACGACGGCCGTAGGTTCCCTTGTGATCCCTGGTGTGGGGATCTCTCAATATACACCCGCAAGGTAGAGATTGAGGGTTCGGGGGACTGTAACTACCGAGAGGAGTAATTCGCTCGTCGATAACTCCAGAGGCAGGATATCCTTACTAGCTCAGCATAAATAATTGAAGGGACATGTGTTAACTATTAAACTAATCTGAGTTGATTTTAGCAATATGCAACATATAACACTAATTCGATCGTGATTATCTGATTTAAATAACATTAAGGGACCTAGCATGATAATCCGATTTCCCAAAAATATTATATTTGTTAGGCGTGATAGAACAATCAGATTAGGTTAGTTTAACAGTTCATAAAAAGGGCGAGGAAAGCAGTTAAATCATCGAAAAGGGACACATTACGACGCACCCTTGAGAGGTGCGTCACGGTTCTCAGAAAACTAACCACTTTGACTTTGCTATTTCTCCTTTTTATTTAACAAATCTCAATTATGGGACAGGATACGTTCTGTTCGATTTATGGATCGATTGCGACAGAACGCGTGAACAATTTCGCAGCGAGAGGCTTAGGCTAAGGGTTGGAGTCAATACTCAGAATATAATTATGTGTTGTTGTGTTGTTTCACGTCGAAACTAGGGGTCTATTTATAGGAAAAAGTGGCGTAGAAAGATAGTTTTTCAGGAATTTGAATACCAAACGGATTAGGAAAAGAATCCGTCCCAGGTACTTTCGGCGCCCAGCTCTAGGCGCTGGAATTTTCGGCGCCCAGGGCTGGGCGTTGAAAATAGGGTATGGCAGTTTTGTTTAGTCAGATTCGGATTCCTAAAATCCGTAGAGTTTGAGATTAATTTGAGTCTTTTAGCGCGTATCAATTTTATGACGGAATGCGTCTGGGCCCGTTACGAACTCTAGGCTCGTTAGGATTTTAATTAATACGTAACTCTTATTTCCGAATTCTATTAGGAATAGGATTTGTTTTCTATCTCATTTAGGATTTATGTTGGAGTGCAACACCTAATTCTGACAGGTTTCTATCTTTTATGATTTGCCACTTTTAGAAGCTACCTTTTACGGCAATTACTATTTTTAGCAGGTTTCCATAAATAGCAGGTTTCGGGTGAAATGAAATGGGGAATCGAGATTCGCTTATTTTATAGGAGATGCGTTGTCAAGTGGAGTTTTTATGCTTTCATCATCGAACCTTTCCCTTGCGGGAACGGGGACAAAAGTAGGTGTCTACAGGGAGCTCTATCATACTTGTGAGGAAAGATTATGAAACGTTGAGGTTATGCCTAAACTATAACGAGTTAAACAAGATTACTATTGAGAACAAACATCCTTTACTCCTTATTGATGATTTGATTGACCAACTTCGAAGGTAATTTCTAGAAAAGATTTGGGGTCGTTATACCATCAACTTCAAATTAAAAAGGATATTCCAAGGACAACCTTTAGAACACGATATGGTCACTCTGAGTATGTTATACTGCTTTTTGGGTTAACTAATACATCAGCTGTATTTATGGACTTAATGAACCGCATTTTTAAACCATACCTTGATAAGTTGTAGTTGTTTTCATTGATGATATCTTTGTATATTCAGAGAGTAATGAGGAACATGAGGAGTATTTGAGAAAAGTGTTAGATACATTGATTGAAAACCAGTTATGTGCTAAGTTGTCAAAATGTAAATTTTGGCTTAAGGAAATATCGTTTTTAGGTCATATTATTTCTGAGAAAGGTGTATCTGTTGATCATGAGAAAGTAAAAGCAATCGTGGAATACCCTAGACCAACCAATGTTCCTGAAGTATGAAATTTTATGGGTTTAGCTGAAGATTATCGAAGATTTATTTAAGATTTCTCTAAGGTTGCCTTACCCACAATCTGATTGGTTAGGGAGAATATCAAATTTATGGGGAATGATGATTGTGAATCTGCAATTTGAGAACTTAAGAGACGTATCACCATTGCCTATTTCCTTGGCTTCCATTTGGAACTGAGAGTTTTGTTGTTTATAGTAATATTTCTAAACATGGAATAGGATGTGTCAAAATGGAAAAGGAAGGTCATATATGATGCTTTTCGCCAACTCAAAGTCCCTGAATAGATCTACCTTACTTATGATCTTGGTATACAATACCCTACTAGAGAAGCTAATGTTATTGTAGATGTTTTAAGTCAAAATCTTACCTAAACCCGATCATACTTTTTCCGGGCCAACCAAGATGATCTGTAAAACCTGGAAGTTAAGTTGTTAAGAATAAAGGTATAGTTTGTTTAAATGCGTTAAGTCAGTACCGAGACCAACTTTGATTGATGAGACTAAGGAATTATTTGTTATGGAAGTCATGACCATTGCGTTCGAGATTATCCCAACCCTCAATTGTTAACTATGAGTATTAAAAGATCGTCTTTTGACAACGAACATAGAACCAATGAAATTGTTAGCATTCCTCAGAAACCCATGATTGGAGTAGATTCTATGGAAAAACCACATGAAAAAGGAAGAAATGTTACCAATGGTCCTTGTAATTCTCTTTTCTAATTATTCTGCATGATACTCGTTGGTATTCCTTCATTTATTATTTTTTATGCATGTTTCGAGTTTATACCAATTCGGTTGACATGAGTAGGATAGTGAGTACTAGGTAACTTGAAAGTTCAAGCATATTTAGAGGATGTAATGAAAGGATGATAGGTTGGAGATTATGAAGAAGATTGACATTTATGCGTATGAAATAATAGGAGTAAATTACTCCAATGACTAAGAGACAAAAGATTGAAATTGGAAGCTTATCAGACAACTAGGGAAAGGAAAATTTTAGTTGCCTGTAGTAAATGCTCGAATACATTTCAAAGAGGATATATGATAGACCCCTTTAGAGCTAACAAGATTTTAGGTTTCACCCTATCACTATGTCGTGAGATGAGTTAATTTGAGGTAATCATTTGAAGAACGATAACATAAAGAAGTCACTTGAGAACCCCGATCTTATGTGCAAAGAAATGATAAAGTATGAGTATTATAGAGGATCAAGATAAGTTACCATTATGCGTCATACATCTGGTATCAATGGAATTGGTACAAAAGTATTTTTGAAGGTTCGTTGAACTATTAAGAATATACTAGAAGTTGTAAACTAAATACCATAAAGTTAGCTGAAATCATATTGGGATTATCAATTGTATGTGAGATCTTGTGAATCACAATTAAGACCCGTGCTTTGATACATTTGGTAAACCTACCTATGGATAGTTTAAGAATTATGGAGAACCCTAAGGAGCAAATTTGAGGAAAATACAGGAGTTCATGAAGTTTTGAAATATGTCAAGTTGGCAAGGAAGTAGTTTCGAAGGCTATGAAATGGCAATCTAGAGTGAACAACCTAGACTAATCTATGCTAAAGTATCTACCGTATATTTTGAGTATATGTAGAAATTTCAACCAGGCTATGTTAAAGGATCGAGTCACGTAATTTGGGCTGAGCCCTCCATTGTTGAGAGAATTTGAATTAGGAGAGAAGATGTTGAACACCATTATTTTGAAGTGAAATCAAGGAAACGCATGTTGAAGGACTAAAGGATGATTGATATGCCTCTATTAAGGAAGCTAGTTATCAAGAATTGGTCTATCAATAGGGTTGAATGATAAAGTACCGAAAGAACACGAGTTTGTATTTTATAAGTGGCGAATCACAAATTAAATCAAGGTTATTCGAGGTTTCAAAGCGTTCAAGTTATGGTTGATTTTCGAGTTACCTTCTCGCACCATTCATAATGATTGTTTTTTTTTGGTTGTAAGTACCTAAGTGTATATTCAGATATATTAGGAAACCTAAGTTAGAAATTTTAAAGGTATGCAAGAATATTATGCGGAATCCAACATGATTTATGGTGAAAAGATGGAGTTGAGTTTACACATGAGGCTTTGAGGATCTTACCAAAATAAGTTATCGAGAATTAGTATGTCTATCAGGTTGATGATATCAATGAATGTTATGAAGTTCGAAAAGAATTATGAATGATTGAGGAATGCAATGGAATTGAGAATGGAATATCGACAAAATGACCTGTCAGTAAAACCAGGTAGTCTGAACTAAGTTTTCTGCGAGCTAAATTGTTTCTGGTAAAGGCACGCTTGATGGCTTAGCATTATCCACAAAATCCGAGGTTTGTCGACTTAGAATATAAAGGATAAGTAACAAAGTCATACGTCTACCGATGTATTCCTAGTCACATGATTGGACTCGAAGCCCTGCAGCGAACATAGTCCACAAAGTTATTTAACGTAGAAGAAAAGATCAAAATCAAAACGAATCAAGTAATGAAAGTCAAAGACAAGATTCCTGCTGCAAAGGAGCCCAATAACAAATGAAAGCGAAACATCTTCAAATACGCCTAAGAATGAGATGATGTACGAATCACTATGTTTTCCGTGAATATGTAATGTATCAACCATGCTTATGCGTGAAATCAAATGATTGGTTATGATATGTTTTCGATTAGTGAATGACGAATAAAACGGTTAAATATGACTCGTATGATTTTAAGAATGGCAAGTTCGACTAAGCTCCAGTTTCGAGGACGAAACTTTTTCTAAGGGGGTGAGAGTGTAATACCCCGAAATTTTTAAACTCGATTTATTAAAATTAAATATATTTATTAGCTTGATTACGTTTTAAATAATTACGAATAATCGAATTTCTTTAATTATTACGTTTTACGATTTATTTTAAACGATAAATTTATAAACGAAAATTTATTTATTTTTCGTTAACGATATTTATATAAAGAATTATTTTAGCTAAACATTTCTATTTTTAGTAACTTCCAAAAATAGCAAAAATGTCAGAAATTATGCCTAACTCAGTGAAATTACAAAATTGCCCTCAAGGAACCAAAATTTCATTTTGCTCTTTTCCCTTGCTCTCCACGTACAAAGCAGGAAGTGAAGACTTCCTTCCTTCCCTCAATTCTGTCCAAGTGCACTCCTTGGACCCCAAGCAATGCACCTTGTTCTTCACTCTTCTTGAAATTATAATCAGACAACAAATTCCCATCTTGTTTCCCAACCAAAATCAATTCACAAAAACTGAAAATCAATTCCCTTGTTCCTCCATTGTTCGAACCATCACCACCGTCCAACAACCACCTCAACCACCCCGACCAGCTAGCCTCAGCCACCCAGCACCACGCCGCCACCACGCCGCAACCACCTCAACCACTCGACCACCACCCTCACCCTGCTCTCTATCTCCCTCGAACTCCCCTGCCCTTCCCCTGTTTCTTTTCTCTTTCCTTGCTCACAGCACCACCAACGCAACGCCCCACCTCCAGCCACCATCA
Source organism: Spinacia oleracea (assembly GCF_020520425.1). NCBI lineage: Eukaryota > Viridiplantae > Streptophyta > Magnoliopsida > Caryophyllales > Amaranthaceae > Spinacia > Spinacia oleracea. Next base: position 60,936,476 of record NC_079489.1, read on the forward strand.
CCACCTTGCCAGCCAACTTCCGCCCCAAAATAACCCGACAAGCCGCCTTACCTCCGCCCAAAAAACCGCCACAAGCGCCCACAAACTCCTCTGTTTCCTCCCTTGTTCGCACCTCCATCTCTCTTCTTTTGACCGTCGTGCCGCCACCCAGCCTCCACCATCACCGCCGCCCTCCGACGCGCACAGCCGCGGCGTTGAGCCACCCAGCCTAGCCCCTTCCTCCTTCCTCCCTCCTCTTTTCCCCTTCTCTTCGTGCTTTCCCCCTCCTCTGTTTCGTGCGTCCCCTTTCCCAGAAAACCCAAAACCAAAAATCAGATTTTAAGAGTTTGTTTTTATTCACCTTAAACCCATACTTGAGTTGGGCTATTTCAACTTGGGCCTATGGTGAGTTAAACTTTGAATTACTATTTCAGATTTCCTAACTATTAAATTTCAGATTCTCTAATTATTAATTTTCATGTTTTAATATTTTTTTTATAATATAATTATTTACTAATAAATTGTTATTATTTTTCAGGTTTAATTATCAAATATCGATTTTACTAAAATAAATTATTATCTTGGATTAACAAAAACGGAATTTAAATAAGATTTTCATGAAAATCGGTTTATGAAATAAATAAATATTTCGATTAAAATTTCGATTAATAATATTTTCATTAAATTATGAAATTATATTTATATTAAAATTCGTTATTTATAAAATTCTTGACTTACAAAGGTTATGATTTATAAAATATTGATTTTAAATTATTTATCAATTTAGTACTAATTCAATGATTTAATATTTTGAAAGAAATTGGACTCGAAGCTCAGGACGAACGAACCAAGGAAAATCCCTAGCAAATCGCAGAGTTAGGTAACGGCTATTGCTAGTACCCGCAATTCCCTTATAAATGCGATAATGAAATTATAACGTTATGATTGTTTTATGAACTGAATGTTTTAACATGTTTTATGAATTGCGGGAAATGAAATATGATTTGATTGAATTATTTATTATAATATGATTTGATGGAATTATTCCTTATTTTATGATTGATTATAAAATGATATTATGATTGATTGAATTTTTTATAAAATGCTGTTTATAAGAAACCATGAAAGAAAGGATGTTTGATCATATGATCCAAAGGAAATATGTTACTTCAATCGAAGTAAAAAGACTAAAATGTAAAATTAAACGTAACATGATAAATGAAAGTGAAATACCTAGTCCGTTTGGCAGTATATGTTCACAGGTTACGATTCTCGGTCATGCATGTACCCATGGGGCATCCGCCCATTGAGCCAAGGCTCTCATGTTTTCGGGCCAAGGCCCCATGTTTTATGGACAGCGGTCCATCGTGGAAGACGTTCCACCATGTCATACTTGCCACGGCTAGCATGTGCACCCAAAAGTTATGAATGAATAAAATAAAGGACTTTATAAAATGTTTTACATTATTCTACTCTCCCCGTGTTATTAAATAAAATGAATTGAAATGAATTTACGTTGCTAGAATAGTTCGTTACTGAGTCTTCGGCTCACCGTTTTTGTTTTCTGTTTTAGGTACTGCTGGGAACGATGGAAACGAGTAGTGGCGAGGATTTCACTTTAACAATATTCACCTAGTTAATGTTCAAAGTTTTAATAGTTTAATTAAAGATTTTTAGTAAGTTATGTACTTTTACTTTGGGAATATAAAGGATTATTATGTTAATTTTGGAGGATTTAATAGCTTATGATTGATGGTTGCCTTGTAATTCTCAAGAGGGAGTTACGGCTGGTAATGTCCCGACCGAATTAGGTTAATTCCGCTGCTATTTATGCTTAATAATTGAATGAATTATGTGAATAGTGAAAAAAGTCAAAACGGTGCGAGTATTAAGGGATAGAGGGAGTAGTACTCAGCTTTGATGATTACGTGCTTTGTTTGCGTGTGTTGATCACGGCTATGCCTTATTGATCCTGTGATGACCCATTTTGGTGAGCAGTCTCTAAGGATCAATAAGCGTTGTCCATCTACAGGTTTGAAGATGATGCTTCATTGGGATCGGGATTAGAGAGCTTGTATTTAATTTGTTTTGCTAAGTGACTTGGGTTTTCTAAATTGGACTTTCAACTTGTCGTACTATTTACATTTCCTTATTTTCGTTGATTGGTTTTTGGGATTAATTCTGTAATTGATTATTCATAAACCTAAAGTTAGTTTTATGTTTTCCGCTGCAAAATTCTGAATAAGCCGTTACATTTTCACACAGGCGATAATGCATTGATAATTCTCTACGTTTTATATTAAAAAGGTATTTTAAAAAGGGAGAATTGTCGGGGTGTTACAATCTAGGCTGAATTAAGCAAGGAAAGGATGAGTTCTTGAGAAGCTATGTAAAGCGCTTCAATCTAGAGGTCGGCCAGATTCCTAACTTGCCAGATGGAGTCTCTTTTGACAACTTCATCAGAGGATTAAAAAAGGTATCATTCAAGTTTAACTTGGTCAAGAAAAGTGTGCGCACTATGGATGAAGTGAAGGAAATAATTCCCTTGGTCCAAGTATGCATTTAATGGTAAGTCTAATAAATGCAGCTCAGTATTAATTATACACGTTAATAATCCAGTGAGATCAAGTGAACTGTATGCCTAGCTAGAGGCCGCTTCAATTCAAGTGGATTAATGATATTAATCCACAGCTTATTCTTGACTGAACCTGTAGGGTCACACAAATAGTACGTAAACGGATCAAGTATTTAAAGGCATTAAATACTCCATCTATGAATATTCGGAATCGACGGATCTTGGTTTTAGTGGGAGCTGAGATCGTCAGAGGCAAATTAATGAATACTCCGGAAACGATGATATTGCCGGAAACGGAAATATGGATCGTATCGGAAATATAAATATTATCCAAATCGTAGATGTTGCCGGAAACATGGTACGTATCGGAAAATATTATCGGAAATGGAAATATTCCCGGAATCTGAAATATTGCCGGAAACGAAAATATTGTTGGAATCGGAAATATTATCGGAATCGGAAAATAATTCCCGAAACGGAAATATTAAATATTTGTTCGAAACGGAAATTAATTCCGGAATCGGAAATATTACATATTGTTCGTATCGAAAATGAATTCCGGAATCGGGAAATTAATCGGAAGCGCGTCGTACGAATTAGCATCGGACGAGCTTGCTAGACGAAGGCCCAGCACGTAGCCAGGCCCGCGTCCAGCAAGTCAGCGCGCCACACAAACAACCAAGGCCACGCCAGGCCTAGCGCAAGGCCAGGCCCAGCAGGCCGTGGCTGCAGGCTGCGAAGCTCGCGTGGGCTTGTGGCTCGCGTGGGCCGAGCGGCCGTGTGGGCTGTGCGCGGGCATGGCCTGCACGCTTGCGGGTCATGCTCATGTAGTGTTTGTGCTTCCGTACGAAACCTAAAACGTATAGGATTCGTTTGATGATTAAATTCCTAATCCTAATGGATAAATTAATTAATAACCTAACAGTGGTATCATAGCCTCTAATTAATTCCATAATAATTGCTTAACATGGTTAAATTTTATAAATTTGCAAGGAATTAAAAGGGGTGATTAATTTTCGTAATTGTAATTAATTGCATATTTGCGTTTATTTAATTATATGTACGCAGTTTTTCGGCAGTTTCTTCGTTACTCAACGAAATCGAGTAATTTTTGTGTCAATTCCGCATGTAAAAGGCATTCTAAAATTTTGACAAAAATACTAGTTTTCGGCCGAACCCAGAATTCCCAAATTCAAAGGCTAACTATGACTTTTCGAAGGTTTTAGTTTTTCGAATGCAAAGTTTGTAATTTTAAGATGTTAAATTTAAATATTTGCGATTCTTGTTGTTAAATCTTGAATTTTTGATTGAGCTACTGTATATGTTTAACAATTATGAATGCTAAGCTTGTTAAATATATAACCTAATTTGTAATTGTAGTTAATTTGTTGAAATTCGAATAATTTAGGATTGAATTGATTTTTTATAATTAATTAAGAATTTAATTAGGTATCTATGATTAAAAACCACCATAAAAATTGTTAATTTATGATAAATTTTAAATTTTTATGACCTAGATTTGAATCCATGATAATCGGAAATTAATTGATTAATAAATTTTCGATTTTTCGCCCTAAAATTATGAAATTAATATGATCTATTAATTTGTCATTAATTTTGAATTAAAAAGTTTTAATTTTTATAAAATCGCTCATAAAATCTTGCACGCACAAAGCAATGGATGCTACGTGTTACCCTTAAGTGGTGTTGTATAGTGCGGGCATGGGACGACGAGCAAGGGAGCTCGTCGCCAATTCGGTACAATGCAGCGAGCAAGGGCCATGACACACAAGCATAAGGCAGCACGCTGCCTTGTGTCGAGTGTTGTGTGCAGCGTGGGCGAGTGGGCGAAGGGCAAGGCAGTGCAGCGAGCAAGGAAAGGGCGCATGGGCAGCAATGGATGCTGCGCCACAACGTGCGTTGCCTCGCCAAGCAAGCACGCCAAGGCAGCGCCAAGGCAACGACGTGCACGGCAGGGTGCCAATGCGATGGGCGAGTGGGCTGCACGCAAGCGTGGCTCGTTGGGCCTGCTGCATTGGTGCGTTGGTGTTTGGGCTTTGTCTTGACACGATTGGTTCGTTTTAATTTTAATTTTGAATTTTCAGTTCGGAAACGATTTTAATTAATTTTAAAATTCATAATTTAAATTGTTTTCTCGGAATTTAATTTTGAATTATCTAATTATTATAAATTTTAATTTATACTAATTATTTTACTAAAATTAAAACCTTGAATTAATTTAAATTTATTCAATTAATTCAACTGAAAATAAGTTAAAAGGATTCAATTATAAATTTATTTGAGCTTTAAATTTTAATTAAATTTGTATGTTTTCGGTTAGACTAGGAAATACATTTTTATGTTTAAAATTAGTAAAGCATGTAAATTTATTGGTTTAAGTGGGAGCGTTTTAGTCGTAAACTCTTGATTAGGTCTACATTCCTTTAAGGTTAAAACAACTTGATTAGAATTAATAAGGGTTGAATAATTGGTAGATTATTGGAAGCCTTGATTAATTGCTGCAAATATTTATGTGATGCATAACATGTTCTACTAACCAGCTATGTGGGCCATTCATGATAATGATTGGGTGAATGGTATATATTGTATATGTACTGTTTTGCAGGTTATCGAAAAGTGACTAGTATGGCCCAAATAGGATAGAAAATATGGTCTGCGTGCCATTAATTTGAATGTAATATTGGTCTAAAGTACCAAATTTTATTGCTTTTAAATATGGTCTGCGTACCATCAAATAGTTGTAATTAGTTTAATTATAGCTCATCCTATTTGAAGAAAATGGCGCCTCCCATGGAGAATTCAAGACGAAGTTTCCAATCTATTTTCAAGACGGACATTGAAGTTGAAGCTTCAAGATGAAGTCGGGCCATACTAGATCACATTTATATCTTATGTATGTTTTAAGTTATTTATTGCTTTAAATATGTCTTAATTATGCATGAGATTATGGCTTGATTATGTTGCATGATTAAGGATTTTAGTTCACTTAAAATCTAACCAACATAGTAAGAGCCTTAAGTTCCAAACTTAAAAAGTGAGTTAAAAGATGCCATGCCAAAATAACACTTACTTAGTTAACCTTTACATCAATCATAGTAATAGTTTTCCGCCATAGCGAGGTGTTACTTATTGATTTTAAAGGGGTAAGGTACACAAATAATTGTGAGTACATGTTAGTTTTGGTGAAACTCAACGATATAAGTAAGGAGTCCTTTTATGTCGTGGCAAATGCGATAGGTTTACCTAATAAGTTCTTAGACGTACCTATCAACCAAGAGTAGTTTCTAGACTATTAGAAAAGGCTTTGCTTACCTAAAATATTTTAGAATTGAGTCTAAATACATAATGTGCTTAATTCTTCAATGATTTAAGGATCTTGGAATCATTTTATTCACACCTGCCGGAACACATAACTTGAATAAAATGCTTAATAAATGATAAATTATGCATGTATGCTAGAATTTAAGTTTATTAAGAGAAACTGTGAATGGTTATTTATTTGTTTATTCTTTTTCAATTGTAGTTTTAACTATGGCAAACAACAATTCATTCAACATCCAATCAATTCTCGAAAAGGAGAAGTTGAGCGGGAAAAACTTCCTTGACTGACAAAGGAACTTGCAAATATTTCTTATGCAGGAAGAAAAGGAGTATGTCCTGGAAGAGGTGATGCCCGAAGCCGCGACCGAAGGGGTAACTCAGGCAGCCCTCAATCGCTGGATTGATGTCAACAAGGATGTGAAATGTCTAATGCTTGCAACCATGAGTGCAGATCTACAGAAAACGTTCATCAACTCAGATGCTTTCACGATCATCAGTGAGTTAAAGAACATGTTCCAAGATCTGGCTCGAGTCGAAAGATTCGAGACTCATAGGCAAATTCTTGAGACCAAGCTTAAGAAAGGCGAGCCCGTAAGTCCACATGTTCTCAAAATGATTGGACTCATTGAGAATATGAGTCGGCTGGATCAGCAATTCTCTCAGGAAATGGCTGTAGACACCATCCTCCATTCTCTTCATAGCGGGTATGATCAGTTCAAGCTGAACTACAGTATGAATAGTCTGGACAAAACGCTCACTGAGCTTCACGGTATGCTGAAGACCGCTGAAAAGACGCTCAAAAGTGATAAGCAAGATGTGCTTATGGTGTGTGGGGGCAAGTTCAAGAAATCTGGCAAGAAGAGGAATGCTAAGAAAGGTGGAAACAAGGCCAACCAGACTAAGCAACCTGGCGGCACCAAATAAAAAAAGAAGAAGGTGAGCCAACCCACTTCTGAATCTGAATGCTTCTACTGCAAGAAGAAGGGGCATTGGAAGAGAGATTGCTTGAAGCTTAAGGAAGATCAGAAAAACGGAACAGTCGTTCCATCTTCAGGTATTTTCGTTATAGACTGTGTACTTGCTATTTCAACTTCTTGGGTATTAGATACAGGTTGTGGCTCACACTTATGTTCCAATTCGCAGGGACTAAGAAAAAGTAGAAGGTTAAGCAAGAGTGAAGTCGACCTACGAGTGGGAAATGGAGCAAGGATTGCTGCATTAGCTGTAGGAACTTATTATTTGTCGTTGCCCTCTGGGCTAGTTTTGGAACTGGAAGATTGTTTCCATGTTCTAAGTCTTACTAAAAACATCATTTCTGTTTCTTGCTTAGATGCTAAGGGATTTTCCTTTTTAATAAAAGACAATAGTTGTTTGTTTTATTATAAAGAGATGTTTTATGGATCTGCTAGATTAGTCAATGGACTTTATTTATTAGATCGCGACAAACAAGTTTATAACATAAATACCAAAAAGGCCAAAAAGGATGATTCAGATCTCACCTATCTGTGGCATTGTCGATTAGGCCATATGAACTCGAAACGCATAGAAAGACTTCAAAAGGAAGGAATTCTAGAACCATTTGACTTAGAGGATTATGGTAAGTGCGAATCATGTTTACTTGGAAAAATGACAAAGCAACCTTTCCCTAAAGTTGGAGAAAGAGCAAATGAACTATTGGGTTTAATCCATACATATGTATGTGGACCAATGAGTACAAATGCTAGAGGTGGTTTCAGCTACTTTATCACTTTCACTGATGACTTCAGTAGATATGGTTATGTCTACCTAATGAAGCATAAGTCTGAATCCTTTGACAAATTCAAGGAATTTCAGAGTGAAGTAGAGAATCAATTAGGCAAGAAGATTAAGGCACTGCGGTCTGACAGAGGCGGTGAATATCTGAGCTATGAATTTGATGACCATTTGAAATAATGTGGAATTCTATCAGAATTGACTCCTCCTAGAACACCTCAATGGAACGGTGTCTCGGAACGGAGGAATAGAACCTTGCTAGACATGGTTAGATCAATGATGGGTCAGGCCCAACTTCCAATAGAATTTTGGGGACATGCACTAAATACAGCTGCACTCACTATAAATAGAGCTCTGTCTAAATCTGTTGAAAAGACTCCATATGAGTTATGGGTTGGAAAGCCTCCAAAAGTGTCATTTCTTAAGACTTGGGGATGTGAAGTATACGTCAAACGATTAATTTAAGACAAACTTCATCCAAAATCTGACAAATGTATCCTTGTGGGCTATCCAAAGGAAACAAAGGGGTATTACTTCTACAATACATCTGAGAACAAGGTGTTTGTTGCTCGAGATGGTATCTTTTTGGAAAGAGATCACATTTCCAAAATGACAAGTGGGAGAAAAGTAGACCTTGAAGAAATTCAAGTCGAACAACAAACTCTAGAGAATGCTCAAGATGACATTCAGGATGAAACTCAGAGATCTTTAGAAGTATCTGGTGAGAATCAAGGACCATCTAGAAATGTAACCCTGCGTAGATCGCAGAGATATAGATATCAACCGGAAAGGTACTTAGGTATCTTGACGAACGAGAGCTATGAAGTTCTATTACTTGAAAGTGATGAACCTGCGACTTACAAACAAGCTATGACGAGCCCTAGCTCCAAGCAATGGCAAGAAGCCATGCAATCTGAATTAGACTCCATGTCAGAAAACCAAGTTTGGGATTTGGTCGATTTGCCAGATGGCTACCAAGCCATAGGAAGAAAATGGGTTTTCAAACTGAAAAAGGACAAGGATGGGAAACTTGAAGTTTTCAAAGCTAGATTGGTTGCTAAAGGTTACAGGCAAGTCCACGGTGTGGATTACGATGAAACCTTTTCACCAATTGCAATGCTAAAGTCTATTCGGATAATGTTAGAAATCGCTGCATATTACAATTACGAAATATGGCAGATGGATGTCAAAACCGCTTTCTTAAACGGCGTTTTAACAGAAACTGTGTTTATGACACAGCCTGAGGGTTTTGAGGATCCAAAGAATGCTAAAAAGGTATGCAAGCTTAAGAAATCAATCTACGGATTGAAGCAAGCATCAAGGAGCTGGAATATACGTTTTGATGAAGCAGTCAGTGACTTTGGTTTTATCAAGAACGCAGACGAATCTTGTGTATACAAGAAGGTCAGTGGGAGCAAAATTGCTTTTCTAGTATTATATGTCGACGACATATTAATTATCGGAAATGACATTCCTATGTTGAACTCTGTCAAGATTTGGCTTGGGAAATATTTTTCGATGAAGGATCTAGGAGAAGCACAGTACATACGGGGCATCAAGATTTACAGAGATAGATCTAAGAAGATGATTGGACTCAGTCAAAGCACTTATATTAATAAGGTGCTTGAAAGGTTCAATATGGTAGACTCCAAGCGAGGCTACCTACCCATGTCTCATGGAATGACTCTAAGCAAGACTCAGTGCCCAAAAACACTTGATGAGCGGAGACGAATGAGTGGGATTCCATATGCATCATTGAGTGGTTCAATAACGTATGCTATGATATGTACACGCCCGGATGTTGCGTATGCACTCACTGCTACGAGCAGATACCAGTCAGACCCAGGAGAGGCACATTGGACTGCTGCCAAGAACATTCTGAAGTACCTGAAAAGGCACAAAGATGACTTCCTGGTCTATAGTGGAGATGATGAATTAATTGTTAAAGGTTATACGGACGCAAGTTTCCAAACCGACAAAGATGATTTCAGATCACAGTCTGGGTTTGTCTTCTGCCTCAACGGAGGAGCAGTAGGCTGGAAAAGTGCTAAGAAAAGCACCATTGCGGATTCTACAACTGAAGCGGAGTACATTGCTGCACATGAAGCAGCAAAGGAAGCTATATGGCTAAGGAAGTTCATAGGTGAACTTGGTGTAGTCCCCTCCATTAAAGGACCAATAGCTCTATATTGTGATAATAATGGAGCTATTGCACAGGCAAAGGATTCAAGCATGTACTTCGCAGATTTCACCTTCTACGAGAGTTCGTTGAAAGAGAAGAAGTCGAGATAAGCAAGATTGGAACTGATGACAACATCTCAAATCCATTGACTAAACCTCTGCCGCAGGCGAAGCACAACTCGCACACTGCAGCTATGGGAATCAAGCATGTTGGAGAATGGCTTTGATCTCCTTATTTAATGTTTTAAAGTTTTAGAGTTTAATACTTTGTAAAACATTATTGGTTAATCATTCACATTGATGAATAGAATTCATTTTTCCATTTAATTTGTGGTTTATTAAATGATGAGTCCCTTCAAATTGACGATATATTCAAGATAGACTGTCAGGACCAGTCCTGTGACTAAGAAATGTCTATCAAGTGAACTTGAATGTCAAAAGTTGAAAATGGTCCCTGGTCGGAGTTTTCTATAAAGATGGACGCATAGAAAACGTTAGACGACTAGAATGCAAGATGACTAGTAGTTTTGTTTCTTGAACTATGTGGACATGGCAATGTCGTAATCATTTGCATAGATACCTACTTTGGGAAGACTAGTATCGGACAGACCTATGAAACTTTACTGTAAGAGATGAAAATCTGTCATAAGTAAATTTCATTAAAATTATTAGACACTAATCCTCAATACCTGAGTGATTTGAGATTACTTGTTTGAGAACTGCTTACTTTGACGTTGTCAACCGTCGCACCGTAAAAGGAGGCTATAAAGGCAACGCTCGGGTAATCACCTATCAAACAAAGTCTAATCTCAAGATCGCTAGATTGGGATTGTCCTCCCATAAATCGGGATGAGATGCTGAAAATTGTACAAGGGCACTCGGAGAGCTAGAAACTGTAAAATGCATGGCCGTGCTTAGATGAATCATAGGCTATGATTATCTGTTTATTTGATCAGTTGAACTCTGAAACCGAGAAACACCTCTGGACATAATAAGGATGACAACTCTTACCTTATGTTCAAGAGCAAGCATCGAGTGACAAAGGAATTAGGAAATGCACACTTGTCCCAAGTGTGAATTTAATGGTAAGTCTAATAAATGCGGTTCAGTATTAATTATACAAGTTAATAATTCAGTGAGATCAAGTGAACTGTATGCCTAGCTAGAGGCTGCTTCAGTTCAAGTGGATTAATGATATTAATCCACAGCTTGCTTTTGACTGAACCCGTAGGGTCACACAAATAGTACGTAAAAGGATCAAGTATTTAATGGCATTAAATACTCCATCTATGAATATTCGAAATCGAAGGATCTTAGTTTCAGTGGGAGCTGAGATCGTCAAAGGCAAATAAATGAATGCTCCGGAAACGATGATATTGCCGGAAACGGAAATATGGATCGTATCGGAAATATAAATATTATCCAAATCGTAGATGTTGCCGGAAACGGAAACATGGTACGTATCGGAAAATATTATCGGAAATGGAAATATTGCCGGAAACGGAAATATTGTCGGAATCGGAAATATTATCGGAATCGGAAAATAATTCCGGAAACGGAAATATTAAATATTTGTTCGAAACGGAAATTAATTCCGGAATCGGAAATATTAAATATTGTTCGTATCGGAAATGAATTCTGGAATCGGGAAATTAATCGGAAGCGCGTCGTACGAATTAGCATCAGACGAGCTTGCTAGACGAAGGCCCAGCACGTAGCCAGGCCCGCGTCTAGCAAGCCAGCGCGCCATAAAAGCAGCCAAGGCCACGCCAGGCCCAGCGCAAGGCCACGCCCAGCAGGCCGTGGCTGCGAGCGTAGCTGCGAGCAGGCTGCGAAGCTTGCGTGGGCTTATGGCTCGCATGGGCCGAGCGGCCGTGTGGGCTGTGCGCGGGCATGGCCTGCACACTTGCGGGTCATGCTCGTGTAGTGTTTGTGCTTCCGTACGAAACCTAAAACGTATAGGATTCGTTTGATGATTAAATTCCTAATCCTAATGGATAAATTAATTAATAAGATTCTACTTAATTAATTCGTATCCTAGTAGGATTCGATTACTTTTTCCATAGCCTATAAATATGAGATCAATGTTCACAATTTATAACGAGTTTTTTTTTTTTAAGTATTCTAAAAGTGAGAATTTTGAGTAAAAAATTCAGTCATCTACTTTGCCCATATAGCCGAAAATAATAGTACCTTAAGGGAGATTCTAGTTAGTCAATCTTAAGGCGAATCCGGACGTGCTGTGGACTTTCTACGGAGGGACGACACTTGGAGTTCTAAAGACTTGTTCTTGTTCGGTTCGGGCGCATCAAGGGAGGGCACGCTACAAAGAGTATGCATCCTAATTATGCTAATTGTTATGTGGAAATTAATTTGGGATCCTGGCTTTTATGGTTTTTCCGCATGATTTTTATTCAATTATATGTATCATAATCTAACATGAAGTATTGGAGAAAGATGAAGCATTCATACACGCAACCGAAATGACCACTAGAACCAATGGCACCTGGGCAATATCAAAAGAGCAAGACTCCATATCCGCATGACAAAAAAGGGGACGCCCACAAGAGAAAGAGCTCTTCGAATACAATAAAGACCTTCATACAATCCTTGTCGATGTAGGGGCTAGGTTTGACTTAGAATGTCCATTCTCGATGAAGTCCCCATTGAGAGTCGGGACTCGTAACTATATTGTCAATTTCACGAAGACATAGGTCATGACACCAAGGACTATAGGAGCCTGAAAAGGGCCTTGGACGGTTTGGCAGCTAAGGGCCATCTAAATAATTATTTAAAGAAAAATACCCATGGCACCGGAAAAATGTAGGGGAATACAGTTAAATACATATTAACATAGAGGAATAATCCCCAAAGCCAGGAAGCATGTATAAAGTACAGATCAAGCAAACTTACGTTTGTAGCGTGTTTTCCCTAGATTCAGCGTATCATGAACACGAACTCCAAATGTCGTTCCTCTACTTGGTTCACCGACAGTTCAGATCCGTCTTGAGATCAATAGCTTAGACATCACTCAAGATAGTTTTGCTTTTAGGGAAGAACGATTCTAATGAAGGCACAGAGAGTTTAGGGTTTCTCTTGCCTTAGGTTAGAATCTGATTTTTACATTAGGTTAGGAAAAATATGTACATTAGGTTATTATAATAACTTATCTAGTAAGCCAAGCCAACCGGCCAAGCACAAGGCTCAACCGCCCAGCAAGGCCCATAAGCACGCTGACACGCATAAGCGCACAGCACTGCAGCGCATGGGCTTGGGCGGACGTTGTTGCTGCTGCTGTGGCTTCCTTGCGCGCGTGCACAGCCGAGGCAGCAAGGCCATGGGCCCTTGCTCCTTGTGCTTTTCTCATGGGCTTGCCTTCGTGTTTGCTTCATTTAATTATCATCCGATAATTTATTTATCGTTTCGTACTTGACGATCCATTGTCATACGATACGATTATTCATTTCGCCTAGCTTATGAATATACGCAATCACGATATACGATTTCACGATCCAATGTTAAATCGTATAATTATGTTTTCCGAACTAACTTCCCAAAAAGATATTAAATGAATTTCCGATTCATTTAATCCGATGATCTGTTACATGCCAATGGTGTGACCTTATAGGTTCAGTCAAGAGTAAGCTGTGAGCCTAATATAGATTAGAACTCACTGATCGAAAGCATTGCTCCAGCTAGCTGTTCCGATCACTTGATCTCACTGAATTAATTATTCGTGATTAATCTGAACCTTGGTATTAGACTAATGCACCTTTGGTGAAGGACATATTTCCTTCAGTCTCCCACTTGTCATCTAGACTTTGTGCATTCCGATTCCTTTGTCTCTTGGTGTTACTGAACATAAGGTTAGATCCAAGCCATCCTTATTAGGTCCAGAAGTGTTTCTTGAATTACTGAGTTCAACTGTTAAACTTTACAGAAGGTTAAGCGTTAACCATTATGAGCACGGCCATGCATTTTCACAGTATCTAACTCTTCGAGAGGCCTTTTACAACAACAACACCATATCCTATCAAAGATAGGAGGATAATCCCTTCTTGTAACTTATGAACAACTTACTTTGATTCATAGTACGCCTGATAACTACTTTTATAGTCTCCTTTTACGGTGCAACGTTTAGTGAGCATCAAAGCGAACTAATTCTAAAGCAAGCAACCATAACTACTCAGGTTCTGAGGAATAGGTTCCAATCACCATTAATGAGAACTACTTATGACATGACTTTAATCTCTTAAAGTGTTCTCATGGTCTATCCGATACAAGATCCAATAAGTATCTATGCAAATGATTTCTGACAGCCAGTCCATCTAGTTCAAGAAACAGAACTATAAATCAACTTGGAATCTAATATTCATTAGTCATTGGTCGTCCAACCTTTCAATGACCTAGATTAGGGATCCTTTTGTGATTCAATATTCAAGTTCACTTATGGGTGTTTCTTTGTCAAAGAATCCATCTTGACATCCCATTTGAATGGTTTGAATCACTTGAACTTCATCATTTAATACTAAACCAAGATTAAATGAAATATGAAATATAATTTCATAAATGATAAATGTTTAAACCAAATGCTTACCAATCTGTGGGCCTCTAACCCAAAATCAAGGTTTTAATGTTTTACATATATAGGCCTTTCACCCAATACTTAAAACATTCATGGAAATAAAACTTGATTCCATTTCTGCATATGAGTGTTGTATCTCATTCGATCCAGAGGTTTAGTTTATCACACTTTGCTATTCTTAGCATCTTTTCTATCGAAAGCCTTTCGATGTAAGATAAAAAGATCTTTGAATATGTTTATAGAATGATCTAGTCTTTCATTGTTGTTTAGAATGATAATCACATTTAAAATAGAAAATCATCCAGATAGCAGACTTGTGATTAACCTGAGTTCATTGATGAACTCCCACTAGAAACAATTCCCTTTCATTGCTTCTTAGAAATAATGAATTCATTTCAAGTATGTAGAATTGCAAATGATGTTATCCTTTTGGAATACTCCAACCAGCTCACAGAGATGTGGGAGATACATCTTTCAACTGAGAACTTGGAAACTAATCATTGATTCAGTTTCCCATGAATCACATATGGTTTAGAACCTATGTTACCACCTTTTAATCACGACGCCTAATTGCCCGTGTATGTTTGTGTTTTGCCTAACAACAAGATTCAACTTTTGCTTAGGCAAATGCATGTAGCATCAAAACTTTAGTTCATCTTAACTTCCTCTTATCAAGTGCTCATCCTACATATCAAAATGTGTTGGATGTTCTTGATATTGTTCTAATGATCTTTGATCTAGATCAATAGAGATTGGTATAAACTCGCCACGATCTAATGTTCACGAGTTATCTTGGCGATCCATATATCACATCATACATGATTGATTGTAATGCAAAAATCATTCACATTTTAAAATCAATCCATGTAACTCTTAGCTTTATTCTGTTTCAAGAGATACTGAATCTTGCTAAAATCTTGGCATTGCCATGTGATATAAGGTGAAGGCACCTCTTCAAGGTCCTTCATGTTTAACTTTAGTGATAATAGCCTAGCTTTATACTTAGTTAAAGCGTTCATTACTTAGACTTACTCATATGGGTTGAGTCTCTTTTGAGTCTCTCAATTGTGTTTGATTTAGTAATTACTTTTACAGAATCCAAACAACGCTTTAGATCCTATCCAATAGATCTTTAACCCAGTATGTTCTAAGTTTCGCCATGGTTCTAATATTGACAAATAGTTTCAATCTAACCATTTAGAATTTGAATGTCATTTTCAATAGAGAGATATGTATCTCATATGTAGAACCAATAAACATGACTTAGCTCCCACTAAACTCCTCATCTAAAAGATAATCCATATTTTCATAAAGTATGATTGCTCAATAGCCTTGTTGAAAAATAGGGTCCAATTCCCACTTGCATGCTTTAATCTACAAATAGATTTCTTAAGCTTGATCTTTTATCTAGAATCTAAAACTTTTACATTGTCTGATGTACACAATTCCTTTCTACAAGTCCAATTGAGGAAGGTGTTTCATTTTCCAATTGACATATTGCCATATGCAATGATTGCTAGATTTATCAAAAATAGTTCAAGCATTCCGACTTGGTGAAAAAGATTTCAACATTATCAACGCCGTGAAGTTGTTTATAATCTTTAACCACCAATCTAGCTTTTCTTTTGTATGTGTATACAATATCATCTTTGTGTTTTTAAAACATGTTTGCAACCAATGGGAGTGAACCCTTTATGCAAATCGACGTTGTATGTTTAGAAAACATGTTTGCAACTAATGGGAGTGAACCCTTTATGCAAATCAACCAAATCATAGATTTGATTAATTAAGATGAAGATACTTCAGATAAAATGGCCTCAAACCGTTTTATATGGCCTCGAACCATAATAATGTTTCTGATGGCCTCAAACCATACTTGGGAATTTTAATTCGTCGTAGCTAACCTGTAAGTCATATGTTTTTGAAGCACTTCCAAAGTCTTCATAGTTTTCATTCCTCGAGATATCTATATATCTATCTTGGTTGAATTCTATTCCTTATACGATTTACCTAGGTATTGAACATTAAACCTTACTGTCTATAAAGACATTACTCAAGTCCTTTGAGTATTAGGATTCTCTTGAAGCACTTCTAAAGTCTTCCTGAAGCTCTTCCAAAGGCTTCTAAGTACGGAGCTTTTCCAAAGACTCCTAAGTATCCTACATTTGTTTGTTGCTTGACTCGAAGTTCTGTTGAGATCACTTCGAGGTCATTTTTCTCCCACTTTCCTTTTTAGAAATAAGATGGTTTCCTAAAAGACATTATCTAGAGCAACAATCATATGTTCTCAGATTTGTGGTAGAATCAATACCTTTTGTTTCTATGAGTCGCTCATAAAGAAACATATATCTATTATTGAGTTTGTTTGATGTCAACACTAACTCCCACTGGGTTTGACAACCCTAGATATATGGGTACTGAAAAGATGTACTAAACCGAAGTTCAATCCTTATGACATCTTATCATTAGCTTTGACAACTTTGTTTGGTGTGATAGTCACTTGAGAGTATCATTTAGAAACTCTATAGGAAAATAGTCATGATTATCGTTAATCGAATAGATTCCGATTTCTCCATTTGGACATACCATATTCTTATGGAGCTTCGATTGTCATAATGCCATATAAATAATCTAGATAATCTTTCTTGGCTCATGCAAACATCACCTTGACCCAGCCTAGTTGTTCTAAAATTCTTCCAAGTTGACTTTATACCCTTTTGTGAATCGCATTGAAGCATTTCACATATTTCACTTTGAGTAAATATATCCATATTTTCTCAAACTCTTGTGAAACGGGTAAGTCATAAAATCCATCTTTGGTCTATGAACGTAATTGTCTAGAACCTTCTAACAGTAGTCCATGTATATGTCATGTTCAACAAGTAAGACCCACGTGTCTTAAATTAATCAACTTTCCGAAAATCCATGCCATGGAATCTTAGAATGTTGTCTTGTTGATATGGTCGTATGACAATGCCAAAGATATGTGGAACACAAATCAAAATATTTGATTTGAACCTTCTGAAGTTTGAGTGTGAAGAGATTTGTTTGTTTATTAATCAATCATATGACTCAACCCTTAAATGACCATTTCATTCAAATAAACACTCAACAAATGTTTTTGTTTACTTTGAATGTGAGTCTTTCTGTTGTCCAAACAGAAGTGGTTTATGATGATTAATGGAACATAATGCCATTAAGTTAAAGCCTTTAAAAGGACTTTAAAACAAACATGATGACCCTACAGCTAATGTAGCACGACTTTGCTTCATTTCCCACTTGTAGGTCAATAACCAGACTTAGCTCCCGGAATTTGAGTTCTTAACAAGAGATAGAGCCTCAAGCGGCAATCTAATACCATAGGAGTTTATTTGCTAAGTTGTTTCTCTTTAACATAAACTTCAAGGTAGAAATTGAATCTTGAATTCATTTCTTTTGTTCCCCTTTCCTATCCTTTCTAGCACGTTTTCTTATAGTCCTAAAGATTTTACTCTTTGCTTGATCTTCTTACTTTGTTATGCGTACAAAGTCCCTTTCTTTTATTCACTTTGATTGACCGCATCCAATGAGTCTAGTTCATTATCGAGTCAAAATAAAATTGGTTGTTAACCATTGGTTATACATGAGTCTTCAACTCAATACTTCATTATTTCAAAACTACCCAGTATTCTGAATATATGAGGTCCAATTGGTCTACCATTCAAATTTAAGTTTGAAAACAACCATGAAGATCACTATAAGAAAATAGCATTCAAGATACACTCTCATTCTCCTTTTCATTGAGAATCGCTCTCAAAATTAATTACCAATCGATCGAGAAAATATCGCAGTTCTATTATACGAACGCAATAGAGTTGAAGATTTACAATTCTACAAAATGAACTAGCAAAGAAAACATTTATCATACTTTAATAACTTGAATAAAAGCATTCACGCAATCATTAAGGCTATTAAAATTTTCATTCATGCAAAAATAAAACATGGTCCATAATGAATGAAACGATTCCAAGACCCTAAAAGTCCTAAATCCTTAAGCAGCTTTGGCATATCTTAAGTCTTTTAAGATTCTAGGTAAGCAAAACCAATTGCTAGTAATCTCCAAATTACTCTTGGTTAATAAATTAATACCATAATTTATCCCATTGCCACAACATATGTCATTTGTTGTTTGAGTTACAACCACAATCAATGTGTTCATTTGGGATACCTTACCATCTAAGTCAACTAAAATAGCACCTTGCTTTGGCAAAAACCTACTATCTTAGGTCCTTAGATTTTTGTAAGTGCTTGATTTGGAAGGCAATTGTGAACTCAATATTACTTTGGACATAGTTGTTTCTATGTTGGTTTGATTACTTAGTGAACTAAATCATAACCAAACATACAAACAACGCATTCATGCATAATATACATATACCAATATATAAAAGCATAAATAATTTGGTGAACTAGTATTGTCCAAAAACTTGGTCTTGAAGCATCCAATCTTCCCTTCACCTTGTTAGCTTGGCATCGTCTTGAACTTCATTCAAAAGCTAACTTAAAGTTCTAAATTTCCTAGAAATACTTGAAATAATTAAATAATTACATCAAAATTTCAATGGTACGCAGACCATATTTAAAACTTTACATTCAAAGATAAAACGGTACGCAAACCGTATTTAACTATCCTAGATTGGCCATACCAGTCACCTTGAATACCTGCAACACATAAAATATATTCTATGCATTCATCCATTCGTGTACAAAGACGAATGGCCCAAATAAGTATGCAAGTTCTTTCACATAAAACGCGTCCTAAAAGATTAATCAATTCTGAACTATTAATCCTTAGAATTATTCTAATCAAATTTAATTTAATTAAAATAATGGTGCCTTACGAAATAATTAAAATTAATTATTTCATTTAATTTCATTAAATGGCTCCCACTTAAACCAATATTTTAATTTGGATAATTTAATGTTAAATATTTAAAATTACGGCCCGGCCCAAGTCAAATAAAATAAAATAAATAAAAAATCCACCGTTAGCCATTTCATGTAAAAATTAAATTCAAAGCCTAAACGAAGCAAAATAGTCTATTTGTGCAAAATGGGCTAGGCTTGCGCCCAGCCCAATGTCTCCTTGTGCATTGCGTGCCACGCGAGGCCTCGAGGAGCAGCGCCCCTCCCTGCATGGCACAACGCACAGCCCGCTGCTACGCTGCTGCTGCTTTGCTCGTCGTTGCTTGCAAGCCAAGGCCAGCGTTGCTGCCTTGCTTGCTCGCTGAGCCAAGGCACAGCTGCTGCCTTGCTCGCTGCCTTGCTTGCTCGCTGAGCCAAGGCACAGCTGCTGCCTTGCTCGCTGCTTCGGCCACCGCGCGCTGGCACGCCCAGCTCGCTTGCTGGCTGCCTCGCATTGCTACGCCAATGCTACGGAATGCAGCGCGCATGGGCTACGCCCAGCCACACACGCCGCACACCCTATGTTCCGCGCCTTTAGCTCGTGCCATACGAGCCAATTAACCATTTTTTTTAAAATTTCGCGGAACGTTATTTGCATGACGTTATCTTTCTTAAATTAACAAAATTAATCGTTTTATTTTTCGAAAAATAACAAAGTGGGTGATTTAATTAATTTTCCAACAATCCAATTTTTAGAAATTTATTAAATCTTGGCTAACCACATTCAAATTTAACAAACGATCTATATCAACAAAAATTTGAATATATTTGATAATCCAATCCAAAATTTTAAATCGTTCTAAACACTTAAATTTCAGATTTTTATCAATTTGGTTTAAGTGATGATTAAAATTAACGAATCTAATCAAAATTTTAATCCAATAATTTTTAAAAAACTGCCACTTAATATGAAATTATATTCCCTTTCCCAATTAAACAAATTTCCAGATCTAAATTATTTTTAAAATCAATTTACGATCTAAAAATCATTAATTTAGGGAAAAATAAAATTAGGGTTTATACTTAACATTTATGGCCAAAAATTTTATCATAATTTTAAAATATACCCAAGAACAGTAGGGGAAAATTTTAATAAATTCCGAGTAGTTTAGGTCGAACAATTAATTGAAAAACTTTCCAAAATTGTTAATTTAATTCATTAATTAACAAAAACGCCTGAAAACTCGAACTTCGGGGACTGTTCTTGCAATTCTGTTCTCATGAGTTGATCTTTAAACGCCGTTTATATCAGATTATGGTCAGAAAAATTGAATTTCCGACAATTTTTGAATTCAGAACATATTCTACGATCTATTCAATAATCCAGAAATATTTGGTAAATTCATGAAAAAATTCAGAAAAATTTGACAACATCAAAAACATATTAACATGCCAAAAGTACTTTAAAATACATGTTTCTCATGATACCACTGTAGGGGAATACAGTTAAATACATACTAACATAGCGGAATAATCCCCAAATCCAGGAAACATGTATAAAGTACAGATCAAGCAAACTTAAGTTTGTAGCGTGTTTTCCTAGATTCAGCGTATCACGAACACAAACAAGAACTCCAATTGTCGTTCCTGTACTTGGTTCACCGACACGTTCAGATGTTTCTTGAGATCAATAGCTTAGACATCACTCAAGATATTTTTGCTTTTAGGGAAGAACAATTCTAATGGAGGCACAGAGAGTTTAGGGTTTCTCTTGCCTTAGGTTAGAATCTGAATTTTGCATTAGGTTAGGAAAAACATGTACATTAGGTTATTATAATAACCTATCTAGTAAGCAAAGCCAACCGGCCAAACACAAGGCTCAACCGGCCAGCAAGGCCCATAAGAACGCTGACACGCATAAGCGCACAACACTGCAGCGCATGGGCTTGGGCCGACGTTGCTGCTGCTGCTGTGGCTTCCTTGCGCGCCCGCACAGCCGAGGCAGCAAGGCCATGGGTCCTTGTTCTTTTCTCGTGGGCTTGCCTTCGTGTTTGATTCATTTAATTATCATCCGATAATTTATTTATCGTTTCGTACTTGACTATCCATTGTCGTACGATACGATTATTCGTTTCGCCTAGCTTACGAATATACGCAATCACGATATACGATTTCACGATCTAATGTTAAATCGTATAATTATGTTTTCCGAACGAATTTCCCGAAAAGCTATGAAATGAATTTCCGACTCATTTAATCAGATGATGTGTTACATGCCAATGGTGTGACCTTATAGGTTCAGTCAAGAGTAAGCTGTGAGCCTAATATAGATTAGAACTCACTGATCGAAAGCATTGCTCCAGCTAGCTGTTCCGGTCACTTGATCTCACTGAACTAATTGTTCGTAATAAATCTGAACCTTGGTATTTGTAAGGTTATGATACATATAAATGAATATAAATCATGCGGAAAAACCATAAAAGCCAGGATGCCAAATTAATTGCCACATAAAAATTAGCATAATTTAGGATGCATACTCTTTGTAGCGTGCCCTCCCTTGTTGCGCCCGAACCGAACAAGAACAAGTCTTTAGGACTCCAAGTGTCGTCCCTCCGTAGAAAGTCCACAGCACGTCCGGATCCGCCTTAGGTTTGACAAACTAGAATCGCCCCAAAGGTACTATGTTTTTTGGTGATTATGAGGCAAATAAGTGACTGGATTTTATGCCTAAAACTCTTATGAATACTTGGAAAACTCATTATAAATTGTGAGCATTGATCACCTATTTATAGGGTATGGAAAAGGTATTGGAATCCTACTAAGAAACGAATTAATTAATTTGAATTTAATTAAAACTCTATTAATTAATTATCTAGTAGATATATGAATTTAATCTTTAAACGAATCCTACATGGTTTAGGTTTCGTACGCAAGCACAAACACACACGAGCATGACCCGCATGCGCGTAGGTCATGCCCGCGCATACGCATAGCCCACGAAGCTATGAAGCCCACGCGTGCTGCTTGGTGCCCGTAGCCTAGGCGAGCGCTGGGCCTGGCCTTTGCGCTGGGCCGGGCGTGGCCTTGGGCTGTTTGTGCGGTGCGCTATGCTTGCTGGACGTGGGCCTGGCTTCGCGCTGGGCCTTCTTCTAGCAAGCTCGTCCAATGCTAATTCGTACGACGCGCTTCCGATTAATTTCCCGATTTCGGAATTCATTTCCGATACGAACTATATTTAACATTTCAGATTCCGGAATTAATTTCCGTTTCGAACGAATATTTAATATTTCCGTTTTCGGAATTATTTTCCGATTCCGATAATATTTCCGATTCCGCCAATATTTCCGTTTCCGGCAATATTTCAGATTCCGGCAATATTTCCATTTCCGATAATATTTTCCGATACATACCATCTTTCCGTTTCCGGCAACATCTACAACTTGAATAATATTTATAATTCCGCTACGATCCATATTTCCGTTTCCGGCAATATCATCGTTTCCAGAGTATTCATTATTTGCCTTTGACGATCTCAGCTCCCACTGAAACTAAGATCCGTCCATTCCGAATATCCATAGATGGAGTATTTAATGCCATTAAATACTTCATCCATTTACGTACTATTTGTGTGACCCTACGGGTTCAGTCAAGAGTAAGCTGTGGATTAATATCATTAATCCACTTGAACTAAAGCGGCCTCTAGCTAGGCATACAGTTCACTTGATCTCACTGAATTATTAACTTGTATAATTAATACTGAGCCGCATTTATTAGACTTACCATTAAATGCATACTTGGACCAAGGGCATTATTTCCTTCAGTCTCCCACTTGTCCTTAGGGACAAGTGTGCATTTCCTAATTCCTTTGTCACTCGATGCTTGCTCTTGAACATAAGGTAAGAGTTGTCATCCTTATTATATCCAGAGGTGTTTCTCGGTTTCAGAGTTCAACTGATTAAATAAACAGATAATCATAGCCTATGATTCATCTGAGCACGGCCATGCATTTTACAGTTTCTAGCTCTCCAAGTGGCCTTGTACAACTTTCAGCATCTCATCCCGATTTATGGGAGGACAATCCCAATCTTGCGATCTTGAGATTAGACTTCGTTTGATAGGTGATTACCCGAGCATTGCCTTTATATCCTCCTTTGATGGTGCGACGGTTGACAACGTCAAAGTAAGCAGTTCTCAAACAAGTAATCTCAAATCACTCAGGTATTGAGGATTAGTGTCTAATAATTTTAATGAAATTTACTTATAACAGATTTTCATCTCTTACAGTAACATTTCATAGGTCTGTCCGATACTAGTCTTCCCAAAGTAAGTATCTATGCAAATGATTGCGACATTGCCATGTCCACATAGTTCAAGAAACAGAACTACTAGTCATCTTGCATTCTAGTCGCTAACGTTTTCTATGCGTCCATCTTTATAAAAAAAACTCCAACAAGGGACCATTTTCAACTTTTGACATTCAAGTTCACTTGATAGACATTTCTTAGTCAAAGGACTGGTCCTGGCAGTCTATCTTGAATATATCGTCAAATTGAAGGGACTCATCATTTAATAAACCACAAATTAAATGGAAAAATGAATTCTATTCATTAATGTGAATGATTAACCAATAATGTTTTACAAAGTATTAAACTCTAAAACTTTAAAACATTAAATGAGGACATCCCAACTAAAGCCATTCTCCAACCTGCTTGATTCCCATAGCTGCAGTGTGCGAGTTGTGCTTCACCTACGGCAGAGGTTTAGTCAATGGATCTGAGATGTTGTCATCAGTTCCAATCTTGCTTTTCTCGACTTCTTTTCTTTCAACGAACTCTCGTAGAAGGTGAAATCTACGAAGTACATGCTTGACTCTCTGGTGGTGTCTAGGCTCCTTTGCTTGTGCAATAGCTCCATTATTATCAAAATACAGAGCTATTGGTCCTTTAATGGAGGGGACTACACCAAGTTCACCTATGAACTTCCTTAGCCATATAGCTTCCTTTGCTGCTTCATGTGCAGCAATGTACTCCGCTTCAGTTGTAGAATCCGCAATGGTGCTTTGCTTAGCACTTTTCCAGCTTACTGCACCTCCGTTGAGGCAGAAGACAAACCCAGACTGTGATCTGAAATCATCTTTTTCGGTTTGGAAACTTGCGTCCGTATAGCCTTTAACAATTAATTCATCATCTCCACCATAGACTAGGAAATCATCTTTGTGCCTTTTCAGGTACTTCAGAATGTTCTTGGCAGCAGTCTAATCCTCTCCTGGGTCTGACTGGTATCTGCTCGTAGCACTGAGTGCATACGCAACATCCGGGCGTGTACATATCATAGCATACATTATTGAACCAATCAATGATGCATATGGAATCCCATTCATTCGTCTACGCTCATCTAATGTTTTTGGGCACTGAGTCTTGTTTAGAGTCATTCCATGAGACATGGGTAGGTAGCCTCGCTTGGAGTCTGCCATATTGAACCTTTCAAGCACCTTATTGATATAAGTGCTTTGACTGAGTCCAATCATCTTCTTAGATCTATCTCTGTAAATCTTGATGCCCAGTATGTACTGTGCTTCTCCTAGATCCTTCATCGAAAAATATTTCCCAAGCCAAATCTTGACAGAGTTCAACATAGGAATGTCATTTCCGATAAGTAATATGTCGTCGACATATAATACTAGAAAAGAAATTTTGCTCCCACTGACCATCTTGTATACATAAGATTCGTCTACGTTCTTGATGAAACCAAAGTCACTGACTGCTTCATCAAAACGTATATTCCATCTCCTTGATGCTTGCTTCAATCCGCAGATTGATTTCTTAAGCTTGCATACCTTTTTAGCATTCTTTGGATCCTCAAAACCCTCAGGTTGTGTCATAAGCACAGTTTCTGTTAAAACGTCGTTTAAGAAAGCGGTTTTGACATCCATCTGCCATATTTTGTATTCGTAATATGCAGCGATTGCTAACATTATCCGAATAGACTTTAGCATTGCAACTGGTGTAAAGGTTTCATCGTAATCCACACCGTGGACTTGCTTGTAACCTTTTGCAACCAATCTAGCTTTGAAAACTTCAAGTTTCCCATCCTTGTCCTTTTTCAGTTTGAAAACCCATTTGCTTCCTATGGCTTGGTAGCCATCTGGCAAATCGACCAAATCCCAAACTTGGTTTTCAGACATGGAGTCTAATTCAGATTGCATGGCTTCTTGCCATTGCTTGGAGCTAGGGCTCGTCATAGCTTGTTTGTAAGTCGCAGGTTCATCACTTTCAAGTAATAGAACTTCATAGCTCTCGTTCGTCAAAATACCTAAGTACCTTTCCGGTTGAGATCTATATCTCTGCGATCTACGCGGGGTTACATTTCTAGATGGTCCTTGATTCTCACCAGATACTTCTAAAGATCTCTGAGTTTCATCCTGAATGTCATCTTGAGCATTCTCTAGAGTTTGTTGTTCGACTCGAATTTCTTCGAGGTCTACTTTTCTCCTACTTATCATTTTGGAAATGTGATCTCTTTCCAAAAAGATACCATCTCGAGCAACAACCACCTTGTTCTCAGATGTATTGTAGAAGTAGTACCCCTTTGTTTCCTTTGGATAGCCCACAAGGATACATTTGTCAGATTTTGGATGAAGTTTGTCTGAAATTAATCGTTTGACGTATACTTCACATCCCCAAATCTTAAGAAAAGACACTTTTGGAGGCTTTCCAAACCATAATTCATATGGAGTCTTTTCAACAGCTTTAGACGGAGCTCTATTTATAGTGAGTGCAGCTGTATTTAGTGCATGTCCCCAAAATTCTATTGGAAGTTCGGCCTGACCCATCATTGATCTAACCATGTCTAGCAAGGTTCTATTCCTCCGTTCTGACACACCGTTCCATTGAGGTGTTCCAGGAGGAGTCAATTCTGATAGAATTCCACATTCTTTCAGATGGTCATCAAATTCATAGCTCAGATATTCGCCGCCTCTATCAGACCGCAGTGCCTTAATCTTCTGCCTAATTGATTCTCTACTTCACTCTGAAATTCTTTGAATTTGTCAAAGGATTCAGACTTATGCTTCATTAGGTAGACATAACCATATCTACTGAAGTCATCAGTGAAAGTGATAAAGTAGCTGAAACCACCTCTAGCATTTGTACTCATTGGTCCACATACATCTGTATGGATTAAACCCAATAGTTCATTTGCTCTTTCTCCAAATTTAGAGAAAGGTTTCTTTGTCATTTTGCCAAGTAAACATGATTCGCACTTACCATAATCCTCTAAGTCAAATGGTTCTAGAATTCCTTCCTTTTGAAGTCTTTCTATGCGTTTCAAGTTAATATGGCCTAATTGACAATGCCACAGATAGGTGAGATCTGAATCATTCTTTTTGGCCTTTTTGGTATTTATGTTATAAACTTGTTTGTCGTGATCTAATAAATAAAGTCCATTGACTAATCTAGCAGATCCATAAAACATCTCTTTAAAATAAAACGAACAACTATTGTCTTTTATTAAAAAGGAAAATCCCTTAGCATCTAAGCAAGAAACATAAATAATGTTTTTAGTAAGACTTGGAACATGGATACAATCTTCCAGTTCCAAAACTAGCCCAGAGGGCAACGACAAATAATAAGTTCCTACAGCTAATGCAGCAATCTGTTCTCCATTTCCCACTCGTAGGTCGACTTCACCCTTGCTTAACCTTCTACTTCTTCTTAGTCCCTGTGAATTGGAACATAAGTGTGAGCCACAACTTGTATCTAATACCCAAGAAGTTGAATTAGCAAGTATACAGTCTATAACGAAAATACCTGAAGATGGAACGACTGTTCCGTTCTTCTGATCATCCTTAAGCTTTGGACATTCTCTCTTGTAATGGCCTATTCCATCACAATAAAGACAGCTTGATGTGGACTTGTCCTGCTTTGTCTTCTTTCTTGACTCAACATTGCCCTTGGACTTTCCACCATTCTTGAAGGGTCTCCCTTTAGCCTTGATTAAATCTTTGGCTTCACAGTCGAGTACTATCTCAGCCTTTATGACAAGGTGAACAAACTCTGAAACTGTTTCTTCTCTTGGTTCACTTAGGTATAGTTGCTTGAAGCGACCAAACCCACTGTGCAGTGAATTGAGCAAGATAGAGACTGTCATCCTTTCGCTTATTGGTGTTCCTAGCAGACTTAGGCGATCAAAATATGAAAGCATAAGCTCCACATGGAACCTTAGTGGGACGCCTACCCTCTGTTTAGTGCGAAGGAGCTGAACGTGTGTTTCTTGGACCTCCATCCTAAAACACCTGTTAGAAGAACTAACCTTTAGACCAGACATTGATTCAATCAACTCATGGACGTTTAGGTCCCTGTCCTCTGTGTTTCCACGACAGATATCCCTCAGATTCTTGATGAGCGTAAAAGGTTCGTAAGCTGCAAATCTTCTAGCCCATTCATCAGGGATATTGTTCAGCGTGAGACTCGTAACCTTTTTGAGATCCGCATCCCAGGCGGCAAATCTTTCAGGGGTCATGTCTCTGGCATAGTAGCTTGGTATGGGATGGAACAGTACATACTCAAGTCCATTGAGTCTGACTACTTCAACTAGCTTAGCTTCCCATTCAAGAAAATTTGTTAGGTTCAGCTTGACCATAAGCTCAGAACCCATGATGATGTTTTGATTGTTGTTTTCCATAGTTAAAACTACAATTGAAAAAGAATAAACAAATAAATAACCATTCACAGTTTCTCTTAATAAATTCAAATTCTAGCAAACATGCATAATTTATCATTTATTAAGCATTTTATTCAAGTTATGTGTTCCGGCAGGTGTGAATAAAATGATTCCAAGATCCTTAAATCATTGAAGAATTAAGCACATTATGTATTTAGACTCAATTCTAAAATATTTTAGGTAAGCAAAGCCTTTGCTAATAGTCTAGAAGCTACTCTTGGTTGGTAGGTACGTCACTTTTCAATAACCTGCAAAACAGTACATATACATTATATACCATTCACCCATTCATTATCATGAATGGCCCACATAGCTGGTTAGTAGAACATATTATGCATCACATAAACATTTGCAGCAATTAATCAAGGCTTCCAATAATCTACCAATTATTCAATCCTTATTAATTCTAATCAAGTTGTTTTAACCTTAAAGTAATGTACACCTAATCAAGAGTTTATGACTTAAAGCTCCCACTTAAACCAATAAATTTACATGCTTTACTAATTTTAAACATAAAATTGTATTTCCTAGTCTAACCGAAAAAATACAAATTTAATTAAAATTTAAAGCTCATATAAACTTATAATTGAATCCTTTAATTTATTTTCAGTTGAATTAATAAATGAAATAATTTAAATTAATTAAAGGTTTTAATTTTAGTAAAATAATTAGTATAAATTAGAATTTAGAATAAATTATATTATTCAAAATTAAATTCCGAGAAAACAATTTAAATTATGAATTTTAAAGTTAATTAAAATCGTTTCCGAACTGAAAATTCAAAATTAAATTCAAAACGTATCAATCGTAACACGATGAGGCACTTGGGCTTGCGCCCAAGCACCATCGAGTCATGAGGCAGCAACGCCCCATCGACTGAATGCGCGACATGCACGAGCAGGCCACACGCATCGCAGCCATGCCAGGCCACGCTGCGCGCAGCCCGCATTGCTCAACGCTGCTGGTCTGCTTGCTGGGCGAGGCGGCGCCCGCTGTGGCGCAGCTCGCTTGCTGCCCACACGCGACTGCTCGCCTGGCACCCGCATTGCCCATCGCCCCATCGAAATTTAATTTTAAATTGTGTGTGGCTCGATGGGGCTAATGCGTGACCTCGTCCCTCATGGGCGTGACGTTGTCAGGTCAAATGTAATTGGATTTCCTGTGAGTTTACACCCAATCGACTAGTAATATAGGAGTCGCCATTCAGTTTTTAACGACAATAAGAAAAACTGACAAAACCCGGTTATCGTGACATAAAGGGAGTGCCATTATGTTCGACCACGACGGCCATAGGTTCCCTTGTGATCCCTGGTGTGGGGATCGCTCAACGTACACCCGCAGGGCAGAGATTGAGAGTTCGGGGGACTGTAACTACCGAGAGGAGTGCTCATCGATAATACTCCAGAGGCAGGTTATCCTTACTAGCTCAGCATAAATAATTGAAGGGACATGCGTTAAACTATTCTGAATTGATTTTAGCAATATGCAACACATAACACTAAATCGATCGTGATTATCTTATTTAGATTGATTTAAGGTACCTAGCATGATAATTCAATTGTCCAGGGTATTATCTTATTTGGCATGATAGATCAATCAAATTAATAGTTTGAAAATTTTATAAAAGGGTGATGAAAGCGATTAAATCATATGAGGGACACATTACAACGCACCCTTTAGAGGCGCGTTGTGGTTCTCAGAAAACTAACCACTTGGATTTGCTATTTCTCCTTTTATTTAGCGAATCTCGGGTTTCCAAGCAATGTTCCAGTATTTAGGCTTAATTCATCAAGCTACAAGGGGCAGGATGCGTTCTGTTCGACTTTTGGGTCGATTGCGACAGAACGCCGGATCAATTTCGCAGCGTGAGGCTTAGGCTTAAGGCTAGAGTCAATACTCAGATTATGGAATTGTGTCTGTTATTTTCACGCCGGTTTTAGGCTGTATTTATAGGAAAAGAGTGTGTGGAAAGATAGATTTTTAAGATACGAATCCAAAAAGAATCCGGAGATAAAACGGCCCCAGGCACTTTCAGCGCCCAGGGCTTGGCGTCGAAGATTTCGGCGCCCAGATCCAGGCGTTGAAAATGGGATCTGGGCCGAGTTCTTGTCAGATTTGCACTCTTAGAACACGGAGCTTTTTGGGGGATTTATCCGAGTCTTTTAGTGCGTATTAACTTATGACGGAATGCGTCTGGGCCCGTTACGAACTCTAGGTTCGTTAGGAATTTAATTAATACGTAACTCTTATTTTCGAATTATACCAAGAATAGAATTCCTTTGTAAATTCTATCTCTTTTAGGATTTATGTTGGAGTGCAACACCTAATTCTGACAGGTTTCTATCTTTTATGATTTTGCCACTTTTAACAACTACCTTTTACGGTAGTTACTATTCTTAGCAGGTTTCTATAAATAGCAGCTTTGGCTGAAATGAAAGGGTGATTGAGATTCGTTATTTTATAGGAGATGCGTTTCCAAGTGGAGATTTATGTTCTCATCATCGAACCTTCCCTTTCGGGAATGGGGACAAAAGTAGGCGTCTACAGTTAGCCCCCACTTTGACTGAGTCTCGAGATGAGACGATGGTCAAAGTACTAGACGGAGTGCGTCATACAAGCCATGGTGTTTGTGACCTGTTTTGCGAGGGTCTCACGAGCCCCCAAGTGATAACATTTGACTTAAGGGTCATCACTTGAAGTGTTAACACATTCCTCACGCGTCATTGGAATTTGTTAACTGATAGAGTAAAAACTCCCTCACTTTGTCATTGGAAGTATCTAAAGATGTTTTCGAAATCAAAGCTATAAATGATAACTAGGCCTGGCCAAGCCCAATCACGAGGTAAAACGTTTTAAAGATTCTCATTTTCAGGGTTAGCTAAACGAGAAAACCCCCTTGTTTTTATAGGACGTAAAACGAAGGAAAATCCAGCACATCGCTCTTTTTTGGAAAAGCGGAAAACCAATCCTTTGATTTTTGGAAAAGGGAAACCATCCTTTGATTTTTGGAAAAGGGAAACCATCCTTTGATTTTTGGAAAAGGGAAACCATCCTTTGAGTTTTGAAAAAGGGAAACCATCCTTTGATTTTTGGAAAAGGATAAACCAGGAAAAGTTATCGCTGCAGCGACTAAGGACCTGCGCGGTTAGTGACGCAGACCCCGCCCGCTGAAGGTGGGTGAGCCTGTCAGCTGAGGGTGGGCACCCCGTCTGATAGAAGTGGACGAATCTGTTTTGATGTTTTGAAAATAAGGACCTGCGCGGTTAGTGACGCGGACCCCGCCCGCTGAAGGTGAGCGAACCTGAATTCGTCTTTTCGATTTGGGACTCGCGTGGTTCGTGGCGCGATCTTGCCCGATCGAGGTGGGCCAGTCCCTATTTCATTTGTTCTTGGGATTTCTTTTGAGAATTTCTTTTTATTCATTCCTGTAAGAGAGAATTCTTTCGAGGGATGCTCAGATTTAGCTGCAACCTGAATGTGGGTTGGCAACGTGTCTAAACGGACCATCGTTTCGTGGTCGTCTGCCTTTCGTGGTTTTGAACAAGTCTTTACGGCTCATAGGATGTATGTCACCGTTTAGAACTGGCCTAGTTATGCCATTACTTGAGTCCTTGTGAAATGACCGGTAGGACCATATGCAAATGTTAATGGAGACCTTTTGCTTTGAGGTCGAGTTCATTTTTTGAATTTGTCCAAGCACGGGACGTAGTTTGGAAACGTTGTTTCAACTTGCATCCCTTTTTTGAAACGCATATTTTCTTTCTTTCGAGCCCCCAAGCATTTGTACTTGGTGGTTGTTCTTTGCCAAGAGAAGTACTTATTTTAAAACGTCTTTAATTGTGTTTGGGATCGTGCTCGTAAGTGCGAGCGATCTTTGTAGTGGTATGCTACTTTGATGAAGTCGTGGAGTGCGACTTCATTTTCCGGGCGACAAAGTTTGCTTCATTTTTCAACAATTAATACATCGAGCTTACTTTGGCCCGGATTGATCTTTTTGACAAA
Source organism: Spinacia oleracea (assembly GCF_020520425.1). Lineage (NCBI taxonomy): Eukaryota > Viridiplantae > Streptophyta > Magnoliopsida > Caryophyllales > Amaranthaceae > Spinacia > Spinacia oleracea. Next base: position 60,968,497 of record NC_079489.1, read on the forward strand.
TAAACGCTTTTTAATTTCACTAGTGGAAAAACAGTCATTTGCGTCGGTCATTTAAGCCCATTTGCGTCGTACATTGGTGCGACGCAACTGACCGCGACGCAAATGAAAAAAGACATTTGCGTCGCACTTTTGGGCGACGCAAATAAGAGTCATTTGTGTCGCAGTTTAGTTAAACTGCGACGCAAATGACCTTTTTTTATCATCCTGTAAAAGTCATTTGCGTCGCTGTTTAGTTAAACTGCGACGCAAATGACTTTTCAGTATGTTAAAAAAAATGTCATTTGCGTCGCAGTTTAGTTAAACTGCGACACAAATGACTTTTCAGCATGTTTTAAAAAAAGTCATTTACGTCGCAGTTTTAGTTAATCTGCGACGCAAATGACTTTGGATATTCTAAAAAAATGAGCTACTGATTTTATTTAATGCACAGATTAAATAAAATCAACAGCTTTCATTACTGCCAAAACACAAAATGCACACATAGTGATATTACAAATAGAACATCTGAACAAACTACTAAGTACTAACCAGTATTCCAGTCAAAATTGATAAAATGCACCTAACAACTAATTATGCAATTAACTAAATTAATATAAATGGACAGTCACAAGTCAAAAAAAATTACCAACACTAGGCAAAAAACAGAACGCATACCTGGAAGCTTAGGCTAGAAATAGACCCAAAAAAGAATAAAACAGCATAAAAATACACTGTCAAGGTTCCAATTAAATAGTCTTCCAACTACAAGCGCTATAGGAACAAGCGCTAGGGAACCTGATAATTTAATTCTCCGAAATCTAAAACTCAGCAGATTCAAATATCTCTATCAAAAACTTTTATCTAAAAGGCCAAATTTACTGTGATACCCCGAGCCACTTAGTGAAGTTCTCAAACTCTGTGTAGTCATAATCTGAAATCACTATCTTGTAGAACGATCTTCCCAAGGCCTTGATGGCAGCAAGCTCCTCCTGCTCAAGATTAAGCAGCAAGCAAAATGGCAAATTAGCTATTCAAATACATATACATAATCATATACAGAGATTACAGTTGACTCAGCGAACCAAAAGCAACTAACTTAACAAGAAATCTCGATCATTCCCATACCAAGATTTTTACAGATACTCGATCATCAAACCAAAGTCATACCGAGTAAATCTTAAAACTATGACATCAACAACTTATCAAGAAACCAGAGATTCCAATTACAAACTCGAGATCAATCAGACTAAGAAATGACTAACAAAATAACTACAGTGTAAATAAACATGGATGCAAACTAATCAAACACTATATCATACTGCACAGAGTGAGAAGATTACAATGGTAACATAATAAATTTGAAACCCAACAAACTACAAGCACATGAGAACATGACCAAAATCACAAGTTATTGCACCAAGATTTTGATGCTTTGAAAGTGTATTTTTTTAAGGATCCCCTCAACAATAAAAATGAACAATCAAGTTCTTAACTAGCAATGCCAGCTATACATAATCACTTCAACTAAACAAAGCCATTGAAGATTTTCTAAAATGTTTTTCTATTATTCCCTGTTAATCTCAATCAAGCACATTGAAGCAAAAATTCATTGCTTGAAGACAGTCATGCACAGCTATTAACAAAATAGAGAGAGAATAATATTTTACCTCGTCCTGCAACCGATTGACCTCTTAATACAACTTTTCAATCACCTCCTGTAATCAGCAAGATTTTATTCAATTAATGGCTGAATTTCTTCCAAAGTAAATCATAATAGAGAGAGAAGAAAGGGAAAGAGAAAGTACGCACATAATCAGCATAAGTCACAATTTATTTGCAGTGTCAGCCTCGACAATTAATGTAAAGTACGAACCACCAATATTGAATTTTAACAAATTAGGTACATCATGTGTGTGAATTTTCATCCCTAATTTCATATCCAAATAATGACACAGTTATTGAATAATTAGCAAAGTTACAAGAACTTGTAGTAACGCAGTGCATTACTGAAAACCTGAGCTTCGCCAGAAGCTGCAAACCATCAGTAAATATATGATTCACCACTAAGCTGGCCATTGTAACTTTTAAAGAATATGACTACGCATCAAAATAACTTCTCATCATCGTCCCCTCTTTCAGCTGCAAAAAGGGAAGCAGCTTCACTCACAATATGTACACACAAGGTTTTGCCTAAAAAGACATTAGAATGACACGGGTTCTCTGCATTGCTTACATGATCTGTCCATCACCAGTTCCAAACCAGTCAAATCTTTACATGATCTGCCAATGAAATACCCAGAATGTATCAAATTTACTAAGCCTTAGATTCATCAAAATAATGAATAAACTAGCAATTCATAGGGAACAGACATAAATGATTAAACCATCAATCAAGACTGTCCCTATGATACTCCCTCACAAATGCAAGTGGGTCTCTTTTCTGGCAACAATTCACCAATGTCCGTGTCATGAGAGTCCAAATCACAAAAGTTTTCTATAACTTTGTCTCTTTGTGTTCTGGACTTCTTGGTTCATCAATTTCAGTAAGTACCTCACTAGTGGAAAAAGGCTTATTTGCATCCCCGCATTTGCCACGCCATTCTGAACATGTGACGCAAATGACAAATTTTAGCATAAAATTTAGTCATTTGCGTCGCAGCTTTGTTAAACTGCGACGCAAATGACTCTAGGATGCCCCCCAGAGTCATTTGCGTCGCAGATTAGTAAAACTGCGACGCAATTAACTCAATAAAGTGCGTCGCAGATTTACTAATCTGCGACGCAAATGACTCTGGGGGGCATCCTAGAGTCATTTGCGTCGCAGTTTAACAAAGCTGCGACGCAAATGTGTTTTGATTTTTTTTTTTTCGAATTCGCGCTCAGCTTAATTGCTTAGGAACATTCTGACTTAGGTTAATATTGCTCGACAAACACTAGCTGCTTCCCTCCCAAACGAAACCAACACCAACACTAGCTGCACGACGTGTTCTCACCGGCGGCTTCACTGTCGTCGTTGCCTTCGCCGCCTTCCGTCGTTGCCGCGCCGTTCCTTTGCTGCTTCACTGCTTCACTGCTTCGCCACTTCACTACTTCACTGTTTCCGGCCTTTGTTCCTTTTTAGAGTCGCCGCCCACGGCCAAGGAAGTCATCCACGGCACGGCAGCCGCCCACGCCGCCGCCTACTCAGCCGCCCTTGTTCATTGTCGTCTCTCCTCTCTTAGGTATTGAATTTTAGTTTTGATATTTATTGAATTTTAATTGTGCATTTTAATTTTAATTGTGGACATTATAATTGAATTTTAATTATGCATTATAATTGAATTTTAATGGTTGATATTATTTGTTGAATTTTAATTGGGTACATTTTAGGATTTAGGTTTTGTTGAATTTTAGTTGTAGGTTTTGTTGAATTTTAGTTGAATTTTAATTGGGTACATTTTAGGATTTAGGTTTTGTTGAATTTTAGTTGTTAGGTTTTGTTGAATTAAAAGTTATGAAATGAAGTTTTGGGTATGAAATGAATTTAGGTGATATATGAAATCATGTTTTGGGTTTGCTACAAAATTTTGGATTTATAATGATATGAATAGCCTAGTTTATATTCTAACCTTTGACAAAATTTGGTCTAGTGGTTGAAAATGGATCGGAGTTGGATGTATGGTAGTAAACGATTTTCTACAAGGTTCTTACAAGGGATTCAAGAGTTCATTAAGGTTGCCTTGAAACATCAATCAGAACATGAATCAAGTTTAATTCTGTGTCCTTGTTGTGATTGCAATAATTCAAGGGGGTATCGGGATATTGATGATATTGTTGATCACATAGTTCGTCGCGGTTTTAAGGGTAACTACACGACGTGGACATGGCATGGTGAGAGCATAGATCATGGGGCAAGTTCTAGTATGCCGAGCTCGAGTCAGCATAATCATTGTGATAATGGTGATGATAATGAAATTGAGGATGATATTGGTGTTGAAAGTGAGGAAGAAGAGGAGAAAGATAGGATAGATGATATGATGCATGATGTGGAAGACCATCATTTCGTTGAGCGTCCCCATATGTATGATAGTATAATCAAAGCTTCCGCAACACCATTATATCCTGGTTCTACACAAACTGTACTTGGTGCCGTCATCGAATATTTCAACTTAAAGGTGGAAAACGGTTGGACCAACAAGAGTTTTTCACAGTTTTTGGAGGCCACGTCTGGTAATCTTCCTGAAGGAAACAAACTTCCAAGGTCTAACTATGAGGCCCAGAAGCTTATGTGTCCTTTGGGTATGGATTATGAGAAGATACACGCGTGTCCAAATGATTGCGTGTTGTATCGAAAGCAGTATGCAAATCTGCATGAGTGTCCAAGATGCGGATTGTCCCGTTACAAGATCGTGGAGAATGATGCAACATCAACTAAGAAGAAACCTTCTCCGGCTAAGGTGCTTTGGTATCTTCCAATTATACCAAGATTTAAGCGCCTTTTCTCAGAAGAGAAAACTGCAAAACTCTTGAGGTGGCATGCCGAGGGGAGGAAGAAAGATGGGTTAATGAGGCATCCTGCTGATTCTCCACAATGGAGGAACATTGATCGAAAGTACAAGGTCTTTAGGGAAGAAGTTCGGAATCTCAGGCTTGGTCTTTGCACGGATGGAATGAACCCATTTGGGACACTTAGTACCCAATATAGCACTTGGCCGGTTCTTCTCACCATATACAATTTGCCTCCTTGGTTATGCATGAAGCGTAGATACATCATGTTGTCGCTCTTAATCTCTGGGCCTAAACAACCCGGAAATGACATAGATGTGTATCTAGAGCCACTCATTGAAGATTTGAAATTGTTGTGGGATGAAGGGGTGTTGATGTTTGATGCATACACCAAAACCAATTTCACTTTACGTGCCATGATTTTTTGTACGATAAATTATTTCCCGGCTTATGGAAATTTGTCAGGGTATTCTGTAAAGGGAAAGAAGGCATGTCCAGTTTGTCATGATGATTTGGTCTCGAGGCGCCTAAAATTTTGTGGGAAAGATGTGTACATGGATTACCGGATGTATCTTCCTGAAGATCATCCATTTCGAAAAGAGAAGGAAGCTTTTAATGGAGAATTGGAGATGAGAGAAGCTCCTGCCCACTTATGTGCGTGTGAGGTTTATGAACGGGTTAAAGACATTGAGACAGAGTTTGGTAAGCCTTATAAAGGTCAGCCAAGTGGTGGTTACAAGAAGAGGTCTATCTTTTGGGATCTCCCATATTGGAGAGATTTGGAAGTTAGGAATTGTTTGGATGTAATGCATATTGAGAAAAATGTTTGTGATGCCATTGTTGGGACATTGTTGAATATGCAAGGGAAAACGAAGGATGGGCCTAAAGTTAGACAAGATATGGCTGCTATGGGTCGCTCCGAGTTGGCACCTCAAGAAAGGGGAAAACGCTGGTACCTTCCCCCAGCTTGTTTCACCTTGTCTAAAAAGGAGAAAGTTAGCTTTTGTGAGTCTTTGCATGGCTTAAAGGTCCCTGCCGGTTACTCTTCAAATTTTCGTAGACTTGTGTCCATGTCTGACTTGAAATTAGTTGGAATGAAATCTCATGATTGTCACGTGTTGATGCAACAATTGCTGCCGGTTGCAATTCGAGGGATATTGCCGCCACAAGTGAGGTATACCATTACAAGATTGTGTTTCTTTTTCAACACAATTTGTAGCAAGGTGATCAATCCAACAATACTGGATGATTTGCAGGCTGATGTACTTGAGACCATGTGTCGGTTTGAAAAGTATTTTCCGCCATCATTCTTTGACATGATGCCTCATTTGATTATTCATCTTGTTCGTGAAATTAAGCTTTGTGGGCCAGTTTGTATGAGGTACATGTATCCCTTTGAACGGGAAATGGGTACCTTGAAAAATAGAGTGATGAATCCGGCCAAACCTGAAGCTAGTATTGTCCAACGAACCGTCGCGGAGGAAGTTGCTGCATGGGTTTCTCAATATATGGCACGTTTGAAAGAAGTCGGAGTACCAAAGTCTAGACATGATGGGAGACTTGGGGGTCAAGGTACAATTGGCAAGAAAAGGATATCAATCAGTTCTGAAATGATGTGTAAGGTTGAGCTGTTTGTGGTGCAAAGTCTTAGTGAAGTCCATCCATACGTGGCTGAGCACATGAACTTTCTTAGAGAGCAATATCCTTCAAAAAATGGTCCTCAACTGATAAAAGAGCATAATCGTTCATTCCTCACATGGTTCAAGCGTCGAGTGATGGATCAATTTTCCGACACGCCTAATGAGGTATCTGACATGGTGAGATGGTTGGCATATGGTCCTAAATGTCAAGTCATATCTTATGAGGGGTACGACATCAATGGCTATTCTTTTTACACGAAGCGACAAGATGACAAAACGACGATGCAAAATAGTGGTGTTACGGCAATATGTTTGTCTTCAGAGTATGCTAGTGTAAAAGATAGAACACTTGTAGATAAGACGAACTCTTACTATGGAGTCATTGAAGAAATATTAGAGTTGGAATATAAGTATTTTAAGATTCCTCTATTCCGGTGCAAGTGGGTTGATATTAGTCGCGGTGTCAAAAAGGATGAACATGGGTACCTGACACTTGTAAACTTTAGTCGAGTTGGGCATCTTGCAGATCCTTTCATATTAGCATCACAGGCAAAACAAATCTTTTACATGGTTGACCCTGCCGATCGTAGTTGGTCAGTTGTTCTGGAAGGCAAAAGAAGAATACTTGGCGTTGAGGATGTAGATGATGAAGAAGAGTATGATGAGCAGTTTAATGAGATTCCACCTTCCTCCTGGCATATCCCTCAAATGATTGACGATGTTGACATGAGTTATACACGCCGAGATCATGATGAAGGATTTTATGTTGAAAAAGAGAAATAGTGAGATAGGTACTATTTTGGCAACTATTTTTTCACCAAGTTAATTTGTAGATTAGTTAAAAGTTGGGTTCGAAAATGTCATTTTTGCCTAAATATGTACTATAACGACCCAATTACCCTTAAATGTGGAATAATAGATTAGTACGAGGCTTAGAAAGTTATAACTATGCATATGAGACATGTAATAAGTTTGAAAACATTCCTTAGGTTCTTTGGTTCAAAGTTGGGTTCGAAAATGTCATTTTTGCCTAAATATGTATTATAACGACCCAATTACCCTTAAATGTGGAATAATAGATTATTACGAGGCTTAGAAAGTTATAACTATGCATATGAGACATGTAATAAGTTTGAAAACATTCCTTAGGTTCTTTGGTTCAAAGTTGGGTTCGAAAATGTCATTTTTGCCTAAATATGTATTATAACGACCCAATTACCCTTAAATGTGGAATAATAGATTATTACGAGGCTTAGAAAGTTATAACTATGCATATGAGACATGTAATAAGTTTGAAAACATTCCTTAGGTTCTTTGGTTCAAAGTTGGGTTCGAAAATGTCATTTTTGCCTAAATATGTACTATAACGACCCAATTACCCTTAAATGTGGAATAATAGATTATTATGAGGCTTAGAAAGTTATAACTATGCATATGAGACATGTAATAAGTTTGAAAACATTCCTTAGGTTCTTTGGTTCAAAGTTGGGTTCGAAAATGTCATTTTTGCCTAAATATGTACTATAACGACCCAATTACCCTTAAATGTGGAATAATAGATTATTACGAGGCTTAGAAAGTTATAACTATGCATATGAGACATGTAATAAGTTTGAAAACATTCCTTAGGTTCTTTGGTTCAAAGTTGGGTTCGAAAATGTCATTTTTGCCTAAATATGTATTATAACGACCCAATTACCCTTAAATGTGGAATAATAGATTAGTACGAGGCTTAGAAAGTTATAACTATGCATATGAGACATGTAATAAGTTTGAAAACATTCCTTAGGTTCTTTGGTTCAAAGTTGGGTTCGAAAATGTCATTTTTGCCTAAATATGTACTATAACGACCCAATTACCCTTAAATGTGGAATAATAGATTATTACGAGGCTTAGAAAGTTATAACTATGCATATGAGACATGTAATAAGTTTGAAAACATTCCTTAGGTTCTTTGGTTCAAAGTTGGGTTCGAAAATGTCATTTTTGCCTAAATATGTATTATAACGACCCAATTACCCTTAAATGTGGAATAATAGATTAGTACGAGGCTTAGAAAGTTATAACTATGCATATGAGACATGTAATAAGTTTGAAAACATTCCTTAGGTTCTTTGGTTCAAAGTTGGGTCCGAAAACGTCATTTTTGCCTAAATATGTACTATAACGACCCAATTACCCTTAAATGTGGAATAATAGATTATTACGAGGCTTAGAAAGTTATAACTATGCATATGAGACATGTAATAAGTTTGAAAACATTCCTTAGGTTCTTTGGTTCAAAGTTGGGTTCGAAAATGTCATTTTTGCCTAAATATGTACTATAACGACCCAATTACCCTTAAATGTGGAATAATAGATTATTACGAGGCTTAGAAAGTTATAACTATGCATATGAGACATGTAATAAGTTTGAAAACATTCCTTAGGTTCTTTGGTTCAAAGTTGGGTCCGAAAACGTCATTTTTGCCTAAATATGTACTATAACGACCCAATTACCCTTAAATGTGGAATAATAGATTATTACGAGGCTTAGAAAGTTATAACTATGCATATGAGACATGTAATAAGTTTGAAAACATTCCTTAGGTTCTTTGGTTCAAAGTTGGGTTCGAAAATGTCATTTTTGCCTAAATATGTATTATAACGACCCAATTACCCTTAAATGTGGAATAATAGATTATTACGAGGCTTAGAAAGTTATAACTATGCATATGAGACATGTAATAAGTTTGAAAACATTCCTTAGGTTCTTTGGTTCAAAGTTGGGTCCGAAAACGTCATTTTTGCCTAAATATGTACTATAACGACCCAATTACCCTTAAATGTGGAATAATAGATTATTACGAGGCTTAGAAAGTTATAACTATGCATATGAGACATGTAATAAGTTTGAAAACATTCCTTAGGTTCTTTGGTTCAAAGTTGGGTTCGAAAATGTCATTTTTGCCTAAATATGTATTATAACGACCCAATTACCCTTAAATGTGGAATAATAGATTAGTACGAGGCTTAGAAAGTTATAACTATGCATATGAGACATGTAATAAGTTTGAAAACATTCCTTAGGTTCTTTGGTTCAAAGTTGGGTCCGAAAACGTCATTTTTGCCTAAATATGTACTATAACGACCCAATTACCCTTAAATGTGGAATAATAGATTATTACGAGGCTTAGAAAGTTATAACTATGCATATGAGACATGTAATAAGTTTGAAAACATTCCTTAGGTTCTTTGGTTCAAAGTTGGGTTCGAAAATGTCATTTTTGCCTAAATATGTACTATAACGACCCAATTACCCTTAAATGTGGAATAATAGATTAGTACGAGGCTTTTGGATTTAAGTGTCTGCTAAGTTCCTGTGTACCATCTAATTGCTGGTTGTTAGTATCTGAAGGTTATTTCAGGAGCTTGGTTGTGCTTTCTTTGTTGCTTAATCTTTAAAGAACAGTCTGTTTTTGGGTGGGTTTGTGGACCAAAATTTTGCATATTCAAATTCATTCCCCAGCATTTGTACAGAACTGATCAGAACTGACCAGTTCTATGCACTGATCTGCACAGCTCAGATCAGAACTGTGCAGATCAGTGCACAGAACTGGTCAGAACTGATCAGTTCTGTGCACTGATCTGCATAGTTCTGATCTGAGCTGTGCAGATCAGTGCACAGAACTGGTCAGCTCTGATCAGTTTTGTGCACTGATCTGCACAGCTCAGATCAGAACTGTGCAGATCAGTGCACAGAACTGGTCAGTTCTGACCAGTTCTGTGCACTGATCTGCACAGCTCAGATCAGAATTATTTACACTTTTTTAGGATTTTTCAAGAACATTGCCCTATTCACCGGAGGAGATTAATGAGGTGAAAGATTTTTGGGCAGATTACTTCATGAACAATGTCGAATTTTTAGCTTAATTTGTAATATGAACTTGATCTCTAGCTAGCTACGTACCTTTGTTGTAATAATTTTATGTTTGTTGTAACATGTTGGTTGATCGATCTATGACGAATTTAATTGCCTTTTATTGGGAACGTTAATTACGTTGTAAACTTTAGTGACAGGTATTAATTATAAATGTATTCCCGGTATTGGGAATGAAGCGTCTAATTTCAAAGACGATCATGTCGGAATTTCCAACTAAAATATTAAAAAACGAATATTTTTTTAAAAAAAATAAGTCATTTGCAACGCACGTTAGCTCAATGTGCGAGGCAAATGACTTAATTTTTTGGCGCTAAAATTGTCATTTGCAACGCACATTTAGCTAATGTGCGTTGCAAATGACTTTTCAGCACCATGCCTAAAAAGTTATTTGCGTCGCACATTTAGCTAATGTGCGACGCAAATAACTTTTCAGGCATGGTGCTGAAAAGTCATTTGCAACGCACATTAGCTAAATGTGCGTTGCAAATGAACCTTATTTGCGTCGCACATTTAGCTAATGTGCGTTGCAAATGACTTTTCAGCACCATGCCTGAAAAGTTATTTGCGTCGCACATTAGCTAAATGTGCGACGCAAATAAGGTTCATTTGCGTCGCACAAATGTGCGACGCAAATAACTTTTAGTCATTTGCGTCGAGAGCTTTTGCCACGCACGATGTGCGACGCAAATGTGCTTAAAAGTGCGATGTAAATGACCCTTTTTCCACTAGTGCCTCTTATCCTTCTAACTCCTCACATCTCGTTGATACATGAGATAAACCGTTACTGTATTTTTAGAATCCAGCTCCACCGTTTGCAATATCCAACAAATTCCTTTCTCTTGCTGTCCTATTCCCTCCCAGTCCTTAGCTGAGATTAGTACAAAGTACATAATTAGGACAAATAGAACTCGGCCAAACATATCATAACTAAAAGTATACTCCTCCTTAGTATTATAAGGCAGAGAATGCATGAAGATTATCCATCAATAAGATCAAACTTACTAAGCCTTACATCCATCAAGATTGTCAAAATACAAGAAACAATTCCAAGGAAGTTCAATTTTTCAGTCAAAGAAATGCCCCTTCTGCTGGGCATATGTAGTTATGAAAAAGACGCTACGAACAATTACCTAACCGTGAACTGACCTACTCCAATTCCGGCTCCGAAACAGCTGGAGTCCCAACTCTCTAATGGAACAACACAATTTCCCTCACTTTCACACCTTCCATGTCAACATGATCCACTCCATCAATCACAATAAAAAGAATCCAACAACAATCACATTTTAGACAAACAATACAGCATTATATAATCTTACTAATAAAACAACATTGACACCCAAAACTTAAAAGATTCCAGCTTTTCTCGATGATCTTCACCCTAAATTAACCCAATTATTAATCCCTCCTAATTATATGGACAATAAAACCCGTAAATTAAACGCAAAACAGATCTACCCACCAAGAAATACAAAGAAAATAATTGTTGGAGGATATTAATTCAATTGCTGAGGAATATTAATCCAAAATAATTGTTGAAAATAATTTAGCAATCGTATTAAACAAACAGCCCTCTGATTAGAAATTAAACCCTAGATTCAAGAAGCCATAATAAATCAATTAATGAGTAGCCGACGTTAAGAAACTGGTTTACTTGGTTACCTGAGGAGCGTCGACAAAGAGGTCCTCTGGTGTAGAACTACAGAAAGCGACAAACTCCCGCCATTGTTGCTGTTGTTGTTGTTATGGCTGTTGTTAGCGGTGTAACTCGGGACCAACTCGGTCTGAGTCGACCCAATAGAATGCCCCAAAAACTCAGCCCCACTTCCACCGCACCCAAGATGAGTCGCCGCCGAGTCATCCACCTTAGAGCCGGATTTTGCAGAGAACGCGGCTTGAAATCCGGCTGAAGACGTCATCGCTTTTAGATCTGGGTTTGCCTCCTTCGTATTCGCTAAGCTTGAATTTTAAAACAAATTTGAGAGATTGGGATGATTTGGTGAGAGGAGACTTTGAAGGGAAAGCTCGATACTGATTCTGAAGGAGAGACAGAGAAGCTTTGGAGTTTCAACGATGGAGATCTGGAAAATACGAGAACTCTGTACAGGGGAGGCAGGAATTGTATGAGAGAATATGAGAGAGAAAGGGAATAGGAGCAGGTAGGTCAATAGAATGCGTGACTGCGTCACAACAAATAATAAAAAAAGGTAATAATTAAATTTTCCGAAATTTTTTTACCTGCTTTGCGTCGCAGAATTACTAATCTGCGACGCAGATGACTTTAAGAGTCATTTGTGTCGCAGATTAGTAATTCTGCGATGCAAAGCAGGTAATATTTTGCGTCGCATTATTACTAATCTACGACGCAAATGACTTTAAGAACATCTTAGAGTCATCTGAGACGCAGATTAATAATTCTACGACACAAATGACTAATTTTAATGCTTAAAACTGTCAATTGCGTCACATGTTTAAATGTGCGAGGCAAATGTGGTGATGCAAATGATTGTTTTTCCACTAGTGTTTGAGAAACCAACGACTTGATTTTTTTTTTTTGTGTTTCGAAGAATGACCTTGATTATTATTTTTTGTATATTGCCTTGAAAAATGTACACATATTTTTTCTTGAGATGAGTCTAAGTTTCGACAAGCTTTAACATTTGTTTTCACTATTCGGGCTCTAAAGGTGCTTTGGGCTTGATCTTAATTACAACAGGGCCTCGTGTCTACTAACACGGTTTTAAGTCCTTTCCTGCTCCGCGTTTTGAAGGATCCGGGCCTTGGGCTACATTTCCGGCGCCTCTGGCCAGGCGTCAAAAATTTCGGAGCCCAGCCTTGGGCGCTGGAAATTCTCTTTTGGCAGTTTTTCTTAGTTCCGGATTTCTTAACGCGTTTCCGAATGGGATTAGGATGTCACTTGATGCTTTCGTGTATATATAGGGGTTAAGTTCGCCTTTCTTTTTCACCACTCTCAATCTTCCTCTCTTATGCAATTCCTTAGCTTTTATTCTTCCCTACTCTTGCCATGTCGATTCCTCCCTTCTCCCTTCAACGAGTTGTTAGGCTCTGGCTAAGAGCCATTAATCCCACAGAAAAGGCTTTGTTGAAAGGATACCACTTAGAGGCATTCTTAGGCTTACAACAAATTAATATTGATTATAATTTTCTGTATGCGGCCCTAAACTTTTGGGATTCTGATCACCATGTTTTTGTCTTTCGAGGCAATGAAGTATGCCCTTTGCCAGATGAATTTGTCGCGATCCTTGGTTATCCTACCAATGTTACTCCTGCTACCCCTGGCACTGTTGAAGAGGGTAAAACAACTATAGGGGCTTTCCTAGGACTAGATGCTAACATGCTCGATGAGATCGTTGTGGGTGATAAGGTTAATTTGGCAAAGCTTGTAAAACATCACTTTAGACCTAGTAAAAATATGACCGAACAGAAATTGAATATTCGAGCACTTGTATTCTGCTTGTTGAACCACTATTTACTGTCGAATAACAATGGCGAGTCGGTGACATAAGGTTGATCCCCTTGATCAGCCAGATGGAGAGTTGTTATTCCATTATGCCGCTGGTTGTTGTCGAGACCTTACTGAGTGCGGATGAGTTAAAAAAGGATGCCAAGTCTGAAATTTTTAAGGGGAGCCCCCTATTACTGCAGGTAATCGATCGTTTATTCGCGCAAAGTAATACACATATTTTTTCTTTTTCTATTCTTTTTTCGTTTGCCTCGCTAGCCCCCTGCCTGGAGCTGATTTTCAGCGCCCAGAGCTGGGTGTCGGAATTTCTGGCGCCTGGTCCTGGGCGTTGAAAGTGCGTCCCATGCAGGACTTTCGTTTATTATTATTTTTCTGATCGTACCCATTTTTTGCAGATTTGGTTCATGGAACGACTTAGGCTTTTAGAAGCTCCTGCCGATCCTAAACATTATCGCCCTATAGCCTTGGGTAACCGAAAGTATTTGCACCAAGGCCAGGACGAGGCCCAGTGGGCCTCCTATTTCACTCTTGGCATATGCTCTATTAAGTGGGTGGTACCGTGGTGGGGTTTGACTAATATGACGGGGGTTCCGAGGTGTTAGTTTATGTTTCTTTGTTGGGGCTATCTCGACCCTTTTACATCTTTCCTTACCGAGTCATGCGACAATACGGCTTAAGGCAGACTATCCCGTTTTCCGATACGGTACCACCTAAAGTAGCGGTCTTTTCACAAGCATGGGTTCAAGCGTGGGCTAAGTATTATGGTGGCCTCCCGCGTTGGAACGTGGCTACAGATGGCTTTGTGGGTCTTTCCGAAAACTACAAGTTGTGGATGAGTTCCGATGATAAGGCTGTGAGAACTAAGGCTCGAAATGAAGAGCCGGTTGAGCTTTTGATACCTCGAGGTAGGGCTAAGTATGAGAGCCGTGATCCTGCTAATCCTCGCGACCATGGTATTAAGACTGTAAAAGCTCGTCCTGATCGAAAGCGAAATGAAGTTCCTCCCCGTTCCAGTTCTAGGCCTAAAAAGGTGCCTAACATGAAAGGGCCTTCCGTTCACAAAAGAAATGCAAGCTCTCGCGGAGATCGTCGCCGGAATAATGTATGGGTTAGGAAAGTTCAGCCCCTAGTAGAACCAGTGGCTAATCCAATTGATGTTGATAATCCTTCCCCTACCATTGTTTGTGCCCTTGAGGCTGAACGGACTATAGCTGTTCAAACTAAAAATGTTTCTGAGCCCTTGGCATCCTTGGAAGTTAGTGTCAAGGAGCCTGTTCTTATGGAGGTTGATATAGGGGCAGCGCAGAAGCCTGTGGGGGTGGACCCTGCGAACATTTCCCTCTACAAAACTTTATTTGATGATCCGGAAGAACTCGAGTAATGTAGTTCTTGTTAGGATGTAGGTGCCCTTTATTTATTTCAGTTGTGTTTGTTTTTCATTCCTTAGCACTTTTTGTTTTCCTTCTTATTATTTTTAAATATTAATAAAGGCGTAATTTTATTTTTCTTGTTTTCGTTTTGCTTCTCTTTTTTTTTATTTGCTCATTTCCAACACTTATGCACATTATATTTTTTATTTGATTGGACCGAATCCATAAATAGGATTGCCTACGTATCCTTGTTAAATAACTTTAACTTAGAATCAGGTCGCGCGTAGTTCTAGCTAGAATAAATTCTAGGATGCCGAATTCTATAAGTATGTTCTGAGATGGAAACATATTATTTGAAACGGTAGAATAAGTGAAGTTTATTACTATTTTAATCTGCTGCTTTGCCGTAAGCCATGTATTTTGCACAAAAATCTTTTCATGTGTTTTTTTTTGGTACGTATATCTGAATTTTTGGTACGTATATCTGAATACGTGCTGTACCCCCCCCTAAGTGTTCGTTATTTTTCCGTGTATGTGCGGATAAAATGACGAGCACTTCTGGGCAAAATTTGGCAAGTAGAGAGAGATTCAGCGCCCAGGCTGGGGCGTTAAAGATTTCGGCGCCCGGCTCTGGGCGCTGAAAATGATTTCTGGGAAGATTTCTTGGCGCGTGGCTTCTTTTCCTTCACATGTTCTTGCGTTTATTTCTTTTTCTTTGTTTCATTTTACTTTTTATTCGTCAAAAATCAATTTTGATGTTTTTTTTTTTTTTTTTTTTTTTGGCAATTAATAATTGTATTAATAACCAAAGCCTTGAGCAAACACCCAAGGGAGCAGGGAAACCAGACCACCAAAACAACTCTACACAAAATCAAATGTGTAGTATCCTACTCCTAAGTTCCTCAGAACCTCTACAACAAACTTTAAACAAAATTTCCCTAACAATACTGTCTATGCTCTTAGTAGGCCTTTTAAAAATTACAGCATTTCTAGCAAGCCACACACTATAGATGGCTTCAGTGAAGCACATAACATACAACTGATCAGCAACACCAACTTTTCTGCTCCTCTTCATAGCTTGCTGCAACTCAGAAGCAAACCCAGTAGCTCTTCTATGAATACCAATCTGCAACAACAGTTTAGACCAGACTGCAGAAGAAAACTTGCACTCAAAAAACAGATGTTCAACTGTTTCTTTCCCATCTGTGCACAGCACACATTGATCAGAACACTGAATCCCCCAAGCTTGAAGTCTATCAGTAGTATAAAGCCTATTAAGGATAGCCAACCAAGTAATAAACAAGCTTTTTGGACTAGCTTTGTTATAGCACATTACTCTCCACCAAGTAACCTTAGGAGCAACACCCTGCAAGCATTTATACACCTTGCTGATACAGTATTTACCATTTGCAGTGGTTTTGTCCCAACCACCAATTTGCAGAATAATCTCTCTGCTATTAAAAATCTTCTTAAGAGCCCATGAACAAGATCCAGGAGTGGACATTTGAAGAGGATTTTGGCCTTTCATATAGAAGCTATCAACCCACTGCACCCACAACTTATCTTTTTTAAAAGCCAAAGCCCACAGAAATTTCCCAATGGCCACTTTGTTCCAAGCAGCAATATTCTTCACATTCCAGCCACCAGAATTTCTAGGTTGATACAGTTTATCCCATGCTACTAGAGCTTTCTTTGATGCTGCAGTGTCACCAGACCATAGGAAACACCTACAATAAGCTTCAACCTCCTTAATGATTCTTTTAGGTAAAATGAAAATTTGACACCAGAAAGTCTGCATGCCAAACAAGATGGTTTTGATAAGTAACAACCTGCCAGCATAAGACAAAAACTTAGCTGACCACACCTTAGTTCTAGCCAGAATCTTGTCCACTAGAGGCTTGCATTGAGGATAGGAAAGTTTCTTGGAAGAAAGTGGCACCCCAAGGTATCTAAAAGGAAGGCAAGCTTCTGAGATTTTCTGAGCAGATAAAATATCTGTTTTGTCACACATTGAAACACCAGCAAAGTAAATATTACTTTTATCCATATTAGCTTCAAGGCCTGAAGCAGAAGAAAACTTGGAAAAGGCTTCAAGGAGTAATTGTACAGAGATCTTGTCAGCTCTTGCAAACAATAATAAGTCATCTGCAAACATCAGATGAGTAATATTGAGCTTCTCACACCTAGGATGGAAGTTAAAATCAGGATTTTGCTTCAATTGGTTCATACATCTTGTCAAGTATTCCATACCAATAGCAAACAGGAAAGGGGAGAGAGGATCCCCCTGTCTCAGCCCTTTTTTTGCTTGGAATGGTTTGCTAGGAAAGTCATTGATGAGAATAGAGTAGGAAACGGTTGTAATACAAGTCATGATCCACTTCACAAACACTTGAGGGAACCCTAGCTCTTGCAGAACAGTCTGAATAAAGTTCCAGTCAACTGAGTCATAAGCTTTTTTTAGATCAACTTTTAGGACACATCTAGGGGAAATATGAGCTCTACCATACCCCTTGATTAATTCAGTTGCCATCAAAATGTTGTCAGCAATGAACCTTCCAGGAATAAACCCTGATTGGCATTCACTAACCACTTCAGTAATAACTTTTTGCAGCCTTGCAGTAAGAATCTTAGATATGATTTTGTAAAGAGTGGAACAACAAGCAATAGGACGAAAATCTTTAACATAGGAAGCATTAGGTACCTTAGGTACCAGAGTAACAGAGGTGCAGTTCATACCAGGATACATTTCCCCTTTCTGAAAGAAGAACTTGACAGCTTCATACACATTTTCTTTAATCCAAGGCCATGCTTTCTTAAAAAACACAGCATTGTATCCATCCAACCCTGGAGCTTTACTGTCATCAATGGACTTGAGAGCCAAGTCAATCTCATCAGTGGTAACTGGCACACATAGAGATAGAGCTGCAGTTCTAGACAATCTTGGGCCTGATCTAAGAGAGGGGAGATCAGGCTTAGAAATGTGAGGAGCAGCTGTACCAAGAAGAGCCATATAGAAATTCTGAATTTCCACAGTGATTTCCCCAGGATCCACAATTTTATGCCCTTGAGGAGTATACAGCAAAGAAATTCTATTCATGTTTCTTCTTTGCTTGACAGAAGCATAAAAGAACTTAGAGTTAGAATCCCCATCAGCTAGCCATTGGATTCTAGATTTCTGCTTCAAAGCAGATTCTTCCACAGATAGCCACTTTCTAAGATTTCTAGTACACCTCTTCTCATCAACTTGCATTAACAAATCTGCAGGATCAGAACATAACTGATTTTGAACTTCTTCCAACTCTTGTTGAGCTTTTTGAATTCTCACAGTGATATTTGCAAACTCCTCTTTGTGAAGGGACTTCAGTTTGTGTTTTAGCCTTTTCAGCTTAAACCAAACTTTGCTTAAAGGAGTACCCTTAATAGGAATATCCCAATCTTGAGCAACAACTTCTGCAAACTGAGAATGATTTGCCAGAAAGTTAAAAAACTTAAAGGGCCTCCCCCCATCTTTATGATCATCACCAAATTTTAACAAAAGAGGGGAATGGTCTGAGATTGAAGGGTTAAGATAGTCCACAGCTAAATGCCCAAATTTCATCATCCAGCATCCATTTCCCAAAGCTCTGTCTATTCTACTAGTCACCCTAGCATCCCCCAAACTCTTATTACTCCAAGAAAAAAAGTGGCCAGTGCTTCTCAATTCATTCACTCCAGAGTTAAGCAGAAAGTTCTCAAAATCTTGAGTTTCATAATTGGTAACACATGCTCCATTAACCCTGTCATTACTTGAAAGAACAGCATTGAAGTCTCCAAGTACTATCCATGGAGAAGAAGTAACCATAGCAGAGATACCAGAAAGGGATGACCACAAAGCCTTCCTGGTTTCAACAGTATGTAAGCCATACACAAAGGTAATGAAACAGACTGAAACACCCTTGCTATCCACTAGTTCCCCATGAACTAATTGCTCATGAGTGAGTAAAATGTTGACAGTAGCATTCACATTCTTCCACCCTACCCAAATTCTCCCCCTGGGATTACAAGAAGAATTACAGTGCCAAGACCAACCACCACCTAGCTTCTGCTGAATTTTACTATTATTATTCTCTTTGACTCTTGTTTCTAAGACAGCAATCACATCCACCTTATTTACTGACAAAAAACTTTTCAATGCTCTTGTCTTATTAGGGTCATTAAGGCCCCTCACATTCCATGCACAGATTATCATCAGGGGGGGAGATCATTGTGTTCCTCCCCTTCTTCATCTACAACTTCTATGCCACCATGTTCAGGGGTGAGAGCTCTGAATGAGTTTTGAATTGGAGTAATTGTCCTCACTTGTTGAGCTTCCCTGTGCTTAGTCCTTCTAGCATCAAATTTCCACCCTGCATCATCATCAGAGTGAACAACAACAGAAGTGCCAACAGGAGTGGTCTGTTGAAGTTGTTGTTGTTGTTGGTTCTGTGGAACTTGCTGAACTTTTTTAGGAACCCACTTCTTCACTACCTTCTTCTCAGGGGGTCTAGCATTGTTAACTTTCTTAACAGAAGTCTCACAATTGTGTCCCACCAGGCAACACTTCTTGCAGTAGTCTGGTTTCCAATCATAAGTAACAGTTTGTTCAAATTCCTGACCAGATGGATCAGCAATAGTGATGGAGCTAGGGAGAGGGTTAGTCACATCCACTTCAACCAAAACCCTAGCAAAAGATATTCTCAACTGCTGTGTAGTACATTCATCTACAAACAAGGGAACTCCAAGAACACTGCCAATCCTACTCAAGGAATCCTCTCCCCAACAGTTCAGAGGTAAATTTGGAAACCTCACCCACAGAGGAATAACCTTCAAAACTTCCTCCTGGAAGCTAAAGTGGGAGGACCATTGCTTGATGATGGCTGGTTTACCATAAAAGTACTGAGGGCCAGCATATAGAATAGTGTTCCTATCTTCCAAAGAACAGAATCTAATCACAAAGTAACCTTCATCATGAAGGAAAACTTTGGGGGTTGCCACTTGACTCCATTCCTTAGAAATAAACCTGAGTACAGATGCAATTGTTGGAGTTTCACCCAACACAAACATGACAACTGCATTAGCCCAATGAGCATTACATTTATCTATTTCTGGCTGTTGCAGTTGAGCAATGACCCTATCACCAATACACACAGGAGCAACATAGCTTAATGCCTTTCCTTTAGTAGCAAGTAAACTACCCCTAACCTTACTGGCCCAAGAGCTTTGAGGTTTATCAACTACAGGAATCCCAGAGTCTCCCCCCATATTCAATTTCCTACTCACAATACGCATAGATTCAGGGTTAACAGAGCTAGCTTTTGCAGAAATTGCATCTAACATTCCAGATCCAGAAACCACAGGGTTCGAAATAGGAGCAGAAAAAAGGGAGTTATGGTGTTCTTTAATTACCTCTTGGAGCCTAATGGGAATAGGTCCAGCACTGGGATGAACCAATTTCGGGTCCGCCATTGAAGAAGGTTCAGCAAGAATTTCTTCTACCATAGCGTACGTGAGTTGTTGCGTGGTGTCCAAGCTAGACGCTTGAGGCACAGAAACATGAGAAGCAACCAAAGGAGAAGAATCTCCATTATTTCCTGGCCCAGAAACACCGGCATCTTCTTCTTTCTCCCCATCAATGGAGGTGGCGTATGATAGCAGATGGCCCTTATCGTGCGCCTCGTACCATGAGAGAGAGAGAGCGTTTTTCTTTTAATTTTGATGTTATTTCGGAAGCCTTTTTGACTGTTAGCGTTTAGACGCATTTTCGTCCGGATTAATTTTTTCTATTCGTGACTCGAAACGGCTTTGAAAATGGAGTTAGGGTGCGGAAGATATGAAGATCTTTGCGTAGGCTTTTTGGGTGGGTTGAGGTGCGTTGTTGTCAATGATGAGAATGACAGGATTATGTTTTATGAATATTTTTTTTTGAGCAACATTTGCATTGTTTGGATTTGATTTCTTCGGTTTCTTTGGGTTGCACGGGTTTGACCCTTATGTCTTGGAAATATGAAGGGGATGGTATGGTTTATTTTGTGGATTTTCGGGAATTGGTTTCGATGTCACGATTCAAGACCGAGTGGGTCTTGCTATTGGGCCTAAAGTGGGCCGCTTCCTTACCTTTTTTTGATTTTTATATTTGCAAGTATGATTAGTGCTTATTTAGTGTTAGAATAATATTTTAGGAGAAATTTTACGCCTTTATTAATTTGGAAAGTAAGGAAAACACACTGAAATAAATTAATCAATATTCTAAGGGTTCTTAGGACCATATCTAGAGCTTTATTCTTTCTATCATCTAAAGAACTACTAGGCGTTTTGCTAAAGTGCTCTCTACGGCTCAAGCCTTGGGTTTAGTCTCGTAGAACCTTGGTCCTTCGCCTGTACTCATCTTGAACTCTATTCCCTTTGCGTTGACCCACTGACATGTCTTCACCCATCCGTTCTCGGCCTCTTCTAGTGTTGATGTAGGAGCGATTAACCGAGTTGGATTGAAACCTTCATCTTGTAGAGCTAGGGTAGTCATCACAGTCTCGTCCTCCATAGGCCTCGATTCGTTAAACAATGTCCATAGAGCTTGGTTGTCCAATATTTCAGCTGTTTCAGTCTTGGTGAGGTAGGGTGCCTCATCCAAAGAATGACAGTCATGGAAAATTTCAAATCCGGGCTTTAGCAGGCCATCCTGAACGAAGGGTTCAAGGAAGTCACAGCATGGGTGTTCTTCTCCTTCCCGGACAAACATACCGTTAAGGGTTCTTTGATATGGGGAAAGAAGGGTGGCTTGTTTTGTACTGTTTTTGCGAGGTCATCCTCGATCTTTATTCCTACATCATAAACTCTTTTGAAGGTATCAAGGCCCAAGTACCTAAGGTGTTTTTTGTAAGCTGGGTCTAGGTTGTCAATGAATTTTTGGACCAATTCAGTTTCAGGAGGCCTATTGATCAGTTGGGCCGCTTGGTCTCTCCATCTAGCAAAATAGGTCGTGAAACCTTCATTTTTCTTTTGGAAGAGGACTTCCAACTCGCGCATGGTGACTTGAAAATCCATGTTTGACGAGCATTGCTTGATGAAGACATTGACAAAGTCCTCCCAAGTGGGGAAGAGCTTAGGGTCCTGGTGGTAGTACCATTTGAGTGGCACAAGTTCCAAGGACAAAGGAAAGGCAGGCAAATACATGGACTTGTCCACACCTTTCAAGTTCATGGCATTCACAAAGCTCAAGAGATGATCACGGGGATTGTCCGTGGCTTTGAACTTTGGTAAGTCGGATGAACTAAACTTTTCCGGTAGTTTTCCAGGAAAAGGTTTAGGATCGAGGGAGAAATACTTGCTCCCCATGGTTTGCTGCAGAACCATTTTTTCGATCTTCTTCTCGCTAAGGATTCGTTTTCCATTTTCAGTTGACTCATAATTTGGGTCATTTGGACCATTTGATCTCGTAATTCTTCCATGGAAATGTTTGAGGGTGCGAATTGAGGTTGGGGAAGCAGAGATCCTTGAAAGAGGGAATGACGGATGGAGCTTGGAGTTACTAGACCTTGTGTTGGTGATGTAGCTTCGAGACGCACTAACCTTTGGTTTTCAGATTGACACCAAGTGGCAGAACCAGCCCTATGCATAAGACAAGCTAAAGTCTAGGCCCAAAGTTAAGCATTACTTAGTCTAGACTTTTGACTCTTTCTATTGGTTTTCTATTCTCACTCTTGTTGGTACACTTTTGGCTCTTCTTTTGGTCATTCTTTGGATTTTCGAAACATTAGCCCGTGTGACATTCACTAGTAGAAAAAACCCCTGTTGCAGCCCCCTTGTTGCAGCGTACATGTATAAATACGCTTCAACAACCAGTCGGTCAACGCGGGTCAAACCCTTTAAAGGGTTATCGCAGCGTACATTTTAGTTGTTCGCAGCAAATGTGTTTGTTGCAGCGTACAAAATAAAAGCCCGCAGCAACAACCCGACTTTATTGCAGCGTACATGTTATTGCCCGCTGCAACAAGTCCGCGTTTCAAAAATTTTTACTTTCCTAGGTTGCAACAAACCGCGCTCAAACGAGCGGGCTCAAACGTACGTTGTTCCTTCTCTTCTAGCTCCAAGCTTTTTCCCTTAAACAAATATCCAAGAAGCCGTCGAACTCAGCCCTGCGTCGCCGTCGAACTCAGCCCTGCGTCGCCGTCGAACCCAAGCGTTGCTCAGCCCTGCGTCGCTGTCTTCGCCGGTGTGTGGTGTTCTCGCCTCATCTCCCCCATCCCGTTCAATTCTCGCGCGGCCTGTCACTGAAAGATATATTCTTGGTCGGCCGGGGGTTCAGCATCTCTCCGTCGCGTCGTGGTTCCGGTGGTTGCTCGGCGTCGTGGTTCCGGTGTTTTCGGTATGGTGTGTTCAATTTCTATTTTCGTTTTTTATTTTCGTTTTCAGATTAGGGTTCAATTTTAGTTTTTGATTTTCGTTTTCAGATTAGGGTTCAATTTTAGGTTTATGATTGACAAAATCACATAGTTTTGAGTTCGATGATTTATGGGTTTCTTAGGGTTTGTTCAAATGATGTTTATGGGTTTTTAATCATTCATTACTTCATACAAAATCTTGATTTGTGCGAAATGTTGGATATTTAGGGTTTAGTTTAAGAATATCCTGCAGCACATCAGATTAAAAGGATTTTCAACTTGTTTCCTTGTCCAGCAAGGATTTTATCCTTCTTTATCCGACTTGATGAATATTGATTTTTGCATATATTTGGCTCCTGAGTACTTCCAGCACGGGAAAGTATCGGATAAAACAGATGTTTATGCCTTTGGAGTTGTTCTTTTAGAGCTAATAACAGGCTGAAAGCCAATTGAATCACTAAGGCCATCCAGAGAAGAGAACTTGGTTCAATTGGTATGCTACTGTTTTGATCTTGTATTTCTTTCATCAAGTACCTGTGACCATACGAGCTGAATTTGTGGTAGTTGACTAGTTTTAGTAAAAACTTAAGATGATATGGTCCTCTTTGGATATTTCTGAAAACAAATGGTGCACCATTAACATTGATAAGGCCCAGAAGCCGATTTGGCTTGATTCATTGATTGAGTACTGGACCGGAAGAGTTGCAACTGTGGTAGTTGACTAGTTCTTGGTTAAGATAAAGTGGTCCATTGCTCTTTTCTATTTTCCTGAATACAAGTGTGCACTAGGAGGGCTATAATTAGTTTCAGTAATGTTGACTAACGCTAACTGCCTGTACGGTGTATAATTAGTTTGACAAAGATATGCCTCATTAGTTCTTTTACATTTATATATTTGACAAATAGATGTATTCTCTGTTTTTCTGTCAAAAATTCCTTGACATTCCTTCATAATGGCCTACCATATTTATATAAATATGAAGCTCTAAAGGCAATAACATAATCCATAAATACTCAAGTTGGATGATTTTGATCGAAAATGGTGCTAATGATGTATCAAAAAATGACCAAGAAACTTGTGGGAGTATCAAAACTGAGATTTCATTAACTGTAAGTAGTAAAAAGTTGAGGAATCATTTAATGGCCATTGATTTGTGTGCAGATGTTGGAAATATTTTCTGGAAACTAATCCTGTATTTTGTCTTCTGTTGCAGAAACTGCTACGGAGACAGAATAGATTACAGACAACAGGAGAATCCATATCCCCTCTAATGAATCACATCCTCATGTTGCTCAAATTTTATGCTAAAGGTAGTAACCACATTTTAGCTTTGTCATATAAGATCTGTTTGTCTTTCAGTTAGTTGTTTAGTTTGTTTTTAAGCTAGTTGTTTACAGTGAATTCTGTATTTTCACATGGGCTCCGTTTGGTATGGTGTAAAATTCTTTTCATGAAAAATTATTTTCACCTAATAATGTTTTCTATGGAGATTAAACTCGTTTTGCTGTCCTGCGCTTGTTATAAAAGGGAAGGTTTTGTGTTCCTGGGTTGTGATTCTCATTTATGGGGTTTGTGGAATGTCTTGTGAACTGGACAACTCCTCTTTCATTTGCCAGCATCAGTGTTACGAATTAGAATCTGTGTGCTTCATGTATTCCGTGGGTTTAGTCGAGATAACAATGTAATTTGATTAGGAACTGCATTGTGTCCTGAAGATTTAGGGTTGTGAGTCACGATTAAAGAAATTAAGTTAAGATGTATGTTTGCATTAAAGGTTGTTGTTGACTTCTTAATTTATATGTAGAGAATAAGTCAATCAGACATGTATGGCATGATTAATTTTCTAAAGTTAATGTAAACTTGTTTTCTTGCAGGCTATCACTTCTACTGGGACAAAGAAGGGCGAGTTGTTTTTGGCTGATGTCAGCACTAAGTTGACAAACAAGAATATTACCACCGATGTGAAAGTTGATACCAACTCCAATGTGAGTTTGTTTATTTGTATTACTACGAATTGATTCTATGATACATTACGGTTTCATTGGTTTATAGGTTTTTATAATTGGTAATTGTGTAAAATTTGGTGACAGATAGCATTGCTTTCTATGAACATCTTGTTTTACATAATTGGAATCTATTGTAATCTGATTCCAACTTCTTTGCTGTTTCCGTCTTCCGCTCCTAGCTTTTCACCACCATTACGTTGATGAACCTGCCCCTGGCATGAAGGCTATTTTTAGTTTCCGTGTTCCTGATCAGAGATCTGGCAAGGTACCATACAATTATCTTTCTAGTATTTTCTTACCTAAAGAGGCATGGTTTAAGGCTTATTGGGTCGTTATAGGTCATATTAAGGCTAAAATGAAGCATTTTCCCTCCCAACTTTGAACTAAAGAACCTAAGGACTCATTTTATACTTATTACATGTTTAATATGAATAGTTTTAACTTTCTAACACTCATTCCAATCTACTTATGCAAATTTAAGGCTTGTTTGGTCGTTATAGGTCATATTAGGCTAAAATGAGGCTTTTTTGCTCCCAAATATGAAATAAAGAACCTTAGGACTCATTTTAAACATATTAAATGTTTTATATGATTAGTTTTAACTTTACAAGACTTAATCCAATCTATTTATGCACATTCATGACTTCTTTGGCCGTTATAGGTCATATTTAGGCTAAAATGACATTTTCGCTCCCAACTTTGATCTAACGAACTTAAAAACTAATTTCAAACTTATTACATGATTCATATGATTATTTTTAACTTTCTAGGACTCATTCCAATCCATTTATGCACATTTAAGGCTCATTGTGTCGTTATAGGTCATATTTAGGCTAAAATGACATTTTCGCTCCCAACTTTGAACTTAAGAACCTAATGACTCATTTTAAACTTATTATATGATAAATATGCTTAGTTTTAAGTTTCTAAGACTTATTCTAATCTATTTATGCACATTTAATGCTTGTTTTATCGTTATAGGTCATATTTAGGATAAAATAAGGCATTTTCGATCCCAACTTTAAAATAAAGAACCTAAGGACTTATTTTAAACTTATTACATGATTAATATGCTTAGTTTTAAGTTTCTAAGACTTAATCTAACTACTTATACACATTTAAGGCTTGTTTGGTCGTTATAGGACATATTTAGGCTAAAATGACATTTTCGCTCCCAACTATGAACCAAAGAACCTAAGGACTCATTTTAAACTTAGTTAATGTTTTATATGCTTATTTTTAACTTTCTAGGACTCATTCCAATCCATTTATGCACATTTAAGGCTCATTGTGTCGTTATAGGTCATATTTAGGCTAAAATGACATTTTCGCTCCCAACTTTGAACTTAAGAACCTATTGACTCATTTTAAACTTATTATATGATAAATATGCTTAGTTTTAAGTTTCTAAGACTTATTCTAATCTACTTATACCCATTTAATGCTTGTTTGATAGTTATAGGTCATATTTAGCCTAAAATGAGGCATTTTCGCTCCTAACTTTAAAATAAAGAACCTAAGCACTCATTTTAAACTTAATACATGTTTAATATGCATAATTTTAACTTTATAAGACTCGTTCCAATCTATTTATGCACCTTTAAGGCTCATTAGGTCGTTGTAGGTCATATTTAGGCTAAAATGACATTTTCTCTCCCAACTATGAACTAAAGAACCTAAGGACTCATTTTAAACCTACTAAATGTTTTATATTCTAGTTTTAACTTTCTAGGACTTATTCCAATCCATTTATGCACATTTAAGGCTCATTGTGTCGTTATAGGTCATATTTAGGCTAAAATGACATTTTCGCTCCCAACTTTGAACTTAAGAACCTAATGACTCATTTTAAACTTATTATATGATAAATATGCTTAGTTTTAAGTTTCTAAGACTTATTCTAATCTATTTATGCACATTTAATGCTTGTTTTATCGTTATAGGTCATATTTAGGATAAAATAAGGCATTTTCGATCCCAACTTTAAAATAAAGAACCTAAGGACTTATTTTAAACTTATTACATGATTAATATGCTTAGTTTTAAGTTTCTAAGACTTAATCTAACTACTTATACACATTTAAGGCTTGTTTGGTCGTTATAGGACATATTTAGGCTAAAATGACATTTTCGCTCCCAACTATGAACCAAAGAACCTAAGGACTCATTTTAAACTTACTTAATGTTTTATATGCTTATTATTAACTTTCTAGGACTCATTCCAATCCATTTATGCACATTTAAGGCTCATTGTGTCGTTATAGGTCATATTTAGGCTAAAATGACATTTTCGCTCCCAACTTTGAACTTAAGAACCTAATGACTCATTTTAAACTTATTATATGATAAATATGCTTAGTTTTAAGTTTCTAAGACTTATTCTAATCTACTTATACCCATTTAATGCTTGTTTGATAGTTATAGGTCATATTTAGGCTAAAATGAGGCATTTTCGCTCCTAACTTTAAAATAAAGAACCTAAGCACTCATTTTAAACTTAATACATGTTTAATATGCATAATTTTAACTTTATAAGACTCGTTCCAATCTATATATGCACCTTTTAGGCTCATTAGGTCGTTGTAGGTCATATTTAGGCTAAAATGACATTTTCGCTCCCAACTATGAACTAAAGAACCTAAGGACTCATTTTAAACCTACTACATGTTTTATATTCTAGTTTTAACTTTCTAGGACTTATTCCAATCCATTTATGCACATTTAAGGCTCATTGTGTCGTTATAGGTCATATTTAGGCTAAAATGACATTTTCGCTCCCAACTTTGAACTTAAGAACCTAATGACTCATTTTAAACTTATTATATGATAAATATGCTTAGTTTAAGTTTCTAAGACTTATTCTAATCTGTTTATGCACATTTAATGCTTGTTTGATAGTTATAGGTCATATTTAGGCTAAAATGAAGCATTTTCGCTCCTAACTTTAAAATAAAGAACCTAAGCACGCATTTTAAACTTAATACATGTTTAATATGCATAATTTTAACTTTACAAGACTCGTTCCAATCCATTTATGCATATTTAAGGCTCATTGTGTCGTTTTAGGTCATATTTAGGCTAAAATGACATTTTCGCTCCCAACTTTGAACTTAAGAACCTAAGGACTCATTTTTAAATTATTATATGATTAATAAGCTTAGTTTTGAGTTTCTAGGACTTATTCTAATCTACTTATACCCATTTAATGCTTGTTTGATCGTTATAGGTCATATCTAGGCTAAAATAAGGCATTTTCGCTCCCAACTTTAAAATAAAGAACCTAAGGACTCATTTAAAACTTATTACATGTTTAATATGCATAATTTTAACGATCTAAGACTCGTTCCAATCTATTTATGCACCTATAGGCTCATTGGGTCGTTATAGGTCATATTTAGGCTAAAATGACATTTTCGCTCCCAACTTTGAACTAAAGA
Organism: Spinacia oleracea; assembly: GCF_020520425.1. NCBI lineage: Eukaryota > Viridiplantae > Streptophyta > Magnoliopsida > Caryophyllales > Amaranthaceae > Spinacia > Spinacia oleracea. The sequence continues at coordinate 60,997,217 of NC_079489.1, forward strand.
ACCTAAGGACTCATTTTAGACTATTAGGACATTGTCATTAGTTTCTTGAATGTTAAAATGTGATATTTAATTTGTATTTAATCTAATGTTTAATTTAAATTTCTGTTTTTGTAAAGGTCTACACTCCGAGGATTGCGCCTTATGCGAGGAATTTGATGTGGTTCGTGAGCAATGGGCTAAGTTTTTTACCAACAAGTATTTATTATTGGCTTTAGCGCGCTTGATCGAGTTGGTTTAGTTGTTATAGAATAAATTTTATATTAAAATGTATGTTTATGTTGAAATTGGAACATATATTTAAATGTAATATGTGCACTTTGGTTTTGGGATATATAGTATACAAAACTCCAGTTGTTGTTTTTATATTTGTTATACAGGTTGCGTTATTCTATTATTGTTTTGACAGGTTTCTATATTTGGTGCAAGGCACTCTAGGTATCCCTAAACAAAATTAGAATTTTCCCGCCAAAAGTGTTTTTTTGCAGCGTACATATATGTTGTACGCTGCAACAAGGGAAAAAAATTTCGCAAAAATTCAGACTTGTTGCAGCGTACAAATAAATGTACGCTGCAAAAAATTGAGTAATTCAGACTTGTTGCAGCGCACAAATAAATGTACGCTGCAAAAAGTTGAGTCTTTTGCAGCGTACATATATATGTACGCTGCAACAAGTCCAAAATTTTGCCAATTTTTTGGCACTTGTTGCAGCGTACATCTAAAAGCCCGCTGCAACAAATCACTTTTTGCAGCGAACATTGTACGCTGCAACAAGTTCAGACTTGTTGCAGGCCCCCCAGTTGCAGCATACGATGTACGCTGCAACAGGGGTCTAAAAGCCCGCTGCAATAAGGGTTTTTTCTACTAGTGATTCAAGGTTATTTTAATTAGCATGCTCGGTTTTGGTGCCGAACATTGTCGTCATAGGAGGCCTAATGACGACACAAGGAGTTGTTTAGTTTGTAAGTCGTGTTTAGAATCGAGTGCCTTTTTCATACGTCCTTGCAGCAAATCCGTTACGAATTTTTTATTGCTACGTATACTTTGTGCGCGGGTACCGAGACTGCCGTGCCTGACCAAAAGGCCAGGCAGCAACTTCAGCGCCCAGCACGGGCGTTGAAAATGATTGGCGCCCAGCCAGGGGCGTTGAAAATGCGTCCCTGACTGGTACTCGTATTCTGTTCGCGTATCCTTTTTTCGTATATACGACTTGATTTTGCGTGCTTGCCTAATAACGTCCTTTACGCGTTGTGCGGCGTTGTGGGATCCGTTACAGGCTGTCCTGGGCGTCGCTTATTTTTGTGGCGATCACCCGGGGCTGCGGAACACGTATTTTGGTACAACTCTTTGGCCAATTGGTGTTTATGAATGTTTGGGCAATTTTTAGGGTCGTTGGTTTTCTAGTGTTATTTGTCACACACAACCACATAATTCGCTACACATAACTAACATTACAACATGAAGCAAAATAATATGTCACGTAGTTTATGGTAGGCTTCTATGGGTAATATTTGTGCCGGCTTGGTACCTCCTCTATCGTCGATCCAACACATGCCCCGGTCGGGGAAGTGCATTCACGAGCGAATTTCGTCCCAAGAGGCCAATCACGATATAAGCCAAGGGGGCATGCACCAATGAGAGGGACCTAGTGGGCGAGCGATTTGGTTTGGGATAGGTGTACTACTAGCGAAAGTGCCGAGTGGACAACATTCGAAGCGTATGCACCCCCCGGGTGGCGATGGGTATCCTTATTCCCAACTCCTGAGATGAAACATGCCAAGGGAGCCAAGATTCGTTATGCGGGTCTGTCCGTTCACATTAATATGCTGATTCAGGTCGTCCCAACTTGATAGGGAAATAAACGCGGGGTAGGATCGTTTCACCCTTCTGCTATTTTGATTACCTACGAGCACGAGTATTTCATTAACGTCCCCAGTGGAGTCGCTACTGTGAGGGGGTTCGAAAAAGCACGAGGCTAATGCGTGACCTCGTCCCTCGTGGGCGTGACGTTGTCAGATCAAGTGTAATTGGATTTCCTGTGAGTTTACACCCAATCGACAAGTAATATAGGAGTCGCTGTTTTGGACAAGTTCGACTTAGGGACGAACTTGTCTTGATGATGGTGCTAACAATCGATCGAGCTAGATAATTGAATATGGTGAGAACAAGTTGTAAAAGCATAGGGTAATTGTAAGTTTATTGCTTGAGAATTGCGTATGTAAAACAAACACGACTAAGCCATTTTATAGGCATTTACAACATGAGTGTAACGTTTATGGAATAATTGCCCATAATTAGATAATAAATCTGTAATGAAATCCGGCTCCATCAACGGTTGTAACGTCCGTTTTGAGCCCAGCAGTTGGGAAGACCGTTCGAATAGTACCACCTCACGCCTCGTTGGCATCCACGCACACAATTCTTGCCACGCATGCCCACGTCACCAAGAGGGTATTTTCCCCCCTAACAATTGTCCCCAAACCCATTTTGAATTTTATTCCGGGAAGTTCAAAAAGGAAAAATGGGTTTCATGAAATAGGAAAAGGAAAAACTGCCTCTTAACCTCCCCAACGCTGACGGCGTTAGAGTCATGATGATCTTTGCCTTGGGGAAACCAACCGCCCAACTGCGCCAATAAATAAGGCTGCACTTCCAACCATCCGAAATCACTTCTGCAATCTCTCTCCTCTCTTTCCCAGAAAAAGCGATCGGCGCCCTTTCTCTCTCCTTTCCTCAGGTAACTGCTCAATTCTTCTTCTTCTTTACTTTTCCTCTTCTTCTCCGATTTTCCTCATGTCACAGCGAATGGGAATGAAATCAACTCGCGCGAAGAACAAGAAGGTGGTGGTGGAGTGCGATCTGGTCGAGGGCCCAATTTTCGCCCCTACCCATATACTGGACAAGAAGAATGCTCGGCCGGCCACTTGGGGAAAGCAGAATGTGGAGGCACTTAGGGAGGAGTGTGGCTTTCCTCCGTCGGCGGTAATTCGGTTGCCGCAGCCCGATGAATGGGCCGACTGGGTATCGGACGGTTGGGTGTGGTTCTACGAGTACCCCTTCAAAATTGGATACACTTATCCTTTCTCTCCTCTGGTGAGAGGAGTTCTGAGGGCGCTGGCGGTGCCGCCGGCGCAACTGATGCCACAGGTCTGGAGGGTAATGCGCCTGGTTGACCATTTGGCGGGTCAACTGAACATGGAGTTCCGGGTTGAGGACCTTGTGTACACCTACAAGGTCCAGAATTATGGGGCTGGTAGGTACTTGTTGCATGTCAAGGATGACAGGGAGGCCCTTCTTGGTGCGGACAAGTCGAACGACCGCGGGTGGATGGGTCGGTTCTTTTTTGTGGAGTTGGCTAGTTTAGGGTCCGACTCCGACTTTTTGATGGGAGAGTGGATGGCTAGAGGTATTTGTTTGTTTTTTGGTGTTTTTGGGCTCGTTGATTTGACTTTGTCTCACTTTTTTGTTTTTGTAGGTGCATCCTTCGACACAGTTGGTGTCGGTGTTGAAGCCATAGAGAAGACTGCTGTGCTGCTGGGAATTCCTCTAAAGGACAGAGCCTTTGTCGGCACCAAGTTCGAGCGCGAAGAGCCTCAAGAAGAAGAAATCTCTGAACCTGTGAGCATGTCGACATCAACAGGTAAACATGGGTTAGGATTAGTTTACAACTTCGGGTTCGCTGCCCTTTTTCAATTTACAATCGTTGTGACGAGACTAAGTCGTCAATAAATATTGTTTAACAGGAACTGGCCCCTCGAATCGTTCTGGTAAGGCTCCCTCTGCGGATGCACTGCTGAAGAAGCGGCTCGAGTCGCTAGGGAATATGTCCCAAGCCAAACCCATCACCATGTTGTCACCCCCGAAGCCGCCAAAGACTTCAACGGACACCACGGTGACAAGGGAGACCAGCTTGCTCATGCCTGCTGAGAAGAAACTGCCACCTCCGCCTCGGAAGAGGAAGTTTGCAGTGGAGTTCCCCGACGACTATGGGTCGACAGACGCGCCAAAGGTTCAGCTCTGGCCCGAGGATGATCGTCGGTGGATGCCGTCAAGCCGGGAGCGTCAAGAGACCTTGTCCCCATTTGCTGCAACTGTTGAGAGCGTCTCGGATGCCTGGAGGGTATGTCTCAACTCCCTTTGTTATTTTATTGTAATTTCGTTCCCTGCATGCCATCTTCGTCTCGTCAGTGTAGTGACTCTTGAATTTTATTTTATTTTTTGTTCGAACAGTCCCTGCAATCTGCTTTAGCCACACGTCATCATGTCATAATGTTAGAAGATCAAATAGTAAAATTGAAAAACGACATGAAGAAGGCAAAGCAGGAGGCTGGTCGTCTTGGCGATGTGGCCAAGGAGGCGACGACAAGGGCTGAGGCGCTGCAGGTGAGTCAGGAGAAAGGGGCTGCTGAGGTCGCGCAGCTGAATGCTGAGAAGGAGACGCTGGTTGTCCAAGTTGACGAGCTGAAGACGTCTCTCTCCAAAGTCAAGGCGAGGATTTACGAGTGTGCTGGTTACTACACTTGGAAAATGAAGGCCGAGATGATGGAGGAGTTCAAGGCGGGCAAACATGTGAACTGGACTCCTGACGAGGACATTGCTCAGTTTAACACTGCATTCCCCGAGGACTATATCCCCCCTGGTGCCGTTAGCGATGAAGAGGACGTCGAGGAGGGTGCAACTGCAACCAGCCCCGATGTCGAGACGATGGCGGCACCAGGCGATGGCGAACAAGGGGAGAATGCAGGCCCAGCAGACCATCAGGAGTAGTTCTGTCCCCCCTCCTTAAAAAATTAAGTATTTGAATGTTGTGTTTGTCAAACAATGGTTTCTTTTGTTTTTTAAACAATGTGTTTGTGTGTTCGGCCTTTGGGAAGGTCGAAAAAATATTTGTGGATGTGTTTCGCCTTGAAGGCGGCAGTCTTTTGGATGTTTTTGGGCTTGTCCAAGGGGACAAGTCATGTAAATATTTGTGTGGATTTCCAATCTTGTGTTTGCTTGTTTGCGTTTGGAAAAAATGTGTTTTGTTTTTTTTTTTTCGTTGGCGTTTTGTTTTTGCAGGTTGGGCACATACCTCAAGATCGACTTTGGCGACGCCTCCAGCCTATCAGAGAAGAATCTGCAAGATGTAAACTGTAGAAAATGTATAACTGTATTCCATTGTATGTGTATTGTACATTGTAGTGTACCAGGCGTTTTTGTAATGGCCTAAATTATGTTTTGTAATTTGTACAGTTGTTTTTCAGGCATTTTGTATGGCCCAACTCGTAAGATGTAATTTGTAAATGTAAGCTTCGTAACATGTAATGTATACAATCAAGTTTGAATAAAACAGACGTTTATTTCTCATCACTTTGTGTCTCTGAATACGCGTACGCAATTTCAATTATGTTCTCCTGTATGTTGTACTGCATATGTTTGTTTCATCTGTTTCTCCTCGTTGTACCTTCACCATGTGGGCATCATACTGTCAACATAGCAGAGCGTGAGGATTGGCCGTTGGTGGAGCCAACGGCCCTCCGATGCTTAAGTCAGTATGGAGCGACATGAAAGTGAAAGGAAATTACGACAAGGAGAAAAAGAGAAAGAAAGAGTTCGAGGAAAAATACTTGACGAGGTGGTGGCGTGAGGGTTGGCCGTTGGTGGTGCCAACGGCCCTCCGATGCCTAAGTCAGTAATGGTGATATCATGTAAAAAGGAAAGGAAAAAGATAGAGGGGAAGAACTTAACTTTTGGTTGCCTATAAGTGCATACAACCCGAGACATTCTTGACTTCACAATATGCCGTGCGCACCCTATCTCGGGGGGATCGACATAATGGTGACGACTGCTAGAGTACCTGTTGCGTTTAAAAAGAAACTAGAAAGCAAAAAACATTCGAGTGTTCAGAAGTGGTACAGTTTTAGGTGTGTTGCATTCCAACTTCTTGGGATGGGTGTGTCATCCTTGTCAACCAACTCATACGCTCCATGAACTGTTCGTCTCACGATCCGGTAGGGACCTTCCCATGTCGGGGCCAGTTTACCGTGTCGAGGATCCTTTTTGTTTGGGAAGACCTTGCGTAGAACCCAATCTCCCTGTTGAAATACTCGAACCCTTACATTCTTATTGTAGCTGTTTGCTACTGTTTGCTGGTAGGATGCCATCCTAACCAATGCTGCTTCTCTGAGTTCGTCAGCGGTATCGATGTCGTAAGCCAAGACTGAGTCGTCCATCCCTGGAGTCATGAAGTTACTTCTTGCTGTGGGGAGCTCGACTTCGGGAGGAATGACTGCTTCGCAACCGAAGACCAAGGAGAAAGGAGTATGATTGGTCGCCGTCTTGGGTGTCGTCCTGTCGGCCCAGAGGATCATAGGTAACTCGTCTGCCCATCTTCCTTTGGCGTCGTCGAGATGTTTCTTGAGGTTGTTGATGATGATTTTGTTACTGGATTCGGCTTGGCCGTTTGCTTGAGGATATCTCGGTGTTGAAGTGTGCAGGGTGATGTTATATCTGCTGCAGAATTCCTTGGTTTTGTTACTGATAAACTGAGAACCATTGTCGCAGACGATCTCGGAAGGGATACCGAACCGACTGAGGACGTTGCGTTTGATGAACGAGATGACTTCAGTATCTCGAACTCGCTTGAAAGCTTCTGCCTCGATCCATTTGGAGAAGTAGTCAGCCATTGCCAGCATAAAGGCGCGCTGCCCTGACGCTTGTGGTAATGGCCCCACTATGTCCATCCCCGATTTCATGAAGGGCCAAGGGGATAGGATGGGGTGGAGTACTTCACAAGGTTGGTGAGAGATGGATGCGAACCGCTGGCAGGAGTCGCACTTCTTAGCAAAGGTGATTGCGTCCTTCTTCATGGTGGGCCAGAAATATCCCATGGTAAGGGTTTTGTGGGCTAAGCTTCTTCTTCCGGCGTGGTTTCCACACTCGCCATCATGTATGTTGCGTAGTGTCGACTCGATCTCGGCATGATCTAGGCACCTCATGTATGGTCCTGCAACTGATTTTCTGAACAATGCTCTGTGGATGAGGATGAATCTGGAGGCTTTCATGCGGAAGGACCTTTCGTGGGTAACTCCAGGTGGGATGGTGTTGTGTTTGAGCCAGTGTATGTACGGGTCGCGCCATGAGGGCGTTTGAGTGGGTTGGGGCTGTTCGGTGATGGGCAGGTTATCTTTGGTGATGGCTGGATACATTAAGTGGACTACGGGGATGGAGGTGAGTTTAGGTTTGATGTTGGAGCCGAGATTGACTAAGGCGTCGGCCTGGGTGTTTTGATCTCTTGGTACTTGTTGTAAGATGCATGAGTCAAACTTGTTCACTAGCCTTTTTGCTATTTCCAGGTAAGCCTGCATCTTTGAATCCTTTGCTGCATACGAACCATTAATCTGACTGATAATTAACAAAGAGTCACAACGTACCTTAAGTCGGCGGATGTTCATGTCGAGCGCTAGTGATAATCCTAGGATCAAAGCTTCATATTCTGCCTCGTTCTTGGTAGCTTTGAACTCGCAACAGACAGACTGCACTATGGTGTCCCCTTGTGGTGATTTCAGCACGATGCCGAGGCCTGTTCCTCGTATATTTGAGGAGCCGTCGGTGTGTAGGGTCCATGTTGAGGAGGATCCAGCGTCGGTTAGTGTGTTTACTTCAAGATCGACTTCGAGTTGGAGGTTCGGGCTGAAGTCGGCCACAAAATCTGCTAGAGCTTGTGACTTGATGGCTGTGCGAGGTTCATATCTGATGTCGTAACAACCTAATTGAATCGCCCATTTGGACATCCTGCCAGATAACTCGGGTTTCCTCATGATTGACTTCATGGGATAGTTAGTTCTAACAATAACAGGATGGCATTCAAAGTAAGGACGTAATTTAACGGAAGCAACAACAAGTGCAAGGACAAGTTTTTCGAGATGAGAGTACCTTGTTTCGGCGCTAAGTAGAGACTTACTGATGTAATAAACAGGTAGTTGTTTCCCGTCTTCCTCTCGTACTAATACTGCACTGATGGTCGACTCCGTCACCGCAAGGTACACCTGTAATTCTTCATTGTCTTTTGGTTTGAATAGCAGGGGAGGGTTCGTCAGGTACCGCTTGAGTTGCTGTAAAGCGGCTTCGTGGCGGTCGGTCCAGCTGAACTTCTCATTCTTCCTAAGAATGTCGTAGAACAATGTGCATTTGTCGAACGACCTGGAGATGAAGCGGTTGAGGGCGGCCACTCTGCCTGCTAATTTTTGCACGTCTTTCTGGTTCTGAGGTGATTGTAGGTTGATGATTGCGCGGATCTGATCAGGACTTGCTTCGATCCCTCTTTGCGTAACCATGTAGCCTAAGAACTTTCCGGAAGAGACTCAAAATGAGCACTTGGTGGGGTTGAGCTTCATGATGTATTATCGCAAAACGTCGAAAGCTTGTCGGAGATGTGTGATATGATCCGAGGCTTTTTTGGATTTTACGAGCATGTCGTCGATGTAGACTTCCATTGTGTCGCCTAGCTGGTTTCTGAACATTTTGTTGACTAAGCGTTGGTAGGTGGCGCCGGCATTCCTTAAGCCGAATGGCATGACCTTGTAACAATAAGTACCCCGCTCCGTGATGAAGGCGGTTTTCTCTTGATCTTCTGGGTGCATCAAAATTTGGTTGTACCCACTGAACGCGTCCATGAATGAGAGCATCTCATGTCCTGCAGTAGCATCAACCATGGCGTCGATGTGGGGTAGAGGAAAAGAATCTTTGGGGCATGCTTTGTTGATGTCGGTGAAATCTATGCAGACTCGCCACTTCCCGTTCTTCTTTCTTACTACGAAGACATTGGCTAGCTAGTCCAGATACTTTACTTCCCTGATCTTCCCTGTATCTAGCAGTTGCTGAACTTCGTCATTGATAATTTGGTTGCGCTCAGGAGAGAACTTTTGTCGCTTCTGCTTGACGGGCTTATGATTGGGGTCGACACTGAGCTTGTGAGTGATGACGTCTGGGCTGATGCCGGGCATATCTTCATGGGACCATGCGAAACAATCTCCGTTGGCTTTGAGAAAAGCGACAAGTTCCGACCTGATGTTGTCAGGAACATCGCATCCAATAAAAACAACCTGGTCTGGCTTTGCGGGATCCAGGATGACCTCATCGAGCTGTTCGGACTTGGGCTCGTTGTAGCTTACCGGTTCAGAACTGGACTGTAATTGCTATAAAGAGGATTTGTTAGTGGCCGAAGGCTTCAGGGCCGCTTTGTAGCACTCTTTGGACTCTTGTTGATCTCCCTTGATTTCCTGAACTCCCCATCGAGTTGGGAACTTAATGGTTTGGTGATACGTCGAAGGGATAGCCTTCATGTCGTGGATCCATGGCCTGCCCAAGATAATGTTGTAAGATGAAGGGCAATCAATAACACAAAATTTTACCTGTTGGTTGATCCCTTGAGCGTAAACAGGTAAGGTGACTTCTCCGAAGGTAGTCTTTGCTTCGCCGCTGAACCCTATCAACACGGTGGATTTTTTAATGACATCCGTATCTGGGTTAAGCCCCATCTCTTTGAGGGCATCAAGCATCATCACATTAGTTGAGCTGCCGTTGTCGACAAGGACGCGTTTGATCATGCAATTCCCAACAGGAATGGAGATCACTAGGCCATCATGATGTTTATCCGAGATGTCCCCTGCATCAGATTCGTCAAAGGATATAGGGGTTAGATACTTGGCGGCTACGGCTCGTGCCGGTCTATCTATCTCGTTCTCTCGAGCGTGCCTCTTCGCTGCGGAATAAGTTAAACCACAAATGTCAGAACCTCTAGCAATAAAATTCACAGTTTTAGTATGAGGAGGAGGTGGAGGAGGTCTAGATGGAGAGTTAGAATTGTTTTGGTTGACGACTCCACGAGCTTTGTCTGACATGACGTCCTTTAGCTGTCCGTTCTTTAACAGATAAGCCACTTCTCTCCTTAATGCGACGCAATCGTTGGTTGTGTGGCCGATGTCAGCATGGAAGTCGCACCATTTCGAGGGATCCTTCTTCGACTCAGGTTTGCTAGACTTTGGCGGCCATTGCACTGCTTTCCCCATCTTTGAAAGGTGGTTCATTAGACCTATAGTGTCAACACAAAAAGAGTATTCGTTAATTTTTGGAGGTAGATCCGGGCTGTTTTTCCAGTCGGAGTCGTCATCATCTTCCACCACTGCTACGTGCTGAGGTCGGGAATAAGGAGCAGGACGATCATTGCTTCTCTTGGGGTAGGGCAATCGTCTTTCCGTCTTCGAGTAGTCGTTGCCCCCTTTCCGAGAATGAAGAGTTTCTTCCAGCCTCACTTGGGCCATTGCTTTAGCTTGAGCATCTTCGAACGTCTTGCAGGGGTATTTGATTAGATCCCTCCAGAGGTCGGTTTCGCCATATAACCCTTGTCTGAATGCTTCGATAGCTGTTGGGACATCACATTCAGGAACGGTCACTTTCTCCCTAATGAAACGGGCTATATAGTCCTTCAGAGGTTCTTCGGGGCGTTGAATTACTCGGTACAAGTCACTTGTTTGCTTCTCTAGGCACCTGCTGCTGGCGAATTGTTGATTGAACATATTGTCGAGATGAGCAAAAGAGGTGATGCATCCATTTGGTAGGCTGGTTAACCATTTCAAGGCGGGCCCAACTAGCGTCGAACCGAACCCTTTGCAGAGGCTGGCTTCTCTCATTTGTTTGGGAACTGGAATGGTCATCATCCGTTGTTTATAGGTCAGGATATGTTCTCTTGGATCGGACGTCCCGTCATACATAGGCATATTGGGTGGACTGAACCGTTTAGGGATGTCTATTGCATCAATGGGATCAGCATACGGCGAGTCGGCATAACTGTCTAGGCTGGCTTCTTTGATTGGTGTTGGTACTCCTGGAATTTTGTTTATCATGGTCATAATTTGTTGGAGTTGGTAATTGGTGTTCTCGCAGATGCTGTTGAGCACCGGGACAAGTGGGCTGAAGGTTTCGCGAATACTGGCGTGGAGATGATGATAATAGGTACTTTGGGGGTATACGCCATGAGGCTGGTGGGGAGTAAACTGCGGTACCACTTGCTGCATATATTGGGGCGTTCCTTGAGTCGCGTGGGTACCTGCAACATAAGGGAAAGGCGTTACAAAGCCGTGACTAACCGGAGCGACTGACCTGTTAAGAGGAGTGTATGGAGAATAGTTTCGAGAAGAGTCAGGTCGCATTAGTGCGCTTAGCAACGCTGCTTGTGGCGCCTGGCTGGCTGGAGGAGCTGTCATCAACTTGGGGAGCGCTCCTGGTGCCGAAGCGACTACGTTGACAACGGGTTGGACGACTTGCTGGGAGAGGATCTGGTCCCGTTGCACCTGAGCTGCCGGCGCCAATCCTTGTGTTGGGAGTGAAGCGGGTAGAGGCATCGACATGGTCACCATTGGGGGAGGTAACGGTCGGGATGCTGGAGCGGAGGTAGGGATCGACGTCATGGCGGATGTCGCCGTGCCGGCCTGAGATGGGATGACCCGAGCAGCCGCCGTGGTGACGGTTGTCGTCGATGTTCCTGCGGAAAATGGTTGAGTTGGAGGTGGGCGAAGCCAACTCGGGTTAGAGCGGGGATGATTCGGTAGTGGATCGAAATCGCGGATCTGCTGGAGAACGGGACCTCCAGGTTCGCCAAAGGGTATGTGGAGGGGGTGATCCGGGGCAGCATCGAGATCCAAGCGTTGGTTCAGCCCGGAGGTGTCGCGTCGGTATTGGAACCTGGATCCGGTGGCGATGGAGGCGGTAGACCTGACTTGAGATTGCAGCGCTTCGTTTTCCCTTTGGAGGATGCTGATGCGCTGCTCCATGGCTTCGAAGCGACGAGTGATGTCGTCGGATGAGCTAGCGTTTCCGGCCATGGTGATTGGAATGGTATTATCGAGCTGCTTTTGATTGTCAGCCCCACGGTGGGCGCCAAATTGTTTTGGACAAATTCGACTTAGGGACGAACTTGTCTTGATGATGGTGCTAACAATCGATCGAGCTAGATAATTGAATATGGTGAGAACAACTTGTAAAAGCATAGGGTAATTGTAAGTTTATTGCTTGAGAATTGCGTATATAAAACAAACACGACTAAGCCATTTTATAGGCATTTACAACATGAGTGTAACGTTTATGGAATAATTGCCCATATTTAGATAATAAATCCGTAATGAAATCCGGCTCCATCAACAGTTGTAACGTCCGTTTTGAGCCCAGCAGTTGGGAAGATCGTTCGAATAGTACCACCTCACGCCTCGTTGGCATCCACGCACACAATTCTTGTCACGCATGCCCACGTCACCAAGAGGGTATTTTCCCCCCTAACAGTCGCCATTCAGTTTTTAACGACAATGAGAAAAACTGACAAAACCCGGTTATCGTGACATAAAGGGAGTGCCATTATGTTCGACCACGACGGCCATAGGTTCCCTTGTGATCCCTGGTGTGGGGATCGCTCAACGTACACCCGCAGGGCAGAGATTGAGAGTTCGGGGGGCTGTAACTACCGAGAGGAGTGCTCATCGATAATACTCCAGAGGCAGGTTATCCTTACTAGCTCAGCATAAATAAATGAAGGGACATGCGTTAAACTATTAAACTATTCTGAATTGATTTTAGCAATATGAAACACATAACACTAAATCGATCGTGATTATCTTATTTAGATTGATTTAAGGTACCTAGCATGATAATTCAATTGTCCAGGGTATTATCTTATTAGGCGTGATCGATGAATCAAATTAATAGTTTGACAATTTTATAAAAGGGTGATGAAAGCGATTAAATCATATGAGGGACACATTACAACGCACCCTTGAGAGGTGCGTTGTGGTTCTCAGAAAACTAACCACTTGGCTTTGTTATTTCTCCTTTTATTTAGAGAATCTCGGGTTTCCAAGCAATGTTCCAGTATTTAGGCTTAATT